>NW_027469092.1:0-600000 GCF_051020765.1 Lasioglossum baleicum
TTTTTGCTCGACTAGCCTGCGGGATGCATCCTCTCGCACGTGTTTTTTCTCGACTAGCCTGCGGGATGCATCCTCTCGCACGTGTTTTTGCTCGACTAGCCATGCGCATCCCAAAAAACCTGCGCATGCGCATCCCAAAAAACCTGCGCATGCGCATCCCACAAAACCGGCGCATGCGCATCCCACAAAACCTCGCACGTGTTTTTACTCGACTAGCCGGCGGGATGCATCCTCTCGCACGTGTTTTTACTGGACTAGCCTGCGGGATGCATCCTCTCGCACGTGTTTTTGCTCGACTAGCCATGCGCATCCCAAAAAACCTGCGCATGCGCATCCCAAAAAACCTGCGCATGCGCATCCCACAAAACCTGCGCATACGCATCCCACAAAACCTCGCACGTGTTTTTACTCGACTAGCCGGCGGGATGCATCCTCTCGCACGTGTTTTTACTGGACTAGCCTGCGGGATGCATCCTCTCGCACGTGTTTTTACTCGACTAGCCTGCGGGATGCACCCTCTCGCACGTGTTTTTACTCGACTAGCCTGCGAGAAGCATCCTCTCGCACGTGTTTTTGCTCGACTAGCCTGCGGGATGCATCCTCTCGCACGTGTTTTTGCTCGACTAGCCATGCGCATCCCAAAAAACCTGCGCATGCGCATCCCAAAAAACCTGCGCATGCGCATCCCAAAAAACCTGCGCATGCGCATCCCACAAAACCGGCGCATGCGCATCCCACAAAACCTGCGCATACGCATCCCACAAAACCTCGCACGTGTTTTTACTCGACTAGCCGGCGGGATGCATCCTCTCGCACGTGTTTTTACTCGACTAGCCTGCGGGATGCATCCTCTCGCACGTGTTTTTACTCGACTAGCCTGCGGGATGCATCCTCTCGCACGTGTTTTTACTCGACTAGCCTGCGGGAAGCATCCTCGCGCACGTGTTTTTGCTCGACTAGCCTGCGGGATGCATCCTCTCGCACGTGTTTTTGCTCGACTAGCCATGCGCATCCCAAAAAACCTGCGCATGCGCATCCCACAAAACCGGCGCATGCGCATCCCACAAAACCTGCGCATACAGATCCCACAAAACCTCGCACGTGTTTTTACTCGACTAGCCGGCGGGATGCATCCTCTCGCACGTGTTTTTACTGGACTAGCCTGCGGGATGCATCCTCTCGCACGTGTTTTTGCTCGACTAGCCATGCGCATCCCAAAAAACCTGCGCATGCGCATCCCAAAAAACCTGCGCATGCGCATCCCACAAAACCTGCGCATGCGCATCCCACAAAACCTCGCACGTGTTTTTACTCGACTAGCCTGCGGGATGCATCCTCTCGCACTTGTTTTTACTGGACTAGCCTGCGGGATGCATCCTCTCGCACGTGTTTTTACTCGACTAGCCTGCGGGATGCATCCTCTCGCACGTGTTTTTACTCGACTAGCCTGCGGGATGCACCCTCTCGCACGTGTTTTTACTCGACTAGCCTGCGGGAAGCATCCTCTCGCACGTGTTTTTACTCGACTAGCCTGCGGGATGCATCCTCTCGCACGTGTTTTTACTCGACTAGCCTGCGGGATGCATCCTCTCGCACGTGTTTTTGCTCGACTAGCCTGCGGGATGCATCCTCTCGCACGTGTTTTTGCTCGACTAGCCATGCGCATCCCAAAAAACCTGCGCATGCGCATCCCAAAAAACCTGCGCCTGCGCATCCCACAAAACCTGCGCATGCGCATCCCACAAAACCTGCGCATACGCATCCCACAAAACCTCGCACGTGTTTTTACTCGACTAGCCTGCGGGATGCATCCTCTCGCACGTGTTTTTACTGGACTAGCCTGCGGGATGCATCCTCTCGCACGTGTTTTTACTCGACTAGCCTGCGGGATGCATCCTCTCGCACGTGTTTTTACTCGACTAGCCTGCGGGATGCATCCTCTCGCACGTGTTTTTACTCGACTAGCCTGCGGGAAGCATCCTCTCGCACGTGTTTTTACTCGACTAGCCTGCGGGATGCATCCTCTCGCACGTGTTTTTACTCGACTAGCCTGCGGTATGCATCCTCTCGCACGTGTTTTTACTCGACTAGCCTGCGGGAAGCATCCTCTCGCACGTGTTTTTGCTCGACTAGCCTGCGGGATGCATCCTCTCGCACGTGTTTTTGCTCGACTAGCCATGCGCATCCCAAAAAACCTGCGCATGCGCATCCCAAAAAACCTGCGCATGCGCATCCCAAAAAACCTGCGCATGCGCATCCCACAAAACCTCGCACGTGTTTTTACTCGACTAGCCGGCGGGATGCATCCTCTCGCACGTGTTTTTACTGGACTAGCCTGCGGGATGCATCCTCTCGCACGTGTTTTTGCTCGACTAGCCATGCGCATCCCAAAAAACCTGCGCATGCGCATCCCAAAAAACCTGCGCATGCGCATCCCACAAAACCGGCGCATGCGCATCCCACAAAACCTGCGCATACGCATCCCACAAAACCTCGCACGTGTTTTTACTCGACTAGCCGGCGGGATGCATCCTCTCGCACGTGTTTTTGCTCGACTAGCCTGCGGGATGCATCCTCTCGCACGTGTTTTTGCTCGACTAGCCATGCGCATCCCAAAAAACCTGCGCATGCGCATCCCAAAAAACCTGCGCATGCGCATCCCACAAAACCTGCGCATGCGCATCCCACAAAACCTCGCACGTGTTTTTACTCGACTAGCCTGCGGGATGCATCCTCTCGCACGTGTTTTTACTGGACTAGCCTGCGGGATGCATCCTCTCGCACGTGTTTTTACTCGACTAGCCTGCGGGATGCATCCTCTCGCTCGTGTTTTTACTCGACTAGCCTGCGGGATGCACCCTCTCGCACGTGTTTTTACTCGACCAGCCTGCGGGAAGCATCCTCTCGCACGTGTTTTTACTCGACTAGCCTGCGGGATGCATCCTCTCGCACGTGTTTTTGCTCGACTAGCCTGCGGGATGCATCCTCTCGCACGTGTTTTTGCTTGACTAGCCATGCGCATCCCAAAAAACCTGCGCACGCGCATCACACAAAACCTGCGCATGCGCATCCCACAAAACCTGCGCATACGCATCCCACAAAACCTCGCACGTGTTTTTACTCGACTAGCCGGCGGGATGCATCCTCTCGCACGTGTTTTTACTCGACTAGCCTGCGGGATGCATCCTCTCGCACGTGTTTTTACTGGACTAGCCTGCGGGATGCATCCTCTCGCACGTGTTTTTACTCGACTAGCCTGCGGGATGCATCCTCTCGCACGTGTTTTTACTCGACTAGCCTGCGGGATGCATCCTCTCGCACGTGTTTTTACTCGACTAGCCTGCGGGATGCATCCTCTCGCACGTGTTTTTGCTCGACTAGCCTGCGGGATGCATCCTCTCGCACGTGTTTTTGCTCGACTAGCCATGCGCATCCCAAAAAACCTGCGCATACGCATCCCAAAAAACCTGCGCATGCGCATCCCACAAAACCGGCGCATGCGCATCCCACAAAACCTGCGCATACGCATCCCACAAAACCTCGCACGTGTTTTTACTCGACTAGCCGGCGGGATGCATCCTCTCGCACGTGTTTTTACTGGACTAGCCTGCGGGATGCATCCTCTCGCACGTGTTTTTGCTCGACTAGCCATGCGCATCCCAAAAAACCTGCGCATGCGCATCCCAAAAAACCTGCGCATGCGCATCCCACAAAACCTGCGCATGCGCATCCCACAAAACCTCGCACGTGTTTTTACTCGACTAGCCTGCGGGATGCATCCTCTCGCACGTGTTTTTACTGGACTAGCCTGCGGGATGCATCTTCTCGCACGTGTTTTTACTCGACTAGCCTGCGGGATGCATCCTCTCGTTCGTGTTTTTACTCGACTAGCCTGCGGGATGCACCCTCTCGCACGTGTTTTTACTCGACTAGCCTGCGGGAAGCATCCTCTCGCACGTGTTTTTACTCGACTAGCCTGCGGGATGCATCCTCTCGCACGAGTTTTTACTCGACTAGCCTGCGGGATGCATCCTCTCGCACGTGTTTTTGCTCGACTAGCCTGCGGGATGCATCCTCTCGCACGTGTTTTTGCTCGACTAGCCATGCGCATCCCAAAAAACCTGCGCACGCGCATCACACAAAACCTGCGCATGCGCATCCCACAAAACCTGCGCATACGCATCCCACAAAACCTCGCACGTGTTTTTACTCGACTAGCCGGCGGGATGCATCCTCTCGCACGTGTTTTTACTCGACTAGCCTGCGGGATGCATCCTCTCGCACGTGTTTTTACTGGACTAGCCTGCGGGATGCATCCTCTCGCACGTGTTTTTACTGGACTAGCCTGCGGGATGCATCCTCTCGCACGTGTTTTTACTCGACTAGCCTGCGGGATGCATCCTCTCGCACGTGTTTTTACTCGACTAGCCTGCGGTATGCATCCTCTCGCACGTGTTTTTACTCGACTAGCCTGCGGGAAGCATCCTCTCGCACGTGTTTTTGCTCGACTAGCCTGCGGGATGCATCCTCTCGCACGTGTTTTTGCTCGACTAGCCATGCGCATCCCAAAAAACCTGCGCATGCGCATCCCAAAAAACCTGCGCATGCGCATCCCACAAAACCGGCGCATGCGCATCCCACAAAACCTCGCACGTGTTTTTACTCGACTAGCCTGCGGGATGCATCCTCTCGCACGTGTTTTTGCTCGACTAGCCATGCGCATCCCAAAAAACCTGCGCATGCGCATCCCAAAAAACCTGCGCATGCGCATCCCACAAAACCGGCGCATGCGCATCCCACAAAACCTGCGCATACGCATCCCACAAAACCTCGCACGTGTTTTTACTCGACTAGCCGGCGGGATGCATCCTCTCGCACGTGTTTTTACTGGACTAGCCTGCGGGATGCATCCTCTCGCACGTGTTTTTGCTCGACTAGCCATGCGCATCCCAAAAAACCTGCGCATGCGCATCCCAAAAAACCTGCGCATGCGCATCCCACAAAACCGGCGCATGCGCATCCCACAAAACCTGCGCATACGCATCCCACAAAACCTCGCACGTGTTTTTACTCGACTAGCCGGCGGGATGCATCCTCTCGCACGTGTTTTTACTGGACTAGCCTGCGGGATGCATCCTCTCGCACGTGTTTTTGCTCGACTAGCCATGCGCATCCCAAAAAACCTGCGCATGCGCATCCCAAAAAACCTGCGCATGCGCATCCCACAAAACCGGCGCATGCGCATCCCACAAAACCTGCGCATACGCATCCCACAAAACCTCGCACGTGTTTTTACTCGACTAGCCGGCGGGATGCATCCTCTCGCACGTGTTTTTACTGGACTAGCCTGCGGGATGCATCCTCTCGCACGTGTTTTTGCTCGACTAGCCATGCGCATCCCAAAAAACCTGCGCATGCGCATCCCACAAAACCTGCGCATGCGCATCCCACAAAACCTCGCACGTGTTTTTACTCGACTAGCCTGCGGGATGCATCCTCTCGCACGTGTTTTTACTGGACTAGCCTGCGGGATGCATCCTCTCGCACGTGTTTTTACTCGACTAGCCTGCGGGATGCATCCTCTCGCTCGTGTTTTTACTCGACCAGCCTGCGGGATGCACCCTCTCGCACGTGTTTTTACTCGACTAGCCTGCGGGATGCATCCTCTCGCACGTGTTTTTACTCGACTAGCCTGCGGGATGCATCCTCTCGCACGTGTTTTTACTCGACTAGCCTGCGGGATGCATCCTCTCGCACGTGTTTTTGCTCGACTAGCCTGCGGGATGCATCCTCTCGCACGTGTTTTTGCTCGACTAGCCATGCGCATCCCAAAAAACCTGCGCACGCGCATCACACAAAACCTGCGCATGCGCATCCCACAAAACCTGCGCATACGCATCCCACAAAACCTCGCACGTGTTTTTACTCGACTAGCCGGCGGGATGCATCCTCTCGCACGTGTTTTTACTCGACTAGCCTGCGGGATGCATCCTCTCGCACGTGTTTTTACTGGACTAGCCTGCGGGATGCATCCTCTCGCACGTGTTTTTACTGGACTAGCCTGCGGGATGCATCCTCTCGCACGTGTTTTTACTCGACTAGCCTGCGGGATGCATCCTCTCGCACGTGTTTTTACTCGACTAGCCTGCGGTATGCATCCTCTCGCACGTGTTTTTACTCGACTAGCCTGCGGGAAGCATCCTCTCGCACGTGTTTTTGCTCGACTAGCCTGCGGGATGCATCCTCTCGCACGTGTTTTTGCTCGACTAGCCATGCGCATCCCAAAAAACCTGCGCATGCGCATCCCAAAAAACCTGCGCATGCGCATCCCACAAAACCGGCGCATGCGCATCCCACAAAACCTCGCACGTGTTTTTACTCGACTAGCCTGCGGGATGCATCCTCTCGCACGTGTTTTTGCTCGACTAGCCATGCGCATCCCAAAAAACCTGCGCATGCGCATCCCAAAAAACCTGCGCATGCGCATCCCACAAAACCGGCGCATGCGCATCCCACAAAACCTGCGCATACGCATCCCACAAAACCTCGCACGTGTTTTTACTCGACTAGCCGGCGGGATGCATCCTTTCGCACGTGTTTTTACTGGACTAGCCTGCGGGATGCATCCTCTCGCACGTGTTTTTGCTCGACTAGCCATGCGCATCCCAAAAAACCTGCGCATGCGCATCCCAAAAAACCTGCGCATGCGCATCCCACAAAACCCGCGCATGCGCATCCCACAAAACCTCGCACGTGTTTTTACTCGACTAGCCTGCGGGATGCATCCTCTCGCTCGTGTTTTTACTCGACTAGCCTGCGGGATGCATCCTCTCGCACGTGTTTTTACTCGACTAGCCTGCGGGATGCATCCTCTCGCTCGTGTTTTTACTCGACTAGCCTGCGGGATGCACCCTCTCGCACGTGTTTTTACTCGACTAGCCTGCGGGAAGCATCCTCTCGCACGTGTTTTTACTCGACTAGCCTGCGGGATGCATCCTCTCGCACGTGTTTTTACTCGACTAGCCTGCGGGATGCATCCTCTCGCACGTGTTTTTGCTCGACTAGCCTGCGGGATGCATCCTCTCGCACGTGTTTTTGCTCGACTAGCCATGCGCATCCCAAAAAACCTGCGCACGCGCATCACACAAAACCTGCGCATCCCACAAAACCTGCGCATACGCATCCCACAAAACCTGCGCATGCGCATCCCACAAAACCTGCGCATACGCATCCCACAAAACCTCGCACGTGTTTTTACTCGACTAGCCGGCGGGATGCATCCTCTCGCACGTGTTTTTACTCGACTAGCCTGCGGGATGCATCCTCTCGCACGTGTTTTTGCTCGACTAGCCATGCGCATCCCAAAAAACCTGCGCATGCGCATCCCACAAAACCTGCGCATGCGCATCCCACAAAACCTGCGCATGCGCATCCCACAAAACCTCGCACGTGTTTTTACTCGACTAGCCTGCGGGATGCATCCTCTCGCACTTGTTTTTACTGGACTAGCCTGCGGGATGCATCCTCTCGCACGTGTTTTTACTCGACTAGCCTGCGGGAAGCATCCTCTCGCACGTGTTTTTGCTCGACTAGCCTGCGGGATGCATCCTCTCGCACGTGTTTTTGTTCGACTAGCCTGCGGGATGCATCCTCTCGCACGTGTGTTTGCTCGACTAGCCATGCGCATCCCAAAAAACCTGCGCATGCGCATCCCAAAAAACCTGCGCATACGCATCCCACAAAACCTCGCACGTGTTTTTACTCGACTAGCCGGCGGGATGCATCCTCTCGCACGTGTTTTTACTGGACTAGCCTGCGGGATGCATCCTCTCGCACGTGTTTGTGCTCGACTAGCCATGCGCATCCCAAAAAACCTGCGCATGCGCATCCCAAAAAACCTGCGCATGCGCATCCCACAAAACCTGCGCATGCGCATCCCACAAAACCTCGCACGTGTTTTTACTCGACTAGCCTGCGGGATGCATCCTCTCGCACGTGTTTTTACTGGACTAGCCTGCGGGATGCATCCTCTCGCACGTGTTTTTACTCGACTAGCCTGCGGGATGCATCCTCTCGCTCGTGTTTTTACTCGACTAGCCTGCGGGATGCACCCTCTCGCACGTGTTTTTACTCGACTAGCCTGCGGGAAGCATCCTCTCGCACGTGTTTTTACTCGACTAGCCTGCGGGATGCATCCTCTCGCACGTGTTTTTACTCGACTAGCCTGCGGGATGCATCCTCTCGCACGTGTTTTTGCTCGACTAGCCTGCGGGATGCATCCTCTCGCACGTGTTTTTGCTCGACTAGCCATGCGCATCCCAAAAAACCTGCGCACGCGCATCACACAAAACCTGCGCATGCGCATCCCACAAAACCTGCGCATACGCATCCTACAAAACCTCGCACGTGTTTTTACTCGACTAGCCGGCGGGATGCATCCTCTCGCACGTGTTTTTACTCGACTAGCCTGCGGGATGCATCCTCTCGCACGTGTTTTTACTGGACTAGCCTGCGGGATGCATCCTCTCGCACGTGTTTTTACTGGACTAGCCTGCGGGATGCATCCTCTCGCACGTGTTTTTACTCGACTAGCCTGCGGGATGCATCCTCTCGCACGTGTTTTTACTCGACTAGCCTGCGGTATGCATCCTCTCGCACGTGTTTTTACTCGACTAGCCTGCGGGAAGCATCCTCTCGCACGTGTTTTTGCTCGACTAGCCTGCGGGATGCATCCTCTCGCACGTGTTTTTGCTCGACTAGCCATGCGCATCCCAAAAAACCTGCGCATGCGCATCCCAAAAAACCTGCGCATGCGCATCCCAAAAAACCTGCGCATGCGCATCCCACAAAACCTCGCACGTGTTTTTACTCGACTAGCCGGCGGGATGCATCCTCTCGCACGTGTTTTTACTGGACTAGCCTGCGGGATGCATCCTCTCGCACGTGTTTTTGCTCGACTAGCCATGCGCATCCCAAAAAACCTGCGCATGCGCATCCCAAAAAACCTGCGCATGCGCATCCCACAAAACCGGCGCATGCGCATCCCACAAAACCTGCGCATACGCATCCCACAAAACCTCGCACGTGTTTTTACTCGACTAGCCGGCGGGATGCATCCTCTCGCACGTGTTTTTGCTCGACTAGCCTGCGGGATGCATCCTCTCGCACGTGTTTTTGCTCGACTAGCCATGCGCATCCCAAAAAAACCTGCGCATGCGCATCCCAAAAAACCTGCGCATGCGCATCCCACAAAACCTGCGCATGCGCATCCCACAAAACCTCGCACGTGTTTTTACTCGACTAGCCTGCGGGATGCATCCTCTCGCACGTGTTTTTACTGGACTAGCCTGCGGGATGCATCCTCTCGCACGTGTTTTTACTCGACTAGCCTGCGGGATGCATCCTCTCGCTCGTGTTTTTACTCGACTAGCCTGCGGGATGCACCCTCTCGCACGTGTTTTTACTCGACCAGCCTGCGGGAAGCATCCTCTCGCACGTGTTTTTACTCGACTAGCCTGCGGGATGCATCCTCTCGCACGTGTTTTTACTCGACTAGCCTGCGGGATGCATCCTCTCGCACGTGTTTTTGCTCGACTAGCCTGCGGGATGCTTCCTCTCGCACGTGTTTTTTGCTTGACTAGCCATGCGCATCCCAAAAAACCTGCGCACGCGCATCACACAAAACCCTGCGCATGCGCATCCCACAAAACCTGCGCATACGCATCCCACAAAACCTCGCACGTGTTTTTACTCGACTAGCCGGCGGGATGCATCCTCTCGCACGTGTTTTTACTCGACTAGCCTGCGGGATGCATCCTCTCGCACGTGTTTTTACTGGACTAGCCTGCGGGATGCATCCTCTCGCACGTGTTTTTACTGGACTAGCCTGCGGGATGCATCCTCTCGCACGTGTTTTTACTCGACTAGCCTGCGGGATGCATCCTCTCGCACGTGTTTTTACTCGACTAGCCTGCGGTATGCATCCTCTCGCACGTGTTTTTACTCGACTAGCCTGCGGGAAGCATCCTCTCGCACGTGTTTTTGCTCGACTAGCCTGCGGGATGCATCCTCTCGCACGTGTTTTTGCTCGACTAGCCATGCGCATCCCAAAAAACCTGCGCATGCGCATCCCAAAAAACCTGCGCATGCGCATCCCACAAAACCGGCGCATGCGCATCCCACAAAACCTCGCACGTGTTTTTACTCGACTAGCCTGCGGGATGCATCCTCTCGCACGTGTTTTTGCTCGACTAGCCATGCGCATCCCACAAAACCTGCGCATGCGCATCCCACAAAACCGGCGCATGCGCATCCCACAAAACCTGCGCATACGCATCCCACAAAACCTCGCACGTGTTTTTACTCGACTAGCCGGCGGGATGCATCCTCTCGCACGTGTTTTTACTGGACTAGCCTGCGGGATGCATCCTCTCGCACGTGTTTTTGCTCGACTAGCCATGCGCATCCCAAAAAACCTGCGCATGCGCATCCCAAAAAACCTGCGCATGCGCATCCCACAAAACCGGCGCATGCGCATCCCACAAAACCTGCGCATACGCATCCCACAAAACCTCGCACGTGTTTTTACTCGACTAGCCGGCGGGATGCATCCTCTCGCACGTGTTTTTACTGGACTAGCCTGCGGGATGCATCCTCTCGCACGTGTTTTTGCTCGACTAGCCATGCGCATCCCAAAAAACCTGCGCATGCGCATCCCAAAAAACCTGCGCATGCGCATCCCACAAAACCTGCGCATGCGCATCCCACAAAACCTCGCACGTGTTTTTACTCGACTAGCCTGCGGGATGCATCCTCTCGCACGTGTTTTTACTGGACTAGCCTGCGGGATGCATCCTCTCGCACGTGTTTTTACTCGACTAGCCTGCGGGATGCATCCTCTCGCTCGTGTTTTTACTCGACTAGCCTGCGGGATGCACCCTCTCGCACGTGTTTTTACTCGACTAGCCTGCGGGAAGCATCCTCTCGCACGTGTTTTTACTCGACTAGCCTGCGGGATGCATCCTCTCGCACGTGTTTTTACTCGACTAGCCTGCGGGATGCATCCTCTCGCACGTGTTTTTGCTCGACTAGCCTGCGGGATGCATCCTCTCGCACGTGTTTTTGCTCGACTAGCCATGCGCATCCCAAAAAACCTGCGCATTACGCATCCCAAAAAACCTGCGCATGCGCATCCCACAAAACCGGCGCATGCGCATCCACAAAACCTGCGCATACGCATCCCACAAAACCTCGCACGTGTTTTTACTCGACTAGCCGGCGGGATGCATCCTCTCGCACGTGTTTTTACTGGACTAGCCTGCGGGATGCATCCTCTCGCACGTGTTTTTGCTCGACTAGCCATGCGCATCCCAAAAAACCTGCGCATGCGCATCCCAAAAAACCTGCGCATGCGCATCCCACAAAACCTGCGCATGCGCATCCCACAAAACCTCGCACGTGTTTTTACTCGACTAGCCTGCGGGATGCATCCTCTCGCACGTGTTTTTACTGGACTAGCCTGCGGGATGCATCTTCTCGCACGTGTTTTTACTCGACTAGCCTGCGGGATGCATCCTCTCGTTCGTGTTTTTACTCGACTAGCCTGCGGGATGCACCCTCTCGCACGTGTTTTTACTCGACTAGCCTGCGGGAAGCATCCTCTCGCACGTGTTTCTACTCGACTAGCCTGCGGGATGCATCCTCTCGCACGAGTTTTTACTCGACTAGCCTGCGGGATGCATCCTCTCGCACGTGTTTTTGCTCGACTAGCCTGCGGGATGCATCCTCTCGCACGTGTTTTTGCTCGACTAGCCATGCGCATCCCAAAAAACCTGCGCACGCGCATCACACAAAACCTGCGCATGCGCATCCCACAAAACCTGCGCATACGCATCCCACAAAACCTCGCACGTGTTTTTACTCGACTAGCCGGCGGGATGCATCCTCTCGCACGTGTTTTTACTCGACTAGCCTGCGGATGCATCCTCTCGCACGTGTTTTTACTGGACTAGCCTGCGGGATGCATCCTCTCGCACGTGTTTTTACTGGACTAGCCTGCGGGATGCATCCTCTCGCACGTGTTTTTACTCGACTAGCCTGCGGGATGCATCCTCTCGCACGTGTTTTTGCTCGACTAGCCTGCGGGATGCATCCTCTCGCACGTGTTTTTGCTCGACTAGCCATGCGCATCCCAAAAAACCTGCGCATGCGCATCCCAAAAAACCTGCGCATGCGCATCCCACAAAACCGGCGCATGCGCATCCCCACAAAACCTCGCACGTGTTTTTACTCGACTAGCCTGCGGGATGCATCCTCTCGCACGTGTTTTGCTCGACTAGCCATGCGCATCCCAAAAAACCTGCGCATGCGCATCCCAAAAAACCTGCGCATGCGCATCCCAAAAAACCTGCGCATGCGCATCCCACAAAACCGGCGCATGCGCATCCCACAAAACCTGCGCATACGCATCCCACAAAACCTCGCACGTGTTTTTACTCGACTAGCCGGCGGGATGCATCCTCTCGCACGTGTTTTTACTGGACTAGCCTGCGGGATGCATCCTCTCGCACGTGTTTTTGCTCGACTAGCCATGCGCATCCCAAAAACCTGCGCATGCGCATCCCAAAAAACCTGCGCATGCGCATCCCACAAAACCGGCGCATGCGCATCCCACAAAACCTGCGCATACGCATCCCACAAAACCTCGCACGTGTTTTTACTCGACTAGCCGGCGGGATGCATCCTCTCGCACGTGTTTTTACTGGACTAGCCTGCGGGATGCATCCTCTCGCACGTGTTTTTGCTCGACTAGCCATGCGCATCCCAAAAAACCTGCGCATGCGCATCCCACAAAACCGGCGCATGCGCATCCACAAAACCTGCGCATACGCATCCCACAAAACCTCGCACGTGTTTTTACTCGACTAGCCGGCGGGATGCATCCTCTCGCACGTGTTTTTACTGGACTAGCCTGCGGGATGCATCCTCTCGCACGTGTTTTTGCTCGACTAGCCATGCGCATCCCAAAAAACCTGCGCATGCGCATCCCAAAAAACCAGCGCATGCGCATCCCACAAAACCTGCGCATGCGCATCCCACAAAACCTCGCACGTGTTTTTACTCGACTAGCCTGCGGGATGCATCCTCTCGCACGTGTTTTTACTGGACTAGCCTGCGGGATGCATCCTCTCGCACGTGTTTTTACTCGACTAGCCTGCGGGATGCATCCTCTCGCTCGTGTTTTTACTCGACCAGCCTGCGGGATGCACCCTCTCGCACGTGTTTTTACTCGACTAGCCTGCGGGAAGCATCCTCTCGCACGTGTTTTTACTCGACTAGCCTGCGGGATGCATCCTCTCGCACGTGTTTTTACTCGACTAGCCTGCGGGATGCATCCTCTCGCACGTGTTTTTGCTCGACTAGCCTGCGGGATGCATCCTCTCGCACGTGTTTTTGCTCGACTAGCCATGCGCATCCCAAAAAACCTGCGCATGCGCATCCCAATAAACCTGCGCATGCGCATCCCACAAAACCTGCGCATGCGCATCCCACAAAACCTCGCACGTGTTTTTACTCGACTAGCCTGCGGGATGCATCCTCTCGCACGTGTTTTTTACTGGACTAGCCTGCGGGATGCATCCTCTCGCACGTGTTTTTACTCGACTAGCCTGCGGGATGCATCCTCTCGCTCGTGTTTTTACTCGACTAGCCTGCGGGATGCACCCTCTCGCACGTGTTTTTACTCGACTAGCCTGCGGGAAGCATCCTCTCGCACGTGTTTTTACTCGACTAGCCTGCGGGATGCATCCTCTCGCACGTGTTTTTACTCGACTAGCCTGCGGGATGCATCCTCTCGCACGTGTTTTTGCTCGACTAGCCATGCGCATCCCAAAAAACCTGCGCATGCGCATCCCAAAAAACCTGCGCATGCGCATCCCACAAAACCTGCGCATGCGCATCCCACAAAACCTCGCACGTGTTTTTACTCGACTAGCCTGCGGGATGCATCCTCTCGCACGTGTTTTTACTGGACTAGCCTGCGGGATGCATCCTCTCGCACGTGTTTTTACTCGACTAGCCTGCGGGATGCATCCTCTCGCTCGTGTTTTTACTCGACTAGCCTGCGGGATGCACCCTCTCGCACGTGTTTTTACTCGACCAGCCTGCGGGAAGCATCCTCTCGCACGTGTTTTTACTCGACTAGCCTGCGGGAAGCATCCTCTCGCACGTGTTTTTACTCGACTAGCCTGCGGGAAGCATCCTCTCGCACGTGTTTTTGCTCGACTAGCCTGCGGGATGCATCCTCTCGCACGTGTTTTTGCTCGACTAGCCATGCGCATCCCAAAAAACCTGCGCATGCGCATCCCAAAAAACCTGCGCATGCGCATCCCACAAAACCTCGCACGTGTTTTTACTCGACTAGCCGGCGGGATGCATCCTCTCGCACGTGTTTTTACTGGACTAGCCTGCGGGATGCATCCTCTCGCACGTGTTTTTGCTCGACTAGCCATGCGCATCCCAAAAAACCTGCGCATGCGCATCCCAAAAAACCTGCGCATGCGCATCCCACAAAACCGGCGCATGCGCATCCCACAAAACCTGCGCATACGCATCCCACAAAACCTCGCACGTGTTTTTACTCGACTAGCCGGCGGGATGCATCCTCTCGCACGTGTTTTTGCTCGACTAGCCTGCGGGATGCATCCTCTCGCACGTGTTTTTGCTCGACTAGCCATGCGCATCCCAAAAAACCTGCGCATGCGCATCCCAAAAAACCTGCGCATGCGCATCCCACAAAACCTGCGCATGCGCATCCCACAAAACCTCGCACGTGTTTTTACTCGACTAGCCTGCGGGATGCATCCTCTCGCACGTGTTTTTACTGGACTAGCCTGCGGGATGCATCCTCTCGCACGTGTTTTTACTCGACTAGCCTGCGGGATGCATCCTCTCGCTCGTGTTTTTACTCGACTAGCCTGCGGGATGCACCCTCTCGCACGTGTTTTTACTCGACCAGCCTGCGGGAAGCATCCTCTCGCACGTGTTTTTACTCGACTAGCCTGCGGGATGCATCCTCTCGCACGTGTTTTTACTCGACTAGCCTGCGGGATGCATCCTCTCGCACGTGTTTTTGCTCGACTAGCCTGCGGGATGCATCCTCTCGCACGTGTTTTTGCTTGACTAGCCATGCGCATCCCAAAAAACCTGCGCACGCGCATCACACAAAACCTGCGCATGCGCATCCCACAAAACCTGCGCATACGCATCCCACAAAACCTCGCACGTGTTTTTACTCGACTAGCCGGCGGGATGCATCCTCTCGCACGTGTTTTTACTCGACTAGCCTGCGGGATGCATCCTCTCGCACGTGTTTTTACTGGACTAGCCTGCGGGATGCATCCTCTCGCACGTGTTTTTACTGGACTAGCCTGCGGGATGCATCCTCTCGCACGTGTTTTTACTCGACTAGCCTGCGGGATGCATCCTCTCGCACGTGTTTTTACTCGACTAGCCTGCGGTATGCATCCTCTCGCACGTGTTTTTACTCGACTAGCCTGCGGGAAGCATCCTCTCGCACGTGTTTTTGCTCGACTAGCCTGCGGGATGCATCCTCTCGCACGTGTTTTTGCTCGACTAGCCATGCGCATCCCAAAAAACCTGCGCATGCGCATCCCAAAAAACCTGCGCATGCGCATCCCACAAAACCTCGCACGTGTTTTTACTCGACTAGCCTGCGGGATGCATCCTCTCGCACGTGTTTTTGCTCGACTAGCCATGCGCATCCCACAAAACCTGCGCATGCGCATCCCACAAAACCGGCGCATGCGCATCCCACAAAACCTGCGCATACGCATCCCACAAAACCTCGCACGTGTTTTTACTCGACTAGCCGGCGGGATGCATCCTCTCGCACGTGTTTTTACTGGACTAGCCTGCGGGATGCATCCTCTCGCACGTGTTTTTGCTCGACTAGCCATGCGCATCCCAAAAAACCTGCGCATGCGCATCCCAAAAAACCTGCGCATGCGCATCCCACAAAACCGGCGCATGCGCATCCCACAAAACCTGCGCATACGCATCCCACAAAACCTCGCACGTGTTTTTACTCGACTAGCCGGCGGGATGCATCCTCTCGCACGTGTTTTTACTGGACTAGCCTGCGGGATGCATCCTCTCGCACGTGTTTTTGCTCGACTAGCCATGCGCATCCCAAAAAACCTGCGCATGCGCATCCCAAAAAACCTGCGCATGCGCATCCCACAAAACCTGCGCATGCGCATCCCACAAAACCTCGCACGTGTTTTTACTCGACTAGCCTGCGGGATGCATCCTCTCGCACGTGTTTTTACTGGACTAGCCTGCGGGATGCATCCTCTCGCACGTGTTTTTACTCGACTAGCCTGCGGGATGCATCCTCTCGCTCGTGTTTTTACTCGACTAGCCTGCGGGATGCACCCTCTCGCACGTGTTTTTACTCGACTAGCCTGCGGGAAGCATCCTCTCGCACGTGTTTTTACTCGACTAGCCTGCGGGATGCATCCTCTCGCACGTGTTTTTACTCGACTAGCCTGCGGGATGCATCCTCTCGCACGTGTTTTTGCTCGACTAGCCTGCGGGATGCATCCTCTCGCACGTGTTTTTGCTCGACTAGCCATGCGCATCCCAAAAAACCTGCGCATACGCATCCCAAAAAACCTGCGCATGCGCATCCCACAAAACCGGCGCATGCGCATCCCACAAAACCTGCGCATACGCATCCCACAAAACCTCGCACGTGTTTTTACTCGACTAGCCGGCGGGATGCATCCTCTCGCACGTGTTTTTACTGGACTAGCCTGCGGGATGCATCCTCTCGCACGTGTTTTTGCTCGACTAGCCATGCGCATCCCAAAAAACCTGCGCATGCGCATCCCAAAAAACCTGCGCATGCGCATCCCACAAAACCTGCGCATGCGCATCCCACAAAACCTCGCACGTGTTTTTACTCGACTAGCCTGCGGGATGCATCCTCTCGCACGTGTTTTTACTGGACTAGCCTGCGGGATGCATCTTCTCGCACGTGTTTTTACTCGACTAGCCTGCGGGATGCATCCTCTCGTTCGTGTTTTTACTCGACTAGCCTGCGGGATGCACCCTCTCGCACGTGTTTTTACTCGACTAGCCTGCGGGAAGCATCCTCTCGCACGTGTTTTTACTCGACTAGCCTGCGGGATGCATCCTCTCGCACGAGTTTTTACTCGACTAGCCTGCGGGATGCATCCTCTCGCACGTGTTTTTGCTCGACTAGCCTGCGGGATGCATCCTCTCGCACGTGTTTTTGCTCGACTAGCCATGCGCATCCCAAAAAACCTGCGCACGCGCATCACACAAAACCTGCGCATGCGCATCCCACAAAACCTGCGCATACGCATCCCACAAAACCTCGCACGTGTTTTTACTCGACTAGCCGGCGGGATGCATCCTCTCGCACGTGTTTTTACTCGACTAGCCTGCGGGATGCATCCTCTCGCACGTGTTTTTACTGGACTAGCCTGCGGGATGCATCCTCTCGCACGTGTTTTTACTGGACTAGCCTGCGGGATGCATCCTCTCGCACGTGTTTTTACTCGACTAGCCTGCGGGATGCATCCTCTCGCACGTGTTTTTACTCGACTAGCCTGCGGTATGCATCCTCTCGCACGTGTTTTTACTCGACTAGCCTGCGGGAAGCATCCTCTCGCACGTGTTTTTGCTCGACTAGCCTGCGGGATGCATCCTCTCGCACGTGTTTTTGCTCGACTAGCCATGCGCATCCCAAAAAACCTGCGCATGCGCATCCCAAAAAACCTGCGCATGCGCATCCCAAAAAACCTGCGCATGCGCATCCCACAAAACCGGCGCATGCGCATCCCACAAAACCTCGCACGTGTTTTTACTCGACTAGCCTGCGGGATGCATCCTCTCGCACGTGTTTTTGCTCGACTAGCCATGCGCATCCCAAAAAACCTGCGCATGCGCATCCCAAAAAACCTGCGCATGCGCATCCCAAAAAACCTGCGCATGCGCATCCCACAAAACCGGCGCATGCGCATCCCACAAAACCTGCGCATACGCATCCCACAAAACCTCGCACGTGTTTTTACTCGACTAGCCGGCGGGATGCATCCTCTCGCACGTGTTTTTACTGGACTAGCCTGCGGGATGCATCCTCTCGCACGTGTTTTTGCTCGACTAGCCATGCGCATCCCAAAAAACCTGCGCATGCGCATCCCAAAAAACCTGCGCATGCGCATCCCACAAAACCGGCGCATGCGCATCCCACAAAACCTGCGCATACGCATCCCACAAAACCTCGCACGTGTTTTTACTCGACTAGCCGGCGGGATGCATCCTCTCGCACGTGTTTTTACTGGACTAGCCTGCGGGATGCATCCTCTCGCACGTGTTTTTGCTCGACTAGCCATGCGCATCCCAAAAAACCTGCGCATGCGCATCCCAAAAAACCTGCGCATGCGCATCCCACAAAACCGGCGCATGCGCATCCCACAAAACCTGCGCATACGCATCCCACAAAACCTCGCACGTGTTTTTACTCGACTAGCCGGCGGGATGCATCCTCTCGCACGTGTTTTTACTGGACTAGCCTGCGGGATGCATCCTCTCGCACGTGTTTTTGCTCGACTAGCCATGCGCATCCCAAAAAACCTGCGCATGCGCATCCCAAAAAACCAGCGCATGCGCATCCCACAAAACCTGCGCATGCGCATCCCACAAAACCTCGCACGTGTTTTTACTCGACTAGCCTGCGGGATGCATCCTCTCGCACGTGTTTTTACTGGACTAGCCTGCGGGATGCATCCTCTCGCACGTGTTTTTACTCGACTAGCCTGCGGGATGCATCCTCTCGCTCGTGTTTTTACTCGACCAGCCTGCGGGATGCACCCTCTCGCACGTGTTTTTACTCGACTAGCCTGCGGGAAGCATCCTCTCGCACGTGTTTTTACTCGACTAGCCTGCGGGATGCATCCTCTCGCACGTGTTTTTACTCGACTAGCCTGCGGGATGCATCCTCTCGCACGTGTTTTTGCTCGACTAGCCTGCGGGATGCATCCTCTCGCACGTGTTTTTGCTCGACTAGCCATGCGCATCCCAAAAAACCTGCGCATGCGCATCCCAATAAACCTGCGCATGCGCATCCCACAAAACCTGCGCATGCGCATCCCACAAAACCTCGCACGTGTTTTTACTCGACTAGCCTGCGGGATGCATCCTCTCGCACGTGTTTTTACTGGACTAGCCTGCGGGATGCATCCTCTCGCACGTGTTTTTACTCGACTAGCCTGCGGGATGCATCCTCTCGCTCGTGTTTTTACTCGACTAGCCTGCGGGATGCACCCTCTCGCACGTGTTTTTACTCGACTAGCCTGCGGGAAGCATCCTCTCGCACGTGTTTTTACTCGACTAGCCTGCGGGATGCATCCTCTCGCACGTGTTTTTACTCGACTAGCCTGCGGGATGCATCCTCTCGCACGTGTTTTTGCTCGACTAGCCTGCGGGATGCATCCTCTCGCACGTGTTTTTGCTCGACTAGCCATGCGCATCCCAAAAAACCTGCGCACGCGCATCACACAAAACCTGCGCATGCGCATCCCACAAAACCTGCGCATACGCATCCCACAAAACCTCGCACGTGTTTTTACTCGACTAGTCGGCGGGATGCATCCTCTCGCACGTGTTTTTACTCGACTAGCCTGCGGGATGCATCCTCTCGCACGTGTTTTTACTCGACTAGCCTGCGGGATGCATCCTCTCGCACGTGTTTTTACTCGACTAGCCTGCGGGAAGCATCCTCTCGCACGTGTTTTTGCTCGACTAGCCTGCGGGATGCATCCTCTCGCACGTGTTTTTGTTCGACTAGCCTGCGGGATGCATCCTCTCGCACGTGTTTTTGCTCGACTAGCCATGCGCATCCCAAAAAACCTGCGCATGCGCATCCCAAAAAACCTGCGCATGCGCATCCCACAAAACCGGCGCATGCGCATCCCACAAAACCTGCGCATGCGCATCCCACAAAACCTCGCACGTGTTTTTACTCGACTAGCCTGCGGGATGCATCCTCTCGCACGTGTTTTTGCTCGACTAGCCATGCGCATCCCAAAAAACCTGCGCATGCGCATCCCAAAAAACCTGCGCATGCGCATCCCACAAAACCGGCGCATGCGCATCCCACAAAACCTGCGCATACGCATCCCACAAAACCTCGCACGTGTTTTTACTCGACTAGCCGGCGGGATGCATCCTCTCGCACGTGTTTTTACTGGACTAGCCTGCGGGATGCATCCTCTCGCACGTGTTTTTGCTCGACTAGCCATGCGCATCCCAAAAAACCTGCGCATGCGCATCCCAAAAAACCTGCGCATGCGCATCCCACAAAACCGGCGCATGCGCATCCCACAAAACCTGCGCATACGCATCCCACAAAACCTCGCACGTGTTTTTACTCGACTAGCCGGCGGGATGCATCCTCTCGCACGTGTTTTTACTGGACTAGCCTGCGGGATGCATCCTCTCGCACGTGTTTTTGCTCGACTAGCCATGCGCATCCCAAAAAACCTGCGCATGCGCATCCCAAAAAACCTGCGCATGCGCATCCCACAAAACCGGCGCATGCGCATCTCACAAAACCTGCGCATACGCATCCCACAAAACCTCGCACGTGTTTTTACTCGACTAGCCGGCGGGATGCATCCTCTCGCACGTGTTTTTACTGGACTAGCCTGCGGGATGCATCCTCTCGCACGTGTTTTTGCTCGACTAGCCATGCGCATCCCAAAAAACCTGCGCATGCGCATCCCAAAAAACCTGCGCATGCGCATCCCACAAAACCTGCGCATGCGCAACCCACAAAACCTCGCACGTGTTTTTACTCGACTAGCCTGCGGGATGCACCCTCTCGCACGTGTTTTTACTCGACTAGCCTGCGGGAAGCATCCTCTCGCACGTGTTTTTACTCGACTAGCCTGCGGGATGCATCCTCTCGCACGTGTTTTTACTCGACTAGCCTGCGGGATGCATCCTCTCGCACGTGTTTTTGCTCGACTAGCCTGCGGGATGCATCCTCTCGCACGTGTTTTTGCTCGACTAGCCATGCGCATCCCAAAAAACCTGCGCACGCGCATCACACAAAACCTGCGCATGCGCATCCCACAAAACCTGCGCATACGCATCCCACAAAACCTCGCACGTGTTTTTACTCGACTAGCCGGCGGGATGCATCCTCTCGCACGTGTTTTTACTCGACTAGCCTGCGGGATGCATCCTCTCGCACGTGTTTTTACTCGACTAGCCTGCGGGATGCATCCTCTCGCACGTGTTTTTACTCGACTAGCCTGCGGGAAGCATCCTCTCGCACGTGTTTTTGCTCGACTAGCCTGCGGGATGCATCCTCTCGCACGTGTTTTTGTTCGACTAGCCTGCGGGATGCATCCTCTCGCACGTGTTTTTGCTCGACTAGCCATGCGCATCCCAAAAAACCTGCGCATGCGCATCCCAAAAAACCTGCGCATACGCATCCCACAAAACCTCGCACGTGTTTTTACTCGACTAGCCGGCGGGATGCATCCTCTCGCACGTGTTTTTACTGGACTAGCCTGCGGGATGCATCCTTTCGCACGTGTTTTTGCTCGACTAGCCATGCGCATCCCAAAAAACCTGCGCATGCGCATCCCAAAAAACCTGCGCATGCGCATCCCACAAAACCTGCGCATGCGCATCCCACAAAACCTCGCACGTGTTTTTACTCGACTAGCCTGCGGGATGCATCCTCTCGCACGTGTTTTTACTGGACTAGCCTGCGGGATGCATCCTCTCGCACGTGTTTTTACTCGACTAGCCTGCGGGATGCATCCTCTCGCTCGTGTTTTTACTCGACTAGCCTGCGGGATGCACCCTCTCGCACGTGTTTTTACTCGACTAGCCTGCGGGAAGCATCCTCTCGCACGTGTTTTTACTCGACTAGCCTGCGGGATGCATCCTCTCGCACGTGTTTTTACTCGACTAGCCTGCGGGATGCATCCTCTCGCACGTGTTTTTGCTCGACTAGCCTGCGGGATGCATCCTCTCGCACGTGTTTTTGCTCGACTAGCCATGCGCATCCCAAAAAACCTGCGCACGCGCATCACACAAAACCTGCGCATGCGCATCCCACAAAACCTGCGCATACGCATCCCACAAAACCTCGCACGTGTTTTTACTCGACTAGCCGGCGGGATGCATCCTCTCGCACGTGTTTTTACTCGACTAGCCTGCGGGATGCTTCCTCTCGCACGTGTTTTTACTGGACTAGCCTGCGGGATGCATCCTCTCGCACGTGTTTTTACTGGACTAGCCTGCGGGATGCATCCTCTCGCACGTGTTTTTACTCGACTAGCCTGCGGGATGCATCCTCTCGCACGTGTTTTTACTCGACTAGCCTGCGGTATGCATCCTCTCGCACGTGTTTTTACTCGACTAGCCTGCGGGAAGCATCCTCTCGCACGTGTTTTTGCTCGACTAGCCTGCGGGATGCATCCTCTCGCACGTGTTTTTGCCCGACTAGCCATGCGCATCCCAAAAAACCTGCGCATGCGCATCCCAAAAAACCTGCGCATGCGCATCCCACAAAACCGGCGCATGCGCATCCCACAAAACCTCGCACGTGTTTTTACTCGACTAGCCTGCGGGATGCATCCTCTCGCACGTGTTTTTACTGGACTAGCCTGCGGGATGCATCCTCTCGCACGTGTTTTTACTCGACTAGCCTGCGGGATGCATCCTCTCGCTCGTGTTTTTACTCGACTAGCCTGCGGGATGCACCCTCTCGCACGTGTTTTTACTCGACTAGCCTGCGGGAAGCATCCTCTCGCACGTGTTTTTACTCGACTAGCCTGCGGGATGCATCCTCTCGCACGTGTTTTTACTCGACTAGCCTGCGGGATGCATCCTCTCGCACGTGTTTTTGCTCGACTAGCCTGCGGGATGCATCCTCTCGCACGTGTTTTTGCTCGACTAGCCATGCGCATCCCAAAAAACCTGCGCACGCGCATCCCACAAAACCTGCGCATGCGCATCCCACAAAACCTGCGCATACGCATCCCACAAAACCTCGCACGTGTTTTTACTCGACTAGCCGGCGGGATGCATCCTCTAGCACGTGTTTTTACTCGACTAGCCTGCGGGATGCATCCTCTCGCACTTGTTTTTACTGGACTAGCCTGCGGGATGCATCCTCTCGCACGTGTTTTTACTGGACTAGCCTGCGGGATGCATCCTCTCGCACGTGTTTTTACTCGACTAGCCTGCGGGATGCATCCTCTCGCACGTGTTTTTACTCGACTAGCCTGCGGTATGCATCCTCTCGCACGTGTTTTTACTCGACTAGCCTGCGGGAAGCATCCTCTCGCACGTGTTTTTGCTCGACTAGCCTGCGGGATGCATCCTCTCGCACGTGTTTTTGCTCGACTAGCCATGCGCATCCCAAAAAACCTGCGCATGCGCATCCCAAAAAACCTGCGCATGCGCATCCCACAAAACCGGCGCATGCGCATCCCACAAAACCTCGCACGTGTTTTTACTCGACTAGCCTGCGGGATGCATCCTCTCGCACGTGTTTTTGCTCGACTAGCCATGCGCATCCCAAAAAACCTGCGCATGCGCATCCCAAAAAACCTGCGCATGCGCATCCCACAAAACCGGCGCATGCGCATCCCACAAAACCTGCGCATACGCATCCCACAAAACCTCGCACGTGTTTTTACTCGACTAGCCGGCGGGATGCATCCTCTCGCACGTGTTTTTACTGGACTAGCCTGCGGGATGCATCCTCTCGCACGTGTTTTTGCTCGACTAGCCATGCGCATCCCAAAAAACCTGCGCATGCGCATCCCAAAAAACCTGCGCATGCGCATCCCACAAAACCTGCGCATGCGCATCCCACAAAACCTCGCACGTGTTTTTACTCGACTAGCCTGCGGGATGCATCCTCACGCACGTGTTTTTACTGGACTAGCCTGCGGGATGCATCCTCTCGCACGTGTTTTTACTCGACTAGCCTGCGGGATGCATCCTCTCGCTCGTGTTTTTACTCGACTAGCCTGCGGGATGCACCCTCTCGCACGTGTTTTTACTCGACTAGCCTGCGGGAAGCATCCTCTCGCACGTGTTTTTACTCGACTAGCCTGCGGGATGCATCCTCTCGCACGTGTTTTTACTCGACTAGCCTGCGGGATGCATCCTCTCGCACGTGTTTTTGCTCGACTAGCCTGCGGGATGCATCCTCTCGCACGTGTTTTTGCTCGACTAGCCATGCGCATCCCAAAAAACCTGCGCATACGCATCCCAAAAAACCTGCGCATGCGCATCCCACAAAACCGGCGCATGCGCATCCCACAAAACCTGCGCATACGCATCCCACAAAACCTCGCACGTGTTTTTACTCGACTAGCCGGCGGGATGCATCCTCTCGCACGTGTTTTTACTGGACTAGCCTGCGGGATGCATCCTCTCGCACGTGTTTTTGCTCGACTAGCCATGCGCATCCCAAAAAACCTGCGCATGCGCATCCCAAAAAACCTGCGCATGCGCATCCCACAAAACCTGCGCATGCGCATCCCACAAAACCTCGCACGTGTTTTTACTCGACTAGCCTGCGGGATGCATCCTCTCGCACGTGTTTTTACTGGACTAGCCTGCGGGATGCATCTTCTCGCACGTGTTTTTACTCGACTAGCCTGCGGGATGCATCCTCTCGTTCGTGTTTTTACTCGACTAGCCTGCGGGATGCACCCTCTCGCACGTGTTTTTACTCGACTAGCCTGCGGGAAGCATCCTCTCGCACGTGTTTTTACTCGACTAGCCTGCGGGATGCATCCTCTCGCACGAGTTTTTACTCGACTAGCCTGCGGGATGCATCCTCTCGCACGTGTTTTTGCTCGACTAGCCTGCGGGATGCATCCTCTCGCACGTGTTTTTGCTCGACTAGCCATGCGCATCCCAAAAAACCTGCGCACGCGCATCACACAAAACCTGCGCATGCGCATCCCACAAAACCTGCGCATACGCATCCCACAAAACCTCGCACGTGTTTTTACTCGACTAGCCGGCGGGATGCATCCTCTCGCACGTGTTTTTACTCGACTAGCCTGCGGGATGCATCCTCTCGCACGTGTTTTTACTGGACTAGCCTGCGGGATGCATCCTCTCGCACGTGTTTTTACTGGACTAGCCTGCGGGATGCATCCTCTCGCACGTGTTTTTACTCGACTAGCCTGCGGGATGCATCCTCTCGCACGTGTTTTTACTCGACTAGCCTGCGGTATGCATCCTCTCGCACGTGTTTTTACTCGACTAGCCTGCGGGAAGCATCCTCTCGCACGTGTTTTTGCTCGACTAGCCTGCGGGATGCATCCTCTCGCACGTGTTTTTGCTCGACTAGCCATGCGCATCCCAAAAAACCTGCGCATGCGCATCCCAAAAAACCTGCGCATGCGCATCCCACAAAACCGGCGCATGCGCATCCCACAAAACCTCGCACGTGTTTTTACTCGACTAGCCTGCGGGATGCATCCTCTCGCACGTGTTTTTGCTCGACTAGCCATGCGCATCCCAAAAAACCTGCGCATGCGCATCCCAAAAAACCTGCGCATGCGCATCCCAAAAAACCTGCGCATGCGCATCCCACAAAACCGGCGCATGCGCATCCCACAAAACCTGCGCATACGCATCCCACAAAACCTCGCACGTGTTTTTACTCGACTAGCCGGCGGGATGCATCCTCTCGCACGTGTTTTTACTGGACTAGCCTGCGGGATGCATCCTCTCGCACGTGTTTTTGCTCGACTAGCCATGCGCATCCCAAAAAACCTGCGCATGCGCATCCCAAAAAACCTGCGCATGCGCATCCCACAAAACCGGCGCATGCGCATCCCACAAAACCTGCGCATACGCATCCCACAAAACCTCGCACGTGTTTTTACTCGACTAGCCGGCGGGATGCATCCTCTCGCACGTGTTTTTACTGGACTAGCCTGCGGGATGCATCCTCTCGCACGTGTTTTTGCTCGACTAGCCATGCGCATCCCAAAAAACCTGCGCATGCGCATCCCACAAAACCGGCGCATGCGCATCCCACAAAACCTGCGCATACGCATCCCACAAAACCTCGCACGTGTTTTTACTCGACTAGCCGGCGGGATGCATCCTCTCGCACGTGTTTTTACTGGACTAGCCTGCGGGATGCATCCTCTCGCACGTGTTTTTGCTCGACTAGCCATGCGCATCCCAAAAAACCTGCGCATGCGCATCCCAAAAAACCAGCGCATGCGCATCCCACAAAACCTGCGCATGCGCATCCCACAAAACCTCGCACGTGTTTTTACTCGACTAGCCTGCGGGATGCATCCTCTCGCACGTGTTTTTACTGGACTAGCCTGCGGGATGCATCCTCTCGCACGTGTTTTTACTCGACTAGCCTGCGGGATGCATCCTCTCGCTCGTGTTTTTACTCGACCAGCCTGCGGGATGCACCCTCTCGCACGTGTTTTTACTCGACTAGCCTGCGGGAAGCATCCTCTCGCACGTGTTTTTACTCGACTAGCCTGCGGGATGCATCCTCTCGCACGTGTTTTTACTCGACTAGCCTGCGGGATGCATCCTCTCGCACGTGTTTTTGCTCGACTAGCCTGCGGGATGCATCCTCTCGCACGTGTTTTTGCTCGACTAGCCATGCGCATCCCAAAAAACCTGCGCATGCGCATCCCAATAAACCTGCGCATGCGCATCCCACAAAACCTGCGCATGCGCATCCCACAAAACCTCGCACGTGTTTTTACTCGACTAGCCTGCGGGATGCATCCTCTCGCACGTGTTTTTACTGGACTAGCCTGCGGGATGCATCCTCTCGCACGTGTTTTTACTCGACTAGCCTGCGGGATGCATCCTCTCGCTCGTGTTTTTACTCGACTAGCCTGCGGGATGCACCCTCTCGCACGTGTTTTTACTCGACTAGCCTGCGGGAAGCATCCTCTCGCACGTGTTTTTACTCGACTAGCCTGCGGGATGCATCCTCTCGCACGTGTTTTTACTCGACTAGCCTGCGGGATGCATCCTCTCGCACGTGTTTTTGCTCGACTAGCCATGCGCATCCCAAAAAACCTGCGCATGCGCATCCCAAAAAACCTGCGCATGCGCATCCCACAAAACCTGCGCATGCGCATCCCACAAAACCTCGCACGTGTTTTTACTCGACTAGCCTGCGGGATGCATCCTCTCGCACGTGTTTTTACTGGACTAGCCTGCGGGATGCATCCTCTCGCACGTGTTTTTACTCGACTAGCCTGCGGGATGCATCCTCTCGCTCGTGTTTTTACTCGACTAGCCTGCGGGATGCACCCTCTCGCACGTGTTTTTACTCGACCAGCCTGCGGGAAGCATCCTCTCGCACGTGTTTTTACTCGACTAGCCTGCGGGAAGCATCCTCTCGCACGTGTTTTTACTCGACTAGCCTGCGGGAAGCATCCTCTCGCACGTGTTTTTGCTCGACTAGCCTGCGGGATGCATCCTCTCGCACGTGTTTTTGCTCGACTAGCCATGCGCATCCCAAAAAACCTGCGCATGCGCATCCCAAAAAACCTGCGCATGCGCATCCCACAAAACCTCGCACGTGTTTTTACTCGACTAGCCGGCGGGATGCATCCTCTCGCACGTGTTTTTACTGGACTAGCCTGCGGGATGCATCCTCTCGCACGTGTTTTTGCTCGACTAGCCATGCGCATCCCAAAAAACCTGCGCATGCGCATCCCAAAAAACCTGCGCATGCGCATCCCACAAAACCGGCGCATGCGCATCCCACAAAACCTGCGCATACGCATCCCACAAAACCTCGCACGTGTTTTTACTCGACTAGCCGGCGGGATGCATCCTCTCGCACGTGTTTTTGCTCGACTAGCCTGCGGGATGCATCCTCTCGCACGTGTTTTTGCTCGACTAGCCATGCGCATCCCAAAAAACCTGCGCATGCGCATCCCAAAAAACCTGCGCATGCGCATCCCACAAAACCTGCGCATGCGCATCCCACAAAACCTCGCACGTGTTTTTACTCGACTAGCCTGCGGGATGCATCCTCTCGCACGTGTTTTTACTGGACTAGCCTGCGGGATGCATCCTCTCGCACGTGTTTTTACTCGACTAGCCTGCGGGATGCATCCTCTCGCTCGTGTTTTTACTCGACTAGCCTGCGGGATGCACCCTCTCGCACGTGTTTTTACTCGACCAGCCTGCGGGAAGCATCCTCTCGCACGTGTTTTTACTCGACTAGCCTGCGGGATGCATCCTCTCGCACGTGTTTTTACTCGACTAGCCTGCGGGATGCATCCTCTCGCACGTGTTTTTGCTCGACTAGCCTGCGGGATGCATCCTCTCGCACGTGTTTTTGCTTGACTAGCCATGCGCATCCCAAAAAACCTGCGCACGCGCATCACACAAAACCTGCGCATGCGCATCCCACAAAACCTGCGCATACGCATCCCACAAAACCTCGCACGTGTTTTTACTCGACTAGCCGGCGGGATGCATCCTCTCGCACGTGTTTTTACTCGACTAGCCTGCGGGATGCATCCTCTCGCACGTGTTTTTACTGGACTAGCCTGCGGGATGCATCCTCTCGCACGTGTTTTTACTGGACTAGCCTGCGGGATGCATCCTCTCGCACGTGTTTTTACTCGACTAGCCTGCGGGATGCATCCTCTCGCACGTGTTTTTACTCGACTAGCCTGCGGTATGCATCCTCTCGCACGTGTTTTTACTCGACTAGCCTGCGGGAAGCATCCTCTCGCACGTGTTTTTGCTCGACTAGCCTGCGGGATGCATCCTCTCGCACGTGTTTTTGCTCGACTAGCCATGCGCATCCCAAAAAACCTGCGCATGCGCATCCCAAAAAACCTGCGCATGCGCATCCCACAAAACCTCGCACGTGTTTTTACTCGACTAGCCTGCGGGATGCATCCTCTCGCACGTGTTTTTGCTCGACTAGCCATGCGCATCCCACAAAACCTGCGCATGCGCATCCCACAAAACCGGCGCATGCGCATCCCACAAAACCTGCGCATACGCATCCCACAAAACCTCGCACGTGTTTTTACTCGACTAGCCGGCGGGATGCATCCTCTCGCACGTGTTTTTACTGGACTAGCCTGCGGGATGCATCCTCTCGCACGTGTTTTTGCTCGACTAGCCATGCGCATCCCAAAAAACCTGCGCATGCGCATCCCAAAAAACCTGCGCATGCGCATCCCACAAAACCGGCGCATGCGCATCCCACAAAACCTGCGCATACGCATCCCACAAAACCTCGCACGTGTTTTTACTCGACTAGCCGGCGGGATGCATCCTCTCGCACGTGTTTTTACTGGACTAGCCTGCGGGATGCATCCTCTCGCACGTGTTTTTGCTCGACTAGCCATGCGCATCCCAAAAAACCTGCGCATGCGCATCCCAAAAAACCTGCGCATGCGCATCCCACAAAACCTGCGCATGCGCATCCCACAAAACCTCGCACGTGTTTTTACTCGACTAGCCTGCGGGATGCATCCTCTCGCACGTGTTTTTACTGGACTAGCCTGCGGGATGCATCCTCTCGCACGTGTTTTTACTCGACTAGCCTGCGGGATGCATCCTCTCGCTCGTGTTTTTACTCGACTAGCCTGCGGGATGCATCCTCTCGCACGTGTTTTTGCTCGACTAGCCTGCGGGATGCATCCTCTCGCACGTGTTTTTGCTCGACTAGCCATGCGCATCCCAAAAAACCTGCGCATGCGCATCCCAATAAACCTGCGCATGCGCATCCCACAAAACCTGCGCATGCGCATCCCACAAAACCTCGCACGTGTTTTTACTCGACTAGCCTGCGGGATGCATCCTCTCGCACGTGTTTTTACTGGACTAGCCTGCGGGATGCATCCTCTCGCACGTGTTTTTACTCGACTAGCCTGCGGGATGCATCCTCTCGCTCGTGTTTTTACTCGACTAGCCTGCGGGATGCACCCTCTCGCACGTGTTTTTACTCGACTAGCCTGCGGGAAGCATCCTCTCGCACGTGTTTTTACTCGACTAGCCTGCGGGATGCATCCTCTCGCACGTGTTTTTACTCGACTAGCCTGCGGGATGCATCCTCTCGCACGTGTTTTTGCTCGACTAGCCATGCGCATCCCAAAAAACCTGCGCATGCGCATCCCAAAAAACCTGCGCATGCGCATCCCACAAAACCTGCGCATGCGCATCCCACAAAACCTCGCACGTGTTTTTACTCGACTAGCCTGCGGGATGCATCCTCTCGCACGTGTTTTTACTGGACTAGCCTGCGGGATGCATCCTCTCGCACGTGTTTTTACTCGACTAGCCTGCGGGATGCATCCTCTCGCTCGTGTTTTTACTCGACTAGCCTGCGGGATGCACCCTCTCGCACGTGTTTTTACTCGACCAGCCTGCGGGAAGCATCCTCTCGCACGTGTTTTTACTCGACTAGCCTGCGGGAAGCATCCTCTCGCACGTGTTTTTACTCGACTAGCCTGCGGGAAGCATCCTCTCGCACGTGTTTTTGCTCGACTAGCCTGCGGGATGCATCCTCTCGCACGTGTTTTTGCTCGACTAGCCATGCGCATCCCAAAAAACCTGCGCATGCGCATCGACAAAAAACCTGCGCATGCGCATCCCACAAAACCTCGCACGTGTTTTTACTCGACTAGCCGGCGGGATGCATCCTCTCGCACGTGTTTTTACTGGACTAGCCTGCGGGATGCATCCTCTCGCACGTGTTTTTGCTCGACTAGCCATGCGCATCCCAAAAAACCTGCGCATGCGCATCCCAAAAAACCTGCGCATGCGCATCCCACAAAACCGGCGCATGCGCATCCCACAAAACCTGCGCATACGCATCCCACAAAACCTCGCACGTGTTTTTACTCGACTAGCCGGCGGGATGCATCCTCTCGCACGTGTTTTTGCTCGACTAGCCTGCGGGATGCATCCTCTCGCACGTGTTTTTGCTCGACTAGCCATGCGCATCCCAAAAAACCTGCGCATGCGCATCCCAAAAAACCTGCGCATGCGCATCCCACAAAACCTGCGCATGCGCATCCCACAAAACCTCGCACGTGTTTTTACTCGACTAGCCTGCGGGATGCATCCTCTCGCACGTGTTTTTACTGGACTAGCCTGCGGGATGCATCCTCTCGCACGTGTTTTTACTCGACTAGCCTGCGGGATGCATCCTCTCGCTCGTGTTTTTACTCGACTAGCCTGCGGGATGCACCCTCTCGCACGTGTTTTTACTCGACCAGCCTGCGGGAAGCATCCTCTCGCACGTGTTTTTACTCGACTAGCCTGCGGGATGCATCCTCTCGCACGTGTTTTTACTCGACTAGCCTGCGGGATGCATCCTCTCGCACGTGTTTTTGCTCGACTAGCCTGCGGGATGCATCCTCTCGCACGTGTTTTTGCTTGACTAGCCATGCGCATCCCAAAAAACCTGCGCACGCGCATCACACAAAACCTGCGCATGCGCATCCCACAAAACCTGCGCATACGCATCCCACAAAACCTCGCACGTGTTTTTACTCGACTAGCCGGCGGGATGCATCCTCTCGCACGTGTTTTTACTCGACTAGCCTGCGGGATGCATCCTCTCGCACGTGTTTTTACTGGACTAGCCTGCGGGATGCATCCTCTCGCACGTGTTTTTACTGGACTAGCCTGCGGGATGCATCCTCTCGCACGTGTTTTTACTCGACTAGCCTGCGGGATGCATCCTCTCGCACGTGTTTTTACTCGACTAGCCTGCGGTATGCATCCTCTCGCACGTGTTTTTACTCGACTAGCCTGCGGGAAGCATCCTCTCGCACGTGTTTTTGCTCGACTAGCCTGCGGGATGCATCCTCTCGCACGTGTTTTTGCTCGACTAGCCATGCGCATCCCAAAAAACCTGCGCATGCGCATCCCAAAAAACCTGCGCATGCGCATCCCACAAAACCTCGCACGTGTTTTTACTCGACTAGCCTGCGGGATGCATCCTCTCGCACGTGTTTTTGCTCGACTAGCCATGCGCATCCCACAAAACCTGCGCATGCGCATCCCACAAAACCGGCGCATGCGCATCCCACAAAACCTGCGCATACGCATCCCACAAAACCTCGCACGTGTTTTTACTCGACTAGCCGGCGGGATGCATCCTCTCGCACGTGTTTTTACTGGACTAGCCTGCGGGATGCATCCTCTCGCACGTGTTTTTGCTCGACTAGCCATGCGCATCCCAAAAAACCTGCGCATGCGCATCCCAAAAAACCTGCGCATGCGCATCCCACAAAACCGGCGCATGCGCATCCCACAAAACCTGCGCATACGCATCCCACAAAACCTCGCACGTGTTTTTACTCGACTAGCCGGCGGGATGCATCCTCTCGCACGTGTTTTTACTGGACTAGCCTGCGGGATGCATCCTCTCGCACGTGTTTTTGCTCGACTAGCCATGCGCATCCCAAAAAACCTGCGCATGCGCATCCCAAAAAACCTGCGCATGCGCATCCCACAAAACCTGCGCATGCGCATCCCACAAAACCTCGCACGTGTTTTTACTCGACTAGCCTGCGGGATGCATCCTCTCGCACGTGTTTTTACTGGACTAGCCTGCGGGATGCATCCTCTCGCACGTGTTTTTACTCGACTAGCCTGCGGGATGCATCCTCTCGCTCGTGTTTTTACTCGACTAGCCTGCGGGATGCACCCTCTCGCACGTGTTTTTACTCGACTAGCCTGCGGGAAGCATCCTCTCGCACGTGTTTTTACTCGACTAGCCTGCGGGATGCATCCTCTCGCACGTGTTTTTACTCGACTAGCCTGCGGGATGCATCCTCTCGCACGTGTTTTTGCTCGACTAGCCTGCGGGATGCATCCTCTCGCACGTGTTTTTGCTCGACTAGCCATGCGCATCCCAAAAAACCTGCGCATACGCATCCCAAAAAACCTGCGCATGCGCATCCCACAAAACCGGCGCATGCGCATCCCACAAAACCTGCGCATACGCATCCCACAAAACCTCGCACGTGTTTTTACTCGACTAGCCGGCGGGATGCATCCTCTCGCACGTGTTTTTACTGGACTAGCCTGCGGGATGCATCCTCTCGCACGTGTTTTTGCTCGACTAGCCATGCGCATCCCAAAAAACCTGCGCATGCGCATCCCAAAAAACCTGCGCATGCGCATCCCACAAAACCTGCGCATGCGCATCCCACAAAACCTCGCACGTGTTTTTACTCGACTAGCCTGCGGGATGCATCCTCTCGCACGTGTTTTTACTGGACTAGCCTGCGGGATGCATCTTCTCGCACGTGTTTTTACTCGACTAGCCTGCGGGATGCATCCTCTCGTTCGTGTTTTTACTCGACTAGCCTGCGGGATGCACCCTCTCGCACGTGTTTTTACTCGACTAGCCTGCGGGAAGCATCCTCTCGCACGTGTTTTTACTCGACTAGCCTGCGGGATGCATCCTCTCGCACGAGTTTTTACTCGACTAGCCTGCGGGATGCATCCTCTCGCACGTGTTTTTGCTCGACTAGCCTGCGGGATGCATCCTCTCGCACGTGTTTTTGCTCGACTAGCCATGCGCATCCCAAAAAACCTGCGCACGCGCATCACACAAAACCTGCGCATGCGCATCCCACAAAACCTGCGCATACGCATCCCACAAAACCTCGCACGTGTTTTTACTCGACTAGCCGGCGGGATGCATCCTCTCGCACGTGTTTTTACTCGACTAGCCTGCGGGATGCATCCTCTCGCACGTGTTTTTACTGGACTAGCCTGCGGGATGCATCCTCTCGCACGTGTTTTTACTGGACTAGCCTGCGGGATGCATCCTCTCGCACGTGTTTTTACTCGACTAGCCTGCGGGATGCATCCTCTCGCACGTGTTTTTACTCGACTAGCCTGCGGTATGCATCCTCTCGCACGTGTTTTTACTCGACTAGCCTGCGGGAAGCATCCTCTCGCACGTGTTTTTGCTCGACTAGCCTGCGGGATGCATCCTCTCGCACGTGTTTTTGCTCGACTAGCCATGCGCATCCCAAAAAACCTGCGCATGCGCATCCCAAAAAACCTGCGCATGCGCATCCCAAAAAACCTGCGCATGCGCATCCCACAAAACCGGCGCATGCGCATCCCACAAAACCTCGCACGTGTTTTTACTCGACTAGCCTGCGGGATGCATCCTCTCGCACGTGTTTTTGCTCGACTAGCCATGCGCATCCCAAAAAACCTGCGCATGCGCATCCCAAAAAACCTGCGCATGCGCATCCCAAAAAACCTGCGCATGCGCATCCCACAAAACCGGCGCATGCGCATCCCACAAAACCTGCGCATACGCATCCCACAAAACCTCGCACGTGTTTTTACTCGACTAGCCGGCGGGATGCATCCTCTCGCACGTGTTTTTACTGGACTAGCCTGCGGGATGCATCCTCTCGCACGTGTTTTTGCTCGACTAGCCATGCGCATCCCAAAAAACCTGCGCATGCGCATCCCAAAAAACCTGCGCATGCGCATCCCACAAAACCGGCGCATGCGCATCCCACAAAACCTGCGCATACGCATCCCACAAAACCTCGCACGTGTTTTTACTCGACTAGCCGGCGGGATGCATCCTCTCGCACGTGTTTTTACTGGACTAGCCTGCGGGATGCATCCTCTCGCACGTGTTTTTGCTCGACTAGCCATGCGCATCCCAAAAAACCTGCGCATGCGCATCCCAAAAAACCTGCGCATGCGCATCCCACAAAACCGGCGCATGCGCATCCCACAAAACCTGCGCATACGCATCCCACAAAACCTCGCACGTGTTTTTACTCGACTAGCCGGCGGGATGCATCCTCTCGCACGTGTTTTTACTGGACTAGCCTGCGGGATGCATCCTCTCGCACGTGTTTTTGCTCGACTAGCCATGCGCATCCCAAAAAACCTGCGCATGCGCATCCCAAAAAACCAGCGCATGCGCATCCCACAAAACCTGCGCATGCGCATCCCACAAAACCTCGCACGTGTTTTTACTCGACTAGCCTGCGGGATGCATCCTCTCGCACGTGTTTTTACTGGACTAGCCTGCGGGATGCATCCTCTCGCACGTGTTTTTACTCGACTAGCCTGCGGGATGCATCCTCTCGCTCGTGTTTTTACTCGACCAGCCTGCGGGATGCACCCTCTCGCACGTGTTTTTACTCGACTAGCCTGCGGGAAGCATCCTCTCGCACGTGTTTTTACTCGACTAGCCTGCGGGATGCATCCTCTCGCACGTGTTTTTACTCGACTAGCCTGCGGGATGCATCCTCTCGCACGTGTTTTTGCTCGACTAGCCTGCGGGATGCATCCTCTCGCTCGTGTTTTTGCTCGACTAGCCATGCGCATCCCAAAAAACCTGCGCATGCGCATCCCAATAAACCTGCGCATGCGCATCCCACAAAACCTGCGCATGCGCATCCCACAAAACCTCGCACGTGTTTTTACTCGACTAGCCTGCGGGATGCATCCTCTCGCACGTGTTTTTACTGGACTAGCCTGCGGGATGCATCCTCTCGCACGTGTTTTTACTCGACTAGCCTGCGGGATGCATCCTCTCGCTCGTGTTTTTACTCGACTAGCCTGCGGGATGCACCCTCTCGCACGTGTTTTTACTCGACTAGCCTGCGGGAAGCATCCTCTCGCACGTGTTTTTACTCGACTAGCCTGCGGGATGCATCCTCTCGCACGTGTTTTTACTCGACTAGCCTGCGGGATGCATCCTCTCGCACGTGTTTTTGCTCGACTAGCCTGCGGGATGCATCCTCTCGCACGTGTTTTTGCTCGACTAGCCATGCGCATCCCAAAAAACCTGCGCACGCGCATCACACAAAACCTGCGCATGCGCATCCCACAAAACCTGCGCATACGCATCCCACAAAACCTCGCACGTGTTTTTACTCGACTAGTCGGCGGGATGCATCCTCTCGCACGTGTTTTTACTCGACTAGCCTGCGGGATGCATCCTCTCGCACGTGTTTTTACTCGACTAGCCTGCGGGATGCATCCTCTCGCACGTGTTTTTACTCGACTAGCCTGCGGGAAGCATCCTCTCGCACGTGTTTTTGCTCGACTAGCCTGCGGGATGCATCCTCTCGCACGTGTTTTTGTTCGACTAGCCTGCGGGATGCATCCTCTCGCACGTGTTTTTGCTCGACTAGCCATGCGCATCCCAAAAAACCTGCGCATGCGCATCCCAAAAAACCTGCGCATGCGCATCCCACAAAACCGGCGCATGCGCATCCCACAAAACCTGCGCATGCGCATCCCACAAAACCTCGCACGTGTTTTTACTCGACTAGCCTGCGGGATGCATCCTCTCGCACGTGTTTTTGCTCGACTAGCCATGCGCATCCCAAAAAACCTGCGCATGCGCATCCCAAAAAACCTGCGCATGCGCATCCCACAAAACCGGCGCATGCGCATCCCACAAAACCTGCGCATACGCATCCCACAAAACCTCGCACGTGTTTTTACTCGACTAGCCGGCGGGATGCATCCTCTCGCACGTGTTTTTACTGGACTAGCCTGCGGGATGCATCCTCTCGCACGTGTTTTTGCTCGACTAGCCATGCGCATCCCAAAAAACCTGCGCATGCGCATCCCAAAAAACCTGCGCATGCGCATCCCACAAAACCGGCGCATGCGCATCCCACAAAACCTGCGCATACGCATCCCACAAAACCTCGCACGTGTTTTTACTCGACTAGCCGGCGGGATGCATCCTCTCGCACGTGTTTTTACTGGACTAGCCTGCGGGATGCATCCTCTCGCACGTGTTTTTGCTCGACTAGCCATGCGCATCCCAAAAAACCTGCGCATGCGCATCCCAAAAAACCTGCGCATGCGCATCCCACAAAACCGGCGCATGCGCATCTCACAAAACCTGCGCATACGCATCCCACAAAACCTCGCACGTGTTTTTACTCGACTAGCCGGCGGGATGCATCCTCTCGCACGTGTTTTTACTGGACTAGCCTGCGGGATGCATCCTCTCGCACGTGTTTTTGCTCGACTAGCCATGCGCATCCCAAAAAACCTGCGCATGCGCATCCCAAAAAACCTGCGCATGCGCATCCCACAAAACCTGCGCATGCGCAACCCACAAAACCTCGCACGTGTTTTTACTCGACTAGCCTGCGGGATGCACCCTCTCGCACGTGTTTTTACTCGACTAGCCTGCGGGAAGCATCCTCTCGCACGTGTTTTTACTCGACTAGCCTGCGGGATGCATCCTCTCGCACGTGTTTTTACTCGACTAGCCTGCGGGATGCATCCTCTCGCACGTGTTTTTGTTCGACTAGCCTGCGGGATGCATCCTCTCGCACGTGTTTTTGCTCGACTAGCCATGCGCATCCCAAAAAACCTGCGCACGCGCATCACACAAAACCTGCGCATGCGCATCCCACAAAACCTGCGCATACGCATCCCACAAAACCTCGCACGTGTTTTTACTCGACTAGCCGGCGGGATGCATCCTCTCGCACGTGTTTTTACTCGACTAGCCTGCGGGATGCATCCTCTCGCACGTGTTTTTACTCGACTAGCCTGCGGGATGCATCCTCTCGCACGTGTTTTTACTCGACTAGCCTGCGGGAAGCATCCTCTCGCACGTGTTTTTGCTCGACTAGCCTGCGGGATGCATCCTCTCGCACGTGTTTTTGTTCGACTAGCCTGCGGGATGCATCCTCTCGCACGTGTTTTTGCTCGACTAGCCATGCGCATCCCAAAAAACCTGCGCATGCGCATCCCAAAAAACCTGCGCATACGCATCCCACAAAACCTCGCACGTGTTTTTACTCGACTAGCCGGCGGGATGCATCCTCTCGCACGTGTTTTTACTGGACTAGCCTGCGGGATGCATCCTTTCGCACGTGTTTTTGCTCGACTAGCCATGCGCATCCCAAAAAACCTGCGCATGCGCATCCCAAAAAACCTGCGCATGCGCATCCCACAAAACCTGCGCATGCGCATCCCACAAAACCTCGCACGTGTTTTTACTCGACTAGCCTGCGGGATGCATCCTCTCGCACGTGTTTTTACTGGACTAGCCTGCGGGATGCATCCTCTCGCACGTGTTTTTACTCGACTAGCCTGCGGGATGCATCCTCTCGCTCGTGTTTTTACTCGACTAGCCTGCGGGATGCACCCTCTCGCACGTGTTTTTACTCGACTAGCCTGCGGGAAGCATCCTCTCGCACGTGTTTTTACTCGACTAGCCTGCGGGATGCATCCTCTCGCACGTGTTTTTACTCGACTAGCCTGCGGGATGCATCCTCTCGCACGTGTTTTTGCTCGACTAGCCTGCGGGATGCATCCTCTCGCACGTGTTTTTGCTCGACTAGCCATGCGCATCCCAAAAAACCTGCGCACGCGCATCACACAAAACCTGCGCATGCGCATCCCACAAAACCTGCGCATACGCATCCCACAAAACCTCGCACGTGTTTTTACTCGACTAGCCGGCGGGATGCATCCTCTCGCACGTGTTTTTACTCGACTAGCCTGCGGGATGCTTCCTCTCGCACGTGTTTTTACTGGACTAGCCTGCGGGATGCATCCTCTCGCACGTGTTTTTACTGGACTAGCCTGCGGGATGCATCCTCTCGCACGTGTTTTTACTCGACTAGCCTGCGGGATGCATCCTCTCGCACGTGTTTTTACTCGACTAGCCTGCGGTATGCATCCTCTCGCACGTGTTTTTACTCGACTAGCCTGCGGGAAGCATCCTCTCGCACGTGTTTTTGCTCGACTAGCCTGCGGGATGCATCCTCTCGCACGTGTTTTTGCCCGACTAGCCATGCGCATCCCAAAAAACCTGCGCATGCGCATCCCAAAAAACCTGCGCATGCGCATCCCACAAAACCGGCGCATGCGCATCCCACAAAACCTCGCACGTGTTTTTACTCGACTAGCCTGCGGGATGCATCCTCTCGCACGTGTTTTTACTGGACTAGCCTGCGGGATGCATCCTCTCGCACGTGTTTTTACTCGACTAGCCTGCGGGATGCATCCTCTCGCTCGTGTTTTTACTCGACTAGCCTGCGGGATGCACCCTCTCGCACGTGTTTTTACTCGACTAGCCTGCGGGAAGCATCCTCTCGCACGTGTTTTTACTCGACTAGCCTGCGGGATGCATCCTCTCGCACGTGTTTTTACTCGACTAGCCTGCGGGATGCATCCTCTCGCACGTGTTTTTGCTCGACTAGCCTGCGGGATGCATCCTCTCGCACGTGTTTTTGCTCGACTAGCCATGCGCATCCCAAAAAACCTGCGCACGCGCATCCCACAAAACCTGCGCATGCGCATCCCACAAAACCTGCGCATACGCATCCCACAAAACCTCGCACGTGTTTTTACTCGACTAGCCGGCGGGATGCATCCTCTAGCACGTGTTTTTACTCGACTAGCCTGCGGGATGCATCCTCTCGCACTTGTTTTTACTGGACTAGCCTGCGGGATGCATCCTCTCGCACGTGTTTTTACTGGACTAGCCTGCGGGATGCATCCTCTCGCACGTGTTTTTACTCGACTAGCCTGCGGGATGCATCCTCTCGCACGTGTTTTTACTCGACTAGCCTGCGGTATGCATCCTCTCGCACGTGTTTTTACTCGACTAGCCTGCGGGAAGCATCCTCTCGCACGTGTTTTTGCTCGACTAGCCTGCGGGATGCATCCTCTCGCACGTGTTTTTGCTCGACTAGCCATGCGCATCCCAAAAAACCTGCGCATGCGCATCCCAAAAAACCTGCGCATGCGCATCCCACAAAACCGGCGCATGCGCATCCCACAAAACCTCGCACGTGTTTTTACTCGACTAGCCTGCGGGATGCATCCTCTCGCACGTGTTTTTGCTCGACTAGCCATGCGCATCCCAAAAAACCTGCGCATGCGCATCCCAAAAAACCTGCGCATGCGCATCCCACAAAACCGGCGCATGCGCATCCCACAAAACCTGCGCATACGCATCCCACAAAACCTCGCACGTGTTTTTACTCGACTAGCCGGCGGGATGCATCCTCTCGCACGTGTTTTTACTGGACTAGCCTGCGGGATGCATCCTCTCGCACGTGTTTTTGCTCGACTAGCCATGCGCATCCCAAAAAACCTGCGCATGCGCATCCCAAAAAACCTGCGCATGCGCATCCCACAAAACCTGCGCATGCGCATCCCACAAAACCTCGCACGTGTTTTTACTCGACTAGCCTGCGGGATGCATCCTCACGCACGTGTTTTTACTGGACTAGCCTGCGGGATGCATCCTCTCGCACGTGTTTTTACTCGACTAGCCTGCGGGATGCATCCTCTCGCTCGTGTTTTTACTCGACTAGCCTGCGGGATGCACCCTCTCGCACGTGTTTTTACTCGACTAGCCTGCGGGAAGCATCCTCTCGCACGTGTTTTTACTCGACTAGCCTGCGGGATGCATCCTCTCGCACGTGTTTTTACTCGACTAGCCTGCGGGATGCATCCTCTCGCACGTGTTTTTGCTCGACTAGCCTGCGGGATGCATCCTCTCGCACGTGTTTTTGCTCGACTAGCCATGCGCATCCCAAAAAACCTGCGCACGCGCATCACACAAAACCTGCGCATGCGCATCCCACAAAACCTGCGCATACGCATCCCACAAAACCTCGCACGTGTTTTTACTCGACTAGCCGGCGGGATGCATCCTCTCGCACGTGTTTTTACTCGACTAGCCTGCGGGATGCATCCTCTCGCACGTGTTTTTACTCGACTAGCCTGCGGGATGCATCCTCTCGCACGTGTTTTTACTCGACTAGCCTGCGGGAAGCATCCTCTCGCACGTGTTTTTGCTCGACTAGCCTGCGGGATGCATCCTCTCGCACGTGTTTTTGTTCGACTAGCCTGCGGGATGCATCCTCTCGCACGTGTTTTTGCTCGACTAGCCATGCGCATCCCACAAAACCGGCGCATGCGCATCCCTCAAAACCTCGCACGTGTTTTTACTCGACTAGCCGGCGGGATGCATCCTCTCGCACGTGTTTTTACTGGACTAGCCTGCGGGATGCATCCTCTCGCACGTGTTTTTGCTCGACTAGCCATGCGCATCCCAAAAAACCTGCGCATGCGCATCCCAAAAAACCTGCGCATGCGCATCCCACAAAACCTGCGCATACGCATCCCACAAAACCTCGCACGTGTTTTTACTCGACTAGCCGGCGGGATGCATCCTCTCGCACGTGTTTTTTCTGGACTAGCCTGCGGGATGCATCCTCTCGCACGTGTTTTTACTCGACTAGCCTGCGGGATGCACCCTCTCGCACGTGTTTTTACTCGACTAGCCTGCGGGAAGCATCCTCTCGCACGTGTTTTTGCTCGACTAGCCTGCGGGATGCATCCTCTCGCACGTGTTTTTGCTCGACTAGCCATGCGCATCCCAAAAAACCTGCGCATGCGCATCCCAAAAAACCTGCGCATGCGCATCCCACAAAACCGGCGCATGCGCATCCCACAAAACCTCGCACGTGTTTTTACTCGACTAGCCTGCGGTATGCATCCTCTCGCACGTGTTTTTACTCGACTAGCCTGCGGGAAGCATCCTCTCGCACGTGTTTTTGCTCGACTAGCCTGCGGGATGCATCCTCTCGCACGTGTTTTTGCCCGACTAGCCATGCGCATCCCAAAAAACCTGCGCATGCGCATCCCAAAAAACCTGCGCATGCGCATCCCACAAAACCGGCGCATGCGCATCCCACAAAACCTCGCACGTGTTTTTACTCGACTAGCCTGCGGGATGCATCCTCTCGCACGTGTTTTTACTGGACTAGCCTGCGGGATGCATCCTCTCGCACGTGTTTTTACTCGACTAGCCTGCGGGATGCATCCTCTCGCTCGTGTTTTTACTCGACTAGCCTGCGGGATGCACCCTCTCGCACGTGTTTTTACTCGACTAGCCTGCGGGAAGCATCCTCTCGCACGTGTTTTTACTCGACTAGCCTGCGGGATGCATCCTCTCGCACGTGTTTTTACTCGACTAGCCTGCGGGATGCATCCTCTCGCACGTGTTTTTGCTCGACTAGCCTGCGGGATGCATCCTCTCGCACGTGTTTTTGCTCGACTAGCCATGCGCATCCCAAAAAACCTGCGCACGCGCATCCCACAAAACCTGCGCATGTGCATCCCACAAAACCTGCGCATACGCATCCCACAAAACCTCGCACGTGTTTTTACTCGACTAGCCGGCGGGATGCATCCTCTCGCACGTGTTTTTACTCGACTAGCCTGCGGGATGCATCCTCTCGCACTTGTTTTTACTGGACTAGCCTGCGGGATGCATCCTCTCGCACGTGTTTTTACTGGACTAGCCTGCGGGATGCATCCTCTCGCACGTGTTTTTACTCGACTAGCCTGCGGGATGCATCCTCTCGCACGTGTTTTTACTCGACTAGCCATGCGCATCCCAAAAAACCTGCGCATGCGCATCCCAAAAAACCTGCGCATGCGCATCCCACAAAACCGGCGCATGCGCATCCCACAAAACCTCGCACGTGTTTTTACTCGACTAGCCTGCGGGATGCATCCTCTCGCACGTGTTTTTGCTCGACTAGCCATGCGCATCCCAAAAAACCTGCGCATGCGCATCCCAAAAAACCTGCGCATGCGCATCCCACAAAACCGGCGCATGCGCATCCCACAAAACCTGCGCATACGCATCCCACAAAACCTCGCACGTGTTTTTACTCGACTAGCCGGCGGGATGCATCCTCTCGCACGTGTTTTTACTGGACTAGCCTGCGGGATGCATCCTCTCGCACGTGTTTTTGCTCGACTAGCCATGCGCATCCCAAAAAACCTGCGCATGCGCATCCCAAAAAACCTGCGCATGCGCATCCCACAAAACCTGCGCATGCGCATCCCACAAAACCTCGCACGTGTTTTTACTCGACTAGCCTGCGGGATGCATCCTCACGCACGTGTTTTTACTGGACTAGCCTGCGGGATGCATCCTCTCGCACGTGTTTTTACTCGACTAGCCTGCGGGATGCATCCTCTCGCTCGTGTTTTTACTCGACTAGCCTGCGGGATGCACCCTCTCGCACGTGTTTTTACTCGACTAGCCTGCGGGAAGCATCCTCTCGCACGTGTTTTTACTCGACTAGCCTGCGGGATGCATCCTCTCGCACGTGTTTTTACTCGACTAGCCTGCGGGATGCATCCTCTCGCACGTGTTTTTGCTCGACTAGCCTGCGGGATGCATCCTCTCGCACGTGTTTTTGCTCGACTAGCCATGCGCATCCCAAAAAACCTGCGCACGCGCATCACACAAAACCTGCGCATGCGCATCCCACAAAACCTGCGCATACGCATCCCACAAAACCTCGCACGTGTTTTTACTCGACTAGCCGGCGGGATGCATCCTCTCGCACGTGTTTTTACTCGACTAGCCTGCGGGATGCATCCTCTCGCACGTGTTTTTACTCGACTAGCCTGCGGGATGCATCCTCTCGCACGTGTTTTTACTCGACTAGCCTGCGGGAAGCATCCTCTCGCACGTGTTTTTGCTCGACTAGCCTGCGGGATGCATCCTCTCGCACGTGTTTTTGTTCGACTAGCCTGCGGGATGCATCCTCTCGCACGTGTTTTTGCTCGACTAGCCATGCGCATCCCAAAAAACCTGCGCATGCGCATCCCAAAAAACCTGCGCATGCGCATCCCACAAAACCGGCGCATGCGCATCCCTCAAAACCTCGCACGTGTTTTTACTCGACTAGCCGGCGGGATGCATCCTCTCGCACGTGTTTTTACTGGACTAGCCTGCGGGATGCATCCTCTCGCACGTGTTTTTGCTCGACTAGCCATGCGCATCCCAAAAAACCTGCGCATGCGCATCCCAAAAAACCTGCGCATGCGCATCCCACAAAACCTGCGCATACGCATCCCACAAAACCTCGCACGTGTTTTTACTCGACTAGCCGGCGGGATGCATCCTCTCGCACGTGTTTTTTCTGGACTAGCCTGCGGGATGCATCCTCTCGCACGTGTTTTTACTCGACTAGCCTGCGGGATGCACCCTCTCGCACGTGTTTTTACTCGACTAGCCTGCGGGAAGCATCCTCTCGCACGTGTTTTTGCTCGACTAGCCTGCGGGATGCATCCTCTCGCACGTGTTTTTGCTCGACTAGCCATGCGCATCCCAAAAAACCTGCGCATGCGCATCCCAAAAAACCTGCGCATGCGCATCCCACAAAACCGGCGCATGCGCATCCCACAAAACCTGCGCATACGCATCCCACAAAACCTCGCACGTGTTTTTACTCGACTAGCCGGCGGGTTGCATCCTCTCGCACGTGTTTTTACTGGACTAGCCTGCGGGATGCATCCTCTCGCACGTGTTTTTGCTCGACTAGCCATGCGCATCCCAAAAAACCTGCGCATGCGCATCCCACAAAACCTGCGCATGCGCATCCCACAAAACCTGCGCATGCGCATCCCACAAAACCTCGCACGTGTTTTTACTCGACTAGCCTGCGGGATGCATCCTCTCGCACTTGTTTTTACTGGACTAGCCTGCGGGATGCACCCTCTCGCACGTGTTTTTACTCGACTAGCCTGCGGGAAGCATCCTCTCGCACGTGTTTTTACTCGACTAGCCTGCGGGATGCATCCTCTCGCACGTGTTTTTACTCGACTAGCCTGCGGGATGCATCCTCTCGCACGTGTTTTTGCTCGACTAGCCTGCGGGATGCATCCTCTCGCACGTGTTTTTGCTCGACTAGCCATGCGCATCCCAAAAAACCTGCGCATGCGCATCCCAAAAAACCTGCGCATGCGCATCCCACAAAACCTGCGCATACGCATCCCACAAAACCTCGCACGTGTTTTTACTCGACTAGCCGGCGGGATGCATCCTCTCGCACGTGTTTTTACTCGACTAGCCTGCGGGATGCATCCTCTCGCACGTGTTTTTACTCGACTAGCCTGCGGGATGCATCCTCTCGCACGTGTTTTTACTCGACTAGCCTGCGGGAAGCATCCTCTCGCACGTGTTTTTGCTCGACTAGCCTGCGGGATGCATCCTCTCGCACGTGTTTTTGCTCGACTAGCCATGCGCATCCCAAAAAACCTGCGCATGCGCATCCCACGAAACCGGCGCATGCGCATCCCACAAAACCTGCGCATACGCATCCCACAAAACCTCGCACGTGTTTCTACTCGACTAGCCGGCGGGATGCATCCTCTCGCACGTGTTTTTACTGGACTAGCCTGCGGGATGCATCCTCTCGCACGTGTTTTTGCTCGACTAGCCATGCGCATCCCAAAAAACCTGCGCATGCGCATCCCAAAAAACCTGCGCGTGCGCATCCCACAAAACCTGCGCATACGCATCCCACAAAACCTCGCACGTGTTTTTACTCGACTAGCCGGCGGGATGCATCCTCTCGCACGTGTTTTTACTGGACTAGCCTGCGGGATGCATCCTCTCGCACGTGTTTTTGCTCGACTAGCCATGCGCATCCCAAAAAACCTGCGCATGCGCATCCCACAAAACCTCGCACGTGTTTTTACTCGACTAGCCTGCGGGATGCATCCTCTCGCACTTGTTTTTACTGGACTAGCCTGCGGGATGCATCCTCTCGCACGTGTTTTTACTCGACTAGCCTGCGGGATGCATCCTCTCGCACGTGTTTTTACTCGACTAGCCTGCGGGATGCACCCTCTCGCACGTGTTTTTACTCGACTAGCCTGCGGGAAGCATCCTCTCGCACGTGTTTTTACTCGACTAGCCTGCGGGATGCATCCTCTCGGACGTGTTTTTACTCGACTAGCCTGCGGGATGCATCCTCTCGCACGTGTTTTTGCTCGACTAGCCTGCGGGATGCATCCTCTCGCACGTGTTTTTGCTCGACTAGCCATGCGCATCCCAAAAAACCTTCGCATGCGCATCCCAAAAAACCTGCGCATGCGCATCCCAAAAAACCTGCGCCTGCGCATCCCACAAAACCTGCGCATGCGCATCCCACAAAACCTGCGCATACGCATCCCACAAAACCTCGCACGTGTTTTTACTCGACTAGCCTGCGGGATGCATCCTGTCGCACGTGTTTTTACTCGACTAGCCTGCGGGATGCATCCTCTCGCACGTGTTTTTGCTCGACTAGCCTGCGGGAAGCATCCTCTCGCACGTGTTTTTACTCGACTAGCCTGCGGGATGCATCCTCTCGCACGTGTTTTTACTCGACTAGCCTGCGGGATGCATCCTCTCGCACGTGTTTTTACTCGACTAGCCTGCGGGAAGCATCCTCTCGCACGTGTTTTTACTCGACTAGCCTGCGGGAAGCATCCTCTCGCACGTGTTTTTGCTCGACTAGCCTGCGGGATGCATCCTCTCGCACGTGTTTTTGCTCGACTAGCCATGCGCATCCCAAAAAACCTGCGCATGCGCATCCCACAAAACCGGCGCATGCGCATCCCACAAAACCTGCGCATACGCATCCCACAAAACCTCGCACGTGTTTTTACTCGACTAGCCGGCGGGATGCATCCTCTCGCACGTGTTTTTACTGGAAGCCTGCGGGATGCATCCTCTCGCACGTGTTTTTGCTCGACTAGCCATGCGCATCCCAAAAAACCTGCGCATGCGCATCCCAAAAAACCTGCGCATGCGCATCCCACAAAACCTGCGCATGCGCATCCCACAAAACCTCGCACGTGTTTTTACTCGACTAGCCTGCGGGATGCATCCTCTCGCACTTGTTTTTACTGGACTAGCCTGCGGGATGCATCCTCTCGCACGTGTTTTTACTGGACTAGCCTGCGGGATGCATCCTCTCGCACGTGTTTTTACTCGACTAGCCTGCGGGATGCACCCTCTCGCACGTGTTTTTACTCGACTAGCCTGCGGGAAGCATCCTCTCGCACGTGTTTTTACTCGACTAGCCTGCGGGATGCATCCTCTCGGACGTGTTTTTACTCGACTAGCCTGCGGGATGCATCCTCTCGCACGTGTTTTTGCTCGACTAGCCTGCGGGATGCATCCTCTCGCACGTGTTTTTGCTCGACTAGCCATGCGCATCCCAAAAAACCTGCGCATGCGCATCCCAAAAAACCTGCGCATGCGCATCCCACAAAACCTGCGCATACGCATCCCACAAAACCTCGCACGTGTTTTTACTCGGCTAGCCGGCGGGATGCATCCTCTCGCACGTGTTTTTACTCGACTAGCCTGCGGGATGCATCCTCTCGCACGTGTTTTTACTCGACTAGCCTGCGGGATGCATCCTCTCGCACGTGTTTTTACTCGACTAGCCTGCGGGAAGCATCCTCTCGCACGTGTTTTTGCTCGACTAACCTGCGGGATGCATCCTCTCGCACGTGTTTTTGCTCGACTAGCCATGCGCATCCCAAAAAACCTGCGCATGCGCATCCCAAAAAACCTGCGCATGCGCATCCCAAAAAACCTGCGCATGCGCATCCCACAAAACCTGCGCATACGCATCCCACAAAACCTCGCACGTGTTTTTACTCGACTAGCCGGCGGGATGCATCCTCTCGCACGTGTTTTTACTGGACTAGCCTGCGTGATGCATCCTCTCGCACGTGTTTTTGCTCGACTAGCCATGCGCATCCCAAAAAACCTGCGCATGCGCATCCCAAAAAACCTGCGCATGCGCATCCCACAAAACCTGCGCATACGCATCCCACAAAACCTCGCACGTGTTTTTACTCGACTAGCCGGCGGGATGCATCCTCTCGCACGTGTTTTTACTGGACTAGCCTGCGGGATGCATCCTCTCGCACGTGTTTTTGCTCGACTAGCCATGCGCATCCCAAAAAACCTGCGCATGCGCATCCCACAAAACCTCGCACGTGTTTTTACTCGACTAGCCTGCGGGATGCATCCTCTCGCACGTGTTTTTACTGGACTAGCCTGCGGGATGCATCCTCTCGCACGTGTTTTTACTCGACTAGCCTGCGGGATGCATCCTCTCGCACGTGTTTTTACTCGACTAGCCTGCGGGATGCACCCTCTCGCACGTGTTTTTACTCGACTAGCCTGCGGGAAGCATCCTCTCGCACGTGTTTTTACTCGACTAGCCTGCGGGATGCATCCTCTCGCACGTGTTTTTACTCGACTAGCCTGCGGGATTCTTCCTCTCGCACGTGTTTTTGCTCGACTAGCCTGCGGGATGCATCCTCTCGCACGTGTTTTTGCTCGACTAGCCATGCGCATCCCAAAAAACCTGCGCATGCGCATCCCAAAAAACCTGCGCATGCGCATCCCACAAAACCTGCGCATGCGCATCCCACAAAACCTGCGCATACGCATCCCACAAAACCTCGCACGTGTTTTTACTCGACTAGCCTGCGGGAAGCATCCTCTCGCACGTGTTTTTACTCGACTAGCCTGCGGGATGCATCCTCTCGCACGTGTTTTTGCTCGACTAGCCTGCGGGATGCACCCTCTCGCACGTGTTTTTACTCGACTAGCCTGCGGGAAGCATCCTCTCGCACGTGTTTTTACTCGACTAGCCTGCGGGAAGCATCCTCTCGCACGTGTTTTTGCTCGACTAGCCTGCGGGATGCATCCTCTCGCACGTGTTTTTGCTCGACTAGCCATGCGCATCCCAAAAAACCTGCGCATGCGCATCCCACAAAACCGGCGCATGCGCATCCCACAAAACCTGCGCATACGCATCCCACAAAACCTCGCACGTGTTTTTACTCGACTAGCCGGCGGGATGCATCCTCTCGCACGTGTTTTTACTGGAAGCCTGCGGGATGCATCCTCTCGCACGTGTTTTTGCTCGACTAGCCATGCGCATCCCAAAAAACCTGCGCATGCGCATCCCAAAAAACCTGCGCATGCGCATCCCACAAAACCTGCGCATGCGCATCCCACAAAACCTCGCACGTGTTTTTACTCGACTAGCCTGCGGGATGCATCCTCTCGCACTTGTTTTTACTGGACTAGCCTGCGGGATGCATCCTCTCGCACGTGTTTTTACTCGACTAGCCTGCGGGATGCATCCTCTCGCACGTGTTTTTACTCGACTAGCCTGCGGGATGCACCCTCTCGCACGTGTTTTTACTCGACTAGCCTGCGGGAAGCATCCTCTCGCACGTGTTTTTACTCGACTAGCCTGCGGGATGCATCCTCTCGGACGTGTTTTTACTCGACTAGCCTGCGGGATGCATCCTCTCGCACGTGTTTTTGCTCGACTAGCCTGCGGGATGCATCCTCTCGCACGTGTTTTTGCTCGACTAGCCATGCGCATCCCAAAAAACCTGCGCATGCGCATCCCAAAAAACCTGCGCATGCGCATCCCAAAAAACCTGCGCCTGCGCATCCCACAAAACCTGCGCATGCGCATCCCACAAAACCTGCGCATACGCATCCCACAAAACCTCGCACGTGTTTTTACTCGACTAGCCTGCGGGATGCATCCTGTCGCACGTGTTTTTACTCGACTAGCCTGCGGGATGCATCCTCTCGCACGTGTTTTTGCTCGACTAGCCTGCGGGAAGCATCCTCTCGCACGTGTTTTTACTCGACTAGCCTGCGGGATGCATCCTCTCGCACGTGTTTTTACTCGACTAGCCTGCGGGATGCATCCTCTCGCACGTGTTTTTGCTCGACTAGCCTGCGGGATGCATCCTCTCGCACGTGTTTTTGCTCGACTAGCCTGCGGGATGCATCCTCTCGCACGTGTTTTTACTCGACTAGCCTGCGGGAAGCATCCTCTCGCACGTGTTTTTGCTCGACTAGCCTGCGGGATGCATCCTCTCGCACGTGTTTTTGCTCGACTAGCCATGCGCATCCCAAAAAACCTGCGCATGCGCATCCCAAAAAACCTGCGCATGCGCATCCCACGAAACCGGCGCATGCGCATCCCACAAAACCTGCGCATACGCATCCCACAAAACCTCGCACGTGTTTTTACTCGACTAGCCGGCGGGATGCATCCTCTCGCACGTGTTTTTACTGGACTAGCCTGCGGGATGCATCCTCTCGCACGTGTTTTTGCTCGACTAGCCATGCGCATCCCAAAAAACCTGCGCATGCGCATCCCAAAAAACCTGCGCATGCGCATCCCACAAAACCGGCGCATGCGCATCCCACAAAACCTGCGCATACGCATCCCACAAAACCTCGCATGTGTTTTTACTCGACTAGCCGGCGGGATGCATCCTCTCGCACGTGTTTTTACTGGACTAGCCTGCGGGATGCATCCTCTCGCACGTGTTTTTGCTCGACTAGCCATGCGCATCCCAAAAAACCTGCGCATGCGCATCCCAAAAAACCTGCGCATGCGCATCCCACAAAACCTGCGCATGCGCATCCCACAAAACCTCGCACGTGTTTTTACTCGACTAGCCTGCGGGATGCATCCTCTCGCACGTGTTTTTACTGGACTAGCCTGCGGGATGCATCCTCTCGCACGTGTTTTTGCTCGACTAGCCTGCGGGATGCATCCTCTCGCACGTGTTTTTGATCGACTAGCCATGCGCATCCCAAAAAACCTGCGCATGCGCATCCCAAAAAACCTGCGCACGCGCATCACACAAAACCTGCGCATGCGCATCCCACAAAACCTGCGCATACGCATCCCACAAAACCTCGCACGTGTTTTTACTCGACTAGCCTGCGGGATGCATCCTCTCGCACGTGTTTTTACTCGACTAGCCTGCGGGAAGCATCCTCTCGCACGTGTTTTTGCTCGACTAGCCTGCGGGATGCATCCTCTCGCACGTGTTTTTGCTCGACTAGCCATGCGCATCCCAAAAAACCTGCGCATGCGCATCCCAAAAAACCTGCGCATGCGCATCCCACAAAACCGGCGCATGCGCATCCCACAAAACCTCGCACGTGTTTTTACTCGACTAGCCGGCGGGATGCATCCTCTCGCACGTGTTTTTACTGGACTAGCCTGCGGGATGCATCCTCTCGCACGTGTTTTTGCTCGACTAGCCATGCGCATCCCAAAAAACCTGCGCATGCGCATCCCAAAAAACCTGCGCATGCGCATCCCACAAAACCTGCGCATACGCATCCCACAAAACCTCGCACGTGTTTTTACTCGACTAGCCGGCGGGATGCATCCTCTCGCACGTGTTTTTACTGGACTAGCCTGCGGGATGCATCCTCTCGCACGTGTTTTTACTCGACTAGCCTGCGGGATGCACCCTCTCGCACGTGTTTTTACTCGACTAGCCTGCGGGAAGCATCCTCTCGCACGTGTTTTTGCTCGACTAGCCTGCGGGATGCATCCTCTCGCACGTGTTTTTGCTCGACTAGCCATGCGCATCCCAAAAAACCTGCACGTGCGCATCCCAAAAAATCTGCGCATGCGCATCCCACAAAACCGGCGCATGGGCATCCCACAAAACCTGCGCATACGTATCCCACAAAACCTCGCACGTGTTTTTACTCGACTAGCCGGCGGGTTGCATCCTCTCGCACGTGTTTTTACTGGACTAGCCTGCGGGATGCATCCTCTCGCACGTGTTTTTGCTCGACTAGCCATGCGCATCCCAAAAAACCTGCGCATGCGCATCCCACAAAACCTGCGCATGCGCATCCCACAAAACCTCGCACGTGTTTTTACTCGACTAGCCTGCGGGATGCATCCTCTCGCACTTGTTTTTACTGGACTAGCCTGCGGGATGCATCCTCTCGCACGTGTTTTTACTCGACTAGCCTGCGGGATGCATCCTCTCGCACGTGTTTTTACTCGACTAGCCTGCGGGATGCACCCTCTCGCACGTGTTTTTACTCGTCTAGCCTGCGGGAAGCATCCTCTCGCACGTGTTTTTACTCGACTAGCCTGCGGGATGCATCCTCTCGCACGTGTTTTTACTCGACTAGCCTGCGGGATGCATCCTCTCGCACGTGTTTTTGCTCGACTAGCCATGCGCATCCCAAAAAACCAGCGCATGCGCATCCCAAAAAACCTGCGCCTGCGCATCCCACAAAACCTGCGCATGCGCATCCCACAAAACCTGCGCATACGCATCCCACAAAACCTCGCACGTGTTTTTACTCGACTAGCCGGCGGGATGCATCCTCTCGCACGTGTTTTTACTCGACTAGCCTGCGGGATGCATCCTCTCGCACGTGTTTTTACTCGACTAGCATGCGGGATGCATCCTCTCGCACGTGTTTTTACTCGACTAGCCATGCGCATCCCAAAAAACCTGCGCATGCGCATCCCACAAAACCGGCGCATGCGCATCCCACAAAACCTGCGCATACGTATCCCACAAAACCTCGCACGTGTTTTTACTCGACTAGCCGGCGGGTTGCATCCTCTCGCACGTGTTTTTACTGGACTAGCCTGCGGGATGCATCCTCTCGCACGTGTTTTTGCTCGACTAGCCATGCGCATCCCAAAAAACCTGCGCCTGCGCATCCCACAAAACCTGCGCATGCGCATCCCACAAAACCTGCGCATACGCATCCCACAAAACCTCGCACGTGTTTTTACTCGACTAGCCTGCGGGAAGCATCCTCTCGCACGTGTTTTTACTCGACTAGCCTGCGGGATGCATCCTCTCGCACGTGTTTTTACTCGACTAGCCTGCGGGATGCATCCTCTCGCACGTGTTTTTGCTCGACTAGCCTGCGGGATGCATCCTCTCGCACGTGTTTTTGCTCGACTAGCCATGCGCATCCCAAAAAACCTGCGCATGCGCATCCCAAAAAACCTGCGCATGCGCATCCCACAAAACCTGCGCATGCGCATCCCACAAAACCTGCGCATACGCATCCCACAAAACCTCGCACGTGTTTTTACTCGACTAGCCTGCGGGAAGCATCCTCTCGCACGTGTTTTTACTCGACTAGCCTGCGGGATGCATCCTCTCGCACGTGTTTTTGCTCGACTAGCCTGCGGGATGCACCCTCTCGCACGTGTTTTTACTCGACTAGCCTGCGGGAAGCATCCTCTCGCACGTGTTTTTACTCGACTAGCCTGCGGGAAGCATCCTCTCGCACGTGTTTTTGCTCGACTAGCCTGCGGGATGCATCCTCTCGCACGTGTTTTTGCTCGACTAGCCATGCGCATCCCAAAAAACCTGCGCATGCGCATCCCACAAAACCGGCGCATGCGCATCCCACAAAACCTACGCATACGCATCCCACAAAACCTCGCACGTGTTTTTACTCGACTAGCCGGCGGGATGCATCCTCTCGCACGTGTTTTTACTGGAAGCCTGCGGGATGCATCCTCTCGCACGTGTTTTTGCTCGACTAGCCATGCGCATCCCAAAAAACCTGCGCATGCGCATCCCAAAAAACCTGCGCATGCGCATCCCACAAAACCTGCGCATGCGCATCCCACAAAACCTCGCACGTGTTTTTACTCGACTAGCCTGCGGGATGCATCCTCTCGCACTTGTTTTTACTGGACTAGCCTGCGGGATGCATCCTCTCGCACGTGTTTTTACTCGACTAGCCTGCGGGATGCATCCTCTCGCACGTGTTTTTACTCGACTAGCCTGCGGGATGCACCCTCTCGCACGTGTTTTTACTCGACTAGCCTGCGGGAAGCATCCTCTCGCACGTGTTTTTACTCGACTAGCCTGCGGGATGCATCCTCTCGGACGTGTTTTTACTCGACTAGCCTGCGGGATGCATCCTCTCGCACGTGTTTTTGCTCGACTAGCCTGCGGGATGCATCCTCTCGCACGTGTTTTTGCTCGACTAGCCATGCGCATCCCAAAAAACCTGCGCATGCGCATCCCAAAAAACCTGCGCATGCGCATCCCAAAAAACCTGCGCATGCGCATCCCAAAAAACCTGCGCCTGCGCATCCCACAAAACCTGCGCATGCGCATCCCACAAAACCTGCGCATACGCATCCCACAAAACCTCGCACGTGTTTTTACTCGACTAGCCTGCGGGATGCATCCTGTCGCACGTGTTTTTACTCGACTAGCCTGCGGGATGCATCCTCTCGCACGTGTTTTTGCTCGACTAGCCTGCGGGAAGCATCCTCTCGCACGTGTTTTTACTCGACTAGCCTGCGGGATGCATCCTCTCGCACGTGTTTTTACTCGACTAGCCTGCGGGATGCATCCTCTCGCACGTGTTTTTGCTCGACTAGCCTGCGGGATGCATCCTCTCGCACGTGTTTTTGCTCGACTAGCCTGCGGGATGCATCCTCTCGCACGTGTTTTTACTCGACTAGCCTGCGGGATGCATCCTCTCGCACGTGTTTTTACTCGACTAGCCTGCGGGATGCACCCTCTCGCACGTGTTTTTACTCGTCTAGCCTGCGGGAAGCATCCTCTCGCACGTGTTTTTACTCGACTAGCCTGCGGGATGCATCCTCTCGCACGTGTTTTTACTCGACTAGCCTGCGGGATGCATCCTCTCGCACGTGTTTTTGCTCGACTAGCCATGCGCATCCCAAAAAACCAGCGCATGCGCATCCCAAAAAACCTGCGCCTGCGCATCCCACAAAACCTGCGCATGCGCATCCCACAAAACCTGCGCATACGCATCCCACAAAACCTCGCACGTGTTTTTACTCGACTAGCCGGCGGGATGCATCCTCTCGCACGTGTTTTTACTCGACTAGCCTGCGGGATGCATCCTCTCGCACGTGTTTTTACTCGACTAGCATGCGGGATGCATCCTCTCGCACGTGTTTTTACTCGACTAGCCATGCGCATCCCAAAAAACCTGCGCATGCGCATCCCACAAAACCGGCGCATGCGCATCCCACAAAACCTGCGCATACGTATCCCACAAAACCTCGCACGTGTTTTTACTCGACTAGCCGGCGGGTTGCATCCTCTCGCACGTGTTTTTACTGGACTAGCCTGCGGGATGCATCCTCTCGCACGTGTTTTTGCTCGACTAGCCATGCGCATCCCAAAAAACCTGCGCCTGCGCATCCCACAAAACCTGCGCATGCGCATCCCACAAAACCTGCGCATACGCATCCCACAAAACCTCGCACGTGTTTTTACTCGACTAGCCTGCGGGAAGCATCCTCTCGCACGTGTTTTTACTCGACTAGCCTGCGGGATGCATCCTCTCGCACGTGTTTTTACTCGACTAGCCTGCGGGATGCATCCTCTCGCACGTGTTTTTGCTCGACTAGCCTGCGGGATGCATCCTCTCGCACGTGTTTTTGCTCGACTAGCCATGCGCATCCCAAAAAACCTGCGCATGCGCATCCCAAAAAACCTGCGCATGCGCATCCCACAAAACCTGCGCATGCGCATCCCACAAAACCTGCGCATACGCATCCCACAAAACCTCGCACGTGTTTTTACTCGACTAGCCTGCGGGAAGCATCCTCTCGCACGTGTTTTTACTCGACTAGCCTGCGGGATGCATCCTCTCGCACGTGTTTTTGCTCGACTAGCCTGCGGGATGCACCCTCTCGCACGTGTTTTTACTCGACTAGCCTGCGGGAAGCATCCTCTCGCACGTGTTTTTACTCGACTAGCCTGCGGGAAGCATCCTCTCGCACGTGTTTTTGCTCGACTAGCCTGCGGGATGCATCCTCTCGCACGTGTTTTTGCTCGACTAGCCATGCGCATCCCAAAAAACCTGCGCATGCGCATCCCACAAAACCGGCGCATGCGCATCCCACAAAACCTACGCATACGCATCCCACAAAACCTCGCACGTGTTTTTACTCGACTAGCCGGCGGGATGCATCCTCTCGCACGTGTTTTTACTGGAAGCCTGCGGGATGCATCCTCTCGCACGTGTTTTTGCTCGACTAGCCATGCGCATCCCAAAAAACCTGCGCATGCGCATCCCAAAAAACCTGCGCATGCGCATCCCACAAAACCTGCGCATGCGCATCCCACAAAACCTCGCACGTGTTTTTACTCGACTAGCCTGCGGGATGCATCCTCTCGCACTTGTTTTTACTGGACTAGCCTGCGGGATGCATCCTCTCGCACGTGTTTTTACTCGACTAGCCTGCGGGATGCATCCTCTCGCACGTGTTTTTACTCGACTAGCCTGCGGGATGCACCCTCTCGCACGTGTTTTTACTCGACTAGCCTGCGGGAAGCATCCTCTCGCACGTGTTTTTACTCGACTAGCCTGCGGGATGCATCCTCTCGGACGTGTTTTTACTCGACTAGCCTGCGGGATGCATCCTCTCGCACGTGTTTTTGCTCGACTAGCCTGCGGGATGCATCCTCTCGCACGTGTTTTTGCTCGACTAGCCATGCGCATCCCAAAAAACCTGCGCATGCGCATCCCAAAAAACCTGCGCATGCGCATCCCAAAAAACCTGCGCATGCGCATCCCAAAAAACCTGCGCCTGCGCATCCCACAAAACCTGCGCATGCGCATCCCACAAAACCTGCGCATACGCATCCCACAAAACCTCGCACGTGTTTTTACTCGACTAGCCTGCGGGATGCATCCTGTCGCACGTGTTTTTACTCGACTAGCCTGCGGGATGCATCCTCTCGCACGTGTTTTTGCTCGACTAGCCTGCGGGAAGCATCCTCTCGCACGTGTTTTTACTCGACTAGCCTGCGGGATGCATCCTCTCGCACGTGTTTTTACTCGACTAGCCTGCGGGATGCATCCTCTCGCACGTGTTTTTGCTCGACTAGCCTGCGGGATGCATCCTCTCGCACGTGTTTTTGCTCGACTAGCCTGCGGGATGCATCCTCTCGCACGTGTTTTTACTCGACTAGCCTGCGGGAAGCATCCTCTCGCACGTGTTTTTGCTCGACTAGCCTGCGGGATGCATCCTCTCGCACGTGTTTTTGCTCGACTAGCCATGCGCATCCCAAAAAACCTGCGCATGCGCATCCCAAAAAACCTGCGCATGCGCATCCCACGAAACCGGCGCATGCGCATCCCACAAAACCTGCGCATACGCATCCCACAAAACCTCGCACGTGTTTTTACTCGACTAGCCGGCGGGATGCATCCTCTCGCACGTGTTTTTACTGGACTAGCCTGCGGGATGCATCCTCTCGCACGTGTTTTTGCTCGACTAGCCATGCGCATCCCAAAAAACCTGCGCATGCGCATCCCAAAAAACCTGCGCATGCGCATCCCACAAAACCGGCGCATGCGCATCCCACAAAACCTGCGCATACGCATCCCACAAAACCTCGCATGTGTTTTTACTCGACTAGCCGGCGGGATGCATCCTCTCGCACGTGTTTTTACTGGACTAGCCTGCGGGATGCATCCTCTCGCACGTGTTTTTGCTCGACTAGCCATGCGCATCCCAAAAAACCTGCGCATGCGCATCCCACAAAACCTCGCACGTGTTTTTACTCGACTAGCCTGCGGGATGCATCCTCTCGCACGTGTTTTTACTGGACTAGCCTGCGGGATGCATCCTCTCGCACGTGTTTTTGCTCGACTAGCCTGCGGGATGCATCCTCTCGCACGTGTTTTTGATCGACTAGCCATGCGCATCCCAAAAAACCTGCGCATGCGCATCCCAAAAAACCTGCGCACGCGCATCACACAAAACCTGCGCATGCGCATCCCACAAAACCTGCGCATACGCATCCCACAAAACCTCGCACGTGTTTTTACTCGACTAGCCTGCGGGATGCATCCTCTCGCACGTGTTTTTACTCGACTAGCCTGCGGGAAGCATCCTCTCGCACGTGTTTTTGCTCGACTAGCCTGCGGGATGCATCCTCTCGCACGTGTTTTTGCTCGACTAGCCATGCGCATCCCAAAAAACCTGCGCATGCGCATCCCAAAAAACCTGCGCATGCGCATCCCACAAAACCGGCGCATGCGCATCCCACAAAACCTCGCACGTGTTTTTACTCGACTAGCCGGCGGGATGCATCCTCTCGCACGTGTTTTTATTGGACTAGCCTGCGGGATGCATCCTCTCGCACGTATTTTTGCTCGACTAGCCATGCGCATCCCAAAAAACCTGCGCATGCGCATCCCAAAAAACCTGCGCATGCGCATCCCACAAAACCTGCGCATACGCATCCCACAAAACCTCGCACGTGTTTTTACTCGACTAGCCGGCGGGATGCATCCTCTCGCACGTGTTTTTACTGGACTAGCCTGCGGGATGCATCCTCTCGCACGTGTTTTTACTCGACTAGCCTGCGGGATGCACCCTCTCGCACGTGTTTTTACTCGACTAGCCTGCGGGAAGCATCCTCTCGCACGTGTTTTTGCTCGACTAGCCTGCGGGATGCATCCTCTCGCACGTGTTTTTGCTCGACTAGCCATGCGCATCCCAAAAAACCTGCACGTGCGCATCCCAAAAAATCTGCGCATGCGCATCCCACAAAACCGGCGCATGGGCATCCCACAAAACCTGCGCATACGTATCCCACAAAACCTCGCACGTGTTTTTACTCGACTAGCCGGCGGGTTGCATCCTCTCGCACGTGTTTTTACTGGACTAGCCTGCGGGATGCATCCTCTCGCACGTGTTTTTGCTCGACTAGCCATGCGCATCCCAAAAAACCTGCGCATGCGCATCCCACAAAACCTGCGCATGCGCATCCCACAAAACCTCGCACGTGTTTTTACTCGACTAGCCTGCGGGATGCATCCTCTCGCACTTGTTTTTACTGGACTAGCCTGCGGGATGCATCCTCTCGCACGTGTTTTTACTCGACTAGCCTGCGGGATGCATCCTCTCGCACGTGTTTTTACTCGACTAGCCTGCGGGATGCACCCTCTCGCACGTGTTTTTACTCGTCTAGCCTGCGGGAAGCATCCTCTCGCACGTGTTTTTACTCGACTAGCCTGCGGGATGCATCCTCTCGCACGTGTTTTTACTCGACTAGCCTGCGGGATGCATCCTCTCGCACGTGTTTTTGCTCGACTAGCCATGCGCATCCCAAAAAACCTGCGCATGCGCATCCCAAAAAACCTGCGCCTGCGCATCCCACAAAACCTGCGCATGCGCATCCCACAAAACCTGCGCATACGCATCCCACAAAACCTCGCACGTGTTTTTACTCGACTAGCCGGCGGGATGCATCCTCTCGCACGTGTTTTTACTCGACTAGCCTGCGGGATGCATCCTCTCGCACGTGTTTTTACTCGACTAGCATGCGGGATGCATCCTCTCGCACGTGTTTTTACTCGACTAGCCATGCGCATCCCAAAAAACCTGCGCATGCGCATCCCACAAAACCGGCGCATGCGCATCCCACAAAACCTGCGCATACGTATCCCACAAAACCTCGCACGTGTTTTTACTCGACTAGCCGGCGGGTTGCATCCTCTCGCACGTGTTTTTACTGGACTAGCCTGCGGGATGCATCCTCTCGCACGTGTTTTTGCTCGACTAGCCATGCGCATCCCAAAAAACCTGCGCATGCGCATCCCACAAAACCTGCGCATGCGCATCCCACAAAACCTGCGCATGCGCATCCCACAAAACCTCGCACGTGTTTTTACTCGACTAGCCTGCGGGATGCATCCTCTCGCACTTGTTTTTACTGGACTAGCCTGCGGGATGCATCCTCTCGCACGTGTTTTTACTCGACTAGCCTGCGGGATGCATCCTCTCGCACGTGTTTTTACTCGACTAGCCTGCGGGATGCACCCTCTCGCACGTGTTTTTACTCGTCTAGACTGCGGGAAGCATCCTCTCGCACGTGTTTTTACTCGACTAGCCTGCGGGATGCATCCTCTCGCACGTGTTTTTACTCGACTAGCCTGCGGGATGCATCCTCTCGCACGTGTTTTTGCTCGACTAGCCATGCGCATCCCAAAAAACCTGCGCATGCGCATCCCAAAAAACCTGACCCTGCGCATCCCACAAAACCTGCGCATGCGCATCCCACAAAACCTGCGCATACGCATCCCACAAAACCTCGCACGTGTTTTTACTCGACTAGCCGGCGGGATGCATCCTCTCGCACGTGTTTTTACTCGACTAGCCTGCGGGATGCATCCTCTCGCACGTGTTTTTACTCGACTAGCCTGCGGGATGCATCCTCTCGCACGTGTTTTTACTCGACTAGCCTGCGGGAAGCATCCTCTCGCACGTGTTTTTGCTCGACTAGCCTGCGGGATGCATCCTCTCGCACGTGTTTTTGCTCGACTAGCCATGCGCATCCCAAAAAACCTGCGCATGCGCATCCCACGAAACCGGCGCATGCGCATCCCACAAAACCTGCGCATACGCATCCCACAAAACCTCGCACGTGTTTTTACTCGACTAGCCGGCGGGATGCATCCTCTCGCACGTGTTTTTACTGGACTACCCTGCGGGATGCATCCTCTCGCACGTGTTTTTGCTCGACTAGCCATGCGCATCCCAAAAAACCTGCGCATGCGCATCCCAAAAAACCTGCGCATGCGCATCCCACAAAACCTGCGCATACGCATCCCACAAAACCTCGCACGTGTTTTTACTCGACTAGCAGGCGGGATGCATCCTCTCGCACGTGTTTTTACTGGACTAGCCTGCGGGATGCATCCTCTCGCACGTGTTTTTGCTCGACTAGCCATGCGCATCCCAAAAAACCTGCGCATGCGCATCCCACAAAACCTCGCACGTGTTTTTACTCGACTAGCCTGCGGGATGCATCCTCTCGCACGTGTTTTTACTGGACTAGCCTGCGGGATGCATCCTCTCGCACGTGTTTTTACTCGACTAGCCTGCGGGATGCATCCTCTCGCACGTGTTTTTACTCGACTAGCCTGCGGGATGCACCCTCTCGCACGTGTTTTTACTCGACTAGCCTGCGGGAAGCATCCTCTCGCACGTGTTTTTACTCGACTAGCCTGCGGGATGCATCCTCTCGCACGTGTTTTTACTCGACTAGCCTGCGGGATGCATCCTCTCGCACGTGTTTTTGCTCGACTAGCCTGCGGGATGCATCCTCTCGCACGTGTTTTTGCTCGACTAGCCATGCGCATCCCAAAAAACCTGCGCATGCGCATCCCAAAAAACCTGCGCATGCGCATCCCACAAAACCTGCGCATGCGCATCCCACAAAACCTGCGCATACGCATCCCACAAAACCTCGCACGTGTTTTTACTCGACTAGCCTGCGGGAAGCATCCTCTCGCACGTGTTTTTACTCGACTAGCCTGCGGGATGCATCCTCTCGCACGTGTTTTTGCTCGACTAGCCTGCGGGATGCACCCTCTCGCACGTGTTTTTACTCGACTAGCCTGCGGGATGCATCCTCTCGCACGTGTTTTTGCTCGACTAGCCATGCGCATCCCAAAAAACCTGCGCATGCGCATCCCACAAAACCTGCGCATGCGCATCCCACAAAACCTGCGCATGCGCATCCCACAAAACCTCGCACGTGTTTTTACTCGACTAGCCTGCGGGATGCATCCTCTCGCACTTGTTTTTACTGGACTAGCCTGCGGGATGCATCCTCTCGCACGTGTTTTTACTCGACTAGCCTGCGGGATGCATCCTCTCGCACGTGTTTTTACTGGACTAGCCTGCGGGATGCATCCTCTCGCACGTGTTTTTGCTCGACTAGCCATGCGCATCCCAAAAAACCTGCGCATGCGCATCCCACAAAACCTGCGCATACGCATCCCACAAAACCTCGCACGTGTTTTTACTCGACTAGCCTGCGGGATGCATCCTCTCGGACGTGTTTTTACTCGACTAGCCTGCGGGATGCATCCTCTCGCACGTGTTTTTGCTCGACTAGCCTGCGGGATGCATCCTCTCGCACGTGTTTTTGCTCGACTAGCCATGCGCATCCCAAAAAACCTGCGCATGCGCATCCCAAAAAACCTGCGCATGCGCATCCCAAAAAACCTGCGCCTGCGCATCCCACAAAACCTGCGCATGCGCATCCCACAAAACCTGCGCATACGCATCCCACAAAACCTCGCACGTGTTTTTACTCGACTAGCCTGCGGGATGCATCCTGTCGCACGTGTTTTTACTCGACTAGCCTGCGGGATGCATCCTCTCGCACGTGTTTTTGCTCGACTAGCCTGCGGGAAGCATCCTCTCGCACGTGTTTTTACTCGACTAGCCTGCGGGATGCATCCTCTCGCACGTGTTTTTACTCGACTAGCCTGCGGGATGCATCCTCTCGCACGTGTTTTTGCTCGACTAGCCTGCGGGATGCATCCTCTCGCACGTGTTTTTGCTCGACTAGCCTGCGGGATGCATCCTCTCGCACGTGTTTTTACTCGACTAGCCTGCGGGAAGCATCCTCTCGCACGTGTTTTTGCTCGACTAGCCTGCGGGATGCATCCTCTCGCACGTGTTTTTGCTCGACTAGCCATGCGCATCCCAAAAAACCTGCGCATGCGCATCCCAAAAAACCTGCGCATGCGCATCCCACGAAACCGGCGCATGCGCATCCCACAAAACCTGCGCATACGCATCCCACAAAACCTCGCACGTGTTTTTACTCGACTAGCCGGCGGGATGCATCCTCTCGCACGTGTTTTTACTGGACTAGCCTGCGGGATGCATCCTCTCGCACGTGTTTTTACTCGACTAGCCTGCGGGATGCACCCTCTCGCACGTGTTTTTACTCGACTAGCCTGCGGGAAGCATCCTCTCGCACGTGTTTTTGCTCGACTAGCCATGCGCATCCCAAAAAACCTGCGCATGCGCATCCCAAAAAACCTGCGCATGCGCATCCCAAAAAACCTGCGCATGCGCATCCCACAAAACCGGCGCATGCGCATCCCACAAAACCTGCGCATACGCATCCCACAAAACCTCGCACGTGTTTTTACTCGACTAGCCGGCGGGTTGCATCCTCTCGCACGTGTTTTTACTGGACTAGCCTGCGGGATGCATCCTCTCGCACGTGTTTTTGCTCGACTAGCCATGCGCATCCCAAAAAACCTGCGCATGCGCATCCCACAAAACCTGCGCATGCGCATCCCACAAAACCTGCGCATGCGCATCCCACAAAACCTCGCACGTGTTTTTACTCGACTAGCCGGCGGGTTGCATCCTCTCGCACGTGTTTTTACTGGACTAGCCTGCGGGATGCATCCTCTCGCACGTGTTTTTGCTCGACTAGCCATGCGCATCCCAAAAAACCTGCGCATGCGCATCCCACAAAACCTGCGCATGCGCATCCCACAAAACCTCGCACGTGTTTTTACTCGACTAGCCTGCGGGATGCATCCTCTCGCACTTGTTTTTACTGGACTAGCCTGCGGGATGCATCCTCTCGCACGTGTTTTTACTCGACTAGCCTGCGGGATGCATCCTCTCGCACGTGTTTTTACTCGACTAGCCTGCGGGATGCACCCTCTCGCACGTGTTTTTACTCGACTAGCCTGCGGGAAGCATCCTCTCGCACGTGTTTTTACTCGACTAGCCTGCGGGATGCATCCTCTCGCACGTGTTTTTACTCGACTAGCCTGCGGGATGCATCCTCTCGCACGTGTTTTTGCTCGACTAGCCTGCGGGATGCATCCTCTCGCACGTGTTTTTGCTCGACTAGCCATGCGCATCCCAAAAAACCTGCGCATGCGCATCCCAAGAAACCTGCGCCTGCGCATCCCACAAAACCTGCGCATGCGCATCCCACAAAACCTGCGCATACGCATCCCACAAAACCTTGCACGTGTTTTTACTCGACTAGCCGGCGGGATGCATCCTCTCGCACGTGTTTTTACTCGACTAGCCTGCGGGATGCATCCTCTCGCACGTGTTTTTACTCGACTAGCCTGCGGGATGCATCCTCTCGCACGTGTTTTTACTCGACTAGCCTGCGGGAAGCATCCTCTCGCACGTGTTTTTGCTCGACTAGCCTGCGGGATGCATCCTCTCGCACGTGTTTTTGCTCGACTAGCCATGCGCATCCCAAAAAACCTGCGCATGCGCATCCCACGAAACCGGCGCATGCGCATCCCACAAAACCTGCGCATACGCATCCCACAAAACCTCGCACGTGTTTTTACTCGACTAGCCGGCGGGATGCATCCTCTCGCACGTGTTTTTACTGGACTAGCCTGCGGGATGCATCCTCTCGCACGTGTTTTTGCTCGACTAGCCATGCGCATCCCAAAAAACCTGCGCATGCGCATCCCAAAAAACCTGCGCATGCGCATCCCACAAAACCTGCGCATACGCATCCCACAAAACCTCGCACGTGTTTTTACTCGACTAGCCGGCGGGATGCATCCTCTCGCACGTGTTTTTACTGGACTAGCCTGCGGGATGCATCCTCTCGCACGTGTTTTTGCTCGACTAGCCATGCGCATCCCAAAAAACCTCTGCATGCGCATCCCAAAAAACCTGCGCATGCGCATCCCACAAAACCTGCGCATGCGCATCCCACAAAACCTCGCACGTGTTTTTACTCGACTAGCCTGCGGGATGCATCCTCTCGCACGTGTTTTTACTGGACTAGCCTGCGGGATGCACCCGCTCGCACGTGTTTTTACTCGACTAGCCTGCGGGAAGCATCCTCTCGCACGTGTTTTTACTCGACTAGCCTGCGGGATGCACCCTCTCGCACGTGTTTTTACTCGACTAGCCTGCGGGAAGCATCCTCTCGCACGTGTTTTTACTCGACTAGCCTGCGGGATGCACCCTCTCGCACGTGTTTTTACTCGACTAGCCTGCGGGAAGCATCCTCTCGCACGTGTTTGTGCTCGACTAGCCATGCGCATCCCAAAAAACCTGCGCATGCGCATCCCAAAAAACCTGCGCATGCGCATCCCACAAAACCGGCGCATGCGCATCCCACAAAACCTGCGCATACGCATCCCACAAAACCTCGCACGTGTTTTTACTCGACTAGCCGGCGGGTTGCATCCTCTCGCACGTGTTTTTACTGGACTAGCCTGCGGGATGCATCCTCTCGCACGTGTTTTTGCTCGACTAGCCATGCGCATCCCAAAAAACCTGCGCATGCGCATCCCACAAAACCTGCGCATGCGCATCCCACAAAACCTGCGCATGCGCATCCCACAAAACCTCGCACGTGTTTTTACTCGACTAGCCTGCGGGATGCATCCTCTCGCACTTGTTTTTACTGGACTAGCCTGCGGGATGCATCCTCTCGCACGTGTTTTTACTCGACTAGCCGGCGGGTTGCATCCTCTCGCACGTGTTTTTACTGGACTAGCCTGCGGGATGCATCCTCTCGCACGTGTTTTTGCTCGACTAGCCATGCGCATCCCAAAAAACCTGCGCATGCGCATCCCACAAAACCTGCGCATGCGCATCCCACAAAACCTGCGCATGCGCATCCCACAAAACCTCGCACGTGTTTTTACTCGACTAGCCTGCGGGATGCATCCTCTCGCACTTGTTTTTACTGGACTAGCCTGCGGGATGCATCCTCTCGCACGTGTTTTTACTCGACTAGCCTGCGGGATGCATCCTCTCGCACGTGTTTTTAATGGACTAGCCTGCGGGATGCATCCTCTCGCACGTGTTTTTGCTCGACTAGCCATGCGCATCCCAAAAAACCTGCGCATGCGCATCCCACGAAACCGGCGCATGCGCATCCCACAAAACCTGCGCATACGCATCCCACAAAACCTCGCACGTGTTTTTACTCGACTAGCCGGCGGGATGCATCCTCTCGCACGTGTTTTTACTGGACTACCCTGCGGGATGCATCCTCTCGCACGTGTTTTTGCTCGACTAGCCATGCGCATCCCAAAAAACCTGCGCATGCGCATCCCAAAAAACCTGCGCATGCGCATCCCACAAAACCTGCGCATACGCATCCCACAAAATCTCGCACGTGTTTTTACTCGACTAGCCGGCGGGATGCATCCTCTCGCACGTGTTTTTACTGGACTAGCCTGCGGGATGCATCCTCTCGCACGTGTTTTTGCTCGACTAGCCATGCGCATCCCAAAAAACCTGCGCATGCGCATCCCAAAAAACCTGCGCATGCGCATCCCACAAAACCTGCGCATGCGCATCCCACAAAACCTGCGCATGCGCATCCCACAAAACCTCGCACGTGTTTTTACTCGACTAGCCTGCGGGATGCATCCTCTCGCACGTGTTTTTACTGGATTAGTCTGCGGGATGCATCCTCTCGCACGTGTTTTTACTCGACTAGCCTGCGGGATGCATCCTCTCGCACGTGTTTTTACTCGACTAGCCTGCGGGATGCACCCTCTCGCACGTGTTTTTACTCGACTAGCCTGCGGGATGCATCCTCTCGCACGTGTTTTTACTGGACTAGTCTGCGGGATGCATCCTCTCGCACGTGTTTTTACTCGACTAGCCTGCGGGATGCATCCTCTCGCACGTGTTTTTACTCGACTAGCCTGCGGGATGCACCCTCTCGCACGTGTTTTTACTCGACTAGCCTGCGGGAAGCATCCTCTCGCACGTGTTTTTACTCGACTAGCCTGCGGGATGCATCCTCTCGCACGTGTTTTTACTCGACTAGCCTGCGGGATGCATCCTCTCGCACGTGTTTTTGCTCGACTAGCCTGCGGGATGCATCCTCTCGCACGTGTTTTTGCTCGACTAGCCATGCGCATCCCAAAAAACCTGCGCATGCGCATCCCAAAAAACCTGCGCATGCGCATCCCACAAAACCTGCGCATGCGCATCCCACAAAACCTGCGCATACGCATCCCACAAAACCTCGCACGTGTTTTTACTCGACTAGCCGGCGGGATGCATCCTCTCGCACGTGTTTTTACTGGACTACCCTGCGGGATGCATCCTCTCGCACGTGTTTTTGCTCGACTAGCCATGCGCATCCCAAAAAACCTGCGCATGCGCATCCCAAAAAACCTGCGCATGCGCATCCCACAAAACCTGCGCATACGCATCCCACAAAACCTCGCACGTGTTTTTACTCGACTAGCAGGCGGGATGCATCCTCTCGCACGTGTTTTTACTGGACTAGCCTGCGGGATGCATCCTCTCGCACGTGTTTTTGCTCGACTAGCCATGCGCATCCCAAAAAACCTGCGCATGCGCATCCCACAAAACCTCGCACGTGTTTTTACTCGACTAGCCTGCGGGATGCATCCTCTCGCACGTGTTTTTACTGGACTAGCCTGCGGGATGCATCCTCTCGCACGTGTTTTTACTCGACTAGCCTGCGGGATGCATCCTCTCGCACGTGTTTTTACTCGACTAGCCTGCGGGATGCACCCTCTCGCACGTGTTTTTACTCGACTAGCCTGCGGGAAGCATCCTCTCGCACGTGTTTTTACTCGACTAGCCTGCGGGATGCATCCTCTCGCACGTGTTTTTACTCGACTAGCCTGCGGGATGCATCCTCTCGCACGTGTTTTTGCTCGACTAGCCTGCGGGATGCATCCTCTCGCACGTGTTTTTGCTCGACTAGCCATGCGCATCCCAAAAAACCTGCGCATGCGCATCCCAAAAAACCTGCGCATGCGCATCCCACAAAACCTGCGCATGCGCATCCCACAAAACCTGCGCATACGCATCCCACAAAACCTCGCACGTGTTTTTACTCGACTAGCCTGCGGGAAGCATCCTCTCGCACGTGTTTTTACTCGACTAGCCTGCGGGATGCATCCTCTCGCACGTGTTTTTGCTCGACTAGCCTGCGGGATGCACCCTCTCGCACGTGTTTTTACTCGACTAGCCTGCGGGATGCATCCTCTCGCACGTGTTTTTGCTCGACTAGCCATGCGCATCCCAAAAAACCTGCGCATGCGCATCCCACAAAACCTGCGCATGCGCATCCCACAAAACCTGCGCATGCGCATCCCACAAAACCTCGCACGTGTTTTTACTCGACTAGCCTGCGGGATGCATCCTCTCGCACTTGTTTTTACTGGACTAGCCTGCGGGATGCATCCTCTCGCACGTGTTTTTACTCGACTAGCCTGCGGGATGCATCCTCTCGCACGTGTTTTTACTGGACTAGCCTGCGGGATGCATCCTCTCGCACGTGTTTTTGCTCGACTAGCCATGCGCATCCCAAAAAACCTGCGCATGCGCATCCCACAAAACCTGCGCATACGCATCCCACAAAACCTCGCACGTGTTTTTACTCGACTAGCCTGCGGAATGCATCCTCTCGGACGTGTTTTTACTCGACTAGCCTGCGGGATGCATCCTCTCGCACGTGTTTTTGCTCGACTAGCCTGCGGGATGCATCCTCTCGCACGTGTTTTTGCTCGACTAGCCATGCGCATCCCAAAAAACCTGCGCATGCGCATCCCAAAAAACCTGCGCATGCGCATCCCAAAAAACCTGCGCCTGCGCATCCCACAAAACCTGCGCATGCGCATCCCACAAAACCTGCGCATACGCATCCCACAAAACCTCGCACGTGTTTTTACTCGACTAGCCTGCGGGATGCATCCTGTCGCACGTGTTTTTACTCGACTAGCCTGCGGGATGCATCCTCTCGCACGTGTTTTTGCTCGACTAGCCTGCGGGAAGCATCCTCTCGCACGTGTTTTTACTCGACTAGCCTGCGGGATGCATCCTCTCGCACGTGTTTTTACTCGACTAGCCTGCGGGATGCATCCTCTCGCACGTGTTTTTGCTCGACTAGCCTGCGGGATGCATCCTCTCGCACGTGTTTTTGCTCGACTAGCCTGCGGGATGCATCCTCTCGCACGTGTTTTTACTCGACTAGCCTGCGGGAAGCATCCTCTCGCACGTGTTTTTGCTCGACTAGCCTGCGGGATGCATCCTCTCGCACGTGTTTTTGCTCGACTAGCCATGCGCATCCCAAAAAACCTGCGCATGCGCATCCCAAAAAACCTGCGCATGCGCATCCCACGAAACCGGCGCATGCGCATCCCACAAAACCTGCGCATACGCATCCCACAAAACCTCGCACGTGTTTTTACTCGACTAGCCGGCGGGATGCATCCTCTCGCACGTGTTTTTACTGGACTAGCCTGCGGGATGCATCCTCTCGCACGTGTTTTTACTCGACTAGCCTGCGGGATGCACCCTCTCGCACGTGTTTTTACTCGACTAGCCTGCGGGAAGCATCCTCTCGCACGTGTTTTTGCTCGACTAGCCATGCGCATCCCAAAAAACCTGCGCATGCGCATCCCAAAAAACCTGCGCATGCGCATCCCAAAAAACCTGCGCATGCGCATCCCACAAAACCGGCGCATGCGCATCCCACAAAACCTGCGCATACGCATCCCACAAAACCTCGCACGTGTTTTTACTCGACTAGCCGGCGGGTTGCATCCTCTCGCACGTGTTTTTACTGGACTAGCCTGCGGGATGCATCCTCTCGCACGTGTTTTTGCTCGACTAGCCATGCGCATCCCAAAAAACCTGCGCATGCGCATCCCACAAAACCTGCGCATGCGCATCCCACAAAACCTGCGCATGCGCATCCCACAAAACCTCGCACGTGTTTTTACTCGACTAGCCGGCGGGTTGCATCCTCTCGCACGTGTTTTTACTGGACTAGCCTGCGGGATGCATCCTCTCGCACGTGTTTTTGCTCGACTAGCCATGCGCATCCCAAAAAACCTGCGCATGCGCATCCCACAAAACCTGCGCATGCGCATCCCACAAAACCTCGCACGTGTTTTTACTCGACTAGCCTGCGGGATGCATCCTCTCGCACTTGTTTTTACTGGACTAGCCTGCGGGATGCATCCTCTCGCACGTGTTTTTACTCGACTAGCCTGCGGGATGCATCCTCTCGCACGTGTTTTTACTCGACTAGCCTGCGGGATGCACCCTCTCGCACGTGTTTTTACTCGACTAGCCTGCGGGAAGCATCCTCTCGCACGTGTTTTTACTCGACTAGCCTGCGGGATGCATCCTCTCGCACGTGTTTTTACTCGACTAGCCTGCGGGATGCATCCTCTCGCACGTGTTTTTGCTCGACTAGCCTGCGGGATGCATCCTCTCGCACGTGTTTTTGCTCGACTAGCCATGCGCATCCCAAAAAACCTGCGCATGCGCATCCCAAGAAACCTGCGCCTGCGCATCCCACAAAACCTGCGCATGCGCATCCCACAAAACCTGCGCATACGCATCCCACAAAACCTTGCACGTGTTTTTACTCGACTAGCCGGCGGGATGCATCCTCTCGCACGTGTTTTTACTCGACTAGCCTGCGGGATGCATCCTCTCGCACGTGTTTTTACTCGACTAGCCTGCGGGATGCATCCTCTCGCACGTGTTTTTACTCGACTAGCCTGCGGGAAGCATCCTCTCGCACGTGTTTTTGCTCGACTAGCCTGCGGGATGCATCCTCTCGCACGTGTTTTTGCTCGACTAGCCATGCGCATCCCAAAAAACCTGCGCATGCGCATCCCACGAAACCGGCGCATGCGCATCCCACAAAACCTGCGCATACGCATCCCACAAAACCTCGCACGTGTTTTTACTCGACTAGCCGGCGGGATGCATCCTCTCGCACGTGTTTTTACTGGACTAGCCTGCGGGATGCATCCTCTCGCACGTGTTTTTGCTCGACTAGCCATGCGCATCCCAAAAAACCTGCGCATGCGCATCCCAAAAAACCTGCGCATGCGCATCCCACAAAACCTGCGCATACGCATCCCACAAAACCTCGCACGTGTTTTTACTCGACTAGCCGGCGGGATGCATCCTCTCGCACGTGTTTTTACTGGACTAGCCTGCGGGATGCATCCTCTCGCACGTGTTTTTGCTCGACTAGCCATGCGCATCCCAAAAAACCTCTGCATGCGCATCCCAAAAAACCTGCGCATGCGCATCCCACAAAACCTGCGCATGCGCATCCCACAAAACCTCGCACGTGTTTTTACTCGACTAGCCTGCGGGATGCATCCTCTCGCACGTGTTTTTACTGGACTAGCCTGCGGGATGCACCCGCTCGCACGTGTTTTTACTCGACTAGCCTGCGGGAAGCATCCTCTCGCACGTGTTTTTACTCGACTAGCCTGCGGGATGCACCCTCTCGCACGTGTTTTTACTCGACTAGCCTGCGGGAAGCATCCTCTCGCACGTGTTTTTACTCGACTAGCCTGCGGGATGCACCCTCTCGCACGTGTTTTTACTCGACTAGCCTGCGGGAAGCATCCTCTCGCACGTGTTTGTGCTCGACTAGCCATGCGCATCCCAAAAAACCTGCGCATGCGCATCCCAAAAAACCTGCGCATGCGCATCCCACAAAACCGGCGCATGCGCATCCCACAAAACCTGCGCATACGCATCCCACAAAACCTCGCACGTGTTTTTACTCGACTAGCCGGCGGGTTGCATCCTCTCGCACGTGTTTTTACTGGACTAGCCTGCGGGATGCATCCTCTCGCACGTGTTTTTGCTCGACTAGCCATGCGCATCCCAAAAAACCTGCGCATGCGCATCCCACAAAACCTGCGCATGCGCATCCCACAAAACCTGCGCATGCGCATCCCACAAAACCTCGCACGTGTTTTTACTCGACTAGCCTGCGGGATGCATCCTCTCGCACTTGTTTTTACTGGACTAGCCTGCGGGATGCATCCTCTCGCACGTGTTTTTACTCGACTAGCCGGCGGGTTGCATCCTCTCGCACGTGTTTTTACTGGACTAGCCTGCGGGATGCATCCTCTCGCACGTGTTTTTGCTCGACTAGCCATGCGCATCCCAAAAAACCTGCGCATGCGCATCCCACAAAACCTGCGCATGCGCATCCCACAAAACCTGCGCATGCGCATCCCACAAAACCTCGCACGTGTTTTTACTCGACTAGCCTGCGGGATGCATCCTCTCGCACTTGTTTTTACTGGACTAGCCTGCGGGATGCATCCTCTCGCACGTGTTTTTACTCGACTAGCCTGCGGGATGCATCCTCTCGCACGTGTTTTTACTGGACTAGCCTGCGGGATGCATCCTCTCGCACGTGTTTTTGCTCGACTAGCCATGCGCATCCCAAAAAACCTGCGCATGCGCATCCCACGAAACCGGCGCATGCGCATCCCACAAAACCTGCGCATACGCATCCCACAAAACCTCGCACGTGTTTTTACTCGACTAGCCGGCGGGATGCATCCTCTCGCACGTGTTTTTACTGGACTACCCTGCGGGATGCATCCTCTCGCACGTGTTTTTGCTCGACTAGCCATGCGCATCCCAAAAAACCTGCGCATGCGCATCCCAAAAAACCTGCGCATGCGCATCCCACAAAACCTGCGCATACGCATCCCACAAAATCTCGCACGTGTTTTTACTCGACTAGCCGGCGGGATGCATCCTCTCGCACGTGTTTTTACTGGACTAGCCTGCGGGATGCATCCTCTCGCACGTGTTTTTGCTCGACTAGCCATGCGCATCCCAAAAAACCTGCGCATGCGCATCCCAAAAAACCTGCGCATGCGCATCCCACAAAACCTGCGCATGCGCATCCCACAAAACCTCGCACGTGTTTTTACTCGACTAGCCTGCGGGATGCATCCTCTCGCACGTGTTTTTACTGGACTAGTCTGCGGGATGCATCCTCTCGCACGTGTTTTTACTCGACTAGCCTGCGGGATGCATCCTCTCGCACGTGTTTTTACTCGACTAGCCTGCGGGATGCACCCTCTCGCACGTGTTTTTACTCGACTAGCCTGCGGGAAGCATCCTCTCGCACGTGTTTTTACTCGACTAGCCTGCGGGATGCATCCTCTCGCACGTGTTTTTACTCGACTAGCCTGCGGGATGCATCCTCTCGCACGTGTTTTTGCTCGACTAGCCTGCGGGATGCATCCTCTCGCACGTGTTTTTGCTCGACTAGCCATGCGCATCCCAAAAAACCTGCGCATGCGCATCCCAAAAAACCTGCGCATGCGCATCCCACAAAACCTGCGCATGCGCATCCCACAAAACCTGCGCATACGCATCCCACAAAACCTCGCACGTGTTTTTACTCGACTAGCCTGCGGGAAGCATCCTCTCGCACGAGTTTTTACTCGACTAGCCTGCGGGATGCATCCTCTCGCACGTGTTTTTGCTCGACTAGCCTGCGGGATGCACCCTCTCGCACGTGTTTTTACTCGACTAGCCTGCGGGAAGCATCCTCTCGCACGTGTTTTTACTCGACTAGCCTGCGGGAAGCATCCTCTCGCACGTGTTTTTGCTCGACTAGCCTGCGGGATGCATCCTCTCGCACGTGTTTTTGCTCGACAAGCCATGCGCATCCCAAAAAACCTGCGCATGCGCATCCCACAAAACCGGCGCATGCGCATCCCACAAAACCTGCGCATACGCATCCCACAAAACCTCGCACGTGTTTTTACTCGACTAGCCGGCGGGATGCATCCTCTCGCACGTGTTTTTACTGGAAGCCTGCGGGATGCATCCTCTAGCACGTGTTTTTGCTCGACTAGCCATGCGCATCCCAAAAAACCTGCGCATGCGCATCCCAAAAAACCTGCGCATGCGCATCCCACAAAACCTGCGCATGCGCATCCCACAAAACCTCGCACGTGTTTTTACTCGACTAGCCTGCGGGATGCATCCTCTCGCACTTGTTTTTACTGGACTAGCCTGCGGGATGCATCCTCTCGCACGTGTTTTTACTCGACTAGCCTGCGGGATGCATCCTCTCGCACGTGTTTTTACTCGACTAGCCTGCGGGATGCACCCTCTCGCACGTGTTTTTACTCGACTAGCCTGCGGGAAGCATCCTCTCGCACGTGTTTTTACTCGACTAGCCTGCGGGATGCATCCTCTCGGACGTGTTTTTACTCGACTAGCCTGCGGGATGCATCCTCTCGCACGTGTTTTTGCTCGACTAGCCTGCGGGATGCATCCTCTCGCACGTGTTTTTGCTCGACTAGCCATGCGCATCCCAAAAAACCTGCGCATGCGCATCCCAAAAAACCTGCGCATGCGCATCCCAAAAAACCTGCGCCTGCGCATCCCACAAAACCTGCGCATGCGCATCCCACAAAACCTGCGCATACGCATCCCACAAAACCTCGCACGTGTTTTTACTCGACTAGCCTGCGGGATGCATCCTGTCGCACGTGTTTTTACTCGACTAGCCTGCGGGATGCATCCTCTCGCACGTGTTTTTGCTCGACTAGCCTGCGGGAAGCATCCTCTCGCACGTGTTTTTACTCGACTAGCCTGCGGGATGCATCCTCTCGCACGTGTTTTTACTCGACTAGCCTGCGGGATGCATCCTCTCGCACGTGTTTTTGCTCGACTAGCCTGCGGGATGCATCCTCTCGCACGTGTTTTTGCTCGACTAGCCTGCGGGATGCATCCTCTCGCACGTGTTTTTACTCGACTAGCCTGCGGGAAGCATCCTCTCGCACGTGTTTTTGCTCGACTAGCCTGCGGGATGCATCCTCTCGCACGTGTTTTTGCTCGACTAGCCATGCGCATCCCAAAAAACCTGCGCATGCGCATCCCAAAAAACCTGCGCATGCGCATCCCACGAAACCGGCGCATGCGCATCCCACAAAACCTGCGCATACGCATCCCACAAAACCTCGCACGTGTTTTTACTCGACTAGCCGGCGGGATGCATCCTCTCGCACGTGTTTTTACTGGACTAGCCTGCGGGATGCATCCTCTCGCACGTGTTTTTACTCGACTAGCCTGCGGGATGCACCCTCTCGCACGTGTTTTTACTCGACTAGCCTGCGGGAAGCATCCTCTCGCACGTGTTTTTGCTCGACTAGCCATGCGCATCCCAAAAAACCTGCGCATGCGCATCCCAAAAAACCTGCGCATGCGCATCCCACAAAACCGGCGCATGCGCATCCCACAAAACCTGCGCATACGCATCCCACAAAACCTCGCACGTGTTTTTACTCGACTAGCCGGCGGGTTGCATCCTCTCGCACGTGTTTTTACTGGACTAGCCTGCGGGATGCATCCTCTCGCACGTGTTTTTGCTCGACTAGCCATGCGCATCCCAAAAAACCTGCGCATGCGCATCCCACAAAACCTGCGCATGCGCATCCCACAAAACCTGCGCATGCGCATCCCACAAAACCTCGCACGTGTTTTTACTCGACTAGCCTGCGGGATGCATCCTCTCGCACTTGTTTTTACTGGACTAGCCTGCGGGATGCATCCTCTCGCACGTGTTTTTACTCGACTAGCCTGCGGGATGCATCCTCTCGCACGTGTTTTTACTCGACTAGCCTGCGGGATGCACCCTCTCGCACGTGTTTTTACTCGACTAGCCTGCGGGAAGCATCCTCTCGCACGTGTTTTTACTCGACTAGCCTGCGGGATGCATCCTCTCGCACGTGTTTTTGCTCGACTAGCCATGCGCATCCCAAAAAACCTGCGCATGCGCATCCCAAAAAACCTGCGCATGCGCATCCCACGAAACCGGCGCATGCGCATCCCACAAAACCTGCGCATACGCATCCCACAAAACCTCGCACGTGTTTTTACTCGACTAGCCGGCGGGATGCATCCTCTCGCACGTGTTTTTACTGGACTAGCCTGCGGGATGCATCCTCTCGCACGTGTTTTTACTCGACTAGCCGGCGGGTTGCATCCTCTCGCACGTGTTTTTACTGGACTAGCCTGCGGGATGCATCCTCTCGCACGTGTTTTTGCTCGACTAGCCATGCGCATCCCAAAAAACCTGCGCATGCGCATCCCACAAAACCTGCGCATGCGCATCCCACAAAACCTGCGCATGCGCATCTCACAAAACCTCGCACGTGTTTTTACTCGACTAGCCTGCGGGATGCATCCTCTCGCACTTGTTTTTACTGGACTAGCCTGCGGGATGCATCCTCTCGCACGTGTTTTTACTCGACTAGCCTGCGGGATGCATCCTCTCGCACGTGTTTTTACTCGACTAGCCTGCGGGATGCACCCTCTCGCACGTGTTTTTACTCGACTAGCCTGCGGGAAGCATCCTCTCGCACGTGTTTTTACTCGACTAGCCTGCGGGATGCATCCTCTCGCACGTGTTTTTACTCGACTAGCCTGCGGGATGCATCCTCTCGCACGTGTTTTTGCTCGACTAGCCTGCGGGATGCATCCTCTCGCACGTGTTTTTGCTCGACTAGCCATGCGCATCCCAAAAAACCTGCGCATGCGCATCCCAAGAAACCTGCGCCTGCGCATCCCACAAAACCTGCGCATGCGCATCCCACAAAACCTGCGCATGCGCATCCCACAAAACCTCGCACGTGTTTTTACTCGACTAGCCTGCGGGATGCATCCTCTCGCACGTGTTTTTACTGGACTAGCCTGCGGGATGCATCCTCTCGCACGTGTTTTTACTCGACTAGCCTGCGGGATGCATCCTCTCGCACGTGTTTTTACTCGTCTAGCCTGCGGGATGCATCCTCTCGCACGTGTTTTTACTCGACTAGCCTGCGGGAAGCATCCTCTCGCACGTGTTTTTGCTCGACTAGCCATGCGCATCCCAAAAAACCTGCGCATGCGCATCCCACGAAACCGGCGCATGCGCATCCCACAAAACCTGCGCATACGCATACCACAAAACCTCGCACGTGTTTTTACTCGACTAGCCGGCGGGATGCATCCTCTCGCACGTGTTTTTACTGGACTACCCTGCGGGATGCATCCTCTCGCACGTGTTTTTGCTCGACTAGCCATGCGCATCCCAAAAAACCTGCGCATGCGCATCCCACAAAACCTGCGCATACGCATCCCACAAAACCTCGCACGTGTTTTTACTCGACTAGCCGGCGGGATGCATCCTCTCGCACGTGTTTTTACTGGACTAGCCTGCGGGATGCATCCTCTCGCACGTGTTTTTGCTCGACTAGCCATGCGCATCCCAAAAAACCTGCGCATGCGCATCCCAAAAAACCTGCGCATGCGCATCCCACAAAACCTGCGCATGCGCATCCCACAAAACCTCGCACGTGTTTTTACTCGACTAGCCTGCGGGATGCATCCTCTCGCACGTGTTTTTACTGGACTAGCCTGCGGGATGCATCCTCTCGCACGTGTTTTTACTCGACTAGCCTGCGGGATGCATCCTCTCGCACGTGTTTTTACTCGACTAGCCTGCGGGATGCACCCTCTCGCACGTGTTTTTACTCGACTAGCCTGCGGGAAGCATCCTCTCGCACGTGTTTTTACTCGACTAGCCTGCGGGAAGCATCCTCTCGCACGTGTTTTTACTCGACTAGCCTGCGGGATGCATCCTCTCGCACGTGTTTTTACTCGACTAGCCTGCGGGATGCATCCTCTCGCACGTGTTTTTGCTCGACTAGCCTGCGGGATGCATCCTCTCGCACGTGTTTTTGCTCGACTAGCCATGCGCATCCCAAAAAACCTGCGCATGCGCATCCCAAAAAACCTGCGCATGCGCATCCCACAAAACCTGCGCATACGCATCCCACAAAACCTCGCACGTGTTTTTACTCGACTAGCCTGCGGGAAGCATCCTCTCGCACGTGTTTTTACTCGACTAGCCTGCGGGATGCATCCTCTCGCACGTGTTTTTGCTCGACTAGCCTGCGGGATGCACCCTCTCGCACGTGTTTTTACTCGACTAGCCTGCGGGAAGCATCCTCTCGCACGTGTTTTTACTCGACTAGCCTGCGGGAAGCATCCTCTCGCACGTGTTTTTGCTCGACTAGCCTGCGGGATGCATCCTCTCGCACGTGTTTTTGCTCGACTAGCCATGCGCATCCCAAAAAACCTGCGCATGCGCATCCCACAAAACCGGCGCATGCGCATCCCACAAAACCTGCGCATACGCATCCCACAAAACCTCGCACGTGTTTTTACTCGACTAGCCGGCGGGATGCATCCTCTCGCACGTGTTTTTACTGGAAGCCTGCGGGATGCATCCTCTCGCACGTGTTTTTGCTCGACTAGCCATGCGCATCCCAAAAAACCTGCGCATGCGCATCCCACAAAACCTGCGCATGCGCATCCCACAAAACCTCGCACGTGTTTTTACTCGACTAGCCTGCGGGATGCATCCTCTCGCACTTGTTTTTACTGGACTACCCTGCGGGATGCATCCTCTCGCACGTGTTTTTACTCGACTAGCCTGCGGGATGCATCCTCTCGCACGTGTTTTTACTCGACTAGCCTGCGGGATGCACCCTCTCGCACGTGTTTTTACTCGACTAGCCTGCGGGAAGCATCCTCTCGCACGTGTTTTTACTCGACTAGCCTGCGGGATGCATCCTCTCGGACGTGTTTTTACTCGACTAGCCTGCGGGATGCATCCTCTCGCACGTGTTTTTGCTCGACTAGCCTGCGGGATGCATCCTCTCGCACGTGTTTTTGCTCGACTAGCCATGCGCATCCCAAAAAACCTGCGCATGCGCATCCCAAAAAACCTGCGCATGCGCATCCCAAAAAACCTGCGCCTGCGCATCCCACAAAACCTGCGCATGCGCATCCCACAAAACCTGCGCATACGCATCCCACAAAACCTCGCACGTGTTTTTACTCGACTAGCCTGCGGGATGCATCCTGTCGCACGTGTTTTTACTCGACTAGCCTGCGGGATGCATCCTCTCGCACGTGTTTTTGCTCGACTAGCCTGCGGGAAGCATCCTCTCGCACGTGTTTTTACTCGACTAGCCTGCGGGATGCATCCTCTCGCACGTGTTTTTACTCGACTAGCCTGCGGGATGCATCCTCTCGCACGTGTTTTTGCTCGACTAGCCTGCGGGATGCATCCTCTCGCACGTGTTTTTGCTCGACTAGCCTGCGGGATGCATCCTCTCGCACGTGTTTTTACTCGACTAGCCTGCGGGAAGCATCCTCTCGCACGTGTTTTTGCTCGACTAGCCTGCGGGATGCATCCTCTCGCACGTGTTTTTGCTCGACTAGCCATGCGCATCCCAAAAAACCTGCGCATGCGCATCCCAAAAAACCTGCGCATGCGCATCCCACGAAACCGGCGCATGCGCATCCCACAAAACCTGCGCATACGCATCCCACAAAACCTCGCACGTGTCTTTACTCGACTAGCCGGCGGGATGCATCCTCTCGCACGTGTTTTTACTGGACTAGCCTGCGGGATGCATCCTCTCGCACGTGTTTTTACTCGACTAGCCTGCGGGATGCACCCTCTCGCACGTGTTTTTACTCGACTAGCCTGCGGGAAGCATCCTCTCGCACGTGTTTTTGCTCGACTAGCCATGCGCATCCCAAAAAACCTGCGCATGCGCATCCCAAAAAACCTGCGCATGCGCATCCCACAAAACCGGCGCATGCGCATCCCACAAAACCTGCGCATACGCATCCCACAAAACCTCGCACGTGTTTTTACTCGACTAGCCGGCGGGTTGCATCCTCTCGCACGTGTTTTTACTGGACTAGCCTGCGGGATGCATCCTCTCGCACGTGTTTTTGCTCGACTAGCCATGCGCATCCCAAAAAACCTGCGCATGCGCATCCCACAAAACCTGCGCATGCGCATCCCACAAAACCTGCGCATGCGCATCCCACAAAACCTCGCACGTGTTTTTACTCGACTAGCCTGCGGGATGCATCCTCTCGCACTTGTTTTTACTGGACTAGCCTGCGGGATGCATCCTCTCGCACGTGTTTTTACTCGACTAGCCTGCGGGATGCATCCTCTCGCACGTGTTTTTACTCGACTAGCCTGCGGGATGCACCCTCTCGCACGTGTTTTTACTCGACTAGCCTGCGGGAAGCATCCTCTCGCACGTGTTTTTACTCGACTAGCCTGCGGGATGCATCCTCTCGCACGTGTTTTTGCTCGACTAGCCATGCGCATCCCAAAAAACCTGCGCATGCGCATCCCAAAAAACCTGCGCATGCGCATCCCACGAAACCGGCGCATGCGCATCCCACAAAACCTGCGCATACGCATCCCACAAAACCTCGCACGTGTTTTTACTCGACTAGCCGGCGGGATGCATCCTCTCGCACGTGTTTTTACTGGACTAGCCTGCGGGATGCATCCTCTCGCACGTGTTTTTACTCGACTAGCCTGCGGGATGCACCCTCTCGCACGTGTTTTTACTCGACTAGCCTGCGGGAAGCATCCTCTCGCACGTGTTTTTGCTCGACTAGCCATGCGCATCCCAAAAAACCTGCGCATGCGCATCCCAAAAAACCTGCGCATGCGCATCCCACAAAACCTCGCACGTGTTTTTACTCGACTAGCCGGCGGGTTGCATCCTCTCGCACGTGTTTTTACTGGACTAGCCTGCGGGATGCATCCTCTCGCACGTGTTTTTGCTCGACTAGCCATGCGCATCCCAAAAAACCTGCGCATGCGCATCCCACAAAACCTGCGCATGCGCATCCCACAAAACCTCGCACGTGTTTTTACTCGACTAGCCTGCGGGATGCATCCTCTCGCACTTGTTTTTACTGGACTAGCCTGCGGGATGCATCCTCTCGCACGTGTTTTTACTCGACTAGCCTGCGGGATGCATCCTCTCGCACGTGTTTTTACTCGACTAGCCTGCGGGATGCACCCTCTCGCACGTGTTTTTACTCGACTAGCCTGCGGGAAGCATCCTCTCGCACGTGTTTTTACTCGACTAGCCTGCGGGATGCATCCTCTCGCACGTGTTTTTACTCGACTAGCCTGCGGGATGCATCCTCTCGCACGTGTTTTTGCTCGACTAGCCTGCGGGATGCATCCTCTCGCACGTGTTTTTGCTCGACTAGCCATGCGCATCCCAAAAAACCTGCGCATGCGCATCCCAAGAAACCTGCGCCTGCGCATCCCACAAAACCTGCGCATGCGCATCCCACAAAACCTGCGCATACGCATCCCACAAAACCTTGCACGTGTTTTTACTCGACTAGCCGGCGGGATGCATCCTCTCGCACGTGTTTTTACTCGACTAGCCTGCGGGATGCATCCTCTCGCACGTGTTTTTACTCGACTAGCCTGCGGGATGCATCCTCTCGCACGTGTTTTTACTCGACTAGCCTGCGGGAAGCATCCTCTCGCACGTGTTTTTGCTCGACTAGCCTGCGGGATGCATCCTCTCGCACGTGTTTTTGCTCGACTAGCCATGCGCATCCCAAAAAACCTGCGCATGCGCATCCCACGAAACCGGCGCATGCGCATCCCACAAAACCTGCGCATACGCATCCCACAAAACCTCGCACGTGTTTTTACTCGACTAGCCGGCGGGATGCATCCTCTCGCACGTGTTTTTACTGGACTAGCCTGCGGGATGCATCCTCTCGCACGTGTTTTTGCTCGACTAGCCATGCGCATCCCAAAAAACCTGCGCATGCGCATCCCAAAAAACCTGCGCATGCGCATCCCACAAAACCTGCGCATACGCATCCCACAAAACCTCGCACGTGTTTTTACTCGACTAGCCGGCGGGATGCATCCTCTCGCACGTGTTTTTACTGGACTAGCCTGCGGGATGCATCCTCTCGCACGTGTTTTTGCTCGACTAGCCATGCGCATCCCAAAAAACCTCTGCATGCGCATCCCAAAAAACCTGCGCATGCGCATCCCACAAAACCTGCGCATGCGCATCCCACAAAACCTCGCACGTGTTTTTACTCGACTAGCCTGCGGGATGCATCCTCTCGCACGTGTTTTTACTGGACTAGCCTGCGGGATGCACCCGCTCGCACGTGTTTTTACTCGACTAGCCTGCGGGAAGCATCCTCTCGCACGTGTTTTTACTCGACTAGCCTGCGGGATGCACCCTCTCGCACGTGTTTTTACTCGACTAGCCTGCGGGAAGCATCCTCTCGCACGTGTTTTTACTCGACTAGCCTGCGGGATGCACCCTCTCGCACGTGTTTTTACTCGACTAGCCTGCGGGAAGCATCCTCTCGCACGTGTTTTTGCTCGACTAGCCATGCGCATCCCAAAAAACCTGCGCATGCGCATCCCAAAAAACCTGCGCATGCGCATCCCACAAAACCGGCGCATGCGCATCCCACAAAACCTGCGCATACGCATCCCACAAAACCTCGCACGTGTTTTTACTCGACTAGCCGGCGGGTTGCATCCTCTCGCACGTGTTTTTACTGGACTAGCCTGCGGGATGCATCCTCTCGCACGTGTTTTTGCTCGACTAGCCATGCGCATCCCAAAAAACCTGCGCATGCGCATCCCACAAAACCTGCGCATGCGCATCCCACAAAACCTGCGCATGCGCATCCCACAAAACCTCGCACGTGTTTTTACTCGACTAGCCTGCGGGATGCATCCTCTCGCACTTGTTTTTACTGGACTAGCCTGCGGGATGCATCCTCTCGCACGTGTTTTTACTCGACTAGCCTGCGGGATGCATCCTCTCGCACGTGTTTTTACTGGACTAGCCTGCGGGATGCATCCTCTCGCACGTGTTTTTGCTCGACTAGCCATGCGCATCCCAAAAAACCTGCGCATGCGCATCCCACAAAACCTGCGCATACGCATCCCACAAAACCTCGCACGTGTTTTTACTCGACTAGCCGGCGGGATGCATCCTCTCGCACGTGTTTTTACTGGACTAGCCTGCGGGATGCATCCTCTCGCACGTGTTTTTGCTCGACTAGCCATGCGCATCCCAAAAAACCTGCGCATGCGCATCCCAAAAAACCTGCGCATGCGCATCCCACAAAACCTGCGCATGCGCATCCCACAAAACCTCGCACGTGTTTTTACTCGACTAGCCTGCGGGATGCATCCTCTCGCACGTGTTTTTACTGGACTAGCCTGCGGGATGCACCCTCTCGCACGTGTTTTTACTCGACTAGCCTGCGGGAAGCATCCTCTCGCACGTGTTTTTGCTCGACTAGCCTGCGGGATGCATCCTCTCGCACGTGTTTTTGCTCGACTAGCCATGCGCATCCCAAAAAACCTGCGCATGCGCATCCCACGAAACCGGCGCATGCGCATCCCACAAAACCTGCGCATACGCATCCCACAAAACCTCGCACGTGTTTTTACTCGACTAGCCGGCGGGATGCATCCTCTCGCACGTGTTTTTACTGGACTACCCTGCGGGATGCATCCTCTCGCACGTGTTTTTGCTCGACTAGCCATGCGCATCCCAAAAAACCTGCGCATGCGCATCCCAAAAAACCTGCGCATGCGCATCCCACAAAACCTGCGCATACGCATCCCACAAAATCTCGCACGTGTTTTTACTCGACTAGCCGGCGGGATGCATCCTCTCGCACGTGTTTTTACTGGACTAGCCTGCGGGATGCATCCTCTCGCACGTGTTTTTGCTCGACTAGCCATGCGCATCCCAAAAAACCTGCGCATGCGCATCCCAAAAAACCTGCGCATGCGCATCCCACAAAACCTGCGCATGCGCATCCCACAAAACCTCGCACGTGTTTTTACTCGACTAGCCTGCGGGATGCATCCTCTCGCACGTGTTTTTACTGGACTAGTCTGCGGGATGCATCCTCTCGCACGTGTTTTTACTCGACTAGCCTGCGGGATGCATCCTCTCGCACGTGTTTTTACTCGACTAGCCTGCGGGATGCACCCTCTCGCACGTGTTTTTACTCGACTAGCCTGCGGGAAGCATCCTCTCGCACGTGTTTTTACTCGACTAGCCTGCGGGATGCATCCTCTCGCACGTGTTTTTACTCGACTAGCCTGCGGGATGCATCCTCTCGCACGTGTTTTTGCTCGACTAGCCTGCGGGATGCATCCTCTCGCACGTGTTTTTGCTCGACTAGCCATGCGCATCCCAAAAAACCTGCGCATGCGCATCCCAAAAAACCTGCGCATGCGCATCCCACAAAACCTGCGCATGCGCATCCCACAAAACCTGCGCATACGCATCCCACAAAACCTCGCACGTGTTTTTACTCGACTAGCCTGCGGGAAGCATCCTCTCGCACGTGTTTTTACTCGACTAGCCTGCGGGATGCATCCTCTCGCACGTGTTTTTGCTCGACTAGCCTGCGGGATGCACCCTCTCGCACGTGTTTTTACTCGACTAGCCTGCGGGAAGCATCCTCTCGCACGTGTTTTTACTCGACTAGCCTGCGGGAAGCATCCTCTCGCACGTGTTTTTGCTCGACTAGCCTGCGGGATGCATCCTCTCGCACGTGTTTTTGCTCGACTAGCCATGCGCATCCCAAAAAACCTGCGCATGCGCATCCCACAAAACCGGCGCATGCGCATCCCACAAAACCTGCGCATACGCATCCCACAAAACCTCGCACGTGTTTTTACTCGACTAGCCGGCGGGATGCATCCTCTCGCACGTGTTTTTACTGGAAGCCTGCGGGATGCATCCTCTCGCACGTGTTTTTGCTCGACTAGCCATGCGCATCCCAAAAAACCTGCGCATGCGCATCCCAAAAAACCTGCGCATGCGCATCCCACAAAACCTGCGCATGCGCATCCCACAAAACCTCGCACGTGTTTTTACTCGACTAGCCTGCGGGATGCATCCTCTCGCACTTGTTTTTACTGGACTAGCCTGCGGGATGCATCCTCTCGCACGTGTTTTTACTCGACTAGCCTGCGGGATGCATCCTCTCGCACGTGTTTTTACTCGACTAGCCTGCGGGATGCACCCTCTCGCACGTGTTTTTACTCGACTAGCCTGCGGGAAGCATCCTCTCGCACGTGTTTTTACTCGACTAGCCTGCGGGATGCATCCTCTCGGACGTGTTTTTACTCGACTAGCCTGCGGGATGCATCCTCTCGCACGTGTTTTTGCTCGACTAGCCTGCGGGATGCATCCTCTCGCACGTGTTTTTGCTCGACTAGCCATGCGCATCCCAAAAAACCTGCGCATGCGCATCCCAAAAAACCTGCGCATGCGCATCCCAAAAAACCTGCGCCTGCGCATCCCACAAAACCTGCGCATACGCATCCCACAAAACCTCGCACGTGTTTTTACTCGACTAGCCTGCGGGATGCATCCTGTCGCACGTGTTTTTACTCGACTAGCCTGCGGGATGCATCCTCTCGCACGTGTTTTTGCTCGACTAGCCTGCGGGAAGCATCCTCTCGCACGTGTTTTTACTCGACTAGCCTGCGGGATGCATCCTCTCGCACGTGTTTTTACTCGACTAGCCTGCGGGATGCATCCTCTCGCACGTGTTTTTGCTCGACTAGCCTGCGGGATGCATCCTCTCGCACGTGTTTTTGCTCGACTAGCCTGCGGGATGCATCCTCTCGCACGTGTTTTTACTCGACTAGCCTGCGGGAAGCATCCTCTCGCACGTGTTTTTGCTCGACTAGCCTGCGGGATGCATCCTCTCGCACGTGTTTTTGCTCGACTAGCCATGCGCATCCCAAAAAACCTGCGCATGCGCATCCCAAAAAACCTGCGCATGCGCATCCCACGAAACCGGCGCATGCGCATCCCACAAAACCTGCGCATACGCATCCCACAAAACCTCGCACGTGTTTTTACTCGACTAGCCGGCGGGATGCATCCTCTCGCACGTGTTTTTACTGGACTAGCCTGCGGGATGCATCCTCTCGCACGTGTTTTTACTCGACTAGCCTGCGGGATGCACCCTCTCGCACGTGTTTTTACTCGACTAGCCTGCGGGAAGCATCCTCTCGCACGTGTTTTTGCTCGACTAGCCATGCGCATCCCAAAAAACCTGCGCATGCGCATCCCAAAAAACCTGCGCATGCGCATCCCAAAAAACCTGCGCATGCGCATCCCAAAAAACCTGCGCATGCGCATCCCACAAAACCGGCGCATGCGCATCCCACAAAACCTGCGCATACGCATCCCACAAAACCTCGCACGTGTTTTTACTCGACTAGCCGGCGGGTTGCATCCTCTCGCACGTGTTTTTACTGGACTAGCCTGCGGGATGCATCCTCTCGCACGTGTTTTTGCTCGACTAGCCATGCGCATCCCAAAAAACCTGCGCATGCGCATCCCACAAAACCTGCGCATGCGCATCCCACAAAACCTGCGCATGCGCATCCCACAAAACCTCGCACGTGTTTTTACTCGACTAGCCGGCGGGTTGCATCCTCTCGCACGTGTTTTTACTGGACTAGCCTGCGGGATGCATCCTCTCGCACGTGTTTTTGCTCGACTAGCCATGCGCATCCCAAAAAAACCTGCGCATGCGCATCCCACAAAACCTGCGCATGCGCATCCCACAAAACCTCGCACGTGTTTTTACTCGACTAGCCTGCGGGATGCATCCTCTCGCACTTGTTTTTACTGGACTAGCCTGCGGGATGCATCCTCTCGCACGTGTTTTTACTCGACTAGCCTGCGGGATGCATCCTCTCGCACGTGTTTTTACTCGACTAGCCTGCGGGATGCACCCTCTCGCACGTGTTTTTACTCGACTAGCCTGCGGGAAGCATCCTCTCGCACGTGTTTTTACTCGACTAGCCTGCGGGATGCATCCTCTCGCACGTGTTTTTACTCGACTAGCCTGCGGGATGCATCCTCTCGCACGTGTTTTTGCTCGACTAGCCTGCGGGATGCATCCTCTCGCACGTGTTTTTGCTCGACTAGCCATGCGCATCCCAAAAAACCTGCGCATGCGCATCCCAAGAAACCTGCGCCTGCGCATCCCACAAAACCTGCGCATGCGCATCCCACAAAACCTGCGCATACGCATCCCACAAAACCTTGCACGTGTTTTTACTCGACTAGCCGGCGGGATGCATCCTCTCGCACGTGTTTTTACTCGACTAGCCTGCGGGATGCATCCTCTCGCACGTGTTTTTACTCGACTAGCCTGCGGGATGCATCCTCTCGCACGTGTTTTTACTCGACTAGCCTGCGGGAAGCATCCTCTCGCACGTGTTTTTGCTCGACTAGCCTGCGGGATGCATCCTCTCGCACGTGTTTTTGCTCGACTAGCCATGCGCATCCCAAAAAACCTGCGCATGCGCATCCCACGAAACCGGCGCATGCGCATCCCACAAAACCTGCGCATACGCATCCCACAAAACCTCGCACGTGTTTTTACTCGACTAGCCGGCGGGATGCATCCTCTCGCACGTGTTTTTACTGGACTAGCCTGCGGGATGCATCCTCTCGCACGTGTTTTTGCTCGACTAGCCATGCGCATCCCAAAAAACCTGCGCATGCGCATCCCAAAAAACCTGCGCATGCGCATCCCACAAAACCTGCGCATACGCATCCCACAAAACCTCGCACGTGTTTTTACTCGACTAGCCGGCGGGATGCATCCTCTCGCACGTGTTTTTACTGGACTAGCCTGCGGGATGCATCCTCTCGCACGTGTTTTTGCTCGACTAGCCATGCGCATCCCAAAAAACCTCTGCATGCGCATCCCAAAAAACCTGCGCATGCGCATCCCACAAAACCTGCGCATGCGCATCCCACAAAACCTCGCACGTGTTTTTACTCGACTAGCCTGCGGGATGCATCCTCTCGCACGTGTTTTTACTGGACTAGCCTGCGGGATGCACCCGCTCGCACGTGTTTTTACTCGACTAGCCTGCGGGAAGCATCCTCTCGCACGTGTTTTTACTCGACTAGCCTGCGGGATGCACCCTCTCGCACGTGTTTTTACTCGACTAGCCTGCGGGAAGCATCCTCTCGCACGTGTTTTTACTCGACTAGCCTGCGGGATGCACCCTCTCGCACGTGTTTTTACTCGACTAGCCTGCGGGAAGCATCCTCTCGCACGTGTTTGTGCTCGACTAGCCATGCGCATCCCAAAAAACCTGCGCATGCGCATCCCAAAAAACCTGCGCATGCGCATCCCACAAAACCGGCGCATGCGCATCCCACAAAACCTGCGCATACGCATCCCACAAAACCTCGCACGTGTTTTTACTCGACTAGCCGGCGGGTTGCATCCTCTCGCACGTGTTTTTACTGGACTAGCCTGCGGGATGCATCCTCTCGCACGTGTTTTTGCTCGACTAGCCATGCGCATCCCAAAAAACCTGCGCATGCGCATCCCACAAAACCTGCGCATGCGCATCCCACAAAACCTCGCACGTGTTTTTACTCGACTAGCCTGCGGGATGCATCCTCTCGCACTTGTTTTTACTGGACTAGCCTGCGGGATGCATCCTCTCGCACGTGTTTTTACTCGACTAGCCTGCGGGATGCATCCTCTCGCACGTGTTTTTACTGGACTAGCCTGCGGGATGCATCCTCTCGCACGTGTTTTTGCTCGACTAGCCATGCGCATCCCAAAAAACCTGCGCATGCGCATCCCACAAAACCTGCGCATACGCATCCCACAAAACCTCGCACGTGTTTTTACTCGACTAGCCGGCGGGATGCATCCTCTCGCACGTGTTTTTACTGGACTAGCCTGCGGGATGCATCCTCTCGCACATGTTTTTGCTCGACTAGCCATGCGCATCCCAAAAAACCTGCGCATGCGCATCCCAAAAAACCTGCGCATGCGCATCCCACAAAACCTGCGCATGCGCATCCCACAAAACCTCGCACGTGTTTTTACTCGACTAGCCTGCGGGATGCATCCTCTCGCACGTGTTTTTACTGGACTAGCCTGCGGGATGCACCCTCTCGCACGTGTTTTTACTCGACTAGCCTGCGGGAAGCATCCTCTCGCACGTGTTTTTGCTCGACTAGCCTGCGGGATGCATCCTCTCGCACGTGTTTTTGCTCGACTAGCCATGCGCATCCCAAAAAACCTGCGCATGCGCATCCCACGAAACCGGCGCATGCGCATCCCACAAAACCTGCGCATACGCATCCCACAAAACCTCGCACGTGTTTTTACTCGACTAGCCGGCGGGATGCATCCTCTCGCACGTGTTTTTACTGGACTACCCTGCGGGATGCATCCTCTCGCACGTGTTTTTGCTCGACTAGCCATGCGCATCCCAAAAAACCTGCGCATGCGCATCCCAAAAAACCTGCGCATGCGCATCCCACAAAACCTGCGCATACGCATCCCACAAAATCTCGCACGTGTTTTTACTCGACTAGCCGGCGGGATGCATCCTCTCGCACGTGTTTTTACTGGACTAGCCTGCGGGATGCATCCTCTCGCACGTGTTTTTGCTCGACTAGCCATGCGCATCCCAAAAAACCTGCGCATGCGCATCCCAAAAAACCTGCGCATGCGCATCCCACAAAACCTGCGCATGCGCATCCCACAAAACCTCGCACGTGTTTTTACTCGACTAGCCTGCGGGATGCATCCTCTCGCACGTGTTTTTACTGGACTAGTCTGCGGGATGCATCCTCTCGCACGTGTTTTTACTCGACTAGCCTGCGGGATGCATCCTCTCGCACGTGTTTTTACTCGACTAGCCTGCGGGATGCACCCTCTCGCACGTGTTTTTACTCGACTAGCCTGCGGGAAGCATCCTCTCGCACGTGTTTTTACTCGACTAGCCTGCGGGATGCATCCTCTCGCACGTGTTTTTACTCGACTAGCCTGCGGGATGCATCCTCTCGCACGTGTTTTTGCTCGACTAGCCTGCGGGATGCATCCTCTCGCACGTGTTTTTGCTCGACTAGCCATGCGCATCCCAAAAAACCTGCGCATGCGCATCCCAAAAAACCTGCGCATGCGCATCCCACAAAACCTGCGCATGCGCATCCCACAAAACCTGCGCATACGCATCCCACAAAACCTCGCACGTGTTTTTACTCGACTAGCCTGCGGGAAGCATCCTCTCGCACGAGTTTTTACTCGACTAGCCTGCGGGATGCATCCTCTCGCACGTGTTTTTGCTCGACTAGCCTGCGGGATGCACCCTCTCGCACGTGTTTTTACTCGACTAGCCTGCGGGAAGCATCCTCTCGCACGTGTTTTTACTCGACTAGCCTGCGGGAAGCATCCTCTCGCACGTGTTTTTGCTCGACTAGCCTGCGGGATGCATCCTCTCGCACGTGTTTTTGCTCGACTAGCCATGCGCATCCCAAAAAACCTGCGCATGCGCATCCCACAAAACCGGCGCATGCGCATCCCACAAAACCTGCGCATACGCATCCCACAAAACCTCGCACGTGTTTTTACTCGACTAGCCGGCGGGATGCATCCTCTCGCACGTGTTTTTACTGGAAGCCTGCGGGATGCATCCTCTCGCACGTGTTTTTGCTCGACTAGCCATGCGCATCCCAAAAAACCTGCGCATGCGCATCCCAAAAAACCTGCGCATGCGCATCCCACAAAACCTGCGCATGCGCATCCCACAAAACCTCGCACGTGTTTTTACTCGACTAGCCTGCGGGATGCATCCTCTCGCACTTGTTTTTACTGGACTAGCCTGCGGGATGCATCCTCTCGCACGTGTTTTTACTCGACTAGCCTGCGGGATGCATCCTCTCGCACGTGTTTTTACTCGACTAGCCTGCGGGATGCACCCTCTCGCACGTGTTTTTACTCGACTAGCCTGCGGAAGCATCCTCTCGCACGTGTTTTTACTCGACTAGCCTGCGGGATGCATCCTCTCGGACGTGTTTTTACTCGACTAGCCTGCGGGATGCATCCTCTCGCACGTGTTTTTGCTCGACTAGCCTGCGGGATGCATCCTCTCGCACGTGTTTTTGCTCGACTAGCCATGCGCATCCCAAAAAACCTGCGCATGCGCATCCCAAAAAACCTGCGCATGCGCATCCCAAAAAACCTGCGCCTGCGCATCCCACAAAACCTGCGCATGCGCATCCCACAAAACCTGCGCATACGCATCCCACAAAACCTCGCACGTGTTTTTACTCGACTAGCCTGCGGGATGCATCCTGTCGCACGTGTTTTTACTCGACTAGCCTGCGGGATGCATCCTCTCGCACGTGTTTTTGCTCGACTAGCCTGCGGGAATCATCCTCTCGCACGTGTTTTTACTCGACTAGCCTGCGGGATGCATCCTCTCGCACGTGTTTTTACTCGACTAGCCTGCGGGATGCATCCTCTCGCACGTGTTTTTGCTCGACTAGCCTGCGGGATGCATCCTCTCGCACGTGTTTTTGCTCGACTAGCCTGCGGGATGCATCCTCTCGCACGTGTTTTTACTCGACCAGCCTGCGGGAAGCATCCTCTCGCACGTGTTTTTGCTCGACTAGCCTGCGGGATGCATCCTCTCGCACGTGTTTTTGCTCGACTAGCCATGCGCATCCCAAAAAACCTGCGCATGCGCATCCCAAAAAACCTGCGCATGCGCATCCCACGAAACCGGCGCATGCGCATCCCACAAAACCTGCGCATACGCATCCCACAAAACCTCGCACGTGTTTTTACTCGACTAGCCGGCGGGATGCATCCTCTCGCACGTGTTTTTACTGGACTAGCCTGCGGGATGCATCCTCTCGCACGTGTTTTTACTCGACTAGCCTGCGGGATGCACCCTCTCGCACGTGTTTTTACTCGACTAGCCTGCGGGAAGCATCCTCTCGCACGTGTTTTTGCTCGACTAGCCATGCGCATCCCAAAAAACCTGCGCATGCGCATCCCAAAAAACCTGCGCATGCGCATCCCAAAAAACCTGCGCATGCGCATCCCACAAAACCGGCGCATGCGCATCCCACAAAACCTGCGCATACGCATCCCAAAACTCGCACGTGTTTTTACTCGACTAGCCGGCGGGTTTGCATCCTCTCGCACGTGTTTTTACTGGACTAGCCTGCGGATGCATCCTCTCGCACGTGTTTTTGCTCGACTAGCCATGCGCATCCCAAAAAACCTGCGCATGCGCATCCCACAAAAACCTGCGCATGCGCATCCCACAAAACCTCGCACGTGTTTTTACTCGACTAGCCTGCGGGATGCATCCTCTCGCACTTGTTTTTACTGGACTAGCCTGCGGGATGCATCCTCTCGCACGTGTTTTTACTCGACTAGCCTGCGGGATGCATCCTCTCGCACGTGTTTTTACTCGACTAGCCTGCGGGATGCACCCTCTCGCACGTGTTTTTACTCGACTAGCCTGCGGGAAGCATCCTCTCGCACGTGTTTTTACTCGACTAGCCTGCGGGATGCATCCTCTCGCACGTGTTTTTGCTCGACTAGCATGCGCATCCCAAAAAACCTGCGCATGCGCATCCCAAAAAACCTGCGCATGCGCATCCCACGAAACCGGCGCATGCGCATCCACAAAACCTGCGCATACGCATCCCACAAAACCTCGCACGTGTTTTTACTCGACTAGCCGGCGGGATGCATCCTCTCGCACGTGTTTTTACTGGACTAGCCTGCGGGATGCATCCTCTCGCACGTGTTTTTACTCGACTAGCCGGCGGGTTGCATCCTCTCGCACGTGTTTTTACTGGACTAGCCTGCGGGATGCATCCTCTCGCACGTGTTTTTGCTCGACTAGCCATGCGCATCCCAAAAAACCTGCGCATGCGCATCCCACAAAACCTGCGCATGCGCATCCCACAAAACTGCGCATGCGCATCTCACAAAACCTCGCACGTGTTTTTACTCGACTAGCCTGCGGGATGCATCCTCTCGCACTTGTTTTTACTGGACTAGCCTGCGGGATGCATCCTCTCGCACGTGTTTTTACTCGACTAGCCTGCGGGATGCATCCTCTCGCACGTGTTTTTACTCGACTAGCCTGCGGGATGCACCCTCTCGCACGTGTTTTTACTCGACTAGCCTGCGGGAAGCATCCTCTCGCACGTGTTTTTACTCGACTAGCCTGCGGGATGCATCCTCTCGCACGTGTTTTTACTCGACTAGCCTGCGGGATGCATCCTCTCGCACGTGTTTTTGCTCGACTAGCCTGCGGGATGCATCCTCTCGCACGTGTTTTTGCTCGACTAGCCATGCGCATCCCAAAAAAACCTGCGCATGCGCATCCAAGAAACCTGCGCCTGCGCATCCCACAAAACCTGCGCATGCGCATCCCACAAAACCTGCGCATACGCATCCACAAAACCTCGCACGTGTTTTTACTCGACTAGCCGGCGGGATGCATCCTCTCGCACGTGTTTTTACTCGACTAGCCTGCGGGATGCATCCTCTCGCACGTGTTTTTACTCGACTAGCCTGCGGGATGCATCCTCTCGCACGTGTTTTTACTCGACTAGCCTGCGGGAAGCATCCTCTCGCACGTGTTTTTGCTCGACTAGCCTGCGGGATGCATCCTCTCGCACGTGTTTTTGCTCGACTAGCCATGCGCATCCAAAAAACCTGCGCATGCGCATCCCACGAAACCGGCGCATGCGCATCCCACAAAACCTGCGCATACGCATCCCACAAAACCTCGCACGTGTTTTTACTCGACTAGCCGGCGGGATGCATCCTCTCGCACGTGTTTTTACTGGACTAGCCTGCGGGATGCATCCTCTCGCACGTGTTTCTGCTCGACTAGCCATGCGCATCCAAAAAACCTGCGCATGCGCATCCCAAAAAACCTGCGCATGCGCATCCCACAAAACGTGCGCATACGCATCCCACAAAACCTCGCACGTGTTTTTACTCGACTAGCCGGCGGATGCATCCTCTCGCACGTGTTTTTACTGGACTAGCCTGCGGGATGCATCCTCTCGCACGTGTTTTTGCTCGACTAGCCATGCGCATCCCAAAAAACCTGCGCATGCGCATCCAAAAAACCTGCGCATGCGCATACCACAAAACCTGCGCATGCGCATCCCACAAAACCTCGCATGTGTTTTTACTCGACTAGCCTGCGGGATGCATCCTCTCGCACGTGTTTTTACTGGACTAGCCTGCGGGATGCACCCTCTCGCACGTGTTTTTACTCGACTAGCCTGCGGGAAGCATCCTCTCGCACGTGTTTTTACTCGACTAGCCTGCGGGATGCACCCTCTCGCACGTGTTTTTACTCGACTAGCCTGCGGGAAGCATCCTCTCGCACGTGTTTTTACTCGACTAGCCTGCGGGATGCATCCTCTCGCACGTGTTTTTACTCGACTAGCCTGCGGATGCACCCTCTCGCACGTGTTTTTACTCGACTAGCCTGCGGGAAGCATCCTCTCGCACGTGTTTTGCTCGACTAGCCATGCGCATCCCAAAAAACCTGCGCATGCGCATCCCAAAAAACCTGCGCATGCGCATCCCACAAAACCGGCGCATGCGCATCCCACAAAACCTGCGCATACGCATCCCACAAAACCTCGCACGTGTTTTTACTCGACTAGCCGGCGGGTTGCATCCTCTCGCACGTGTTTTTACTGGACTAGCCTGCGGGATGCATCCTCTCGCACGTGTTTTTGCTCGACTAGCCATGCGCATCCCAAAAAACCTGCGCATGCGCATCCCACAAAACCTGCGCATGCGCATCCCACAAAACCTGCGCATGCGCATCCCACAAAACCTCGCACGTGTTTTTACTCGACTAGCCTGCGGGATGCATCCTCTCGCACTTGTTTTTACTGGACTAGCCTGCGGGATGCATCCTCTCGCACGTGTTTTTGCTCGACTAGCCTGCGGGATGCATCCTCTCGCACGTGTTTTTACTAGACTAGCCTGCGGGATGCATCCTCTCGCACGTGTTTTTGCTCGACTAGCCATGCGCATCCCAAAAAACCTGCGCATGCGCATCCCACAAAACCTGCGCATACGTATCCCACAAAACCTCGCACGTGTTTTTACTCGACTAGCCGGCGGGATGCATCCTCTCGCACGTGTTTTTACTGGACTAGCCTGCGGGATGCATCCTCTCGCACGTGTTTTTGCTCGACTAGCCATGCGCATCCCAAAAAACCTGCGCATGCGCATCCCAAAAAACCTGCGCAACCGCATCCCACAAAACCTGCGCATGCGCATCCCACAAAACCTCGCACGTGTTTTTACTCGACTAGCCTGCGGGATGCATCCTCTCGCACGTGTTTTTACTGGACTAGCCTGCGGGATGCACCCTCTCGCACGTGTTTTTACTCGACTAGCCTGCGGGATGCACCCTCTCGCACGTGTTTTTACTCGACTAGCCTGCGGGAAGCATCCTCTCGCACGTGTTTTTGCTCGACTAGCCATGCGCATCCCAAAAAACCTGCGCATGCGCATCCCAAAAAACCTGCGCATGCGCATCCCAAAAAACCTGCGCATGCGCATCCCACAAAACCGGCGCATGCGCATCCCACAAAACCTGCGCATACGCATCCCACAAAACCTCGCACGTGTTTTTACTCGACTAGCCGGCGGGATGCATCCTCTCGCACGTGTTTTTACTCGACTAGCCTGCGGGATGCATCCTCTCGCACGTGTTTTTACTCGACTAGCCTGCGGGATGCATCCTCTCGCACGTGTTTTTACTGGACTAGCCTGCGGGATGCATCCTCTCGCACGTGTTTTTACTCGACTAGCCTGCGGGATGCATCCTCTCGCACGTGTTTTTACTCGACTAGCCTGCGGGAAGCATCCTCTCGCACGTGTTTTTGCTCGACTAGCCTGCGGGATGCATCCTCTCGCACGTGTTTTTGCTCGACTAGCCATGCGCATCCCAAAAAACCTGCGCATGCGCATCCCACGAAACCGGCGCATGCGCATCCCACAAAACCTGCGCATACGCATCCTACAAAACCTCGCACGTGTTTTTACTCGACTAGCCGGCGGGATGCATCCTCTCGCACGTGTTTTTACTGGACTAGCCTGCGGGATGCATCCTCTCGCACGTGTTTTTGCTCGACTAGCCATGCGCATCCCAAAAAACCTGCGCATGCGCATCCCAAAAAACCTGCGCATGCGCATCCCACAAAACCTGCGCATACGCATCCCACAAAACCTCGCACGTGTTTTTACTCGACTAGCCGGCGGGATGCATCCTCTCGCACGTGTTTTTACTGGACTAGCCTGCGGGATGCATCCTCTCGCACGTGTTTTTGCTCGACTAGCCTGCGGGAAGCATCCTCTCGCACGTGTTTTTACTCGACTAGCCTGCGGGATGCATCCTCTCGCACGTGTTTTTGCTCGACTAGCCTGCGGGATGCATCCTCTCGCATGTGTTTTTGCTCGACTAGCCATGCGCATCCCAAAAAACCTGCGCATGCGCATCCCAAAAAACCTGCGCATGCGCATCCCACAAAACCTGCGCATACGCATCCCACAAAACCTCGCACGTGTTTTTACTCGACTAGCCTGCGGGAAGCATCCTCTCGCACGTGTTTTTACTCGACTAGCCTGCGGGATGCATCCTCTCGCACGTGTTTTTGCTCGACTAGCCTGCGGGATGCACCCTCTCGCACGTGTTTTTACTCGACTAGCCTGCGGGAAGCATCCTCTCGCACGTGTTTTTACTCGACTAGCCTGCGGGAAGCATCCTCTCGCACGTGTTTTTGCTCGACTAGCCTGCGGGATGCATCCTCTCGCACGTGTTTTTGCTCGACTAGCCATGCGCATCCCAAAAAACCTGCGCATGCGCATCCCACAAAACCGGCGCATGCGCATCCCACAAAACCTGCGCATACGCATCCCACAAAACCTCGCACGTGTTTTTACTCGACTAGCCGGCGGGATGCATCCTCTCGCACGTGTTTTTACTGGAAGCCTGCGGGATGCATCCTCTCGCACGTGTTTTTGCTCGACTAGCCATGCGCATCCCAAAAAACCTGCGCATGCGCATCCCAAAAAACCTGCGCATGCGCATCCCACAAAACCTGCGCATGCGCATCCCACAAAACCTCGCACGTGTTTTTACTCGACTAGCCTGCGGGATGCATCCTCTCGCACTTGTTTTTACTGGACTAGCCTGCGGGATGCATCCTCTCGCACGTGTTTTTACTCGACTAGCCTGCGGGATGCATCCTCTCGCACGTGTTTTTACTCGACTAGCCTGCGGGAAGCATCCTCTCGCACGTGTTTTTACTCGACTAGCCTGCGGGATGCATCCTCTCGCACGTGTTTTTGCTCGACTAGCCTGCGGGATGCATCCTCTCGCACGTGTTTTTACTCGACTAGCCTGCGGGAAGCATCCTCTCGCACGTGTTTTTGCTCGACTAGCCTGCGGGATGCATCCTCTCGCACGTGTTTTTGCTCGACTAGCCATGCGCATCCCAAAAAACCTGCGCATGCGCATCCCACGAAACCGGCGCATGCGCATCCCACAAAACCTGCGCATACGCATCCCACAAAACCTCGCACGTGTTTTTACTCGACTAGCCTGCGGGATGCATCCTCTCGCACGTGTTTTTGCTCGACTAGCCTGCGGGATGCACCCTCTCGCACGTGTTTTTACTCGACTAGCCTGCGGGAAGCATCCTCTCGCACGTGTTTTTACTCGACTAGCCTGCGGGAAGCATCCTCTCGCACGTGTTTTTGCTCGACTAGCCTGCGGGATGCATCCTCTCGCACGTGTTTTTGCTCGACTAGCCATGCGCATCCCAAAAAACCTGCGCATGCGCATCCCACAAAACCGGCGCATGCGCATCCCACAAAACCTGCGCATACGCATCCCACAAAACCTCGCACGTGTTTTTACTCGACTAGCCTGCGGGTTGCATCCTCTCGCACGTGTTTTTGCTCGACTAGCCATGCGCATCCCAAAAAACCTGCGCATGCGCATCCCAAAAAACCTGCGTATGCGCATCCCACAAAACCTGCGCATACGCATCCCACAAAACCTCGCACGTGTTTTTACTCGACTAGCCGGCGGGATGCATCCTCTCGCACGTGTTTTTACTCGACTAGCCTGCGGGAAGCATCCTCTCGCACGTGTTTTTACTCGACTAGCCTGCGGGATGCATCCTCTCGCACGTGTTTTTACTCGACTAGCCTGCGGGATGCATCCTCTCGCACGTGTTTTTGCTCGACTAGCCTGCAGGATGCATCCTCCCGCACGTGTTTTTGCTCGACTAGCCATGCGCATCCCAAAAAACCTGCGCATGCGCATCCCAAAAAACCTGCGCCTGCGCATCCCACAAAACCTGCGCATGCGCATCCCACAAAACCTGCGCATACGCATCCCACAAAACCTCGCACGTGTTTTTACTCGACTAGCCGGCGGGATGCATCCTCTCGCACGTGTTTTTACTCGACTAGCCTGCGGGATGCATCCTCTCGCACGTGTTTTTACTCGACTAGCCTGCGGGATGCATCCTCTCGCACGTGTTTTTACTCGACTAGCCTGCGGGAAGCATCCTCTCGCACGTGTTTTTGCTCGACTAGCCTGCGGGATGCATCCTCTCGCACGTGTTTTTGCTCGACTAGCCATGCGCATCCCAAAAAACCTGCGTATGCGCATCCCAAAAAACCTGCGCATGCGCATCCCACGAAACCGGCGCATGCGCATCCCACAAAACCTGCGCATACGCATCCCACAAAACCTTGCACGTGTTTTTACTCGACTAGCCGGCGGGATGCATCCTCTCGCACGTGTTTTTACTGGACTAGCCTGCGGGATGCATCCTCTCGCACGTGTTTTTGCTCGACTAGCCATGCGCATCCCAAAAAACCTGCGCATGCGCATCCCAAAAAACCTGCGCATGCGCATCCCACAAAACCTGCGCATACGCATCCCACAAAACCTCGCACGTGTTTTTACTCGACTAGCCGGCGGGATGCATCCTCTCGCACGTGTTTTTACTGGACTAGCCTGCGGGATGCATCCTCTCGCACGTGTTTTTGCTCGACTAGCAATGCGCATCCCAAAAAACCTGCGCATGCGCATCCCAAAAAACCTGCGCATGCGCATCCCACAAAACCTGCGCATGCGCATCCCACAAAACCTCGCACGTGTTTTTACTCGACTAGCCTGCGGGATGCATCCTCTCGCACGTGTTTTTACTGGACTAGCCTGCGGGATGCATCCTCTCGCACGTGTTTTTACTCGACTAGCCTGCGGGATGCATCCTCTCGCACGTGTTTTTACTCGACTAGCCTGCGGGATGCATCCTCTCGCACGTGTTTTTACTGGACTAGCCTGCGGGATGCATCCTCTCGCACGTGTTTTTACTCGACTAGCCTGCGTGATGCATCCTCTCGCACGTGTTTTTACTCGACTAGCCTGCGGGATGCATCCTCTCGCACTTGTTTTTACTGGACTAGCCTGCGGGATGCATCCTCTCGCACGTGTTTTTACTCGACTAGCCTGCGGGATGCATCCTCTCGCACGTGTTTTTACTCGACTAGCCTGCGGGATGCACCCTCTCGCACGTGTTTTTACTCGACTAGCCGGCGGGATGCATCCTCTCGCACGTGTTTTTACTGGACTAGCCTGCGGGTTGCATCCTCTCGCACGTGTTTTTGCTCGACTAGCCATGCGCATCCAAAAAAACCTGCGCATGCGCATCCCAAAAAACCAGCGCATGCGCATCCCACAAAACCTGCGCATACGCATCCCACAAAACCTCGCACGTGTTTTTACTCGACTAGCCGGCGGGATGCATCCTCTCGCACGTGTTTTTACTCGACTAGCCTGCGGGAAGCATCCTCTCGCACGTGTTTTTACTCGACTAGCCTGCGGGATGCATCCTCTCGCACGTGTTTTTACTCGACTAGCCTGCGGGATGCATCCTCTCGCACGTGTTTTTGCTCGACTAGCCTGCGGGATGCATCCTCTCGCACGTGTTTTTGCTCGACTAGCCATGCGCATCCCAAAAAACCTGCGCATGCGCATCCCAAAAAACCTGCGCCTGCGCATCCCACAAAACCTGCGCATGCGCATCCCACAAAACCTGCGCATACGCATCCCACAAAACCTCGCACGTGTTTTGACTCGACTAGCCGGCGGGATGCATCCTCTCGCACGTGTTTTTACTGGACTAGCCTGCGGGATGCATCCTCTCGCACGTGTTTTTGCTCGACTAGCCATGCGCATCCCAAAAAACCTGCGCATGCGCATCCCAAAAAACCTGCGCATGCGCATCCCACAAAACCTGCGCATACGCATCCCACAAAACCTCGCACGTGTTTTTACTCGACTAGCCGGCGGGATGCATCCTCTCGCACGTGTTTTTACTGGACTAGCCTGCGGGATGCATCCTCTCGCACGTGTTTTTGCTCGACTAGCCATGCGCATCCCAAAAAACCTGCGCATGCGCATCCCAAAAAACCTGCGCATGCGCATCCCACAAAACCTGCGCATGCGCATCCCACAAAACCTCGCACGTGTTTTTACTCGACTAGCCTGCGGGATGCATCCTCTCGCACGTGTTTTTACTGGACTAGCCTGCGGGATGCATCCTCTCGCACGTGTTTTTACTCGACTAGCCTGCGGGATGCATCCTCTCGCACGTGTTTTTACTCGACTAGCCTGCGGGATGCATCCTCTCGCACGTGTTTTTACTGGACTAGCCTGCGGGATGCATCCTCTCGCACGTGTTTTTACTCGACTAGCCTGCGGGATGCATCCTCTCGCACGTGTTTTCACTCGACTAGCCTGCGGGATGCACCCTCTCGCACGTGTTTTTACTCGACTAGCCTGCGGGAAGCATCCTCTCGCACGTGTTTTTACTCGACTAGCCTGCGGGATGCATCCTCTCGCACGTGTTTTTACTCGACTAGCCTGCGGGATGCATCCTCTCGCACGTGTTTTTGCTCGACTAGCCTGCGGGATGCATCCTCTCGCACGTGTTTTTGCTCGACTAGCCATGCGCATCCCAAAAAACCTGCGCATGCGCATCCCAAAAAACCTGCGCATGCGCATCCCACAAAACCTGCGCATGCGCATCCCACAAAACCTCGCACGTGTTTTTACTCGACTAGCCTGCGGGATGCATCCTCTCGCACGTGTTTTTACTGGACTAGCCTGCGGGATGCATCCTCTCGCACGTGTTTTTACTCGACTAGCCTGCGGGATGCATCCTCTCGCACGTGTTTTTACTCGACTAGCCTGCGGGATGCATCCTCTCGCACGTGTTTTTACTGGACTAGCCTGCGGGATGCATCCTCTCGCACGTGTTTTTACTCGACTAGCCTGCGGGATGCATCCTCTCGCACGTGTTTTCACTCGACTAGCCTGCGGGATGCACCCTCTCGCACGTGTTTTTACTCGACTAGCCTGCGGGAAGCATCCTCTCGCACGTGTTTTTACTCGACTAGCCTGCGGGATGCATCCTCTCGCACGTGTTTTTACTCGACTAGCCTGCGGGATGCATCCTCTCGCACGTGTTTTTGCTCGACTAGCCTGCGGGATGCATCCTCTCGCACGTGTTTTTGCTCGACTAGCCATGCGCATCCCAAAAAACCTGCGCATGCGCATCCCAAAAAACCTGCGCATGCGCATCCCACAAAACCTCGCACGTGTTTTTACTCGACTAGCCTGCGGGAAGCATCCTCTCGCACGTGTTTTTACTCGACTAGCCTGCGGGATGCATCCTCTCGCACGTGTTTTTGCTCGACTAGCCTGCGGGATGCACCCTCTCGCACGTGTTTTTACTCGACTAGCCTGCGGGAAGCATCCTCTCGCACGTGTTTTTACTCGACTAGCCTGCGGGAAGCATCCTCTCGCACGTGTTTTTGCTCGACTAGCCTGCGGGATGCATCCTCTCGCACGTGTTTTTGCTCGACTAGCCATGCGCATCCCAAAAAACCTGCGCATGCGCATCCCACAAAACCGGCGCATGCGCATCCCACAAAACCTGCGCATACGCATCCCACAAAACCTCGCACGTGTTTTTACTCGACTAGCCGGCGGGATGCATCCTCTCGCACGTGTTTTTACTGGAAGCCTGCGGGATGCATCCTCTCGCACGTGTTTTTGCTCGACTAGCCATGCGCATCCCAAAAAACCTGCGCATGCGCATCCCAAAAAACCTGCGCATGCGCATCCCACAAAACCTGCGCATACGCATCCCACAAAACCTCGCACGTGTTTTTACTCGACTAGCCTGCGGGATGCATCCTCTCGCACTTGTTTTTACTGGACTAGCCTGCGGGATGCATCCTCTCGCACGTGTTTTTACTCGACTAGCCTGCGGGATGCATCCTCTCGCACGTGTTTTTACTCGACTAGCCTGCGGGATGCACCCTCTCGCACGTGTTTTTACTCGACTAGCCTGCGGGAAGCATCCTCTCGCACGTGTTTTTACTCGACTAGCCTGCGGGATGCATCCTCTCGGACGTGTTTTTACTCGACTAGCCTGCGGGATGCATCCTCTCGCACGTGTTTTTGCTCGACTAGCCTGCGGGATGCATCCTCTCGCACGTGTTTTTGCTCGACTAGCCATGCGCATCCCAAAAAACCTGCGCATGCGCATCCCAAAAAACCTGCGCCTGCGCATCCCACAAAACCTGCGCATGCGCATCCCACAAAACCTGCGCATACGCATCCCACAAAACCTCGCACGTGTTTTTACTCGACTAGCCTGCGGGATGCATCCTGTCGCACGTGTTTTTACTCGACTAGCCTGCGGGATGCATCCTCTCGCACGTGTTTTTACTCGACTAGCCATGCGCATCCCAAAAAACCTGCGCATGCGCATCCCAAAAAACCTGCGTATGCGCATCCCACAAAACCTGCGCATACGCATCCCACAAAACCTCGCACGTGTTTTTACTCGACTAGCCGGCGGGATGCATCCTCTCGCACGTGTTTTTACTCGACTAGCCTGCGGGAAGCATCCTCTCGCACGTGTTTTTACTCGACTAGCCTGCGGGATGCATCCTCTCGCACGTGTTTTTACTCGACTAGCCTGCGGGATGCATCCTCTCGCACGTGTTTTTGCTCGACTAGCCTGCAGGATGCATCCTCTCGCACGTGTTTTTGCTCGACTAGCCATGCGCATCCCAAAAAACCTGCGCATGCGCATCCCAAAAAACCTGCGCCTGCGCATCCCACAAAACCTCGCACGTGTTTTTACTCGACTAGCCGGCGGGATGCATCCTCTCGAACGTGTTTTTACTCGACTAGCCTGCGGGATGCATCCTCTCGCACGTGTTTTTACTCGACTAGCCTGCGGGATGCATCCTCTCGCACGTGTTTTTACTCGACTAGCCTGCGGGAAGCATCCTCTCGCACGTGTTTTTGCTCGACTAGCCTGCGGGATGCATCCTCTCGCACGTGTTTTTGCTCGACTAGCCATGCGCATCCCAAAAAACCTGCGTATGCGCATCCCAAAAAACCTGCGCATGCGCATCCCACGAAACCGGCGCATGCGCATCCCACAAAACCTGCGCATACGCATCCCACAAAACCTCGCACGTGTTTTTACTCGACTAGCCGGCGGGATGCATCCTCTCGCACGTGTTTTTACTGGACTAGCCTGCGGGATGCATCCTCTCGCACGTGTTTTTGCTCGACTAGCCATGCGCATCCCAAAAAACCTGCGCATGCGCATCCCACAAAACCTCGCACGTGTTTTTACTCGACTAGCCTGCGGGATGCATCCTCTCGCACGTGTTTTTACTGGACTAGCCTGCGGGATGCATCCTCTCGCACGTGTTTTTACTCGACTAGCCTGCGGGATGCATCCTCTCGCACGTGTTTATACTCGACTAGCCTGCGGGATGCATCCTCTCGCACGTGTTTTTACTGGACTAGCCTGCGGGATGCATCCTCTCGCACGTGTTTTTACTCGACTAGCCTGCGGGATGCATCCTCTCGCACGTGTTTTTACTCGACTAGCCTGCGGGAAGCATCCTCTCGCACGTGTTTTTGCTCGACTAGCCTGCGGGATGCATCCTCTCGCACGTGTTTTTGCTCGACTAGCCATGCGCATCCCAAAAAACCTGCGCATGCGCATCCCACAAAACCGGAGCATGCGCATCCCACAAAACCTGCGCATACGCATCCCACAAAACCTCGCACGTGTTTTTACTCGACTAGCCGGCGGGATGCATCCTCTCGCACGTGTTTTTACTGGAAGCCTGCGGGATGCATCCTCTCGCACGTGTTTTTGCTCGACTAGCCATGCGCATCCAAAAAACCTGCGCATGCGCATCCCACAAAACCTCGCACGTGTTTTTACTCGACTAGCCTGCGGGATGCATCCTCTCGCACTTGTTTTTACTGGACTAGCCTGCGGGATGCATCCTCTCGCACGTGTTTTTACTCGACTAGCCTGCGGGATGCATCCTCTCGCACGTGTTTTTACTCGACTAGCCCGCGGGATGCACCCTCTCGCACGTGTTTTTACTCGACTAGCCGGCGGGATGCATCCTCTCGCACGTGTTTTTGCTCGACTAGCCATGCGCATCCCAAAAAACCTGCGCATGCGCATCCCAAAAAACCTGCGCATGCGCATCCCACAAAACCTGCGCATACGCATCCCACAAAACCTCGCACGTGTTTTTACTCGACTAGCCGGCGGGATGCATCCTCTCGCACGTGTTTTTACTCGACTAGCCTGCGGGAAGCATCCTCTCGCACGTGTTTTTACTCGACTAGCCTGCGGGATGCATCCTCTCGCACGTGTTTTTACTCGACTAGCCTGCGGGATGCATCCTCTCGCACGTGTTTTTGCTCGACTAGCCTGCGGGATGCATCCTCTCGCACGTGTTTTTGCTCGACTAGCCATGCGCATCCCAAAAAACCTGCGCATGCGCATCCCAAAAAACCTGCGCCTGCGCATCCCACAAAACCTGCGCATGCGCATCCCACAAAACCTGCGCATACGCATCCCACAAAACCTCGCACGTGTTTTTACTCGACTAGCCGGCGGGATGCATCCTCTCGCACGTGTTTTTACTCGACTAGCCTGCGGGAAGCATCCTCTCGCACGTGTTTTTACTCGACTAGCCTGCGGGATGCATCCTCTCGCACGTGTTTTTACTCGACTAGCCTGCGGGATGCATCCTCTCGCACGTGTTTTTGCTCGACTAGCCTGCGGGATGCATCCTCTCGCACGTGTTTTTGCTCGACTAGCCATGCGCATCCCAAAAAACCTGCGCCTGCGCATCCCAAAAAACCTGCGCATGCGCATCCCACAAAACCTGCGCATGCGCATCCCACAAAACCTCGCACGTGTTTTTACTCGACTAGCCTGCGGGAAGCATCCTCTCGCACGTGTTTTTACTCGACTAGCCTGCGGGATGCATCCTCTCGCACGTGTTTTTGCTCGACTAGCCTGCGGGATGCACCCTCTCGCACGTGTTTTTACTCGACTAGCCTGCGGGAAGCATCCTCTCGCACGTGTTTTTACTCGACTAGCCTGCGGGAAGCATCCTCTCGCACGTGTTTTTGCTCGACTAGCCTGCGGGATGCATCCTCTCGCACGTGTTTTTGCTCGACTAGCCATGCGCATCCCAAAAAACCTGCGCATGCGCATCCCACAAAACCGGCGCATGCGCATCCCACAAAACCTGCGCATACGCATCCCACAAAACCTCGCACGTGTTTTTACTCGACTAGCCGGCGGGATGCATCCTCTCGCACGTGTTTTTACTGGAAGCCTGCGGGATGCATCCTCTCGCACGTGTTTTTGCTCGACTAGCCATGCGCATCCCAAAAAACCTGCGCATGCGCATCCCAAAAAACCTGCGCATGCGCATCCCACAAAACCTGCGCATGCGCATCCCACAAAACCTCGCACGTGTTTTTACTCGACTAGCCTGCGGGATGCATCCTCTCGCACTTGTTTTTACTGGACTAGCCTGCGGGATGCATCCTCTCGCACGTGTTTTTACTCGACTAGCCTGCGGGATGCATCCTCTCGCACGTGTTTTTACTCGACTAGCCTGCGGGATGCACCCTCTCGCACGTGTTTTTACTCGACTAGCCTGCGGGAAGCATCCTCTCGCACGTGTTTTTACTCGACTAGCCTGCGGGATGCATCCTCTCGGACGTGTTTTTACTCGACTAGCCTGCGGGATGCATCCTCTCGCACGTGTTTTTGCTCGACTAGCCTGCGGGATGCATCCTCTCGCACGTGTTTTTGCTCCACTAGCCATGCGCATCCCAAAAAACCTGCGCATGCGCATCCCAAAAAACCTGCGCCTGCGCATCCCACAAAACCTGCGCATGCGCATCCCACAAAACCTGCGCATACGCATCCCACAAAACCTCGCACGTGTTTTTACTCGACTAGCCTGCGGGATGCATCCTGTCGCACGTGTTTTTACTCGACTAGCCTGCGGGATGCATCCTCTCGCACGTGTTTTTACTCGACTAGCCTGCGGGAAGCATCCTCTCGCACGTGTTTTTACTCGACTAGCCTGCGGGATGCATCCTCTCGCACGTGTTTTTACTCGACTAGCCTGCGGGATGCATCCTCTCGCACGTGTTTTTGCTCGACTAGCCTGCGGGATGCATCCTCTCGCACGTGTTTTTGCTCGACTAGCCTGCGGGATGCATCCTCTCGCACGTGTTTTTACTCGACTAGCCTGCGGGAAGCATCCTCTCGCACGTGTTTTTGCTCGACTAGCCTGCGGGATGCATCCTCTCGCACGTGTTTTTGCTCGACTAGCCATGCGCATCCCAAAAAACCTGCGCATGCGCATCCCACGAAACCGGCGCATGCGCATCCCACAAAACCTGCGCATACGCATCCCACAAAACCTCGCACGTGTTTTTACTCGACTAGCCGGCGGGATGCATCCTCTCGCACGTGTTTTTACTGGACTAGCCTGCGGGATGCATACTCTCGCACGTGTTTTTGCTCGACTAGCCATGCGCATCCCAAAAAACCTGCGCATGCGCATCCCACAAAACCGTCGCATGCGCATCCCACAAAACCTGCGCATACGCATCCCACAAAACCTCGCACGTGTTTTTACTCGACTAGCCGGCGGGATGCATCCTCTCGCACGTGTTTTTACTGGAAGCCTGCGGGATGCATCCTCTCGCACGTGTTTTTGCTCGACTAGCCATGCGCATCCCAAAAAACCTGCGCATGCGCATCCCAAAAAACCTGCGCATGCGCATCCCACAAAACCTGCGCATGCGCATCCCACAAAACCTCGCACGTGTTTTTACTCGACTAGCCTGCGGGATGCATCCTCTCGCACTTGTTTTTACTGGACTAGCCTGCGGGATGCATCCTCTCGCACGTGTTTTTACTCGACTAGCCTGCGGGATGCATCCTCTCGCACGTGTTTTTACTCGACTAGCCTGCGGGATGCACCCTCTCGCACGTGTTTTTACTCGACTAGCCTGCGGGAAGCATCCTCTCGCACGTGTTTTTACTCGACTAGCCTGCGGGATGCATCCTCTCGGACGTGTTTTTACTCGACTAGCCTGCGGGATGCATCCTCTCGCACGTGTTTTTGCTCGACTAGCCTGCGGGATGCATCCTCTCGCACGTGTTTTTGCTCCACTAGCCATGCGCATCCCAAAAAACCTGCGCATGCGCATCCCAAAAAACCTGCGCCTGCGCATCCCACAAAACCTGCGCATGCGCATCCCACAAAACCTGCGCATACGCATCCCACAAAACCTCGCACGTGTTTTTACTCGACTAGCCTGCGGGATGCATCCTGTCGCACGTGTTTTTACTCGACTAGCCTGCGGGATGCATCCTCTCGCACGTGTTTTTACTCGACTAGCCTGCGGGAAGCATCCTCTCGCACGTGTTTTTACTCGACTAGCCTGCGGGATGCATCCTCTCGCACGTGTTTTTACTCGACTAGCCTGCGGGATGCATCCTCTCGCACGTGTTTTTGCTCGACTAGCCTGCGGGATGCATCCTCTCGCACGTGTTTTTGCTCGACTAGCCTGCGGGATGCATCCTCTCGCACGTGTTTTTACTCGACTAGCCTGCGGGAAGCATCCTCTCGCACGTGTTTTTGCTCGACTAGCCTGCGGGATGCATCCTCTCGCACGTGTTTTTGCTCGACTAGCCATGCGCATCCCAAAAAACCTGCGCATGCGCATCCCACGAAACCGGCGCATGCGCATCCCACAAAACCTGCGCATACGCATCCCACAAAACCTCGCACGTGTTTTTACTCGACTAGCCGGCGGGATGCATCCTCTCGCACGTGTTTTTACTGGACTAGCCTGCGGGATGCATACTCTCGCACGTGTTTTTGCTCGACTAGCCATGCGCATCCCAAAAAACCTGCGCATGCGCATCCCAAAAAACCTGCGCATGCGCATCCCACAAAACCTGCGCATACGCATCCCACAAAACCTCGCACGTGTTTTTACTCGACTAGCCGGCGGGATGCATCCTCTCGCACGTGTTTTTGCTCGACTAGCCTGCGGGATGCATCCTCTCGCACGTGTTTTTGCTCGACTAGCCATGCGCATCCCAAAAAACCTGCGCATGCGCATCCCAAAAAACCTGCGCATGCGCATCCCACAAAACCGGCGCATGCGCATCCCACAAAACCTGCGCATGCGCATCCCACAAAACCTGCGCATACGCATCCCACAAAACCTCGCACGTGTTTTTACTCGACTAGCCGGCGGGATGCATCCTCTCGCACGTGTTTTTACTGGACTAGCCTGCGGGATGCATCCTCTCGCTCGTGTTTTTACTCGACTAGCCTGCGGGATGCACCCTCTCGCACGTGTTTTTACTCGACTAGCCTGCGGGAAGCATCCTCTCGCACGTGTTTTTGCTCGACTAGCCTGCGGGATGCATCCTCTCGCACGTGTTTTTGCTCGACTAGCCATGCGCATCCCAAAAAACCTGCGCATGCGCATCCCACAAAACCGGCGCATGCGCATCCCACAAAACCTGCGCATACGCATCCCACAAAACCTCGCACGTGTTTTTACTCGACTAGCCGGCGGGTTGCATCCTCTCGCACGTGTTTTTACTGGACTAGCCTGCGGGATGCATCCTCTCGCACGTGTTTTTGCTCGACTAGCCATGCGCATCCCAAAAAACCTGCGCATGCGCATCCCACAAAACCTGCGCATGCGCATCCCACAAAACCTGCGCATGCGCATCCCACAAAACCTCGCACGTGTTTTTACTCGACTAGCCTGCGGGATGCATCCTCTCGCACTTGTTTTTACTGGACTAGCCTGCGGGATGCATCCTCTCGCACGTGTTTTTACTCGACTAGCCTGCGGGATGCATCCTCTCGCACGTGTTTTTACTCGACTAGCCTGCGGGATGCACCCTCTCGCACGTGTTTTTACTCGACTAGCCTGCGGGAAGCATCCTCTCGCACGTGTTTTTACTCGACTAGCCTGCGGGATGCATCCTCTCGCACGTGTTTTTACTCGACTAGCCTGCGGGATGCATCCTCTCGCACGTGTTTTTGCTCGAATAGCCTGCGGGATGCATCCTCTCGCACGTGTTTTTGCTCGACTAGCCATGCGCATCCCAAAAAACCTGCGCATGCGCATCCCAAAAAACCTGCGCCTGCGCATCCCACAAAACCTGCGCATGCGCATCCCACAAAACCTGCGCATACGCATCCCACAAAACCTCGCACGTGTTTTTACTCGACTAGCCGGCGGGATGCATCCTCTCGCACGTGTTTTTACTCGACTAGCCTGCGGGATGCATCCTCTCGCACGTGTTTTTACTCGACTAGCCTGCGGGATGCATCCTCTCGCACGTGTTTTTACTCGACTAGCCTGCGGGAAGCATCCTCTCGCACGTGTTTTTGCTCGACTAGCCTGCGGGATGCATCCTCTCGCACGTGTTTTTGCTCGACTAGCCATGCGCATCCCAAAAAACCTGCGCATGCGCATCCCAAAAAACCTGCGCATGCGCATCCCACGAAACCGGCGCATGCGCATCCCACAAAACCTGCGCATACGCATCCCACAAAACCTCGCACGTGTTTTTACTCGACTAGCCGGCGGGATGCATCCTCTCCCACGTGTTTTTACTGGACTAGCCTGCGGGATGCATCCTCTCGCACGTGTTTTTGCTCGACTAGCCATGCGCATCCCACAAAACCTGCGCATACGCATCCCACAAAACCTCGCACGTGTTTTTACTCGACTAGCCGGCGGGATGCATCCTCTCCCACGTGTTTTTACTGGACTAGCCTGCGGGATGCATCCTCTCGCACGTGTTTTTGCTCGACTAGCCATGCGCATCCCAAAAAACCTGCGCATGCGCATCCCAAAAAACCTGCGCATGCGCATCCCACAAAACCTGCGCATGCGCATCCCACAAAACCTCGCACGTGTTTTTACTCGACTAGCCTGCGGGATGCATCCTCTTTCACGTGTTTTTACTCGACTAGCCTGCGGGAAGCATCCTCTCGCACGTGTTTTTGCTCGACTAGCCTGCGGGATGCATCCTCTCGCACGTGTTTTTGCTCGACTAGCCATGCGCATCCCAAAAAACCTGCGCATGCGCATCCCAAAAAACCTGCGCATGCGCATCCCACGAAACCGGCGCATGCGCATCCCACAAAACCTGCGCATACGCATCCCACAAAACCTCGCACGTGTTTTTACTCGACTAGCCGGCGGGATGCATCCTCTCGCACGTGTTTTTACTGGACTAGCCTGCGGGATGCATCCTCTCGCACGTGTTTTTGCTCGACTAGCCATGCGCATCCCAAAAAACCTGCGCATGCGCATCCCAAAAAACCTGCGCATGCGCATCCCACAAAACCTGCGCATACGCATCCCACAAAACCTCGCACGTGTTTTTACTCGACTAGCCGGCGGGATGCATCCTCTCGCACGTGTTTTTACTGGACTAGCCTGCGGGATGCATCCTCTCGCACGTGTTTTTGCTCGACTAGCCATGCGCATCCCAAAAAACCTGCGCATGCGCATCCCAAAAAACCTGCGCATGCGCATCCCACAAAACCTGCGCATGCGCATCCCACAAAACCTCGCACGTGTTTTTACTCGACTAGCCTGCGGGATGCATCCTCTCGCACGTGTTTTTACTGGACTAGCCTGCGGGATGCATCCTCTCGCACGTGTTTTTACTCGACTAGCCTGCGGGATGCATCCTCTCGCACGTGTTTTTACTCGACTAGCCTGCGGGATGCATCCTCTCGCACGTGTTTTTACTGGACTAGCCTGCGGGATGCATCCTCTCGCACGTGTTTTTACTCGACTAGCCTGCGGGATGCATCCTCTCGCACGTGTTTTCACTCGACTAGCCTGCGGGATGCACCCTCTCGCACGTGTTTTTACTCGACTAGCCTGCGGGAAGCATCCTCTCGCACGTGTTTTTACTCGACTAGCCTGCGGGATGCATCCTCTCGCACGTGTTTTTACTCGACTAGCCTGCGGGATGCATCCTCTCGCACGTGTTTTTGCTCGACTAGCCTGCGGGATGCATCCTCTCGCACGTGTTTTTGCTCGACTAGCCATGCGCATCCCAAAAAACCTGCGCATGCGCATCCCAAAAAACCTGCGCATGCGCATCCCACAAAACCTGCGCATGCGCATCCCACAAAACCTCGCACGTGTTTTTACTCGACTAGCCTGCGGGAAGCATCCTCTCGCACGTGTTTTTACTCGACTAGCCTGCGGGATGCATCCTCTCGCACGTGTTTTTGCTCGACTAGCCTGCGGGATGCACCCTCTCGCACGTGTTTTTACTCGACTAGCCTGCGGGAAGCATCCTCTCGCACGTGTTTTTACTCGACTAGCCTGCGGGAAGCATCCTCTCGCACGTGTTTTTGCTCGACTAGCCTGCGGGATGCATCCTCTCGCACGTGTTTTTGCTCGACTAGCCATGCGCATCCCAAAAAACCTGCGCATGCGCATCCCACAAAACCGGCGCATGCGCATCCCACAAAACCTGCGCATACGCATCCCACAAAACCTCGCACGTGTTTTTACTCGACTAGCCGGCGGGATGCATCCTCTCGCACGTGTTTTTACTGGAAGCCTGCGGGATGCATCCTCTCGCACGTGTTTTTGCTCGACTAGCCATGCGCATCCCAAAAAACCTGCGCATGCGCATCCCAAAAAACCTGCGCATGCGCATCCCACAAAACCTGCGCATGCGCATCCCACAAAACCTCGCACGTGTTTTTACTCGACTAGCCTGCGGGATGCATCCTCTCGCACTTGTTTTTACTGGACTAGCCTGCGGGATGCATCCTCTCGCACGTGTTTTTACTCGACTAGCCTGCGGGATGCATCCTCTCGCACGTGTTTTTACTCGACTAGCCTGCGGGATGCACCCTCTCGCACGTGTTTTTACTCGACTAGCCTGCGGGAAGCATCCTCTCGCACGTGTTTTTACTCGACTAGCCTGCGGGATGCATCCTCTCGGACGTGTTTTTACTCGACTAGCCTGCGGGATGCATCCTCTCGCACGTGTTTTTGCTCGACTAGCCTGCGGGATGCATCCTCTCGCACGTGTTTTTGCTCCACTAGCCATGCGCATCCCAAAAAACCTGCGCATGCGCATCCGAAAAAACCTGCGCCTGCGCATCCCACAAAACCTGCGCATGCGCATCCCACAAAACCTGCGCATACGCATCCCACAAAACCTCGCACGTGTTTTTACTCGACTAGCCTGCGGGATGCATCCTGTCGCACGTGTTTTTACTCGACTAGCCTGCGGGATGCATCCTCTCGCACGTGTTTTTACTCGACTAGCCTGCGGGAAGCATCCTCTCGCACGTGTTTTTACTCGACTAGCCTGCGGGATGCATCCTCTCGCACGTGTTTTTACTCGACTAGCCTGCGGGATGCATCCTCTCGCACGTGTTTTTGCTCGACTAGCCTGCGGGATGCATCCTCTCGCACGTGTTTTTGCTCGACTAGCCTGCGGGATGCATCCTCTCGCACGTGTTTTTACTCGACTAGCCTGCGGGAAGCATCCTCTCGCACGTGTTTTTGCTCGACTAGCCTGCGGGATGCATCCTCTCGCACGTGTTTTTGCTCGACTAGCCATGCGCATCCCAAAAAACCTGCGCATGCGCATCCCACGAAACCGGCGCATGCGCATCCCACAAAACCTGCGCATACGCATCCCACAAAACCTCGCACGTGTTTTTACTCGACTAGCCGGCGGGATGCATCCTCTCGCACGTGTTTTTACTGGACTAGCCTGCGGGATGCATACTCTCGCACGTGTTTTTGCTCGACTAGCCATGCGCATCCCAAAAAACCTGCGCATGCGCATCCCAAAAAACCTGCGCATGCGCATCCCAAAAAACCTGCGCATGCGCATCCCACAAAACCTGCGCATACGCATCCCACAAAACCTCGCACGTGTTTTTACTCGACTAGCCGCCGGGATGCATCCTCTCGCACGTGTTTTTGCTCGACTAGCCTGCGGGATGCATCCTCTCGCACGTGTTTTTGCTCGACTAGCCATGCGCATCCCAAAAAACCTGCGCATGCGCATCCCAAAAAACCTGCGCATGCGCATCCCACAAAACCGGCGCATGCGCATCCCACAAAACCTGCGCATGCGCATCCCACAAAACCTGCGCATACGCATCCCACAAAACCTCGCACGTGTTTTTACTCGACTAGCCGGCGGGATGCATCCTCTCGCACGTGTTTTTACTGGACTAGCCTGCGGGATGCATCCTCTCGCACGTGTTTTTACTCGACTAGCCTGCGGGATGCACCCTCTCGCACGTGTTTTTACTCGACTAGCCTGCGGGAAGCATCCTCTCGCACGTGTTTTTGCTCGACTAGCCTGCGGGATGCATCCTCTCGCACGTGTTTTTGCTCGACTAGCCATGCGCATCCCAAAAAACCTGCGCATGCGCATCCCAAAAAACCTGCGCATGCGCATCCCACAAAACCGGCGCATGCGCATCCCACAAAACCTGCGCATACGCATCCCACAAAACCTCGCACGTGTTTTTACTCGACTAGCCGGCGGGTTGCATCCTCTCGCACGTGTTTTTACTGGACTAGCCTGCGGGATGCATCCTCTCGCACGTGTTTTTGCTCGACTAGCCATGCGCATCCCAAAAAACCTGCGCATGCGCATCCCACAAAACCTGCGCATGCGCATCCCACAAAACCTGCGCATGCGCATCCCACAAAACCTCGCACGTGTTTTTACTCGACTAGCCTGCGGGATGCACCCTCTCGCACGTGTTTTTACTCGACTAGCCTGCGGGAAGCATCCTCTCGCACGTGTTTTTACTCGACTAGCCTGCGGGAAGCATCCTCTCGCACGTGTTTTTGCTCGACTAGCCTGCGGGATGCATCCTCTCGCACGTGTTTTTGCTCGACTAGCCATGCGCATCCCAAAAAACCTGCGCATGCGCATCCCACAAAACCTGCGCATACGCATCCCACAAAACCTCGCACGTGTTTTTACTCGACTAGCCGGCGGGATGCATCCTCTCGCACGTGTTTTTACTGGAAGCCTGCGGGATGCATCCTCTCGCACGTGTTTTTGCTCGACTAGCCTGCGGGATGCATCCTCTCGCACGTGTTTTTACTCGACTAGCCTGCGGGAAGCATCCTCTCGCACGTGTTTTTGCTCGACTAGCCTGCGGGATGCATCCTCTCGCACGTGTTTTTGCTCGACTAGCCATGCGCATCCCAAAAAACCTGCGCATGCGCATCCCACAAAACCGGCGCATGCGCATCCCACAAAACCTGCGCATACGCATCCCACAAAACCTCGCACGTGTTTTTTCTCGACTAGCCATGCGCATCCCAAAAAAGCTGCGCATGCGCATCCCAAAAAACCTGCGTATGCGCATCCCATAAAACCTGCGCATGCGCATCCCACAAAACCTCGCACGTGTTTTTGCTCGACTAGCCTGCGGGATGCATCCTCTCGCACGTGTTTTTGCTCGACTAGCCATGCGCATCCCAAAAAACCTGCGCATGCGCATCCCACAAAACCTGCGCATGCGCATCCCACAAAACCTCGCACGTGTTTTTACTCGACTAGCCTGCGGGATGCATCCTCTCGCACTTGTTTTTACTGGACTAGCCTGCGGGATGCATCCTCTCGCACGTGTTTTTACTCGACTAGCCTGTGGGATGCATCCTCTCGCACGTGTTTTTACTCGACTAGCCTGCGGGATGCACCCTCTCGCACGTGTTTTTACTCGACTAGCCTGCGGGAAGCATCCTCTCGCACGTGTTTTTACTCGACTAGCCTGCGGGATGCATCCTCTCGCACGTGTTTTTACTCGACTAGCCTGCGGGATGCATCCTCTCGCACGTGTTTTTGCTCGAATAGCCTGCGGGATGCATCCTCTCGCACGTGTTTTTGCTCGACTAGCCATGCGCATCCCAAAAAACCTGCGCATGCGCATCCCAAAAAACCTGCGCCTGCGCATCCCACAAAACCTGCGCATGCGCATCCCACAAAACCTGCGCATACGCATCCCACAAAACCTCGCACGTGTTTTTACTCGACTAGCCGGCGGGATGCATCCTCTCGCACGTGTTTTTACTCGACTAGCCTGCGGGATGCATCCTCTCGCACGTGTTTTTACTCGACTAGCCTGCGGGATGCATCCTCTCGCACGTGTTTTTACTCGACCAGCCTGCGGGAAGCATCCTCTCGCACGTGTTTTTGCTCGACTAGCCTGCGGGATGCATCCTCTCGCACGTGTTTTTGCTCGACTAGCCATGCGCATCCCAAAAAACCTGCGCATGCGCATCCCAAAAAACCTGCGCATGCGCATCCCACGAAACCGGCGCATGCGCATCCCACAAAACCTGCGCATACGCATCCCACAAAACCTCGCACGTGTTTTTACTCGACTAGCCGGCGGGATGCATCCTCTCCCACGTGTTTTTACTGGACTAGCCTGCGGGATGCATCCTCTCGCACGTGTTTTTGCTCGACTAGCCATGCGCATCCCAAAAAACCTGCGCATGCGCATCCCAAAAAACCTGCGCATGCGCATCCCACAAAACCTGCGCATACGCATCCCACAAAACCTCGCACGTGTTTTTACTCGACTAGCCGGCGGGATGCATCCTCTCCCACGTGTTTTTACTGGACTAGCCTGCGGGATGCATCCTCTCGCACGTGTTTTTGCTCGACTAGCCATGCGCATCCCAAAAAACCTGCGCATGCGCATCCCAAAAAACCTGCGCATGCGCATCCCACAAAACCTGCGCATGCGCATCCCACAAAACCTCGCACGTGTTTTTACTCGACTAGCCTGCGGGATGCATCCTCTCGCACGTGTTTTTACTCGACTAGCCTGCGGGAAGCATCCTCTCGCACGTGTTTTTGCTCGACTAGCCTGCGGGATGCATCCTCTCGCACGTGTTTTTGCTCGACTAGCCATGCGCATCCCAAAAAACCTGCGCATGCGCATCCCAAAAAACCTGCGCATGCGCATCCCACGAAACCGGCGCATGCGCATCCCACAAAACCTGCGCATACGCATCCCACAAAACCTCGCACGTGTTTTTACTCGACTAGCCGGCGGGATGCATCCTCTCGCACGTGTTTTTACTGGACTAGCCTGCGGGATGCATCCTCTCGCACGTGTTTTTGCTCGACTAGCCATGCGCATCCCAAAAAACCTGCGCATGCGCATCCCAAAAAACCTGCGCATGCGCATCCCACAAAACCTGCGCATACGCATCCCACAAAACCTCGCACGTGTTTTTACTCGACTAGCCGGCGGGATGCATCCTCTCGCACGTGTTTTTACTGGACTAGCCTGCGGGATGCATCCTCTCGCACGTGTTTTTGCTCGACTAGCCATGCGCATCCCAAAAAACCTGCGCATGCGCATCCCAAAAAACCTGCGCATGCGCATCCCACAAAACCTGCGCATGCGCATCCCACAAAACCTCGCACGTGTTTTTACTCGACTAGCCTGCGGGATGCATCCTCTCGCACGTGTTTTTACTGGACTAGCCTGCGGGATGCATCCTGTCGCACGTGTTTTTACTCGACTAGCCTGCGGGATGCATCCTCTCGCACGTGTTTTTACTCGACTAGCCTGCGGGATGCATCCTCTCGCACGTGTTTTTACTGGACTAGCCTGCGGGATGCATCCTCTCGCACGTGTTTTTACTCGACTAGCCTGCGGGATGCATCCTCTCGCACGTGTTTTCACTCGACTAGCCTGCGGGATGCACCCTCTCGCACGTGTTTTTACTCGACTAGCCTGCGGGAAGCATCCTCTCGCACGTGTTTTTACTCGACTAGCCTGCGGGATGCATCCTCTCGCACGTGTTTTTACTCGACTAGCCTGCGGGATGCATCCTCTCGCACGTGTTTTTGCTCGACTAGCCTGCGGGATGCATCCTCTCGCACGTGTTTTTGCTCGACTAGCCATGCGCATCCCAAAAAACCTGCGCATGCGCATCCCAAAAAACCTGCGCATGCGCATCCCACAAAACCTGCGCATGCGCATCCCACAAAACCTCGCACGTGTTTTTACTCGACTAGCCTGCGGGAAGCATCCTCTCGCACGTGTTTTTACTCGACTAGCCTGCGGGATGCATCCTCTCGCACGTGTTTTTGCTCGACTAGCCTGCGGGATGCACCCTCTCGCACGTGTTTTTACTCGACTAGCCTGCGGGAAGCATCCTCTCGCACGTGTTTTTACTCGACTAGCCTGCGGGAAGCATCCTCTCGCACGTGTTTTTGCTCGACTAGCCTGCGGGATGCATCCTCTCGCACGTGTTTTTGCTCGACTAGCCATGCGCATCCCAAAAAACCTGCGCATGCGCATCCCACAAAACCGGCGCATGCGCATCCCACAAAACCTGCGCATACGCATCCCACAAAACCTCGCACGTGTTTTTACTCGACTAGCCGGCGGGATGCATCCTCTCGCACGTGTTTTTACTGGAAGCCTGCGGGATGCATCCTCTCGCACGTGTTTTTGCTCGACTAGCCATGCGCATCCCAAAAAACCTGCGCATGCGCATCCCAAAAAACCTGCGCATGCGCATCCCACAAAACCTGCGCATGCGCATCCCACAAAACCTCGCACGTGTTTTTACTCGACTAGCCTGCGGGATGCATCCTCTCGCACTTGTTTTTACTGGACTAGCCTGCGGGGTGCATCCTCTCGCACGTGTTTTTACTCGACTAGCCTGCGGGATGCATCCTCTCGCACGTGTTTTTACTCGACTAGCCTGCGGGATGCACCCTCTCGCACGTGTTTTTACTCGACTAGCCTGCGGGATGCATCCTCTCGCACGTGTTTTTGCTCGACTAGCCTGCGGGATGCATCCTCTCGCACGTGTTTTTGCTCCACTAGCCATGCGCATCCCAAAAAACCTGCGCATGCGCATCCCAAAAAACCTGCGCCTGCGCATCCCACAAAAGCTGCGCATGCGCATCCCACAAAACCTGCGCATACGCATCCCACAAAACCTCGCACGTGTTTTTACTCGACTAGCCTGCGGGATGCATCCTGTCGCACGTGTTTTTACTCGACTAGCCTGCGGGATGCATCCTCTCGCACGTGTTTTTACTCGACTAGCCTGCGGGAAGCATCCTCTCGCACGTGTTTTTACTCGACTAGCCTGCGGGATGCATCCTCTCGCACGTGTTTTTACTCGACTAGCCTGCGGGATGCATCCTCTCGCACGTGTTTTTGCTCGACTAGCCTGCGGGATGCATCCTCTCGCACGTGTTTTTGCTCGACTAGCCTGCGGGATGCATCCTCTCGCACGTGTTTTTACTCGACTAGCCTGCGGGAAGCATCCTCTCGCACGTGTTTTTGCTCGACTAGCCTGCGGGATGCATCCTCTCGCACGTGTTTTTGCTCGACTAGCCATGCGCATCCCAAAAAACCTGCGCATGCGCATCCCACGAAACCGGCGCATGCGCATCCCACAAAACCTGCGCATACGCATCCCACAAAACCTCGCACGTGTTTTTACTCGACTAGCCGGCGGGATGCATCCTCTCGCACGTGTTTTTACTGGACTAGCCTGCGGGATGCATACTCTCGCACGTGTTTTTGCTCGACTAGCCATGCGCATCCCAAAAAACCTGCGCATGCGCATCCCAAAAAACCTGCGCATGCGCATCCCACAAAACCTGCGCATACGCATCCCACAAAACCTCGCACGTGTTTTTACTCGACTAGCCGGCGGGATGCATCCTCTCGCACGTGTTTTTGCTCGACTAGCCTGCGGGATGCATCCTCTCGCACGTGTTTTTGCTCGACTAGCCATGCGCATCCCAAAAAACCTGCGCATGCGCATCCCAAAAAACCTGCGCATGCGCATCCCACAAAACCGGCGCATGCGCATCCCACAAAACCTGCGCATGCGCATCCCACAAAACCTGCGCATACGCATCCCACAAAACCTGCGCATACGCATCCCACAAAACCTCGCACGTGTTTTTACTCGACTAGCCGGCGGGATGCATCCTCTCGCACGTGTTTTTACTGGACTAGCCTGCGGGATGCATCCTCTCGCACGTGTTTTTGCTCGACTAGCCATGCGCATCCCAAAAAACCTGCGCATGCGCATCCCACAAAACCTGCGCATGCGCATCCCACAAAACCTGCGCATGCGCATCCCACAAAACCTCGCACGTGTTTTTACTCGACTAGCCTGCGGGATGCATCCTCTCGCACTTGTTTTTACTGGACTAGCCTGCGGGATGCATCCTCTCGCACGTGTTTTTACTCGACTAGCCTGCGGGATGCATCCTCTCGCACGTGTTTTTACTCGACTAGCCTGCGGGATGCACCCTCTCGCACGTGTTTTTACTCGACTAGCCTGCGGGAAGCATCATCTCGCACGTGTTTTTACTCGACTAGCCTGCGGGATGCATCCTCTCGCACGTATTTTTACTCGACTAGCCTGCGGGATGCATCCTCTCGCACGTGTTTTTGCTCGAATAGCCTGCGGGATGCATCCTCTCGCACGTGTTTTTGCTCGACTAGCCATGCGTATCCCAAAAAACCTGCGTATGCGCATCCCAAAAAACCTGCGCCTGCGCATCCCACAAAACCTGCGCATGCGCATCCCACAAAACCTGCGCATACGCATCCCACAAAACCTCGCACGTGTTTTTACTCGACTAGCCGGCGGGATGCATCCTCTCGCACGTGTTTTTACTCGACTAGCCTGCGGGATGCATCCTCTCGCACGTGTTTTTACTCGACTAGCCTGCGGGATGCATCCTCTCGCACGTGTTTTTACTCGACTAGCCTGCGGGATGCATCCTCTCGCACGTGTTTTTACTGGACTAGCCTGCGGGATGCATCCTCTCGCACGTGTTTTTACTCGACTAGCCTGCGGGATGCATCCTCTCGCACGTGTTTTTACTCGACTAGCCTGCGGGATGCATCCTCTCGCACGTGTTTTTACTGGACTAGCCTGCGGGATGCATCCTCTCGCACGTGTTTTTACTCGACTAGCCTGCGGGATGCATCCTCTCGCACGTGTTTTCACTCGACTAGCCTGCGGGATGCACCCTCTCGCACGTGTTTTTACTCGACTAGCCTGCGGGAAGCATCCTCTCGCACGTGTTTTTACTCGACTAGCCTGCGGGATGCATCCTCTCGCACGTGTTTTTACTCGACTAGCCTGCGGGATGCATCCTCTCGCACGTGTTTTTGCTCGACTAGCCTGCGGGATGCATCCTCTCGCACGTGTTTTTGCTCGACTAGCCATGCGCATCCCAAAAAACCTGCGCATGCGCATCCCAAAAAACCTGCGCATGCGCATCCCACAAAACCTGCGCATGCGCATCCCACAAAACCTCGCACGTGTTTTTACTCGACTAGCCTGCGGGAAGCATCCTCTCGCACGTGTTTTTACTCGACTAGCCTGCGGGATGCATCCTCTCGCACGTGTTTTTGCTCGACTAGCCTGCGGGATGCACCCTCTCGCACGTGTTTTTACTCGACTAGCCTGCGGGAAGCATCCTCTCGCACGTGTTTTTACTCGACTAGCCTGCGGGAAGCATCCTCTCGCACGTGTTTTTGCTCGACTAGCCTGCGGGATGCATCCTCTCGCACGTGTTTTTGCTCGACTAGCCATGCGCATCCCAAAAAACCTGCGCATGCGCATCCCACAAAACCGGCGCATGCGCATCCCACAAAACCTGCGCATACGCATCCCACAAAACCTCGCACGTGTTTTTACTCGACTAGCCGGCGGGATGCATCCTCTCGCACGTGTTTTTACTGGAAGCCTGCGGGATGCATCCTCTCGCACGTGTTTTTGCTCGACTAGCCATGCGCATCCCAAAAAACCTGCGCATGCGCATCCCAAAAAACCTGCGCATGCGCATCCCACAAAACCTGCGCATGCGCATCCCACAAAACCTCGCACGTGTTTTTACTCGACTAGCCTGCGGGATGCATCCTCTCGCACTTGTTTTTACTGGACTAGCCTGCGGGGTGCATCCTCTCGCACGTGTTTTTACTCGACTAGCCTGCGGGATGCATCCTCTCGCACGTGTTTTTACTCGACTAGCCTGCGGGATGCACCCTCTCGCACGTGTTTTTACTCGACTAGCCTGCGGGATGCATCCTCTCGCACGTGTTTTTGCTCGACTAGCCTGCGGGATGCATCCTCTCGCACGTGTTTTTGCTCCACTAGCCATGCGCATCCCAAAAAACCTGCGCATGCGCATCCCAAAAAACCTGCGCCTGCGCATCCCACAAAAGCTGCGCATGCGCATCCCACAAAACCTGCGCATACGCATCCCACAAAACCTCGCACGTGTTTTTACTCGACTAGCCTGCGGGATGCATCCTGTCGCACGTGTTTTTACTCGACTAGCCTGCGGGATGCATCCTCTCGCACGTGTTTTTACTCGACTAGCCTGCGGGAAGCATCCTCTCGCACGTGTTTTTACTCGACTAGCCTGCGGGATGCATCCTCTCGCACGTGTTTTTACTCGACTAGCCTGCGGGATGCATCCTCTCGCACGTGTTTTTGCTCGACTAGCCTGCGGGATGCATCCTCTCGCACGTGTTTTTGCTCGACTAGCCTGCGGGATGCATCCTCTCGCACGTGTTTTTACTCGACTAGCCTGCGGGAAGCATCCTCTCGCACGTGTTTTTGCTCGACTAGCCATGCGCATCCCAAAAAACCTGCGCATGCGCATCCCACAAAACCGGCGCATGCGCATCCCACAAAACCTGCGCATACGCATCCCACAAAACCTCGCACGTGTTTTTACTCGACTAGCCGGCGGGTTGCATCCTCTCGCACGTGTTTTTACTGGACTAGCCTGCGGGATGCATCCTCTCGCACGTGTTTTTGCTCGACTAGCCATGCGCATCCCAAAAAACCTGCGCATGCGCATCCCACAAAACCTGCGCATGCGCATCCCACAAAACCTGCGCATGCGCATCCCACAAAACCTCGCACGTGTTTTTACTCGACTAGCCTGCGGGATGCATCCTCTCGCACTTGTTTTTACTGGACTAGCCTGCGGGATGCATCCTCTCGCACGTGTTTTTACTCGACTAGCCTGCGGGATGCATCCTCTCGCACGTGTTTTTACTCGACTAGCCTGCGGGATGCACCCTCTCGCACGTGTTTTTACTCGACTAGCCTGCGGGAAGCATCATCTCGCACGTGTTTTTACTCGACTAGCCTGCGGGATGCATCCTCTCGCACGTATTTTTACTCGACTAGCCTGCGGGATGCATCCTCTCGCACGTGTTTTTGCTCGAATAGCCTGCGGGATGCATCCTCTCGCACGTGTTTTTGCTCGACTAGCCATGCGTATCCCAAAAAACCTGCGTATGCGCATCCCAAAAAACCTGCGCCTGCGCATCCCACAAAACCTGCGCATGCGCATCCCACAAAACCTGCGCATACGCATCCCACAAAACCTCGCTCGTGTTTTTACTCGACTAGCCGGCGGGATGCATCCTCTCGCACGTGTTTTTACTCGACTAGCCTGCGGGATGCATCCTCTCGCACGTGTTTTTACTCGACTAGCCTGCGGGATGCATCCTCTCGCACGTGTTTTTACTCGACTAGCCTGCGGGAAGCATCCTCTCGCACGTGTTTTTGCTCGACTAGCCTGCGGGATGCATCCTCTCGCACGTGTTTTTGCTCGACTAGCCATGCGCATCCCAAAAAACCTGCGCATGCGCATCCCAAAAAACCTGCGCATGCGCATCCCACGAAACCGGCGCATGCGCATCCCACAAAACCTGCGCATACGCATCCCACAAAACCTCGCACGTGTTTTTACTCGACTAGCCGGCGGGATGCATCCTCTCCCACGTGTTTTTACTGGACTAGCCTGCGGGATGCATCCTCTCGCACGTGTTTTTGCTCGACTAGCCATGCGCATCCCAAAAAACCTGCGCATGCGCATCCCAAAAAACCTGCGCATGCGCATCCCACAAAACCTGCGCATACGCATCCCACAAAACCTCGCACGTGTTTTTACTCGACTAGCCGGCGGGATGCATCCTCTCCCACGTGTTTTTACTGGACTAGCCTGCGGGATGCATCCTCTCGCACGTGTTTTTGCTCGACTAGCCATGCGCATCCCAAAAAACCTGCGCATGCGCATCCCAAAAAACCTGCGCATGCGCATCCCACAAAACCTCGCACGTGTTTTTACTCGACTAGCCTGCGGGATGCATCCTCTCGCACGTGTTTTTACTGGACTAGCATGCGGGATGCATCCTCTCGCACGTGTTTTTACTCGACTAGCCTGCGGGATGCATCCTCTCGCACGTGTTTTTACTCGATTAGCCTGCGGGATGCACCCTCTCGCACGTGTTTTTACTCGACTAGCCTGCGGGAAGCATCCTCTCGCACGTGTTTTTACTCGACTAGCCTGCGGGATGCATCCTCTCGCACGTGTTTTTACTCGACTAGCCTGCGGGATGCATCCTCTCGCACGTGTTTTTGCTCGACTAGCCTGCGGGATGCATCCTCTCGCACGTGTTTTTGCTCGACTAGCCATGCGCATCCCAAAAAACCTGCGCATGCGCATCCCAAAAAACCTGCGCATGCGCATCCCACAAAACCTGCGCATGCGCATCCCACAAAACCTGCGCATACGCATCCCACAAAACCTCGCACGTGTTTTTACTCGACTAGCCTGCGGGATGCATCCTCTCGCACGTGTTTTTGCTCGACTAGCCTGCGGGATGCACCCTCTCGCACGTGTTTTTACTCGACTAGCCTGCGGGAAGCATCCTCTCGCACGTGTTTTTACTCGACTAGCCTGCGGGAAGCATCCTCTCGCACGTGTTTTTGCTCGACTAGCCTGCGGGATGCATCCTCTCGCACGTGTTTTTGCTCGACTAGCCATGCGCATCCCAAAAAACCTGCGCATGCGCATCCCACAAAACCTGCGCATACGCATCCCACAAAACCTCGCACGTGTTTTTACTCGACTAGCCGGCGGGATGCATCCTCTCGCACGTGTTTTTACTGGAAGCCTGCGGGATGCATCCTCTCGCACGTGTTTTTGCTCGACTAGCCTGCGGGATGCATCCTCTCGCACGTGTTTTTACTCGACTAGCCTGCGGGAAGCATCCTCTCGCACGTGTTTTTGCTCGACTAGCCTGCGGGATGCATCCTCTCGCACGTGTTTTTGCTCGACTAGCCATGCGCATCCCAAAAAACCTGCGCATGCGCATCCCACAAAACCGGCGCATGCGCATCCCACAAAACCTGCGCATACGCATCCCACAAAACCTCGCACGTGTTTTTACTCGACAAGCCGGCGGGATGCATCCTCTCGCACGTGTTTTTACTGGAAGCCTGCGGGATGCATCCTCTCGCACGTGTTTTTTCTCGACTAGCCATGCGCATCCCAAAAAACCTGCGCATGCGCATCCCAAAAAACCTGCGTATGCGCATCCCATAAAACCTGCGCATGCGCATCCCACAAAACCTCGCACGTGTTTTTACTCGACTAGCCTGCGGGATGCATCCTCTCGCACTTGTTTTTACTGGACTAGCCTGCGGGATGCATCCTCTCGCACGTGTTCTTACTCGACTAGCCTGCGGGATGCATCCTCTCGCACGTGTTTTTACTCGACTAGCCTGCGGGATGCACCCTCTCGCACGTGTTTTTACTCGACTAGCCTGCGGGAAGCATCCTCTCGCACGTGTTTTTACTCGACTAGCCTGCGGGATGCATCCTCTCGGACGTGTTTTTACTCGACTAGCCTGCGGGATGCATCCTCTCGCACGTGTTTTTGCTCGACTAGCCTGCGGGATGCATCCTCTCGCACGTGTTTTTGCTCGACTAGCCATGCGCATCCCAAAAAACCTGCGCATGCGCATCCCAAAAAACCTGCGCCTGCGCATCCCACAAAACCTGCGCATGCGCATTCCACAAAACCTGCGCATACGCATCCCACAAAACCTCGCACGTGTTTTTACTCGACTAGCCTGCGGGATGCATCCTGTCGCACGTGTTTTTACTCGACTAGCCTGCGGGATGCATCCTCTCGCACGTGTTTTTACTCGACTAGCCTGCGGGAAGCATCCTCTCGCACGTGTTTTTACTCGACTAGCCTGCGGGATGCATCCTCTCGCACGTGTTTTTACTCGACTAGCCTGCGGGATGCATCCTCTCGCACGTGTTTTTGCTCGACTAGCCTGCGGGATGCATCCTCTCGCACGTGTTTTTGCTGGACTAGCCTGCGGGATGCATCCTCTCGCACGTGTTTTTACTCGACTAGCCTGCGGGAAGCATCCTCTCGCACGTGTTTTTGCTCGACTAGCCTGCGGGATGCATCCTCTCGCACGTGTTTTTGCTCGACTAGCCATGCGCATCCCAAAAAACCTGCGCATGCGCATCCCACGAAACCGGCGCATGCGCATCCCACAAAACCTGCGCATACGCATCCCACAAAACCTCGCACGTGTTTTTACTCGACTAGCCGGCGGGATGCATCCTCTCGCACGTGTTTTTACTGGATTAGCCTGCGGGATGCATCCTCTCGCACGTGTTTTTGCTCGACTAGCCATGCGCATCCCAAAAAACCTGCGCATGCGCATCCCAAAAAACCTGCGCATGCGCATCCCACAAAACCTGCGCATACGCATCCCACAAAACCTCGCACGTGTTTTTACTCGACTAGCCGGCGGGATGCATCCTCTCGCACGTGTTTTTGCTCGACTAGCCTGCGGGATGCATCCTCTCGCACGTGTTTTTGCTCGACTAGCCATGCGCATCCCAAAAAACCTGCGCATGCGCATCCCACAAAACCTGCGCATGCGCATCCCACAAAACCTGCGCATACGCATCCCACAAAACCTCGCACGTGTTTTTACTCGACTAGCCTGCGGGAAGCATCCGCTCGCACGTGTTTTTACTCGACTAGCCTGCGGGATGCATCCTCTCGCACGTGTTTTTGCTCGACTAGCCTGCGGGATGCACCCTCTCGCACGTGTTTTTACTCGACTAGCCTGCGGGAGGCATCCTCTCGCACGTGTTTTTACTCGACTAGCCTGCGGGAAGCATCCTCTCGCACGTGTTTTTGCTCGACTAGCCTGCGGGATGCATCCTCTCGCACGTGTTTTTGCTCGACTAGCCATGCGCATCCCAAAAAACCTGCGCATGCGCATCCCACAAAACCGGCGCATGCGCATCCCACAAAACCTGCGCATACGCATCCCACAAAACCTCGCACGTGTTTTTACTGGACGAGCCTGCGGGATGCATCCTCTCGCACGTGTTTTTACTCGACTAGCCTGCGGGAAGCATCCTCTCGCACGTGTTTTTACTCGACTAGCCTGCGGGATGCATCCTCTCGCACGTGTTTTTACTCGACTAGCCTGCGGGATGCATCCTCTCGCACGTGTTTTTGCTCGACTAGCCTGCGGGATGCATCCTCTCGCACGTGTTTTTGCTCGACTAGCCTGCGGGATGCATCCTCTCGCACGTGTTTTTACTCGACTAGCCTGCGGGAAGCATCCTCTCGCACGTGTTTTTGCTCGACTAGCCTGCGGGATGCATCCTCTCGCACGTGTTTTTGCTCGACTAGCCATGCGCAATCCAAAAAACCTGCGCATGCGCATCCCACGAAACCGGCGCATGCGCATCCCACAAAACCTGCGCATACGCATCCCACAAAACCTCGCACGTGTTTTTACTCGACTAGCCGGCGGGATGCATCCTCTCGCACGTGTTTTTACTGGACTAGCCTGCGGGATGCATCCTCTCGCACGTGTTTTTGCTCGACTAGCCATGCGCATCCCAAAAAACCTGCGCATGCGCATCCCAAAAAACCTGCGCATGCGCATCCCACAAAACCTGCGCATACGCATCCCACAAAACCTCGCACGTGTTTTTACTCGACTAGCCGGCGGGATGCATCCTCTCGCACGTGTTTTTGCTCGACTAGCCTGCGGGATGCATCCTCTCGCACGTGTTTTTGCTCGACTAGCCATGCGCATCCCAAAAAACCTGCGCATGCGCATCCCACAAAACCTGCGCATGCGCATCCCACAAAACCTGCGCATACGCATCCCACAAAACCTCGCACGTGTTTTTACTCGACTAGCCTGCGGGAAGCATCCGCTCGCACGTGTTTTTACTCGACTAGCCTGCGGGATGCATCCTCTCGCACGTGTTTTTGCTCGACTAGCCTGCGGGATGCATCCTCTCGCACGTGTTTTTACTCGACTAGCCTGCGGGAAGCATCCTCTCGCACGTGTTTTTGCTCGACTAGCCTGCGGGATGCATCCTCTCGCACGTGTTTTTGCTCGACTAGCCATGCGCATCCCAAAAAACCTGCGCATGCGCATCCCAAAAAACCTGCGCATGCGCATCCCAAAAAACCTGCGCCTGCGCATCCCACAAAACCTGCGCATGCGCATCCCACAAAACCTGCGCATACGCATCCCACAAAACCTCGCACGTGTTTTTACTCGACTAGCCTGCGGGATGCATCCTGTCGCACGTGTTTTTACTCGACTAGCCTGCGGGATGCATCCTCTCGCACGTGTTTTTACTCGACTAGCCTGCGGGAAGCATCCTCTCGCACGTGTTTTTACTCGACTAGCCTGCGGGATGCATCCTCTCGCACGTGTTTTTACTCGACTAGCCTGCGGGATGCATCCTCTCGCACGTGTTTTTGCTCGACTAGCCTGCGGGATGCATCCTCTCGCACGTGTTTTTGCTCGACTAGCCTGCGGGATGCATCCTCTCGCACGTGTTTTTACTCGACTAGCCTGCGGGAAGCATCCTCTCGCACGTGTTTTTGCTCGACTAGCCTGCGGGATGCATCCTCTCGCACGTGTTTTTGCTCGACTAGCCATGCGCATTCCAAAAAACCTGCGCATGCGCAACCCACGAAACCGGCGCATGCGCATCCCACAAAACCTGCGCATACGCATCCCACAAAACCTCGCACGTGTTTTTACTCGACTAGCCGGTGGGATGCATCCTCTCGCACGTGTTTTTACTGGACTAGCCTGCGGGATGCATCCTCTCGCACGTGTTTTTGCTCGACTAGCCATGCGCATCCCAAAAAACCTGCGCATGCGCATCCCACAAAACCTGCGCATACGCATCCCACAAAACCTCGCACGTGTTTTTACTCGACTAGCCGGCGGGATGCATCCTCTCGCACGTGTTTTTGCTCGACTAGCCTGCGGGATGCATCCTCTCGCACGTGTTTTTGCTCGACTAGCCATGCGCATCCCAAAAAACCTGCGCATGCGCATCCCAAAAAACCTGCGCATGCGCATCCCACAAAACCTGCGCATGCGCATCCCACAAAACCTGCGCATACGCATCCCACAAAACCTCGCACGTGTTTTTACTCGGCTAGCCTGCGGGAAGCATCCTCTCGCACGTGTTTTTACTCGACTAGCCTGCGGGATGCATCCTCTCGCACGTGTTTTTGCTCGACTAGACTGCGGGATGCATCCTCTCGCACGTGTTTTTGCTCGACTAGCCATGCGCATCCCAAAAAACCTGCGCATGCGCATCCCACAAAACCGGCGCATGCGCATCCCACAAAACCTGCGCATACGCATCCCACAAAACCTCGCACGTGTTTTTACTCGACTAGCCGGCGGGATGCATCCTCTCGCACGTGTTTTTACTGGAAGCCTGCGGGATGCATCCTCTCGCACGTGTTTTTGCTCGACTAGCCATGCGCATCCCAAAAAACCTGCGCATGCGCATCCCAAAAAACCTGCGCATGCGCATCCCACAAAACCGGCGCATGCGCATCCCACAAAACCTCGCACGTGTTTTTACTCGACTAGCCGGCGGGATGCATCCTCTCGCACGTGTTTTTACTGGACTAGCCTGCGGGATGCATCCTCTCGCACGTGTTTTTGCTCGACTAGCCATGCGCATCCCAAAAAACCTGCGCATGCGCATCCCACAAAACCTGCGCATGCGCATCCCACAAAACCTGCGCATGCGCATCCCACAAAACCTCGCACGTGTTTTTACTCGACTAGCCTGCGGGATGCATCCTCTCGCACTTGTTTTTACTGGACTAGCCTGCGGGATGCATCCTCTCGCACGTGTTTTTACTCGACTAGCCTGCGGGATGCATCCTCTCGCACGTGTTTTTACTCGACTAGCCGGCGGGATGCATCCTCTCGCACGTGTTTTTACTGGACTAGCCTGCGGGATGCATCCTCTCGCACGTGTTTTTACTCGACTAGCCTGCGGGATGCACCCTCTCGCACGTGTTTTTACTCGACTAGCCTGCGGGAAGCATCCTCTCGCACGTGTTTTTGCTCGACTAGCCTGCGGGATGCATCCTCTCGCACGTGTTTTTGCTCGACTAGCCATGCGCATCCCAAAAAACCTGCGCATGCGCATCCCAAAAAACCTGCGCATGCGCATCCCACAAAACCGGCGCATGCGCATCCTACAAAACCTGCGCATACGCATCCCACAAAACCTCGCACGTGTTTTTACTCGACTAGCCTGCGGGATGCATCCTCTCGCACTTGTTTTTACTGGACTAGCCTGCGGGATGCATCCTCTCGCACGTGTTTTTACTCGACTAGCCTGCGGGATGCATCCTATCGCACGTGTTTTTACTCGACTAGCCTGCGGGATGCACCCTCTCGCACGTGTTTTTACTCGACTAGCCTGCGGGAAGCATCCTCTCGCACGTGTTTTTACTCGACTAGCCTGCGGGATGCATCCTCTCGCACGTGTTTTTACTCGACTAGCCTGCGGGATGCATCCTCTCGCACGTGTTTTTGCTCGACTAGCCTGCGGGATGCATCCTCTCGCACGTGTTTTTGCTCGACTAGCCATGCGCATCCCAAAAAACCTGCGCATGCGCATCCCAAAAAACCTGCGCCTGCGCATCCCACAAAACCTGCGCATGCGCATCCCACAAAACCTGCGCATACGCATCCCACAAAACCTCGCACGTGTTTTTACTCGACTAGCCGGCGGGATGCATCCTCTCGCACGTGTTTTTACTCGACTAGCCTGCGGGATGCATCCTCTCGCACGTGTTTTTACTCGACTAGCCTGCGGGATGCATCCTCTCGCACGTGTTTTTACTCGACTAGCCTGCGGGAAGCATCCTCTCGCACGTGTTTTTGCTCGACTAGCCTGCGGGATGCATCCTCTCGCACGTGTTTTTGCTCGACTAGCCATGCGCATCCCAAAAAACCTGCGCATGCGCATCCCAAAAAACCTGCGCATGCGCATCCCACGAAACCGGCGCATGCGCATCCCACAAAACCTGCGCATACGCATCCCACAAAACCTCGCACGTGTTTTTACTCGACTAGCCGGCGGGATGCATCCTCTCGCACGTGTTTTTACTGGACTAGCCTGCGGGATGCATCCTCTCGCACGTGTTTTTGCTCGACTAGCCATGCGCATCCCAAAAAACCTGCGCATGCGCATCCCAAAAAACCTGCGCATGCGCATCCCACAAAACCTGCGCATACGCATCCCACAAAACCTCGCACGTGTTTTTACTCGACTAGCCGGCGGGATGCATCCTCTCGCACGTGTTTTTACTGGACTAGCCTGCGGGATGCATCCTCTCGCACGTGTTTTTGCTCGACTAGCCATGCGCATCCCAAAAAACCTGCGCATGCGCATCCCAAAAAACCTGCGCATGCGCATCCCACAAAACCTGCGCATGCGCATCCCACAAAACCTCGCACGTGTTTTTACTCGACTAGCCTGCGGGATGCACCCTCTCGCACGTGTTTTTACTGGACTAGCATGCGGGATGCATCCTCTCGCACGTGTTTTTACTCGACTAGCCTGCGGGATGCATCCTCTCGCACGTGTTTTTACTCGACTAGCCTGCGGGATGCACCCTCTCGCACGTGTTTTTACTCGACTAGCCTGCGGGAAGCATCCTCTCGCACGTGTTTTTACTCGACTAGCCTGCGGGATGCATCCTCTCGCACGTGTTTTTGCTCGACTAGCCTGCGGGATGCACCCTCTCGCACGTGTTTTTACTCGACTAGCCTGCGGGATGCATCCTATCGCACGTGTTTTTACTCGACTAGCCTGCGGGATGCACCCTCTCGCACGTGTTTTTACTCGACTAGCCTGCGGGAAGCATCCTCTCGCACGTGTTTTTACTCGACTAGCCTGCGGGATGCATCCTCTCGCACGTGTTTTTACTCGACTAGCCTGCGGGATGCATCCTCTCGCACGTGTTTTTGCTCGACTAGCCTGCGGGATGCATCCTCTCGCACGTGTTTTTGCTCGACTAGCCATGCGCATCCCAAAAAACCTGCGCATGCGCATCCCAAAAAACCTGCGCCTGCGCATCCCACAAAACCTGCGCATGCGCATCCCACAAAACCTGCGCATACGCATCCCACAAAACCTCGCACGTGTTTTTACTCGACTAGCCGGCGGGATGCATCCTCTCGCACGTGTTTTTACTCGACTAGCCTGCGGGATGCATCCTCTCGCACGTGTTTTTACTCGACTAGCCTGCGGGATGCATCCTCTCGCACGTGTTTTTACTCGACTAGCCTGCGGGAAGCATCCTCTCGCACGTGTTTTTGCTCGACTAGCCTGCGGGATGCATCCTCTCGCACGTGTTTTTGCTCGACTAGCCATGCGCATCCCAAAAAACCTGCGCATGCGCATCCCAAAAAACCTGCGCATGCGCATCCCACGAAACCGGCGCATGCGCATCCCACAAAACCTGCGCATACGCATCCCACAAAACCTCGCACGTGTTTTTACTCGACTAGCCGGCGGGATGCATCCTCTCGCACGTGTTTTTACTGGACTAGCCTGCGGGATGCATCCTCTCGCACGTGTTTTTGCTCGACTAGCCATGCGCATCCCAAAAAACCTGCGCATGCGCATCCCAAAAAACCTGCGCATGCGCATCCCACAAAACCTGCGCATACGCATCCCACAAAACCTCGCACGTGTTTTTACTCGACTAGCCGGCGGGATGCATCCTCTCGCACGTGTTTTTACTGGACTAGCCTGCGGGATGCATCCTCTCGCACGTGTTTTTGCTCGACTAGCCATGCGCATCCCAAAAAACCTGCGCATGCGCATCCCAAAAAACCTGCGCATGCGCATCCCACAAAACCTGCGCATGCGCATCCCACAAAACCTCGCACGTGTTTTTACTCGACTAGCCTGCGGGATGCACCCTCTCGCACGTGTTTTTACTGGACTAGCATGCGGGATGCATCCTCTCGCACGTGTTTTTACTCGACTAGCCTGCGGGATGCATCCTCTCGCACGTGTTTTTACTCGACTAGCCTGCGGGATGCACCCTCTCGCACGTGTTTTTACTCGACTAGCCTGCGGGAAGCATCCTCTCGCACGTGTTTTTACTCGACTAGCCTGCGGGATGCATCCTCTCGCACGTGTTTTTGCTCGACTAGCCTGCGGGATGCACCCTCTCGCACGTGTTTTTACTCGACTAGCCTGCGGGAAGCATCCTCTCGCACGTGTTTTTACTCGACTAGCCTGCGGGAAGCATCCTCTCGCACGTGTTTTTGCTCGACTAGCCTGCGGGATGCATCCTCTCGCACGTGTTTTTGCTCGACTAGCCATGCGCATCCCAAAAAACCTGCGCATGCGCATCCCACAAAACCGGCGCATGCGCATCCCACAAAACCTGCGCATACGCATCCCACAAAACCTCGCACGTGTTTTTACTCGACTAGCCGGCGGGATGCATCCTCTCGCACGTGTTTTTACTGGAAGCCTGCGGGATGCATCCTCTCGCACGTGTTTTTGCTCGACTAGCCATGCGCATCCCAAAAAACCTGCGCATGCGCATCCCAAAAAACCTGCGCATGCGCATCCCATAAAACCTGCGCATGCGCATCCCACGAAACCTCGCACGTGTTTTTACTCGACTAGCCTGCGGGATGCATCCTCTCGCACTTGTTTTTACTGGACTAGCCTGCGGGATGCATCCTCTCGCACGTGTTTTTACTCGACTAGCCTGCGGGATGCATCCTCTCGCACGTGTTTTTACTCGACTAGCCTGCGGGATGCACCCTCTCGCACGTGTTTTTACTCGACTAGCCTGCGGGAAGCATCCTCTCGCACGTGTTTTTACTCGACTATCCTGCGGGATGCATCCTCTCGGACGTGTTTTTACTCGACTAGCCTGCGGGATGCATCCTCTCGCACGTGTTTTTGCTCGACTAGCCTGCGGGATGCATCCTCTCGCACGTGTTTTTGCTCGACTAGCCATGCGCATCCCAAAAAACCTGCGCATGCGCATCCCAAAAAACCTGCGCATGCGCATCCCAAAAAACCTGCGCCTGCGCATCCCACAAAACCTGCGCATGCGCATTCCACAAAACCTGCGCATACGCATCCCACAAAACCTCGCACGTGTTTTTACTCGACTAGCCTGCGGGATGCATCCTGTCGCACGTGTTTTTACTCGACTAGCCTGCGGGATGCATCCTCTCGCACGTGTTTTTACTCGACTAGCCTGCGGGAAGCATCCTCTCGCACGTGTTTTTACTCGACTAGCCTGCGGGATGCATCCTCTCGCACGTGTTTTTGCTCGACTAGCCATGCGCATCCCAAAAAACCTGCGCATGCGCATCCCAAAAAACCTGCGCATACGCATCAAACAAAACCTCGCACGTGTTTTTACTCGACTAGCCTGCGGGATGCACCCTCTCGCACGTGTTTTTACTCGACTAGCCTGCGGGAAGCATCCTCTCGCACGTGTTTTTGCTCGACTAGCCATGCGCATCCCAAAAAACCTGCGCATGCGCATCCCAAAAAACCTGCGCATGCGCATCCCACAAAACCGGCGCATGCGCATCCCACAAAACCTGCGCATGCGCATCCCACAAAACCTGCGCATACGCATCCCACAAAACCTCGCACGTGTTTTTACTCGACTAGCCGGCGGGATGCATCCTCTCGCACGTGTTTTTACTGGACTAGCCTGCGGGATGCATCCTCTCGCACGTGTTTTTACTCGACTAGCCTGCGGGATGCACCCTCTCGCACGTGTTTTTACTCGACTAGCCTGCGGGAAGCATCCTCTCGCACGTGTTTTTGCTCGACTAGCCTGCGGGATGCATCCTCTCGCACGTGTTTTTGCTCGACTAGCCATGCGCATCCCAAAAAACCTGCGCATGCGCATCCCAAAAAACCTGCGCATGCGCATCCCACAAAACCGGCGCATGCGCATCCCACAAAACCTGCGCATACGCATCCCACAAAACCTCGCACGTGTTTTTACTCGACTAGCCTGCGGGATGCATCCTCTCGCACTTGTTTTTACTGGACTAGCCTGCGGGATGCATCCTCTCGCACGTGTTTTTACTCGACTAGCCTGCGGGATGCATCCTCTCGCACGTGTTTTTACTCGACTAGCCTGCGGGATGCACCCTCTCGCACGTGTTTTTACTCGACTAGCCTGCGGGAAGCATCCTCTCGCACGTGTTTTTACTCGACTAGCCTGCGGGATGCATCCTCTCGCACGTGTTTTTACTCGACTAGCCTGCGGGATGCATCCTCTCGCACGTGTTTTTGCTCGACTAGCCTGCGGGATGCATCCTCTCGCACGTGTTTTTGCTCGACTAGCCATGCGCATCCCAAAAAACCTGCGCATGCGCATCCCACAAAACCTGCGCATGCGCATCCCACAAAACCTGCGCATGCGCATCCCACAAAACCTCGCACGTGTTTTTACTCGACTAGCCTGCGGGATGCATCCTCTCGCACTTGTTTTTACTGGACTAGCCTGCGGGATGCATCCTCTCGCACGTGTTTTTACTCGACTAGCCTGCGGGATGCATCCTCTCGCACGTGTTTTTACTCGACTAGCCTGCGGGATGCACCCTCTCGCACGTGTTTTTACTCGACTAGCCTGCGGGAAGCATCCTCTCGCACGTGTTTTTACTCGACTAGCCTGCGGGATGCATCCTCTCGCACGTGTTTTTACTCGACTAGCCTGCGGGATGCATCCTCTCGCACGTGTTTTTGCTCGACTAGCCTGCGGGATGCATCCTCTCGCACGTGTTTTTGCTCGACTAGCCATGCGCATCCCAAAAAACCTGCGCATGCGCATCCCACAAAACCTGCGCATACGCATCCCACAAAACCTCGCACGTGTTTTTTACTCGACTAGCCGGCGGGATGCATCCTCTCGCACGTGTTTTTACTCGACTAGCCTGCGGGATGCATCCTCTCGCACGTGTTTTTACTCGACTAGCCTGCGGGATGCATCCTCTCGCACGTGTTTTTACTCGACTAGCCTGCGGGAAGCATCCTCTCGCACGTGTTTTTGCTCGACTAGCCTGCGGGATGCATCCTCTCGCACGTGTTTTTGCTCGACTAGCCATGCGCATCCCAAAAAACCTGCGCATGCGCATCCCACGAAACCGGCGCATGCGCATCCCACAAAACCTGCGCATGCGCATCCCACAAAACCTCGCACGTGTTTTTACTCGACTAGCCTGCGGGAAGCATCCTCTCGCACGTGTTTTTACTGGACTAGCATGCGGGATGCATCCTCTCGCACGTGTTTTTGCTCGACTAGCCATGCGCATCCCAAAAAACCTGCGCATGCGCATCCCACAAAACCGGCGCATGCGCATCCCACAAAACCTGCGCATACGCATCCCACAAAACCTCGCACGTGTTTTTACTCGACTAGCCGGCGGGATGCATCCTCTCGCACGTGTTTTTACTGGAAGCCTGCGGGATGCATCCTCTCGCACGTGTTTTTGCTCGACTAGCCATGCGCATCCCAAAAAACCTGCGCATGCGCATCCCAAAAAACCTGCGCATGCGCATCCCATAAAACCTGCGCATGCGCATCCCACATAACCTCGCACGTGTTTTTACTCGACTAGCCTGCGGGATGCATCCTCTCGCACTTGTTTTTACTGGACTAGCCTGCGGGATGCATCCTCTCGCGCGTGTTTTTACTCGACTAGCCTGCGGGATGCATCCTCTCGCACGTGTTTTTACTCGACTAGCCTGCGGGATGCACCCTCTCGCACGTGTTTTTACTCGACTAGCCTGCGGGAAGCATCCTCTCGCACGTGTTTTTACTCGACTATCCTGCGGGATGCATCCTCTCGGACGTGTTTTTACTCGACTAGCCTGCGGGATGCATCCTCTCGCACGTGTTTTTGCTCGACTAGCCTGCGGGATGCATCCTCTCGCACGTGTTTTTGCTCGACTAGCCATGCGCATCCCAAAAAACCTGCGCATGCGCATCCCAAAAAACCTGCGCATGCGCATCCCACAAAACCTCGCACGTGTTTTTACTCGACTAGCCTGCGGGATGCATCCTGTCGCACGTGTTTTTACTCGACTAGCCTGCGGGATGCATCCTCTCGCACGTGTTTTTACTCGACTAGCCTGCGGGAAGCATCCTCTCGCACGTGTTTTTACTCGACTAGCCTGCGGGATGCATCCTCTCGCACGTGTTTTTGCTCGACTAGCCATGCGCATCCCAAAAAACCTGCGCATGCGCATCCCAAAAAACCTGCGCATACGCATCAAACAAAACCTCGCACGTGTTTTTACTCGACTAGCCGGCGGGATGCATCCTCTCGCACGTGTTTTTACTCGACTAGCCTGCGGGATGCATCCTCTCGCACGTGTTTTTGCTCGACTAGCCATGCGCATCCCAAAAAACCTGCGCATGCGCATCCCAAAAAACCTGCGCATGCGCATCCCAAAAAACCTGCGCCTGCGCATCCCACAAAACCTGCGCATGCGCATTCCACAAAACCTGCGCATACGCATCCCACAAAACCTCGCACGTGTTTTTACTCGACTAGCCTGCGGGATGCATCCTGTCGCACGTGTTTTTACTCGACTAGCCTGCGGGATGCATCCTCTCGCACGTGTTTTTACTCGACTAGCCTGCGGGAAGCATCCTCTCGCACGTGTTTTTACTCGACTAGCCTGCGGGATGCATCCTCTCGCACGTGTTTTTACTCGACTAGCTTGCGGGATGCATCCTCTCGCACGTGTTTTTGCTCGACTAGCCTGCGGTATGCATCCTCTCGCACGTGTTTTTGCTCGACTAGCCTGCGGGATGCATCCTCTCGCACGTGTTTTTACTCGACTAGCCTGCGGGAAGCATCCTCTCGCACGTGTTTTTGCTCGACTAGCCTGCGGGATGCATCCTCTCGCACGTGTTTTTGCTCGACTAGCCATGCGCATCCCAAAAAACCTGCGCATGCGCATCCCACGAAACCGGCGCATGCGCATCCCACAAAACCTGCGCATACGCATCCCACAAAACCTCGCACGTGTTTTTACTCGACTAGCCGGCGGGATGCATCCTCTCGCACGTGTTTTTACTGGACTAGCCTGCGGGATGCATCCTCTCGCACGTGTTTTTGCTCGACTAGCCATGCGCATCCCAAAAAACCTGCGCATGCGCATCCCAAAAAACCTGCGCATGCGCATCCCACAAAACCTGCGCATACGCATCCCACAAAACCTCGCACGTGTTTTTACTCGACTAGCCGGCGGGATGCATCCTCTCGCACGTGTTTTGACTCGACTAGCCTGCGGGATGCATCCTCTCGCACGTGTTTTTGCTCGACTAGCCATGCGCATCCCAAAAAACCTGCGCATGCGCATCCCAAAAAACCTGCGCATGCGCATCCCACAAAACCTGCGCATGCGCATCCCACAAAACCTGCGCATACGCATCCCACAAAACCTCGCACGTGTTTTTACTCGACTAGCCTGCGGGAAGCATCCGCTCGCACGTGTTTTTACTCGACTAGCCTGCGGGATGCATCCTCTCGCACGTGTTTTTGCTCGACTAGCCTGCGGGATGCACCCTCTCGCACGTGTTTTTACTCGACTAGCCTGCGGGAGGCATCCTCTCGCACGTGTTTTTACTCGACTAGCCTGCGGGAAGCATCCTCTCGCACGTGTTTTGCTCGACTAGCCTGCGGGATGCATCCTCTCGCACGTGTTTTTGCTCGACTAGCCATGCGCATCCCAAAAAACCTGCGCATGCGCATCCCAAAAAACCTGCGCATGCGCATCCCAAAAAACCTGCGCATACGCATCAAACAAAACCTCGCACGTGTTTTTACTCGACTAGCCGGCGGGATGCATCCTCTCGCACGTGTTTTTACTCGACTAGCCTGCGGGATGCATCCTCTCGCACGTGTTTTTTGCTCGACTAGCCATGCGCATCCCAAAAAACGTGCGCATGCGCATCCCAAAAAACGTGCGCATGCGCATCCCAAAAAACCTGCGCATGCGCATCCCAAAAAACCTGCGCCTGCGCATCCCACAAAACCTGCGCATGCGCATTCCACAAAACCTGCGCATACGCATCCCACAAAACCTCGCACGTGTTTTTACTCGACTAGCCTGCGGATGCATCCTGTCGCACGTGTTTTTACTCGACTAGCCTGCGGGATGCATCCTCTCGCACGTGTTTTTGCTCGACTAGCCATGCGCATCCCAAAAAACCTGCGCATGCGCATCCCAAAAAACCTGCGCATGCGCATCCCAAAAAACCTGCGCATGCGCATCCCAAAAAACCTGCGCCTGCGCATCCCACAAAACCTGCGCATGCGCATTCCACAAAACCTGCGCATACGCATCCCACAAAACCTCGCACGTGTTTTTACTCGACTAGCCTGCGGGATGCATCCTGTCGCACGTGTTTTTACTCGACTAGCCTGCGGGATGCATCCTCTCGCACGTGTTTTTACTCGACTAGCCTGCGGGAAGCATCCTCTCGCACGTGTTTTTACTCGACTAGCCTGCGGGATGCATCCTCTCGCACGTGTTTTTACTCGACTAGCTTGCGGGATGCATCCTCTCGCACGTGTTTTTGCTCGACTAGCCTGCGGGATGCATCCTCTCGCACGTGTTTTTGCTCGACTAGCCTGCGGGATGCATCCTCTCGCACGTGTTTTTACTCGACTAGCCTGCGGGAAGCATCCTCTCGCACGTGTTTTTGCTCGACTAGCCTGCGGGATGCATCCTCTCGCACGTGTTTTTGCTCGACTAGCCATGCGCATCCCAAAAAACCTGCGCATGCGCATCCCACGAAACCGGCGCATGCGCATCCCACAAAACCTGCGCATACGCATCCCACAAAACCTCGCACGTGTTTTTACTCGACTAGCCGGCGGGATGCATCCTCTCGCACGTGTTTTTACTGGACTAGCCTGCGGGATGCATCCTCTCGCACGTGTTTTTGCTCGACTAGCCATGCGCATCCCAAAAAACCTGCGCATGCGCATCCCAAAAAACCTGCGCATGCGCATCCCACAAAACCTGCGCATACGCATCCCACAAAACCTCGCACGTGTTTTTACTCGACTAGCCGGCGGGATGCATCCTCTCGCACGTGTTTTGACTCGACTAGCCTGCGGGATGCATCCTCTCGCACGTGTTTTTGCTCGACTAGCCATGCGCATCCCAAAAAACCTGCGCATGCGCATCCCAAAAAACCTGCGCATGCGCATCCCACAAAACCTGCGCATGCGCATCCCACAAAACCTGCGCATACGCATCCCACAAAACCTCGCACGTGTTTTTACTCGACTAGCCTGCGGGAAGCATCCGCTCGCACGTGTTTTTACTCGACTAGCCTGCGGGATGCATCCTCTCGCACGTGTTTTTGCTCGACTAGCCTGCGGGATGCACCCTCTCGCACGTGTTTTTACTCGACTAGCCTGCGGGAGGCATCCTCTCGCACGTGTTTTTACTCGACTAGCCTGCGGGAAGCATCCTCTCGCACGTGTTTTTGCTCGACTAGCCTGCGGGATGCATCCTCTCGCACGTGTTTTTGCTCGACTAGCCATGCGCATCCCAAAAAACCTGCGCATGCGCATCCCAAAAAACCTGCGCATGCGCATCCCAAAAAACCTGCGCATACGCATCAAACAAAACCTCGCACGTGTTTTTACTCGACTAGCCGGCGGGATGCATCCTCTCGCACGTGTTTTTACTCGACTAGCCTGCGGGATGCATCCTCTCGCACGTGTTTTTGCTCGACTAGCCATGCGCATCCCAAAAAACGTGCGCATGCGCATCCCAAAAAACGTGCGCATGCGCATCCCAAAAAACCTGCGCATGCGCATCCCAAAAAACCTGCGCCTGCGCATCCCACAAAACCTGCGCATGCGCATTCCACAAAACCTGCGCATACGCATCCCACAAAACCTCGCACGTGTTTTTACTCGACTAGCCTGCGGGATGCATCCTGTCGCACGTGTTTTTACTCGACTAGCCTGCGGGATGCATCCTCTCGCACGTGTTTTTACTCGACTAGCCTGCGGGAAGCATCCTCTCGCACGTGTTTTTACTCGACTAGCCTGCGGGATGCATCCTCTCGCACGTGTTTTTACTCGACTAGCCTGCGGGATGCATCCTCTCGCACGTGTTTTTGCTCGACTAGCCTGCGGGATGCATCCTCTCGCACGTGTTTTTGCTCGACTAGCCTGCGGGATGCATCCTCTCGCACGTGTTTTTACTCGACTAGCCTGCGGGAAGCATCCTCTCGCACGTGTTTTTGCTCGACTAGCCTGCGGGATGCATCCTCTCGCACGTGATTTTACTCGACTAGCCATGCGCATCCCAAAAAACCAGCGCATGCGCATCCCACGAAACCGGCGCATGCGCATCCCACAAAACCTGCGCATACGCATCCCACAAAACCTCGCACGTGTTTTTACTCGACTAGCCGGCGGGATGCATCCTCTCGCACGTGTTTTTACTGGACTAGCCTGCGGGATGCATCCTCTCGCACGTGTTTTTGCTCGACTAGCCATGCGCATCCCAAAAAACCTGCGCATGCGCATCCCAAAAAACCTGCGCATGCGCATCCCACAAAACCTGCGCATACGCATCCCACAAAACCTCGCACGTGTTTTTACTCGACTAGCCGGCGGGATGCATCCTCTCGCACGTGTTTTTGCTCGACTAGCCTGCGGGATGCATCCTCTCGCACGTGTTTTTGCTCGACTAGCCATGCGCATCCCAAAAAACCTGCGCATGCGTATCCCAAAAAACCTGCGCATGCGCATCCCACAAAACCTGCGCATGCGCATCCCACAAAACCTGCGCATACGCATCCCACAAAACCTCGCACGTGTTTTTACTCGACTAGCCTGCGGGAAGCATCCGCTCGCACGTGTTTTTACTCGACTAGCCTGCGGGATGCATCCTCTCGCACGTGTTTTTGCTCGACTAGCCTGCGGGATGCACCCTCTCGCACGTGTTTTTACTCGACTAGCCTGCGGGAGGCATCCTCTCGCACGTGTTTTTACTCGACTAGCCTGCGGGATGCATCCTCTCGCACGTGTTTTGGCTCGACTAGCCTGCGGGATGCATCCTCTCGCACGTGTTTTTGCTCGACTAGCCATGCGCATCCCAAAAAACCTGCGCATGCGCATCCCAAAAAACCTGCGCATGCGCATCCCACAAAACCTGCGCATGCGCATCCCACAAAACCTGCGCATACGCATCCCACAAAACCTCGCACGTGTTTTTACTCGACTAGCCTGCGGGAAGCATCCGCTCGCTCGTGTTTTTACTCGACTAGCCTGCGGGATGCATCCTCTCGCACGTGTTTTTGCTCGACTAGCCTGCGGGATGCACCCTCTCGCACGTGTTTTTACTCGACTAGCCTGCGGGAGGCATCCTCTCGCACGTGTTTTTACTCGACTAGCCTGCGGGAAGCATCCTCTCGCACGTGTTTTTGCTCGACTAGCCTGCGGGATGCATCCTCTCGCACGTGTTTTTGCTCGACTAGCCATGCGCATCCCAAAAAACCTGCGCATGCGCATCCCAAAAAACCTGCGCATGCGCATCCCAAAAAACCTGCGCATACGCATCAAACAAAACCTCGCACGTGTTTTTACTCGACTAGCCGGCGGGATGCATCCTCTCGCACGTGTTTTTACTCGACTAGCCTGCGGGATGCATCCTCTCGCACGTGTTTTTGCTCGACTAGCCATGCGCATCCCAAAAAACGTGCGCATGCGCATCCCAAAAAACCTGCGCATGCGCATCCCAAAAAACCTGCGCCTGCGCATCCCACAAAACCTGCGCATGCGCATTCCACAAAACCTGCGCATACGCATCCCACAAAACCTCGCACGTGTTTTTACTCGACTAGCCTGCGGGATGCATCCTGTCGCACGTGTTTTTACTCGACTAGCCTGCGGGATGCATCCTCTCGCACGTGTTTTTACTCGACTAGCCTGCGGGAAGCATCCTCTCGCACGTGTTTTTACTCGACTAGCCTGCGGGATGCATCCTCTCGCACGTGTTTTTACTCGACTAGCCTGCGGGATGCATCCTCTCGCACGTGTTTTTGCTCGACTAGCCTGCGGGATGCATCCTCTCGCACGTGTTTTTGCTCGACTAGCCTGCGGGATGCATCCTCTCGCACGTGTTTTTACTCGACTAGCCTGCGGGAAGCATCCTCTCGCACGTGTTTTTGCTCGACTAGCCTGCGGGATGCATCCTCTCGCACGTGATTTTGCTCGACTAGCCATGCGCATCCCAAAAAACCTGCGCATGCGCATCCCACGAAACCGGCGCATGCGCATCCCACAAAACCTGCGCATACGCATCCCACAAAACCTCGCACGTGTTTTTACTCGACTAGCCGGCGGGATGCATCCTCTCGCACGTGTTTTTACTGGACTAGCCTGCGGGATGCATCCTCTCGCACGTGTTTTTGCTCGACTAGCCATGCGCATCCCAAAAAACCTGCGCATGCGCATCCCAAAAAACCTGCGCATGCGCATCCCACAAAACCTGCGCATACGCATCCCACAAAACCTCGCACGTGTTTTTACTCGACTAGCCGGCGGGATGCATCCTCTCGCACGTGTTTTTGCTCGACTAGCCTGCGGGATGCATCCTCTCGCACGTGTTTTTGCTCGACTAGCCATGCGCATCCCAAAAAACCTGCGCATGCGTATCCCAAAAAACCTGCGCATGCGCATCCCACAAAACCTGCGCATGCGCATCCCACAAAACCTGCGCATACGCATCCCACAAAACCTCGCACGTGTTTTTACTCGACTAGCCTGCGGGAAGCATCCGCTCGCACGTGTTTTTTACTCGACTAGCCTGCGGGATGCATCCTCTCGCACGTGTTTTGCTCGACTAGCCTGCGGGATGCCACCCTCTCGCACGTGTTTTTACTCGACTAGCCTGCGGGAGGCATCCTCTCGCACGTGTTTTTACTCGACTAGCCTGCGGGAAGCATCCTCTCGCACGTGTTTTTTGCTCGACTAGCCTGCGGGATGCATCCTCTCGCACGTGTTTTTGCTCGACTAGCCATGCGCATCCCAAAAAAACCTGCGCATGCGCATCCCACAAAACCGGCGCATGCGCATCCCACAAAACCTGCGCATACGCATCCCACAAAACCTCGCACGTGTTTTTTACTGGACTAGCCTGCGGGATGCATCCTCTCGCACGTGTTTTTACTCGACTAGCCTGCGGGATGCATCCTCTCGCACGTGTTTTTGCTCGACTAGCCATGCGCATCCCAAAAAACCTGCGCATGCGCATCCCAAAAAACCTGCGCATGCGCATCCCACAAAACCTCGCACGTGTTTTTACTCGACTAGCCTGCGGGATGCATCCTCTCGCACTTGTTTTTACTGGACTAGCCTGCGGGATGCATCCTCTCGCACGTGTTTTTACTCGACTAGCCTGCGGGATGCATCCTCTCGCACGTGTTTTTACTCGACTAGCCTGCGGGATGCATCCTGTCGCACGTGTTTTTACTCGACTAGCCTGCGGGATCCATCCTCTCGCACGTGTTTTTACTCGACTAGCCTGCGGGAAGCATCCTCTCGCACGTGTTTTTACTCGACTAGCCTGCGGGATGCATCCTCTCGCACGTGTTTTTACTCGACTAGCCTGCGGGATGCATCCTCTCGCACGTGTTTTTACTCGACTAGCCTGCGGGATGCATCCTCTCGCACGTGTTTTTACTCGACTAGCCATGCGCATCGCAAAAAATCTGCGCATGCGCATCCCAAAAAACCTGCGCATGCGCATCCCACAAAACCGGCGCATGCGCATCCCACAAAACCTGCGCATACGCATCCCACAAAACCTCGCACGTGTTTTTACTCGACTAGCCGGCGGGATGCATCCTCTCGCACGTGTTTTTACTGGACTAGCCTGCGGGATGCATCCTCTCGCACGTGTTTTTGCTCGACTAGCCATGCGCATCCCAAAAAACCTGCGCATGCGCATCCCACAAAACCGGCGCATGCGCATCCCACAAAACCTGCGCATACGCATCCCACAAAACCTCGCACGTGTTTTTACTCGACTAGCCGGCGGGATGCATCCTCTCGCACGTGTTTTTACTCGACTAGCCTGCGGGATGCATCCTCTCGCACGTGTTTTTACTCGACTAGCCTGCGGGATGCACCCTCTCGCACGTGTTTTTACTCGACTAGCCTGCGGGAAGCATCCTCTCGCACGTGTTTTTGCTCGACTAGCCATGCGCATCCCAAAAAACCTGCGCATGCGCATCCCAAAAAACCTGCGCATGCGCATCCCACAAAACCTGCGCATGCGCATCCCACAAAACCTGCGCATACGCATCCCACAAAACCTCGCACGTGTTTTTACTCGACTAGCCGGCGGGATGCATCCTCTCGCACGTGTTTTTACTCGACTAGCCTGCGGGAAGCATCCTCTCGCACGTGTTTTTGCTCGACTAGCCTGCGGGATGCATCCTCTCGCACGTGTTTTTGCTCGACTAGCCATGCGCATCCCAAAAAACCTGCGCATGCGCATCCCAAAAAACCTGCGCATGCGCATCCCACAAAACCGGCGCATGCGCATCCCACAAAACCTCGCACGTGTTTTTACTCGACTAGCCGGCGGGATGCATCCTCTCGCACGTGTTTTTACTGGACTAGCCTGCGGGATGCATCCTCTCGCACGTGTTTTTGCTCGACTAGCCATGCGCATCCCAAAAAACCTGCGCATGCGCATCCCATAAAACCTGCGCATGCGCATCCCATAAAACCTGCGCATGCGCATCCCACAAAACCTCGCACGTGTTTTTACTCGACTAGCCTGCGGGATGCACCCTCTCGCACGTGTTTTTACTCGACTAGCCTGCGGGAAGCATCCTCTCGCACGTGTTTTTACTCGACTAGCCTGCGGGATGCATCCTCTCGCACGTGTTTTTACTCGACTAGCCTGCGGGATGCATCCTCTCGCACGTGTTTTTGCTCGACTAGCCTGCGGGATGCATCCTCTCGCACGTGTTTTTGCTCGACTAGCCATGCGCATCCCAAAAAACCTGCGCATGCGCATCCCAAAAAACCTGCGCATGCGCATCCCACAAAACCTGCGCATGCGCATCTCAGAAAACCTGCGCATACGCATCCCACAAAACCTCGCCCGTGTTTTTACTCGACTAGCCGGCGGGATGCATCCTCTCGCACGTGTTTTTACTCGACTAGCCTGCGGGATGCATCCTCTCGCACGTGTTTTTACTCGACTAGCCTGCGGGATGCATCCTCTCGCACGTGTTTTTACTCGACTAGCCTGCGGGAAGCATCCTCTCGCACGTGTTTTTGCTCGACTAGCCTGCGGGATGCATCCTCTCGCACGTGTTTTTGCTCGACTAGCCATGCGCATCCCAAAAAACCTGCGCATGCGCATCCCACAAAACCGGCGCATGCGCATCCCACAAAACCTCGCACGTGTTTTTACTCGACTAGCCGGCGGGATGCATCCTCTCGCACGTGTTTTTACTGGACTAGCCTGCGGGATGCATCCTCTCGCACGTGTTTTTGCTCGACTAGCCATGCGCATCCCAAAAAACTTGCGCATGCGCATCCCAAAAAACCTGCGCATGCGCATCCCACAAAACCTGCGCATACGCATCCCACAAAACCTCGCACGTGTTTTTACTCGACTAGACGGCGGGATGCATCCTCTCGCACGTGTTTTTCCTGGACTAGCCTGCGGGATGCATCCTCTCGCACGTGTTTTTACTCGACTAGCCTGCGGGATGCACCCTCTCGCACGTGTTTTTACTCCACTAGCCTGCGGGAAGCATCCTCTCGCACGTGTTTTTGCTCGACTAGCCTGCGGGATGCATCCTCTCGCACGTGTTTTTGCTCGACTAGCCATGCGCATCCCAAAAAACCTGCGCATGCGCATCCCAAAAAACCTGCGCATGCGCATCCCACAAAACCTGCGCATGCGCATCCCACAAAACCTCGCACGTGTTTTTACTCGACTAGCCTGCGGGATGCATCCTCTCGCACTTGTTTTTACTGGACTAGCCTGCGGGATGCATCCTCTCGCACGTGTTTTTACTCGACTAGCCTGCGGGATGCATCCTCTCGCACGTGTTTTTACTCGACTAGCCTGCGGGATGCATCCTGTCGCACGTGTTTTTACTCGACTAGCCTGCGGGATGCATCCTCTCGCACGTGTTTTTACTCGACTAGCCTGCGGGAAGCATCCTCTCGCACGTGTTTTTACTCGACTAGCCTGCGGGATGCATCCTCTCGCACGTGTTTTTACTCGACTAGCCTGCGGGATGCATCCTCTCGCACGTGTTTTTACTCGACTAGCCTGCGGGATGCATCCTCTCGCACGTGTTTTTACTCGACTAGCCTGCGGGATGCATCCTCTCGCACGTGTTTTTACTCGACTAGCCTGCGGGAAGCATCCTCTCGCACGTGTTTTTGCTCGACTAGCCTGCGGGATGCATCCTCTCGCACGTGTATTTGCTCGACTAGCCATGCGCATCGCAAAAAATCTGCGCATGCGCATCCCAAAAAACCTGCGCATGCGCATCCCACAAAACCGGCGCATGCGCATCCCACAAAACCTGCGCATACGCATCCCACAAAACCTCGCACGTGTTTTTACTCGACTAGCCGGCGGGATGCATCCTCTCGCACGTGTTTTTACTGGACTAGCCTGCGGGATGCATCCTCTCGCACGTGTTTTTGCTCGACTAGCCATGCGCATCCCAAAAAACCTGCGCATGCGCATCCCACAAAACCGGCGCATGCGCATCCCACAAAACCTGCGCATACGCATCCCACAAAACCTCGCACGTGTTTTTACTCGACTAGCCGGCGGGATGCATCCTCTCGCACGTGTTTTTACTCGACTAGCCTGCGGGATGCATCCTCTCGCACGTGTTTTTACTCGACTAGCCTGCGGGATGCACCCTCTCGCACGTGTTTTTACTCGACTAGCCTGCGGGAAGCATCCTCTCGCACGTGTTTTTGCTCGACTAGCCATGCGCATCCCAAAAAACCTGCGCATGCGCATCCCAAAAAACCTGCGCATGCGCATCCCACAAAACCTGCGCATGCGCATCCCACAAAACCTGCGCATACGCATCCCACAAAACCTCGCACGTGTTTTTACTCGACTAGCCGGCGGGATGCATCCTCTCGCACGTGTTTTTACTCGACTAGCCTGCGGGAAGCATCCTCTCGCACGTGTTTTTGCTCGACTAGCCTGCGGGATGCATCCTCTCGCACGTGTTTTGGCTCGACTAGCCTGCGGGATGCATCCTCTCGCACGTGTTTTTGCTCGACTAGCCATGCGCATCCCAAAAAACCTGCGCATGCGCATCCCAAAAAACCTGCGCATGCGCATCCCACAAAACCTGCGCATGCGCATCCCACAAAACCTGCGCATACGCATCCCACAAAACCTCGCACGTGTTTTTACTCGACTAGCCTGCGGGAAGCATCCGCTCGCACGTGTTTTTACTCGACTAGCCTGCGGGATGCATCCTCTCGCACGTGTTTTTGCTCGACTAGCCTGCGGGATGCACCCTCTCGCACGTGTTTTTACTCGACTAGCCTGCGGGAGGCATCCTCTCGCACGTGTTTTTACTCGACTAGCCTGCGGGAAGCATCCTCTCGCACGTGTTTTTGCTCGACTAGCCTGCGGGATGCATCCTCTCGCACGTGTTTTTGCTCGACTAGCCATGCGCATCCCAAAAAACCTGCGCATGCGCATCCCAAAAAACCTGCGCATGCGCATCCCAAAAAACCTGCGCATACGCATCAAACAAAACCTCGCACGTGTTTTTACTCGACTAGCCGGCGGGATGCATCCTCTCGCACGTGTTTTTACTCGACTAGCCTGCGGGATGCATCCTCTCGCACGTGTTTTTGCTCGACTAGCCATGCGCATCCCAAAAAACGTGCGCATGCGCATCCCAAAAAACCTGCGCATGCGCATCCCAAAAAACCTGCGCCTGCGCATCCCACAAAACCTGCGCATGCGCATTCCACAAAACCTGCGCATACGCATCCCACAAAACCTCGCACGTGTTTTTACTCGACTAGCCTGCGGGATGCATCCTGTCGCACGTGTTTTTACTCGACTAGCCTGCGGGATGCATCCTCTCGCACGTGTTTTTACTCGACTAGCCTGCGGGAAGCATCCTCTCGCACGTGTTTTTACTCGACTAGCCTGCGGGATGCATCCTCTCGCACGTGTTTTTACTCGACTAGCCTGCGGGATGCATCCTCTCGCACGTGTTTTTGCTCGACTAGCCTGCGGGAAGCATCCTCTCGCACGTGTTTTTGCTCGACTAGCCTGCGGGATGCATCCTCTCGCACGTGATTTTGCTCGACTAGCCATGCGCATCCCAAAAAACCTGCGCATGCGCATCCCACGAAACCGGCGCATGCGCATCCCACAAAACCTGCGCATACGCATCCCACAAAACCTCGCACGTGTTTTTACTCGACTAGCCGGCGGGATGCATCCTCTCGCACGTGTTTTTACTGGACTAGCCTGCGGGATGCATCCTCTCGCACGTGTTTTTGCTCGACTAGCCATGCGCATCCCAAAAAACCTGCGCATGCGCATCCCAAAAAACCTGCGCATGCGCATCCCACAAAACCTGCGCATACGCATCCCACAAAACCTCGCACGTGTTTTTACTCGACTAGCCGGCGGGATGCATCCTCTCGCACGTGTTTTTGCTCGACTAGCCTGCGGGATGCATCCTCTCGCACGTGTTTTTGCTCGACTAGCCATGCGCATCCCAAAAAACCTGCGCATGCGTATCCCAAAAAACCTGCGCATGCGCATCCCACAAAACCTGCGCATGCGCATCCCACAAAACCTGCGCATACGCATCCCACAAAACCTCGCACGTGTTTTTACTCGACTAGCCTGCGGGAAGCATCCGCTCGCACGTGTTTTTACTCGACTAGCCTGCGGGATGCATCCTCTCGCACGTGTTTTTGCTCGACTAGCCTGCGGGATGCACCCTCTCGCACGTGTTTTTACTCGACTAGTCTGCGGGAGGCATCCTCTCGCACGTGTTTTTACTCGACTAGCCTGCGGGAAGCATCCTCTCGCACGTGTTTTTGATCGACTAGCCTGCGGGATGCATCCTCTCGCACGTGTTTTTGCTCGACTAGCCATGCGCATCCCAAAAAACCTGCGCATGCGCATCCCACAAAACCGGCGCATGCGCATCCCACAAAACCTGCGCATACGCATCCCACAAAACCTCGCACGTGTTTTTACTGGACTAGCCTGCGGGATGCATCCTCTCGCACGTGTTTTTACTCGACTAGCCTGCGGGATGCATCCTCTCGCACGTGTTTTTGCTCGACTAGCCATGCGCATCCCAAAAAACCTGCGCATGCGCATCCCAAAAAACCTGCGCATGCGCATCCCACAAAACCTGCGCATGCGCATCCCACAAAACCTCGCACGTGTTTTTACTCGACTAGCCTGCGGGATGCATCCTCTCGCACTTGTTTTTACTGGACTAGCCTGCGGGATGCATCCTCTCGCACGTGTTTTTACTCGACTAGCCTGCGGGATGCATCCTCTCGCACGTGTTTTTACTCGACTAGCCTGCGGGATGCATCCTGTCGCACGTGTTTTTACTCGACTAGCCTGCGGGATGCATCCTCTCGCACGTGTTTTTACTCGACTAGCCTGCGGGAAGCATCCTCTCGCACGTGTTTTTACTCGACTAGCCTGCGGGATGCATCCTCTCGCACGTGTTTTTACTCGACTAGCCTGCGGGATGCATCCTCTCGCACGTGTTTTTACTCGACTAGCCTGCGGGATGCATCCTCTCGCACGTGTTTTTACTCGACTAGCCTGCGGGATGCATCCTCTCGCACGTGTTTTTACTCGACTAGCCTGCGGGAAGCATCCTCTCGCACGTGTTTTTGCTCGACTAGCCTGCGGGATGCATCCTCTCGCACGTGTTTTTGCTCGACTAGCCATGCGCATCGCAAAAAATCTGCGCATGCGCATCCCAAAAAACCTGCGCATGCGCATCCCACAAAACCTGCGCATACGCATCCCACAAAACCTCGCACGTGTTTTTACTCGACTAGCCGGCGGGATGCATCCTCTCGCACGTGTTTTTACTGGACTAGCCTGCGGGATGCATCCTCTCGCACGTGTTTTTGCTCGACTAGCCATGCGCATCCCAAAAAACCTGCGCATGCGCATCCCACAAAACCGGCGCATGCGCAACCCACAAAACCTGCGCATACGCATCCCACAAAACCTCGCACGTGTTTTTACTCGACTAGCCGGCGGGATGCATCCTCTCGCACGTGTTTTTACTCGACTAGCCTGCGGGATGCATCCTCTCGCACGTGTTTTTACTCGACTAGCCTGCGGGATGCACCCTCTCGCACGTGTTTTTACTCGACTAGCCTGCGGGAAGCATCCTCTCGCACGTGTTTTTGCTCGACTAGCCATGCGCATCCCAAAAAACCTGCGCATGCGCATCCCAAAAAACCTGCGCATGCGCATCCCACAAAACCTGCGCATACGCATCCCACAAAACCTCGCACGTGTTTTTACTCGACTAGCCGGCGGGATGCATCCTCTCGCACGTGTTTTTACTCGACTAGCCTGCGGGAAGCATCCTCTCGCACGTGTTTTTGCTCGACTAGCCTGCGGGATGCATCCTCTCGCACGTGTTTTTGCTCGACTAGCCATGCGCATCCCAAAAAACCTGCGCATGCGCATCCCAAAAAACCTGCGCATGCGCATCCCACAAAACCGGCGCATGCGCATCTCACAAAACCTCGCACGTGTTTTTACTCGACTAGCCGGCGGGATGCATCCTCTCGCACGTGTTTTTACTGGACTAGCCTGCGGGATGCATCCTCTCGCACGTGTTTTTGCTCGACTAGCCATGCGCATCCCAAAAAACCTGCGCATGCGCATCCCATAAAACCTGCGCATGCGCATCCCACAAAACCTGCGCATGCGCATCCCACAAAACCTCGCACGTGTTTTTACTCGACTAGCCTGCGGGATGCACCCTCTCGCACGTGTTTTTACTCGACTAGCCTGCGGGAAGCATCCTCTCGCACGTGTTTTTACTCGACTAGCCTGCGGGATGCATCCTCTCGCACGTGTTTTTACTCGACTAGCCTGCGGGATGCATCCTCTCGCACGTGTTTTTGCTCGACTAGCCTGCGGGATGCATCCTCTCGCACGTGTTTTTGCTCGACTAGCCATGCGCATCCCAAAAAACCTGCGCATGCGCATCCCAAAAAACCTGCGCATGCGCATCCCACAAAACCTGCGCATGCGCATCCCAGAAAACCTGCGCATACGCATCCCACAAAACCTCGCACGTGTTTTTACTCGACTAGCCGGCGGGATGCATCCTCTCGCACGTGTTTTTACTCGACTAGCCTGCGGGATGCATCCTCTCGCACGTGTTTTTACTCGACTAGCCTGCGGGATGCATCCTCTCGCACGTGTTTTTACTCGACTAGCCTGCGGGATGCATCCTCTCGCACGTGTTTTTGCTCGACTAGCCTGCGGGATGCATCCTCTCGCACGTGTTTTTGCTCGACTAGCCATGCGCATCCCAAAAAACCTGCGCATGCGCATCCCACAAAACCGGCGCATGCGCATCCCACAAAACCTCGCACGTGTTTTTACTCGACTAGCCGGCGGGATGCATCCTCTCGCACGTGTTTTTACTGGACTAGCCTGCGGGATGCATCCTCTCGCACGTGTTTTTGCTCGACTAGCCATGCGCATCCCAAAAAACTTGCGCATGCGCATCCCAAAAAACCTGCGCATGCGCATCCCACAAAACCTGCGCATACGCATCCCACAAAACCTCGCACGTGTTTTTACTCGACTAGCCGGCGGGATGCATCCTCTCGCACGTGTTTTTCCTGGACTAGCCTGCGGGATGCATCCTCTCGCACGTGTTTTTACTCGACTAGCCTGCGGGATGCACCCTCTCGCACGTGTTTTTACTCCACTAGCCTGCGGGAAGCATCCTCTCGCACGTGTTTTTGCTCGACTAGCCTGCGGGATGCATCCTCTCGCACGTGTTTTTGCTCGACTAGCCATGCGCATCCCAAAAAACCTGCGCATGCGCATCCCACAAAACCGGCGCATGCGCATCCCACAAAACCTGCGCATACGCATCCCACAAAAACTCGCACGTGTTTTTACTCGACTAGCCGGCGGGTTGCATCCTCTCGCACGTGTTTTTACTGGACTAGCCTGCGGGATGCATCCTCTCGCACGTGTTTTTGCTCGACTAGCCATGCTCATCCCAAAAAACCTGCGCATGCGCATCCCACAAAACCTGCGCATGCGCATCCCACAAAACCTCGCACGTGTTTTTACTCGACTAGCCTGCGGGATGCATCCTCTCGCACGTGTTTTTACTCGACTAGCCTGCGGGATGCATCCTCTCGCACGTGTTTTTGCTCGACTAGCCTGCGGGATGCATCCTCTCGCACGTGTTTTTGCTCGACTAGCCATGCGCATCCCAAAAAAACCTGCGCATGCGCATCCCAAAAAACCTGCGCCTGCGCATCCCACAAAACCTGCGCATGCGCATCCCACAAAACCTGCGCATACGCATCCCACAAAACCTCGCACGTGTTTTTACTCGACTAGCCGGCGGGATGCATCCTCTCGCACGTGTTTTTACTCGACTAGCCTGCGGGATGCATCCTCTCGCACGTGTTTTTACTCGACTAGCCTGCGGGATGCATCCTCTCGCACGTGTTTTTGCTCGACTAGCCATGCGCATCCCAAAAAACCTGCGCATGCGCATCCCATAAAACCTGCGCATGCGCATCCCATAAAACCTGCGCATGCGCATCCCACAAAACCTCGCACGTGTTTTTACTCGACTAGCCTGCGGGATGCACCCTCTCGCACGTGTTTTTACTCGACTAGCCTGCGGGAAGCATCCTCTCGCACGTGTTTTTACTCGACTAGCCTGCGGGATGCATCCTCTCGCACGTGTTTTTACTCGACTAGCCTGCGGGATGCATCCTCTCGCACGTGTTTTTGCTCGACTAGCCTGCGGGATGCATCCTCTCGCACGTGTTTTTGCTCGACTAGCCATGCGCATCCCAAAAAACCTGCGCATGCGTATCCCAAAAAACCTGCGCATGCGCAACCCACAAAACCTGCGCATGCGCATCCCAGAAAACCTGCGCATACGCATCCCACAAAACCTCGCACGTGTTTTTACTCGACTAGCCGGCGGGATGCATCCTCTCGCACGTGTTTTTACTCGACTAGCCTGCGGGATGCATCCTCTCGCACGTGTTTTTACTCGACTAGCCTGCGGGATGCATCCTCTCGCACGTGTTTTTACTCGACTAGCCTGCGGGAAGCATCCTCTCGCACGTGTTTTTGCTCGACTAGCCTGCGGGATGCATCCTCTCGCACGTGTTTTTGCTCGACTAGCCATGCGCATCCCAAAAAACCTGCGCATGCGCATCCCACAAAACCGGCGCATGCGCATCCCACAAAACCTCGCACGTGTTTTTACTCGACTAGCCGGCGGGATGCATCCTCTCGCACGTGTTTTTACTGGACTAGCCTGCGGGATGCATCCTCTCGCACGTGTTTTTGCTCGACTAGCCATGCGCATCCCAAAAAACTTGCGCATGCGCATCCCAAAAAACCTGCGCATGCGCATCCCACAAAACCTGCGCATGCGCATCCCACAAAACCTCGCACGTGTTTTTACTCGACTAGCCTGCGGGATGCATCCTCTCGCACTTGTTTTTACTGGACTAGCCTGCGGGATGCATCCTCTCGCACGTGTTTTTACTCGACTAGCCTGCGGGATGCATCCTCTCGCACGTGTTTTTACTCGACTAGCCTGCGGGATGCATCCTGTCGCACGTGTTTTTACTCGACTAGCCTGCGGGATGCATCCTCTCGCACGTGTTTTTACTCGACTAGCCTGCGGGAAGCATCCTCTCGCACGTGTTTTTACTCGACTAGCCTGCGGGATGCATCCTCTCGCACGTGTTTTTACTCGACTAGCCTGCGGGATGCATCCTCTCGCACGTGTTTTTACTCGACTAGCCTGCGGGATGCATCCTCTCGCACGTGTTTTTACTCGACTAGCCTGCGGGATGCATCCTCTCGCACGTGTTTTTACTCGACTAGCCTGCGGGAAGCATCCTCTCGCACGTGTTTTTGCTCGACTAGCCTGCGGGATGCATCCTCTCGCACGTGTTTTTGCTCGACTAGCCATGCGCATCGCAAAAAATCTGCGCATGCGCATCCCAAAAAACCTGCGCATGCGCATCCCACAAAACCGGCGCATGCGCATCCCACAAAACCTGCGCATACGCATCCCACAAAACCTCGCACGTGTTTTTACTCGACTAGCCGGCGGGATGCATCCTCTCGCACGTGTTTTTACTGGACTAGCCTGCGGGATGCATCCTCTCGCACGTGTTTTTGCTCGACTAGCCATGCGCATCCCAAAAAACCTGCGCATGCGCATCCCACAAAACCGGCGCATGCGCATCCCACAAAACCTGCGCATACGCATCCCACAAAACCTCGCACGTGTTTTTACTCGACTAGCCGGCGGGATGCATCCTCTCGCACGTGTTTTTACTCGACTAGCCTGCGGGATGCATCCTCTCGCACGTGTTTTTACTCGACTAGCCTGCGGGATGCACCCTCTCGCACGTGTTTTTTACTCGACTAGCCTGCGGGAAGCATCCTCTCGCACGTGTTTTTGCTCGACTAGCCATGCGCATCCCAAAAAACCTGCGCATGCGCATCCCAAAAAACCTGCGCATGCGCATCCCACAAAACCTGCGCATGCGCATCCCACAAAACCTGCGCATGCGCATCCCACAAAACCTGCGCATACGCATCCCACAAAACCTCGCACGTGTTTTTACTCGACTAGCCGGCGGGATGCATCCTCTCGCACGTGTTTTTACTCGACTAGCCTGCGGGAAGCATCCTCTCGCACGTGTTTTTGCTCGACTAGCCTGCGGGATGCATCCTCTCGCACGTGTTTTGGCTCGACTAGCCTGCGGGATGCATCCTCTCGCACGTGTTTTTGCTCGACTAGCCATGCGCATCCCAAAAAACCTGCGCATGCGCATCCCAAAAAACCTGCGCATGCGCATCCCACAAAACCTGCGCATGCGCATCCCACAAAACCTGCGCATACGCATCCCACAAAACCTCGCACGTGTTTTTACTCGACTAGCCTGCGGGAAGCATCCGCTCGCACGTGTTTTTACTCGACTAGCCTGCGGGATGCATCCTCTCGCACGTGTTTTTGCTCGACTAGCCTGCGGGATGCACCCTCTCGCACGTGTTTTTACTCGACTAGCCTGCGGGAGGCATCCTCTCGCACGTGTTTTTACTCGACTAGCCTGCGGGAAGCATCCTCTCGCACGTGTTTTTGCTCGACTAGCCTGCGGGATGCATCCTCTCGCACGTGTTTTTGCTCGACTAGCCATGCGCATCCCAAAAAACCTGCGCATGCGCATCCCAAAAAACCTGCGCATGCGCATCCCAAAAAACCTGCGCATACGCATCAAACAAAACCTCGCACGTGTTTTTACTCGACTAGCCGGCGGGATGCATCCTCTCGCACGTGTTTTTACTCGACTAGCCTGCGGGATGCATCCTCTCGCACGTGTTTTTGCTCGACTAGCCATGCGCATCCCAAAAAACGTGCGCATGCGCATCCCAAAAAACCTGCGCATGCGCATCCCAAAAAACCTGCGCCTGCGCATCCCACAAAACCTGCGCATGCGCATTCCACAAAACCTGCGCATACGCATCCCACAAAACCTCGCACGTGTTTTTACTCGACTAGCCTGCGGGATGCATCCTGTCGCACGTGTTTTTACTCGACTAGCCTGCGGGATGCATCCTCTCGCACGTGTTTTTACTCGACTAGCCTGCGGGAAGCATCCTCTCGCACGTGTTTTTACTCGACTAGCCTGCGGGATGCATCCTCTCGCACGTGTTTTTACTCGACTAGCCTGCGGGATGCATCCTCTCGCACGTGTTTTTGCTCGACTAGCCTGCGGGATGCATCCTCTCGCACGTGTTTTTGCTCGACTAGCCTGCGGGATGCATCCTCTCGCACGTGTTTTTACTCGACTAGCCTGCGGGAAGCATCCTCTCGCACGTGTTTTTGCTCGACTAGCCTGCGGGATGCATCCTCTCGCACGTGATTTTGCTCGACTAGCCATGCGCATCCCAAAAAACCTGCGCATGCGCATCCCACGAAACCGGCGCATGCGCATCCCACAAAACCTGCGCATACGCATCCCACAAAACCTCGCACGTGTTTTTACTCGACTAGCCGGCGGGATGCATCCTCTCGCACGTGTTTTTGCTCGACTAGCCATGCGCATCCCAAAAAACCTGCGCATGCGCATCCCAAAAAACCTGCGCATGCGCATCCCACAAAACCTGCGCATACGCATCCCACAAAACCTCGCACGTGTTTTTACTCGACTAGCCGGCGGGATGCATCCTCTCGCACGTGTTTTTGCTCGACTAGCCTGCGGGATGCATCCTCTCGCACGTGTTTTTGCTCGACTAGCCATGCGCATCCCAAAAAACCTGCGCATGCGTATCCCAAAAAACCTGCGCATGCGCATCCCACAAAACCTGCGCATGCGCATCCCACAAAACCTGCGCATACGCATCCCACAAAACCTCGCACGTGTTTTTACTCGACTAGCCTGCGGGAAGCATCCGCTCGCACGTGTTTTTACTCGACTAGCCTGCGGGATGCATCCTCTCGCACGTGTTTTTGCTCGACTAGCCTGCGGGATGCACCCTCTCGCACGTGTTTTTACTCGACTAGCCTGCGGGAGGCATCCTCTCGCACGTGTTTTTACTCGACTAGCCTGCGGGAAGCATCCTCTCGCACGTGTTTTTGATCGACTAGCCTGCGGGATGCATCCTCTCGCACGTGTTTTTGCTCGACTAGCCATGCGCATCCCAAAAAACCTGCGCATGCGCATCCCACAAAACCGGCGCATGCGCATCCCACAAAACCTGCGCATACGCATCCCACAAAACCTCGCACGTGTTTTTACTGGACTAGCCTGCGGGATGCATCCTCTCGCACGTGTTTTTACTCGACTAGCCTGCGGGATGCATCCTCTCGCACGTGTTTTTGCTCGACTAGCCATGCGCATCCCAAAAAACCTGCGCATGCGCATCCCAAAAAACCTGCGCATGCGCATCCCACAAAACCTGCGCATGCGCATCCCACAAAACCTCGCACGTGTTTTTACTCGACTAGCCTGCGGGATGCATCCTCTCGCACTTGTTTTTACTGGACTAGCCTGCGGGATGCATCCTCTCGCACGTGTTTTTACTCGACTAGCCTGCGGGATGCATCCTCTCGCACGTGTTTTTACTCGACTAGCCTGCGGGATGCATCCTGTCGCACGTGTTTTTACTCGACTAGCCTGCGGGATGCATCCTCTCGCACGTGTTTTTACTCGACTAGCCTGCGGGAAGCATCCTCTCGCACGTGTTTTTACTCGACTAGCCTGCGGGATGCATCCTCTCGCACGTGTTTTTACTCGACTAGCCTGCGGGATGCATCCTCTCGCACGTGTTTTTACTCGACTAGCCTGCGGGATGCATCCTCTCGCACGTGTTTTTACTCGACTAGCCTGCGGGATGCATCCTCTCGCACGTGTTTTTACTCGACTAGCCTGCGGGAAGCATCCTCTCGCACGTGTTTTTGCTCGACTAGCCTGCGGGATGCATCCTCTCGCACGTGTTTTTGCTCGACTAGCCATGCGCATCGCAAAAAATCTGCGCATGCGCATCCCAAAAAACCTGCGCATGCGCATCCCACAAAACCGGCGCATGCGCATCCCACAAAACCTGCGCATACGCATCCCACAAAACCTCGCACGTGTTTTTACTCGACTAGCCGGCGGGATGCATCCTCTCGCACGTGTTTTTACTGGACTAGCCTGCGGGATGCATCCTCTCGCACGTGTTTTTGCTCGACTAGCCATGCGCATCCCAAAAAACCTGCGCATGCGCATCCCACAAAACCGGCGCATGCGCATCCCACAAAACCTGCGCATACGCATCCCACAAAACCTCGCACGTGTTTTTACTCGACTAGCCGGCGGGATGCATCCTCTCGCACGTGTTTTTACTCGACTAGCCTGCGGGATGCATCCTCTCGCACGTGTTTTTACTCGACTAGCCTGCGGGATGCACCCTCTCGCACGTGTTTTTACTCGACTAGCCTGCGGGAAGCATCCTCTCGCACGTGTTTTTGCTCGACTAGCCATGCGCATCCCAAAAAACCTGCGCATGCGCATCCCAAAAAACCTGCGCATGCGCATCCCACAAAACCTGCGCATGCGCATCCCACAAAACCTGCGCATACGCATCCCACAAAACCTCGCACGTGTTTTAACTCGACTAGCCGGCGGGATGCATCCTCTCGCACGTGTTTTTACTCGACTAGCCTGCGGGAAGCATCCTCTCGCACGTGTTTTTGCTCGACTAGCCTGCGGGATGCATCCTCTCGCACGTGTTTTTGCTCGACTAGCCATGCGCATCCCAAAAAACCTGCGCATGCGCATCCCACAAAACCGGCGCATGCGCATCCCACAAAACCTCGCACGTGTTTTTACTCGACTAGCCGGCGGGATGCATCCTCTCGCACGTGTTTTTACTGGACTAGCCTGCGGGATGCATCCTCTCGCACGTGTTTTTGTTCGACTAGCCATGCGCATCCCAAAAAACCTGCGCATGCGCATCCCATAAAACCTGCGCATGCGCATCCCACAAAACCTGCGCATGCGCATCCCACAAAACCTCGCACGTGTTTTTACTCGACTAGCCTGCGGGATGCACCCTCTCGCACGTGTTTTTACTCGACTAGCCTGCGGGAAGCATCCTCTCGCACGTGTTTTTACTCGACTAGCCTGCGGGATGCATCCTCTCGCACGTGTTTTTACTCGACTAGCCTGCGGGATGCATCCTCTCGCACGTGTTTTTGCTCGACTAGCCTGCGGGATGCATCCTCTCGCACGTGTTTTTGCTCGACTAGCCATGCGCATCCCAAAAAACCTGCGCATGCGCATCCCAAAAAACCTGCGCATGCGCATCCCACAAAACCTGCGCATGCGCATCCCAGAAATCCTGCGCATACGCATCCCACAAAACCTCGCACGTGTTTTTACTCGACTAGCCGGCGGGATGCATCCTCTCGCACGTGTTTTTACTCGACTAGCCTGCGGGATGCATCCTCTCGCACGTGTTTTTACTCGACTAGCCTGCGGGATGCATCCTCTCGCACGTGTTTTTACTCGACTAGCCTGCGGGAAGCATCCTCTCGCACGAGTTTTTGCTCGACTAGCCTGCGGGATGCATCCTCTCGCACGTGTTTTTGCTCGACTAGCCATGCGCATCCCAAAAAACCTGCGCATGCGCATCCCACAAAACCGGCGCATGCGCATCCCACAAAACCTCGCACGTGTTTTTACTCGACTAGCCGGCGGGATGCATCCTCTCGCACGTGTTTTTACTGGACTAGCCTGCGGGATGCATCCTCTCGCACGTGTTTTTGCTCGACTAGCCATGCGCATCCCAAAAAACTTGCGCATGCGCATCCCAAAAAACCTGCGCATGCGCATCCCACAAAACCTGCGCATACGCATCCCACAAAACCTCGCACGTGTTTTTACTCGACTAGCCGGCGGGATGCATCCTCTCGCACGTGTTTTTCCTGGACTAGCCTGCGGGATGCATCCTCTCGCACGTGTTTTTACTCGACTAGCCTGCGGGATGCACCCTCTCGCACGTGTTTTTACTCCACTAGCCTGCGGGAAGCATCCTCTCGCACGTGTTTTTGCTCGACTAGCCTGCGGGATGCATCCTCTCGCACGTGTTTTTGCTCGACTAGCCATGCGCATCCCAAAAAACCTGCGCATGCGCATCCCAAAAAACCTGCGCATGCGCATCCCACAAAACCTGCGCATGCGCATCCCACAAAACCTCGCACGTGTTTTTACTCGACTAGCCTGCGGGATGCATCCTCTCGCACGTGTTTTTACTCGACTAGCCTGCGGGATGCATCCTCTCGCACGTGTTTTTACTCGACTAGCCTGCGGGATGCATCCTCTCGCACGTGTTTTTACTCGACTAGCCTGCGGGATGCATCCTCTCGCACGTGTTTTTACTCGACTAGCCTGCGGGAAGCATCCTCTCGCACGTGTTTTTGCTCGACTAGCCTGCGGGATGCATCCTCTCGCACGTGTTTTTGCTCGACTAGCCATGCGCATCGCAAAAAATCTGCGCATGCGCATCCCAAAAAACCTGCGCATGCGCATCCCACAAAACCGGCGCATGCGCATCCCACAAAACCTGCGCATACGCATCCCACAAAACCTCGCACGTGTTTTTACTCGACTAGCCGGCGGGATGCATCCTCTCGCACGTGTTTTTACTGGACTAGCCTGCGGGATGCATCCTCTCGCACGTGTTTTTGCTCGACTAGCCATGCGCATCCCAAAAAACCTGCGCATGCGCATCCCACAAAACCGGCGCATGCGCAACCCACAAAACCTGCGCATACGCATCCCACAAAACCTCGCACGTGTTTTTACTCGACTAGCCGGCGGGATGCATCCTCTCGCACGTGTTTTTACTCGACTAGCCTGCGGGATGCATCCTCTCGCACGTGTTTTTACTCGACTAGCCTGCGGGATGCACCCTCTCGCACGTGTTTTTACTCGACTAGCCTGCGGGAAGCATCCTCTCGCACGTGTTTTTGCTCGACTAGCCATGCGCATCCCAAAAAACCTGCGCATGCGCATCCCAAAAAACCTGCGCATGCGCATCCCACAAAACCTGCGCATACGCATCCCACAAAACCTCGCACGTGTTTTTACTCGACCAGCCTGCGGGATGCACCCTCTCGCACGTGTTTTTACTCGACTAGCCTGCGGGAAGCATCCTCTCGCACGTGTTTTTACTCGACTAGCCTGCGGGATGCATCCTCTCGCACGTGTTTTTACTCGACTAGCCTGCGGGATGCATCCTCTCGCACGTGTTTTTGCTCGACTAGCCTGCGGGATGCATCCTCTCGCACGTGTTTTTGCTCGACTAGCCATGCGCATCCCAAAAAACCTGCGCATGCGCATCCCAAAAAACCTGCGCATGCGCATCCCACAAAACCTGCGCATGCGCATCCCAGAAAACCTGCGCATACGCATCCCACAAAACCTCGCACGTGTTTTTACTCGACTAGCCGGCGGGATGCATCCTCTCGCACGTGTTTTTACTCGACTAGCCTGCGGGATGCATCCTCTCGCACGTGTTTTTACTCGACTAGCCTGCGGGATGCATCCTCTCGCACGTGTTTTTACTCGACTAGCCTGCGGGATGCATCCTCTCGCACGTGTTTTTGCTCGACTAGCCTGCGGGATGCATCCTCTCGCACGTGTTTTTGCTCGACTAGCCATGCGCATCCCAAAAAACCTGCGCATGCGCATCCCACAAAACCGGCGCATGCGCATCCCACAAAACCTCGCACGTGTTTTTACTCGACTAGCCGGCGGGATGCATCCTCTCGCACGTGTTTTTACTGGACTAGCCTGCGGGATGCATCCTCTCGCACGTGTTTTTGCTCGACTAGCCATGCGCATCCCAAAAAACTTGCGCATGCGCATCCCAAAAAACCTGCGCATGCGCATCCCACAAAACCTGCGCATACGCATCCCACAAAACCTCGCTCGTGTTTTTACTCGACTAGCCGGCGGGATGCATCCTCTCGCACGTGTTTTTCCTGGACTAGCCTGCGGGATGCATCCTCTCGCACGTGTTTTTACTCGACTAGCCTGCGGGATGCACCCTCTCGCACGTGTTTTTACTCCACTAGCCTGCGGGAAGCATCCTCTCGCACGTGTTTTTGCTCGACTAGCCTGCGGGATGCATCCTCTCGCACGTGTTTTTGCTCGACTAGCCATGCGCATCCCAAAAAACCTGCGCATGCGCATCCCACAAAACCGGCGCATGCGCATCCCACAAAACCTGCGCATACGCATCCCACAAAAACTCGCACGTGTTTTTACTCGACTAGCCGGCGGGTTGCATCCTCTCGCACGTGTTTTTACTGGACTAGCCTGCGGGATGCATCCTCTCGCACGTGTTTTTGCTCGACTAGCCATGCTCATCCCAAAAAACCTGCGCATGCGCATCCCACAAAACCTGCGCATGCGCATCCCACAAAACCTCGCACGTGTTTTTACTCGACTAGCCTGCGGGATGCATCCTCTCGCACGTGTTTTTACTCGACTAGCCTGCGGGATGCATCCTCTCGCACGTGTTTTTGCTCGACTAGCCTGCGGGATGCATCCTCTCGCACGTGTTTTAGCTCGACTAGCCATGCGCATCCCAAAAAAACCTGCGCATGCGCATCCCAAAAAACCTGCGCCTGCGCATCCCACAAAACCTGCGCATGCGCATCCCACAAAACCTGCGCATACGCATCCCACAAAACCTCGCACGTGTTTTTACTCGACTAGCCGGCGGGATGCATCCTCTCGCACGTGTTTTTACTCGACTAGCCTGCGGGATGCATCCTCTCGCACGTGTTTTTACTCGACTAGCCTGCGGGATGCATCCTCTCGCACGTGTTTTTACTCGACTAGCCTGCGGGATGCATCCTCTCGCACGTGTTTTTACTCGACTAGCCTGCGGGAAGCATCCTCTCGCACGTGTTTTTGCTCGACTAGCCTGCGGGATGCATCCTCTCGCACGTGTTTTTGCTCGACTAGCCATGCGCATCCCAAAAAACCTGCGCCTGCGCATCCCACAAAACCTGCGCATGCGCATCCCACAAAACCTGCGCATACGCATCAAACAAAACCTCGCACGTGTTTTTACTCGACTAGCCGGCGGGATGCATCCTCTCGCACGTGTTTTTACTCGACTAGCCTGCGGGATGCATCCTCTCGCACGTGTTTTTGCTCGACTAGCCATGCGCATCCCAAAAAACCTGCGCATGCGCATCCCAAAAAACCTGCGCATGCGCATCCCACAAAACCTGCGCATACGCATCCCACAAAACCTCGCACGTGTTTTTACTCGACTAGCCGGCGGGATGCATCCTCTCGCACGTGTTTTTACTGGACTAGCCTGCGGCATGCATCCTCTCGCACGTGTTTTTACTCGACTAGCCTGCGGGATGCACCCTCTCGCACGTGTTTTTACTCGACTAGCCTGCGGGATGCATCCTCTCGCACGTGTTTTTACTCGACTAGCCTGCGGGATGCATCCTCTCGCACGTGTTTTTACTCGACTAGCCTGCGGGATGCATCCTCCCGCACGTGTTTTTACTCGACTAGCCTGCGGGATGCATCCTCTCGCACGTGTTTTTACTCGACTAGCCTGCGGGATGTATCCTCTCGCACGTGTTTTTACTCGACTAGCCTGCGGGATGCATCCTCTCGCACGTGTTTTTGCTCGACTAGCCTGCGGGATGCATCCTCTCGCACGTGTTTTTGCTCGACTAGCCATGCGCATCCCAAAAAACCTGCGCATGCGCATCCCAAAAAACCTGCGCATGCGCATCCCACAAAACCGGCGCATGCGCATCCCACAAAACCTCGCACGTGTTTTTACTCGACTAGCCGGCGGGATGCATCCTCTCGCACGTGTTTTTACTGGACTAGCTTGCGGGATGCATCCTCTCGCACGTGTTTTTGCTCGACTAGCCATGCGCATCCCAAAAAACCTGCGCATGCGCATCCCATAAAACCTGCGCATGCGCATCCCACAAAACCTGCGCATGCGCATCCCACAAAACCTCGCACGTGTTTTTACTCGACTAGCCTGCGGGATGCACCCTCTCGCACGTGTTTTTACTCGACTAGCCTGCGGGAAGCATCCTCTCGCACGTGTTTTTACTCGACTAGCCTGCGGGATGCATCCTCTCGCACGTGTTTTTACTCGACTAGCCTGCGGGATGCATCCTCTCGCACGTGTTTTTGCTCGACTAGCCTGCGGGATGCATCCTCTCGCACGTGTTTTTGCTCGACTAGCCATGCGCATCCCAAAAAACCTGCGCATGCGCATCCCAAAAAACCTGCGCATGCGCATCCCACAAAACCTGCGCATGCGCATCCCAGAAAACCTGCGCATACGCATCCCACAAAACCTCGCACGTGTTTTTACTCGACTAGCCGGCGGGATGCATCCTCTCGCACGTGTTTTTACTCGACTAGCCTGCGGGATGCATCCTCTCGCACGTGTTTTTACTCGACTAGCCTGCGGGATGCATCCTCTCGCACGTGTTTTTACTCGACTAGCCTGCGGGATGCATCCTCTCGCACGTGTTTTTGCTCGACTAGCCTGCGGGATGCATCCTCTCGCACGTGTTTTTGCTCGACTAGCCATGCGCATCCCAAAAAACCTGCGCATGCGCATCCCACAAAACCGGCGCATGCGCATCCCACAAAACCTCGCACGTGTTTTTACTCGACTAGCCGGCGGGATGCATCCTCTCGCACGTGTTTTTACTGGACTAGCCTGCGGGATGCATCCTCTCGCACGTGTTTTTGCTCGACTAGCCATGCGCATCCCAAAAAACTTGCGCATGCGCATCCCAAAAAACCTGCGCATGCGCATCCCACAAAACCTGCGCATACGCATCCCACAAAACCTCGCACGTGTTTTTACTCGACTAGCCGGCGGGATGCATCCTCTCGCACGTGTTTTTCCTGGACTAGCCTGCGGGATGCATCCTCTCGCACGTGTTTTTACTCGACTAGCCTGCGGGATGCACCCTCTCGCACGTGTTTTTACTCCACTAGCCTGCGGGAAGCATCCTCTCGCACGTGTTTTTGCTCGACTAGCCTGCGGGATGCATCCTCTCGCACGTGTTTTTGCTCGACTAGCCATGCGCATCCCAAAAAACCTGCGCATGCGCATCCCACAAAACCGGCGCATGCGCATCCCACAAAACCTGCGCATACGCATCCCACAAAAACTCGCACGTGTTTTTACTCGACTAGCCGGCGGGTTGCATCCTCTCGCACGTGTTTTTACTGGACTAGCCTGCGGGATGCATCCTCTCGCACGTGTTTTTGCTCGACTAGCCATGCTCATCCCAAAAAACCTGCGCATGCGCATCCCACAAAACCTGCGCATGCGCATCCCACAAAACCTCGCACGTGTTTTTACTCGACTAGCCTGCGGGATGCATCCTCTCGCACGTGTTTTTACTCGACTAGCCTGCGGGATGCATCCTCTCGCACGTGTTTTTGCTCGACTAGCCTGCGGGATGCATCCTCTCGCACGTGTTTTTACTCGACTAGCCTGCGGGATGCATCCTCTCGCACGTGTTTTTACTCGACTAGCCTGCGGGAAGCATCCTCTCGCACGTGTTTTTACTCGACTAGCCTGCGGGATGCATCCTCTCGCACGTGTTTTTACTCGACTAGCCTGCGGGATGCATCCTCTCGCACGTGTTTTTACTCGACTAGCCTGCGGGATGCATCCTCTCGCACGTGTTTTTACTCGACTAGCCTGCGGGAAGCATCCTCTCGCACGTGTTTTTGCTCGACTAGCCTGCGGGATGCATCCTCTCGCACGTGTTTTTGCTCGACTAGCCATGCGCATCCCAAAAAACCTGCGCCTGCGCATCCCACAAAACCTGCGCATGCGCATCCCACAAAACCTGCGCATACGCATCAAACAAAACCTCGCACGTGTTTTTACTCGACTAGCCGGCGGGATGCATCCTCTCGCACGTGTTTTTACTCGACTAGCCTGCGGGATGCATCCTCTCGCACGTGTTTTTGCTCGACTAGCCATGCGCATCCCAAAAAACCTGCGCATGCGCATCCCAAAAAACCTGCGCATGCGCATCCCACAAAACCTCGCACGTGTTTTTACTCGACTAGCCGGCGGGATGCATCCTCTCGCACGTGTTTTTACTGGACTAGCCTGCGGCATGCATCCTCTCGCACGTGTTTTTACTCGACTAGCCTGCGGGATGCATCCTCCCGCACGTGTTTTTACTCGACTAGCCTGCGGGATGCATCCTCTCGCACGTGTTTTTACTCGACTAGCCTGCGGGATGCATCCTCTCGCACGTGTTTTTACTCGACTAGCCTGCGGGATGCATCCTCTCGCACGTGTTTTTACTCGACTAGCCTGCGGGATGCATCCTCCCGCACGTGTTTTTACTCGACTAGCCTGCGGGATGCATCCTCTCGCACGTGTTTTTACTCGACTAGCCTGCGGGATGTATCCTCTCGCACGTGTTTTTACTCGACTAGCCTGCGGGATGCATCCTCTCGCACGTGTTTTTGCTCGACTAGCCTGCGGGATGCATCCTCTCGCACGTGTTTTTGCTCGACTAGGCTGCGGGATGCATCCTCTCGCACGTGTTTTTACTCGACTAGCCTGCGGGATGCATCCTCTCGCACGTGTTTTTACTCGACCAGCCTGCGGGATGCATCCTCTCGCACGTGTTTTTGCTCGACTAGCCATGCGCATCCCAAAAAACCTGCGCATGCGCATCCCAAAAAACCTGCGCCTGCGCATCCCACAAAACCTGCGCATGCGCATCCCACAAAACCTGCGCATACGCATCCCTCAAAACCTCGCACGTGTTTTTACTCGACTAGCCGGCGGGATGCATCCTCTCGCACGTGTTTTTACTCGACTAGCCTGCGGGATGCATCCTCTCGCACGTGTTTTTACTCGACTAGCCTGCGGGATGCATCCTCTCGCACGTGTTTTTACTCGACTAGCCTGCGGGAAGCATCCTCTCGCACGTGTTTTTGCTCGACTAGCCTGCGGGATGCATCCTCTCGCACGTGTTTTTGCTCGACTAGCCATGCGCATCCCAAAAAACCTGCGCATGCGCATCCCAAAAAACCTGCGCATGCGCATCCCACAAAACCTCGCACGTGTTTTTACTCGACTAGCCGGCGGGATGCATCCTCTCGCACGTGTTTTTACTGGACTAGCCTGCGGGATGCATCCTCTCGCACGTGTTTTTACTCGACTAGCCTGCGGGATGCACCCTCTCGCACGTGTTTTTACTCGACTAGCCTGCGGGATGCATCCTCTCGCACGTGTTTTTACTCGACTAGCCTGCGGGATGCATCCTCCCGCACGTGTTTTTACTCGACTAGCCTGCGGGATGCATCCTCTCGCACGTGTTTTTACTCGACTAGCCTGCGGGATGTATCCTCTCGCACGTGTTTTTGCTCGACTAGCCTGCGGGATGCATCCTCTCGCACGTGTTTTTGCTCGACTAGCCATGCGCATCCCAAAAAACCTGCGCATGCGCATCCCAAAAAACCTGCGCCTGCGCATCCCACAAAACCTGCGCATGCGCATCCCACAAAACCTGCGCATACGCATCAAACAAAACCTCGCACGTGTTTTTACTCGACTAGCCGGCGGGATGCATCCTCTCGCACGTGTTTTTACTCGACTAGCCTGCGGGATGCATCCTTTCGCACGTGTTTTTACTCGACTAGCCTGCGGGATGCATCCTCTCGCACGTGTTTATACTCGACTAGCCTGCGGGAAGCATCCTCTCGCACGTGTTTTTGCTCGACTAGCCTGCGGGATGCACCCTCTCGCACGTGTTTTTACTCGACTAGCCTGCGGGATGCATCCTCTCGCACGTGTTTTTACTCGACTAGCCTGCGGGATGCATCCTCCCGCACGTGTTTTTGCTCGACTAGCCATGCGCATCCCAAAAAACCTGCGCATGCGCATCCCACAAAACCGGCGCTTGCGCATCCCACAAAACCTGCGCATACGCATCCCACAAAACCTCGCACGTGTTTTTACTCGACTAGCCGGCGGGATGCATCCTCTCGCACGTGTTTTTACTGGACTAGCCTGCGGGATGCATCCTCTCGCACGTGTTTTTGCTCGACTAGCCATGCGCATCCCAAAAAACCTGCGCATGCGCATCCCACAAAACCTGCGCATACGCATCCCACAAAACCTCGCACGTGTTTTTACTCGACTAGCCGGCGGGATGCATCCTCTCGCACGTGTTTTTACTGGACTAGCCTGCGGGATGCATCCTCTCGCACGTGTTTTTACTCGACTAGCCTGCGGGATGCATCCTCTCGCACGTGTTTTTACTCGACTAGCCTGCGGGAAGCATCCTCTCGCACGTGTTTTTGCTCGACTAGCCTGCGGGATGCACCCTCTCGCACGTGTTTTTACTCGACTAGCCTGCGGGATGCATCCTCTCGCACGTGTTTTTACTCGACTAGCCTGCGGGATGCATCCTCCCGCACGTGTTTTTGCTCGACTAGCCATGCGCATCCCAAAAAACCTGCGCATGCGCATCCCAAAAAACCTGCGCATGCGCATCCCACAAAACCTGCGCATACGCATCCCACAAAACCTCGCACGTGTTTTTACTCGACTAGCCGGCGGGATGCATCCTCTCGCACGTGTTTTTACTGGACTAGCCTGCGGGATGCATCCTCTCGCACGTGTTTTTACTCGACTAGCCTGCGGGATGCACCCTCTCGCACGTGTTTTTACTCGACTAGCCTGCGGGATGCATCCTCTCGCACGTGTTTTTACTCGACTAGCCTGCGGGATGCATCCTCTCGCACGTGTTTTTACTCGACTAGCCTGCGGGATGCATCCTCCCGCACGTGTTTTGACTCGACTAGCCTGCGGGATGCATCCTCTCGCACGTGTTTTTACTCGACTAGCCTGCGGGATGTATCCTCTCGCACGTGTTTTTGCTCGACTAGCCTGCGGGATGCATCCTCTCGCACGTGTTTTTGCTCGACTAGCCATGCGCATCCCAAAAAACCTGCGCATGCGCATCCCACAAAACCTGCGCATACGCATCAAACAAAACCTCGCACGTGTTTTTACTCGACTAGCCGGCGGGATGCATCCTCTCGCACGTGTTTTTACTCGACTAGCCTGCGGGATGCATCCTCTCGCACGTGTTTTTACTCGACTAGCCTGCGGGATGCATCCTCTCGCACGTGTTTTTACTCGACTAGCCTGCGGGAAGCATCCTCTCGCACGTGTTTTTGCTCGACTAGCCTGCGGGATGCATCCTCTCGCACGTGTTTTTACTGGACTAGCCTGCGGGATGCATCCTCTCGCACGTGTTTTTGCTCGACTAGCCATGCGCATCCCAAAAAACCTGCGCATGCGCATCCCAAAAAACCTGCGCATGCGCATCCCACAAAACCTGCGCATACGCATCCCACAAAACCTCGCACGTGTTTATACTCGACTAGCCGGCGGGATGCATCCTCTCGCACGTGTTTTTACTGGACTAGCCTGCGGGATGCATCCTCTCGCACGTGTTTTTACTCGGCTAGCCTGCGGGATGCACCCTCTCGCACGTGTTTTTACTCGACTAGCCTGCGGGATGCATCCTCTCGCACGTGTTTTTACTCGACTAGCCTGCGGGATGCATCCTCTCGCACGTGTTTTTACTCGACTAGCCTGCGGGATGCATCCTCCCGCACGTGTTTTTACTCGACTAGTCTGCGGGATGCATCCTCTCGCACGTGTTTTTACTCGACTAGCCTGCGGGATGTATCCTCTCGCACGTGTTTTTACTCGACTAGCCTGCGGGATGCATCCTCTCGCACGTGTTTTTGCTCGACTAGCCTGCGGGATGCATCCTCTCGCACGTGTTTTTGCTCGACTAGCCTGCGGGATGCATCCTCTCGCACGTGTTTTTACTCGACTAGCCTGCGGGATGCATCCTCTCGCACGTGTTTTTACTCGACCAGCCTGCGGGATGTATCCTCTCGCACGTGTTTTTGCTCGACTAGCCATGCGCATCCCAAAAAACCTGCGCATGCGCATCCCAAAAAACCTGCGCATGCGCATCCCGCAAAACCTGCGCATACGCATCCCACAAAACCTCGCACGTGTTTTTACTCGACTAGCCGGCGGGATGCATCCTCTCGCACGTGTTTTTACTGGACTAGCCTGCGGGATGCATCCTCTCGAACGTGTTTTTGCTCGACTAGGCTGCGGGATGCATCCTCTCGCACGTGTTTTTGCTCGACTAGCCATGCGCATCCCAAAAAACCTGCGCATGCGCATCCCAAAAAACCTGCGCATGCGCATCCCACAAAACCGGCGCTTGCGCATCCCACAAAACCTGCGCATACGCATCCCACAAAACCTCGCACGTGTTTTTACTCGACTAGCCGGCGGGATGCATCCTCTCGCACGTGTTTTTACTGGACTAGCCTGCGGGATGCATCCTCTCGTACGTGTTTTTGCTCGACTAGCCATGCGCATCCCAAAAAACCTGCGCATGCGCATCCCACAAAACCTGCGCATACGCATCCCACAAAACCTCGCACGTGTTTTTACTCGACTAGCCGGCGGGATGCATCCTCTCGCACGTGTTTTTACTGGACTAGCCTGCGGGATGCATCCTCTCGCACGTGTTTTTACTCGACTAGCCTGCGGGATGCACCCTCTCGCACGTGTTTTTACTCGACTAGCCTGCGGGATGCATCCTCTCGCACGTGTTTTTACTCGACTAGCCTGCGGGATGCATCCTCCCGCACGTGTTTTAACTCGACTAGCCTGCGGGACGCATCCTCTCGCACGTGTTTTTACTCGACTAGCCTGCGGGATGTATCCTCTCGCACGTGTTTTTGCTCGACTAGCCTGCGGGATGCATCCTCTCGCACGTGTTTTTGCTCGACTAGCCATGCGCATCCCAAAAAACCTGCGCATGCGCATCCCAAAAAACCTGCGCCTGCGCATCCCACAAAACCTGCGCATGCGCATCCCACAAAACCTGCGCATACGCATCAAACAAAACCTCGCACGTGTTTTTACTCGACTAGCCGGCGGGATGCATCCTCTCGCACGTGTTTTTACTCGACTAGCCTGCGGGATGCATCCTCTCGCACGTGTTTTTACTCGACTAGCCTGCGGGATGCATCCTCTCGCACGTGTTTTTACTCGACTAGCCTGCGGGAAGCATCCTCTCGCACGTGTTTTTGCTCGACTAGCCTGCGGGATGCACCCTCTCGCACGTGTTTTTACTCGACTAGCCTGCGGGATGCATCCTCTCGCACGTGTTTTTACTCGACTAGCCTGCGGGATGCATCCTCCCGCACGTGTTTTTGCTCGACTAGCCATGCGCATCCCAAAAAACCTGCGCATGCGCATCCCAAAAAACCTGCGCATGCGCATCCCACAAAACCTGCGCATACGCATCCCACAAAACCTCGCACGTGTTTTTACTCGACTAGCCGGCGGGATGCATCCTCTCGCACGTGTTTTTACTGGACTAGCCTGCGGGATGCATCCTCTCGCACGTGTTTTTACTCGACTAGCCTGCGGGATGCATCCTCTCGCACGTGTTTTTACTCGACTAGCCTGCGGGATGCATCCTCCCGCACGTGTTTTGACTCGACTAGCCTGCGGGATGCATCCTCTCGCACGTGTTTTTACTCGACTAGCCTGCGGGATGTATCCTCTCGCACGTGTTTTTGCTCGACTAGCCTGCGGGATGCATCCTCTCGCACGTGTTTTTGCTCGACTAGCCATGCGCATCCCAAAAAACCTGCGCATGCGCATCCCACAAAACCTGCGCATACGCATCAAACAAAACCTCGCACGTGTTTTTACTCGACTAGCCGGCGGGATGCATCCTCTCGCACGTGTTTTTACTCGACTAGCCTGCGGGATGCATCCTCTCGCACGTGTTTTTACTCGACTAGCCTGCGGGATGCATCCTCTCGCACGTGTTTTTACTCGACTAGCCTGCGGGAAGCATCCTCTCGCACGTGTTTTTGCTCGACTAGCCTGCGGGATGCATCCTCTCGCACGTGTTTTTACTGGACTAGCCTGCGGGATGCATCCTCTCGCACGTGTTTTTGCTCGACTAGCCATGCGCATCCCAAAAAACCTGCGCATGCGCATCCCAAAAAACCTGCGCATGCGCATCCCACAAAACCTGCGCATACGCATCCCACAAAACCTCGCACGTGTTTATACTCGACTAGCCGGCGGGATGCATCCTCTCGCACGTGTTTTTACTGGACTAGCCTGCGGGATGCATCCTCTCGCACGTGTTTTTACTCGACTAGCCTGCGGGATGCACCCTCTCGCACGTGTTTTTACTCGACTAGCCTGCGGGATGCATCCTCTCGCACGTGTTTTTACTCGACTAGCCTGCGGGATGCATCCTCTCGCACGTGTTTTTACTCGACTAGCCTGCGGGATGCATCCTCCCGCACGTGTTTTTACTCGACTAGCCTGCGGGATGCATCCTCTCGCACGTGTTTTTACTCGACTAGCCTGCGGGATGTATCCTCTCGCACGTGTTTTTACTCGACTAGCCTGCGGGATGCATCCTCTCGCACGTGTTTTTGCTCGACTAGCCTGCGGGATGCATCCTCTCGCACGTGTTTTTGCTCGACTAGCCTGCGGGATGCATCCTCTCGCACGTGTTTTTACTCGACTAGCCTGCGGGATGCATCCTCTCGCACGTGTTTTTACTCGACCAGCCTGCGGGATGCATCCTCTCGCACGTGTTTTTACTCGACTAGCCTGCGGGATGCATCCTCTCGCACGTGTTTTTACTCGACTAGCCTGCGGGATGCATCCTCTCGCACGTGTTTTTACTCGACTAGCCTGCGGGATGCATCCTCCCGCACGTGTTTTTACTCGACTAGCCTGCGGGATGCATCCTCTCGCACGTGTTTTTACTCGACTAGCCTGCGGGATGTATCCTCTCGCACGTGTTTTTGCTCGACTAGCCTGCGGGATGCATCCTCCCGCACGTGTTTTTACTCGACTAGCCTGCGGGATGCATCCTCTCGCACGTGTTTTTACTCGACTACCCTGCGGGATGCATCCTCTCGTACGTGTTTTTGCTCGACTAGCCATGCGCATCCCAAAAAACCTGCGCATGCGCATCCCAAAAAACCTGCGCCTGCGCATCCCAAAAAAACCTGCGCCTGCGCATCCCACAAAACCTGCGCATACGCATCCCACAAAACCTCGCACGTGTTTTTACTCGACTAGCCGGCGGGATGCATCCTCTCGCACGTGTTTTTACTCGACTAGCCTGCGGGATGCATCCTCTCGCACGTGTTTTTACTCGACTAGCCTGCGGGATGCATCCTCTCGCACGTGTTTTTACTCGACTAGCCTGCGGGAAGCATCCTCTCGCACGCGTTTTTGCTCGACTAGCCTGCGGGATGCATCCTCTCGCACGTGTTTTTGCTCGACTAGCCATGCGCATCCCAAAAAACCTGCGCATGCGCATCCCAAAAAACCTGCGCATGCGCATCCCACAAAACCTGCGCATACGCATCCCACAAAACCTCGCACGTGTTTTTACTCGACTAGCCAGCGGGATGCATCCTCTCGCACGTGTTTTTACTGGACTAGCCTGCGGGATGCATCCTCTCGCACGTGTTTTTACTCGACTAGCCTGCGGGATGCACCCTCTCGCACGTGTTTTTACTCGACTAGCCTGCGGGATGCACCCTCTCGCACGTGTTTTTACTCGACTAGCCTGCGGGATGCATCCTCTCGCACGTGTTTTTACTCGACTAGCCTGCGGGATGCATCCTCCCGCACGTGTTTTGACTCGACTAGCCTGCGGGATGCATCCTCTCGCACGTGTTTTTACTCGACTAGCCTGCGGGATGTATCCTCTCGCACGTGTTTTTGCTCGACTAGCCTGCGGGATGCATCCTCTCGCACGTGTTTTTGCTCGACTAGCCATGCGCATCCCAAAAAACCTGCGCATGCGCATCCCACAAAACCTGCGCATACGCATCAAACAAAACCTCGCACGTGTTTTTACTCGTCTAGCCGGCGGGATGCATCCTCTCGCACGTGTTTTTACTCGACTAGCCTGCGGGATGCATCCTCTCGCACGTGTTTTTACTCGACTAGCCTGCGGGATGCATCCTCTCGCACGTGTTTTTACTCGACTAGCCTGCGGGAAGCATCCTCTCGCACGTGTTTTTGCTCGACTAGCCTGCGGGATGCATCCTCTCGCACGTGTTTTTACTGGACTAGCCTGCGGGATGCATCCTCTCGCACGTGTTTTTGCTCGACTAGCCATGCGCATCCCAAAAAACCTGCGCATGCGCATCCCAAAAAACCTGCGCATGCGCATCCCACAAAACCTGCGCATACGCATCCCACAAAACCTCGCACGTGTTTATACTCGACTAGCCGGCGGGATGCATCCTCTCGCACGTGTTTTTACTGGACTAGCCTGCGGGATGCATCCTCTCGCACGTGTTTTTACTCGACTAGCCTGCGGGATGCACCCTCTCGCACGTGTTTTTACTCGACTAGTCTGCGGGATGCATCCTCTCGCACGTGTTTTTACTCGACTAGCCTGCGGGATGCATCCTCTCGCACGTGTTTTTACTCGACTAGCCTGCGGGATGCATCCTCCCGCACGTGTTTTTACTCGACTAGCCTGCGGGATGCATCCTCTCGCACGTGTTTTTACTCGACTAGCCTGCGGGATGTATCCTCTCGCACGTGTTTTTACTCGACTAGCCTGCGGGATGCATCCTCTCGCACGTGTTTTTGCTCGACTAGCCTGCGGGATGCATCCTCCCGCACGTGTTTTTGCTCGACTAGCCTGCGGGATGCATCCTCTCGCACGTGTTTTTACTCGACTAGCCTGCGGGATGCATCCTCTCGCACGTGTTTTTACTCGACCAGCCTGCGGGATGTATCCTCTCGCACGTGTTTTTGCTCGACTAGCCATGCGCATCCCAAAAAACCTGCGCATGCGCATCCCGCAAAACCTGCGCATACGCATCCCACAAAACCTCGCACGTGTTTTTACTCGACTAGCCGGCGGGATGCATCCTCTCGCACGTGTTTTTACTGGACTAGCCTGCGGGATGCATCCTCTCGAACGTGTTTTTGCTCGACTAGGCTGCGGGATGCATCCTCTCGCACGTGTTTTTGCTCGACTAGCCATGCGCATCCCAAAAAACCTGCGCATGCGCATCCCAAAAAACCTGCGCATGCGCATCCCAAAAAACCTGCGCATGCGCATCCCACAAAACCGGCGCTTGCGCATCCCCACAAAACCTGCGCATACGCATCCCACAAAACCTCGCACGTGTTTTTACTCGACTAGCCGGCGGGATGCATCCTCTCGCACGTGTTTTTACTGGACTAGCCTGCGGGATGCATCCTCTCGCACGTGTTTTTGCTCGACTAGCCATGCGGGATGCACCCTCTCGCACGTGTTTTTACTCGACTAGCCTGCGGGATGCATCCTCTCGCACGTGTTTTTACTCGACTAGGGTGCGGGATGCATCCTCCCGCACGTGTTTTTACTCGACTAGACTGCGGGATGCATCCTCTCGCACGTGTTTTTACTCGACTAGCCTGCGGGATGTATCCTCTCGCACGTGTTTTTGCTCGACTAGCCTGCGGGATGCATCCTCTCGCACGTGTTTTTGCTCGACTAGCCATGCGCATCCCAAAAAACCTGCGCATGCGCATCCCAAAAAACCTGCGCCTGCGCATCCCACAAAACCTGCGCATGCGCATCCCACAAAACCTGCGCATACGCATCAAACGAAACCTCGCACGTGTTTTTACTCGACTAGCCGGCGGGATGCATCCTCTCGCACGTGTTTTTACTCGACTAGCCTGCGGGATGCATCCTCTCGCACGTGTTTTTACTCGACTAGCCTGCGGGATGCATCCTCTCGCACGTGTTTTTACTCGACTAGCCTGCGGGATGCACCCTCTCGCACGTGTTTTTACTCGACTAGCCTGCGGGATGCATCCTCTCGCACGTGTTTTTACTCGACTAGCCTGCGGGATGCACCCTCTCGCACGTGTTTTTACTCGACTAGCCTGCGGGATGCATCCTCTCGCACGTGTTTTTACTCGACTAGCCTGCGGGATGCATCCTCCCGCACGTGTTTTTGCTCGACTAGCCATGCGCATCCCAAAAAACCTGCGCATGCGCATCCCAAAAAACCTGCGCATGCGCATCCCACAAAACCTGCGCATACGCATCCCACAAAACCTCGCACGTGTTTTTACTCGACTAGCCGGCGGGATGCATCCTCTCGCACGTGTTTTTACTGGACTAGCCTGCGGGATGCATCCTCTCGCACGTGTTTTTACTCGACTAGCCTGCGGGATGCACCCTCTCGCACGTGTTTTTACTCGACTAGCCTGCGGGATGCATCCTCTCGCACGTGTTTTTACTCGACTAGCCTGCGGGATGCATCCTCTCGCACGTGTTTTTACTCGACTAGCCTGCGGGATGCATCCTCCCGCACGTGTTTTTGCTCGACTAGCCATGCGCATCCCAAAAAACCTGCGCATGCGCATCCCAAAAAACCTGCGCATGCGCATCCCACAAAACCTGCGCATACGCATCCCACAAAACCTCGCACGTGTTTTTACTCGACTAGCCGGCGGGATGCATCCTCTCGCACGTGTTTTTACTGGACTAGCCTGCGGGATGCATCCTCTCGCACGTGTTTTTACTCGACTAGCCTGCGGGATGCACCCTCTCGCACGTGTTTTTACTCGACTAGCCTGCGGGATGCATCCTCTCGCACGTGTTTTTACTCGACTAGCCTGCGGGATGTATCCTCTCGCACGTGTTTTTGCTCGACTAGCCTGCGGGATGCATCCTCTCGCACGTGTTTTTACTCGACTAGCCTGCGGGATGCATCCTCTCGCACGTGTTTTTACTCGACTACCCTGCGGGATGCATCCTCTCGTACGTGTTTTTGCTCGAGTAGCCATGCGCATCCCAAAAAACCTGCGCATGCGCATCCCAAAAAACCTGCGCCTGCGCATCCCAAAAAACCTGCGCCTGCGCATCCCACAAAACCTGCGCATACGCATCCCACAAAACCTCGCACGTGTTTTTACTCGACTAGCCGGCGTGATGCATCCTCTCGCACGTGTTTTTACTCGACTAGCCTGCGGGATGCATCCTCTCGCACGTGTTTTTACTCGACTAGCCTGCGGGATGCATCCTCTCGCACGTGTTTTTACTCGACTAGCCTGCGGGAAGCAACCTCTCGCACGTGTTTTTGCTCGACTAGCCTGCGGGATGCATCCTCTCGCACGTGTTTTTGCTCGACTAGCCATGCGCATCCCAAAAAACCTGCGCATGCGCATCCCAAAAAACCTGCGCATGCGCATCCCACAAAACCGGCGCATGCGCATCCCACAAAACCTGCGCATACGCATCCCACAAAACCTCGCACGTGTTTTTACTCGACTAGCCTGCGGGAAGCATCCTCTCGCACGTGTTTTTGCTCGACTAGCCTGCGGGATGCATCCTCTCGCACGTGTTTTTGCTCGACTAGCCATGCGCATCCCAAAAAACCTGCGCATGCGCATCCCAAAAAACCTGCGCATGCGCATCCCACAAAACCGGCGCATGCGCATCCCACAAAACCTGCGCATACGCATCCCACAAAACCTCGCACGTGTTTTTACTCGACTAGCCGGCGGGATGCATCCTCTCGCACGTGTTTTTACTGGACTAGCCTGCGGGATGCATCCTCTCGCACGTGTTTTTACTCGACTAGCCTGCGGGATGCACCCTCTCGCACGTGTTTTTACTCGACTAGCCTGCGGGATGCATCCTCTCGCACGTGTTTTTACTCGACTAGCCTGCGGGATGCATCCTCTCGCACGTGTTTTTACTCGACTAGCCTGCGGGATGCATCCTCCCGCACGTGTTTTTACTCGACTAGCCTGCGGGATGCATCCTCTCGCACGTGTTTTTACTCGACTAGCCTGCGGGATGTATCCTCTCGCACGTGTTTTTACTCGACTAGCCTGCGGGATGCATCCTCTCGCACGTGTTTTTGCTCGACTAGCCTGCGGGATGCATCCTCTCGCACGTGTTTTTGCTCGACTAGCCTGCGGGATGCATCCTCTCGCACGTGTTTTTACTCGACTAGCCTGCGGGATGCATCCTCTCGCACGTGTTTTTACTCGACCAGCCTGCGGGATGTATCCTCTCGCACGTGTTTTTGCTCGACTAGCCATGCGCATCCCAAAAAACCTGCGCATGCGCATCCCAAAAAACCTGCGCATGCGCACCCCACAAAACCTGCGCATACGCATCCCACAAAACCTCGCACGTGTTTTTACTCGACTAGCCGGCGGGGTGCATCCTCTCGCACGTGTTTTTACTGGACTAGCCTGCGGGATGCATCCTCTCGAACGTGTTTTTGCTCGACTAGGCTGCGGGATGCATCCTCTCGCACGTGTTTTTGCTCGACTAGCCTGCGGGATGCATCCTCTCGCACGTGTTTTTACTCGACTAGCCTGCGGGATGCATCCTCTCGCACGTGTTTTTACTCGACCAGCCTGCGGGATGCATCCTCTCGGACGTGTTTTTACTCGACTAGCCTGCGGGATGCATCCTCTCGCACGTGTTTTTACTCGACTAGCCTGCGGGATGCATCCTCTCGCACGTGTTTTTACTCGACTAGCCTGCGGGATGCATCCTCCCGCACGTGTTTTTACTCGACTAGCCTGCGGGATGCATCCTCTCGCACGTGTTTTTACTCGACTAGCCTGCGGGATGTATCCTCTCGCACGTGTTTTTGCTCGACTAGCCTGCGGGATGCATCCTCTCGCACGTGTTTTTACTCGACTAGCCTGCGGGATGCATCCTCTCGCACGTGTTTTTACTCGACTACCCTGCGGGATGCATCCTCTCGTACGTGTTTTTGCTCGACTAGCCATGCGCATCCCAAAAAACCTGCGCATGCGCATCCCAAAAAACCTGCGCCTGCGCATCCCAAAAAACCTGCGCCTGCGCATCCCACAAAACCTGCGCATACGCATCCCACAAAACCTCGCACGTGTTTTTACTCGACTAGCCGGCGGGATGCATCCTCTCGCACGTGTTTTTACTCGACTAGCCTGCGGGATGCATCCTCTCGCACGTGTTTTTACTCGACTAGCCTGCGGGATGCATCCTCTCGCACGTGTTTTTACTCGACTAGCCTGCGGGAAGCATCCTCTCGCACGTGTTTTTGCTCGACTAGCCTGCGGGATGCATCCTCTCGCACGTGTTTTTGCTCGACTAGCCATGCGCATCCCAAAAAACCTGCGCATGCGCATCCCAAAAAACCTGCGCATGCGCATCCCACAAAACCGGCGCATGCGCATCCCACAAAACCTGCGCATACGCATCCCACAAAACCTCGCACGTGTTTTTACTCGACTAGCCGGCGGGATGCATCCTCTCGCACGTGTTTTTACTGGACTAGCCTGCGGGATGCATCCTCTCGCACGTGTTTTTACTCGACTAGCCTGCGGGATGCACCCTCTCGCACGTGTTTTTACTCGACTAGCCTGCGGGATGCATCCTCTCGCACGTGTTTTTACTCGACTAGCCTGCGGGATGCATCCTGTCGCACGTGTTTTTACTCGACTAGCCTGCGGGATGCATCCTCCCGCACGTGTTTTTACTCGACTAGCCTGCGGGATGCATCCTCTCGCACGTGTTTTTACTCGACTAGCCTGCGGGATGCATCCTCTCGAACGTGTTTTTGCTCGACTAGGCTGCGGGATGCATCCTCTCGCACGTGTTTTTGCTCGACTAGCCTGCGGGATGCATCCTCTCGCACGTGTTTTTACTCGACTAGCCTGCGGGATGCATCCTCTCGCACGTGTTTTTACTCGACCAGCCTGCGGGATGCATCCTCTCGCACGTGTTTTTGCTCGACTAGCCATGCGCATCCCAAAAAACCTGCGCATGCGCATCCCAAAAAACCTGCGCATGCGCATCCCACAAAACCTGCGCATACGCATCCCACAAAACCTCGCACGTGTTTTTACTCGACTAGCCTGCGGGAAGCATCCTCTCGCACGTGTTTTTGCTCGACTAGCCTGCGGGATGCATCCTCTCGCACGTGTTTTTGCTCGACTAGCCATGCGCATCCCAAAAAACCTGCGCATGCGCATCCCAAAAAACCTGCGCATGCGCATCCCACAAAACCGGCGCATGCGCATCCCACAAAACCTGCGCATACGCATCCCACAAAACCTCGCACGTGTTTTTACTCGACTAGCCGGCGGGATGCATCCTCTCGCACGTGTTTTTACTGGACTAGCCTGCGGGATGCATCCTCTCGCACGTGTTTTTACTCGACTAGCCTGCGGGATGCACCCTCTCGCACGTGTTTTTACTCGACTAGCCTGCGGGATGCATCCTCTCGCACGTGTTTTTACTCGACTAGCCTGCGGGATGCATCCTGTCGCACGTGTTTTTACTCGACTAGCCTGCGGGATGCATCCTCCCGCACGTGTTTTTACTCGACTAGCCTGCGGGATGCATCCTCTCGCACGTGTTTTTACTCGACTAGCCTGCGGGATGCATCCTCTCGAACGTGTTTTTGCTCGACTAGGCTGCGGGATGCATCCTCTCGCACGTGTTTTTGCTCGACTAGCCTGCGGGATGCATCCTCTCGCACGTGTTTTTACTCGACTAGCCTGCGGGATGCATCCTCTCGCACGTGTTTTTACTCGACCAGCCTGCGGGATGCATCCTCTCGCACGTGTTTTTGCTCGACTAGCCATGCGCATCCCAAAAAACCTGCGCATGCGCATCCCAAAAAACCTGCGCATGCGCATCCCACAAAACCTGCGCATACGCATCCCACAAAACCTCGCACGTGTTTTTACTCGACTAGCCGGCGGGATGCATCCTCTCGCACGTGTTTTTACTGGACTAGCCTGCGGGATGCATCCTCTCGCACGTGTTTTTACTCGACTAGCCTGCGGGATGCACCCTCTCGCACGTGTTTTTACTCGACTAGCCTGCGGGATGCATCCTCTCGCACGTGTTTTTACTCGACTAGCCTGCGGGATGCATCCTCTCGCACGTGTTTTTACTCGACTAGCCTGCGGGATGCATCCTCCCGCACGTGTTTTTACTCGACTAGCCTGCGGGATGCATCCTCTCGCACGTGTTTTTACTCGACTAGCCTGCGGGATGTATCCTCTCGCACGTGTTTTTACTCGACTAGCCTGCGGGATGCATCCTCTCGCACGTGTTTTTGCTCGACTAGCCTGCGGGATGCATCCTCTCGCACGTGTTTTTGCTCGACTAGCCTGCGGGATGCATCCTCTCGCACGTGTTTTTACTCGACTAGCCTGCGGGATGCATCCTCTCGCACGTGTTTTTACTCGACCAGCCTGCGGGATGTATCCTCTCGCACGTGTTTTTGCTCGACTAGCCATGCGCATCCCAAAAAACCTGCGCATGCGCATCCCAAAAAACCTGCGCATGCGCATCCCACAAAACCTGCGCATACGCATCCCACAAAACCTCGCACGTGTTTTTACTCGACTAGCCGGCGGGATGCATCCTCTCGCACGTGTTTTTACTGGACTAGCCTGCGGGATGCATCCTCTCGAACGTGTTTTTGCTCGACTAGGCTGCGGGATGCATCCTCTCGCACGTGTTTTTGCTCGACTAGCCTGCGGGATGCATCCTCTCGCACGTGTTTTTACTCGACTAGCCTGCGGGATGCATCCTCTCGCACGTGTTTTTACTCGACCAGCCTGCGGTATGCATCCTCTCGCACGTGTTTTTACTCGACTAGCCTGCGGGATGCATCCTCTCGCACGTGTTTTTACTCGACTAGCCTGCGGGATGCATCCTCTCGCACGTGTTTTTACTCGACTAGCCTGCGGGATGCATCCTCCCGCACGTGTTTTTACTCGACTAGCCTGCGGGATGCATCCTCTCGCACGTGTTTTTACTCGACTAGCCTGCGGGATGTATCCTCTCGCACGTGTTTTTGCTCGACTAGCCTGCGGGATGCATCCTCTCGCACGTGTTTTTACTCGACTAGCCTGCGGGATGCATCCTCTCGCACGTGTTTTTACTCGACTACCCTGCGGGATGCATCCTCTCGTACGTGTTTTTGCTCGACTAGCCATGCGCATCCCAAAAAACCTGCGCATGCGCATCCCAAAAAACCTGCGCATGCGAATCCCACAAAACAGGCGCATGCGCATCCCACAAAACCTGCGCATACGCATCCCACAAAACCTCGCACGTGTTTTTACTCGACTAGCCGGCGGGATGCATCCTCTCGCACGTGTTTTTACTGGACTAGCCTGCGGGATGCATCCTCTCGCACGTGTTTTTACTCGACTAGCCTGCGGGATGCACCCTCTCGCACGTGTTTTTACTCGACTAGCCTGCGGGATGCATCCTCTCGCACGTGTTTTTACTCGACTAGCCTGCGGGATGCATCCTCTCGCACGTGTTTTTACTCGACTAGCCTGCGGGATGCATCCTCCCGCACGTGTTTTTACTCGACTAGCCTGCGGGATGCATCCTCTCGCACGTGTTTTTACTCGACTAGCCTGCGGGATGCATCCTCTCGAACGTGTTTTTGCTCGACTAGGCTGCGGGATGCATCCTCTCGCACGTGTTTTTGCTCGACTAGCCTGCGGGATGCATCCTCTCGCACGTGTTTTTACTCGACTAGCCTGCGGGATGCATCCTCTCGCACGTGTTTTTACTCGACCAGCCTGCGGGATGCATCCTCTCGCACGTGTTTTTGCTCGACTAGCCATGCGCATCCCAAAAAACCTGCGCATGCGCATCCCAAAAAACCTGCGCATGCGCATCCCACAAAACCTGCGCATACGCATCCCACAAAACCTCGCACGTGTTTTTACTCGACTAGCCTGCGGGATGCACCCTCTCGCACGTGTTTTTACTCGACTAGCCTGCGGGATGCATCCTCTCGCACGTGTTTTTACTCGACTAGCCTGCGGGATGCATCCTCTCGCACGTGTTTTTACTCGACTAGCCTGCGGGATGCATCCTCCCGCACGTGTTTTTACTCGACTAGCCTGCGGGATGCATCCTCTCGCACGTGTTTTTACTCGACTAGCCTGCGGGATGTATCCTCTCGCACGTGTTTTTGCTCGACTAGCCTGCGGGATGCATCCTCTCGCACGTGTTTTTGCTCGACTAGCCATGCGCATCCCAAAAAACCTGCGCATGCGCATCCCAAAAAACCTGCGCCTGCGCATCCCACAAAACCTGCGCATGCGCATCCCACAAAACCTGCGCATACGCATCAAACAAAACCTCGCACGTGTTTTTACTCGACTAGCCGGCGGGATGCATCCTCTCGCACGTGTTTTTACTCGACTAGCCTGCGGGATGCATCCTCTCGCACGTGTTTTTACTCGACTAGCCTGCGGGATGCATCCTCTCGCACGTGTTTTTACTCGACTAGCCTGCGGGAAGCATCCTCTCGCACGTGTTTTTGCTCGACTAGCCTGCGGGATGCATCCTCTCGCACGTGTTTTTGCTCGACTAGCCATGCGCATCCCAAAAAACCTGCGCATGCGCATCCCAAAAAACCTGCGCATGCGCATCCCACAAAAACCGGCGCATGCGCATCCCACAAAACCTGCGCATACGCATCCCACAAAACCTCGCACGTGTTTTTACTCGACTAGCCGGCGGGATGCATCCTCTCGCACGTGTTTTTACTGGACTAGCCTGCGGGATGCATCCTCTCGCACGTGTTTTTACTCGACTAGCGTGCGGGATGCACCCTCTCGCACGTGTTTTTACTCGACTAGCCTGCGGGATGCATCCTCTCGCACGTGTTTTTACTCGACTAGCCTGCGGGATGCATCCTCTCGCACGTGTTTTTACTCGACTAGCCTGCGGGATGCATCCTCCCGCACGTGTTTTTACTCGACTAGCCTGCGGGATGCATCCTCTCGCACGTGTTTTTACTCGACTAGCCTGCGGGATGTATCCTCTCGCACGTGTTTTTACTCGACTAGCCTGCGGGATGCATCCTCTCGCACGTGTTTTTGCTCGACTAGCCTGCGGGATGCATCCCCTCGCACGTGTTTTTGCTCGACTAGCCTGCGGGATGCATCCTCTCGCACGTGTTTTTACTCGACTAGCCTGCGGGATGCATCCTCTCGCACGTGTTTTTACTCGACCAGCCTGCGGGATGCATCCTCTCGCACGTGTTTTTGCTCGACTAGCCATGCGCATCCCAAAAAACCTGCGCATGCGCATCCCAAAAAACCTGCGCATGCGCATCCCACAAAACCTGCGCATACGCATCCCACAAAACCTCGCACGTGTTTTTACTCGACTAGCCGGCGGGATGCATCCTCTCGCACGTGTTTTTACTGGACTAGCCTGCGGGATGCATCCTCTCGAACGTGTTTTTGCTCGACTAGGCTGCGGGATGCATCCTCTCGCACGTGTTTTTGCTCGACTAGCCTGCGGGATGCATCCTCTCGCACGTGTTTTTACTCGACTAGCCTGCGGGATGCATCCTCTCGCACGTGTTTTTACTCGACCAGCCTGCGGGATGCATCCTATCGCACGTGTTTTTACTCGACTAGCCTGCGGGATGCATCCTCTCGCACGTGTTTTTACTCGACTAGCCTGCGGGATGCACCCTCTCGCACGTGTTTTTACTCGACTAGCCTGCGGGATGCACCCTCTCGCACGTGTTTTTACTCGACTAGCCTGCGGGATGCATCCTCTCGCACGTGTTTTTACTCGACTAGCCTGCGGGATGCATCCTCTCGCACGTGTTTTTACTCGACTAGCCTGCGGGATGCATCCTCCCGCACGTGTTTTTACTCGACTAGCCTGCGGGATGCATCCTCTCGCACGTGTTTTTACTCGACTAGCCTGCGGGATGCACCCTCTCGCACGTGTTTTTACTCGACTAGCCTGCGGGATGCATCCTCTCGCACGTGTTTTTACTCGACTAGCCTGCGGGATGCATCCTCTCGCACGTGTTTTTACTCGACTAGCCTGCGGGATGCATCCTCCCGCACGTGTTTTTACTCGACTAGCCTGCGGGATGCATCCTCTCGCACGTGTTTTTACTCGACTAGCCTGCGGGATGTATCCTCTCGCACGTGTTTTTACTCGACTAGCCTGCGGGATGCATCCTCTCGCACGTGTTTTTGCTCGACTAGCCTGCGGGATGCATCCTCTCGCACGTGTTTTTGCTCGACTAGCCTGCGGGATGCATCCTCTCGCACGTGTTTTTACTCGACTAGCCTGCGGGATGCATCCTCTCGCACGTGTTTTTACTCGATCAGCCTGCGGGATGCATCCTCTCGCACGTGTTTTTGCTCGACTAGCCATGCGCATCCCAAAAAACCTGCGCATGCGCATCCCAAAAAACCTGCGCATGCGCATCCCACAAAACCTGCGCATACGCATCCCACAAAACCTCGCACGTGTTTTTACTCGACTAGCCGGCGGGATGCATCCTCTCGCACGTGTTTTTACTGGACTAGCCTGCGGGATGCATCCTCTCGAACGTGTTTTTGCTCGACTAGGCTGCGGGATGCATCCTCTCGCACGTGTTTTTGCTCGACTAGCCTGCGGGATGCATCCTCTCGCACGTGTTTTTACTCGACTAGCCTGCGGGATGCATCCTCTCGCACGTGTTTTTACTCGACCAGCCTGCGGGATGCATCCTCTCGCACGTGTTTTTACTCGACTAGCCTGCGGGATGCATCCTCTCGCACGTGTTTTTACTCGACTAGCCTGCGGGATGCACCCTCTCGCACGTGTTTTTACTCGACTAGCCTGCGGGATGCACCCTCTCGCACGTGTTTTTACTCGACTAGCCTGCGGGATGCATCCTCTCGCACGTGTTTTTACTCGACTAGCCTGCGGGATGCATCCTCTCGCACGTGTTTTTACTCGACTAGCCTGCGGGATGCATCCTCCCGCACGTGTTTTTACTCGACTAGCCTGCGGGATGCATCCTCTCGCACGTGCTTTTACTCGACTAGCCTGCGGGATGTATCCTCTCGCACGTGTTTTTGCTCGACTAGCCTGCGGGATGCATCCTCTCGCACGTGTTTTTGCTCGACTAGCCATGCGCATCCCAAAAAACCTGCGCATGCGCATCCCAAAAAACCTGCGCCTGCGCATCCCACAAAACCTGCGCATGCGCATCCCACAAAACCTGCGCATACGCATCAAACAAAACCTCGCACGTGTTTTTACTCGACTAGCCGGCGGGATGCATCCTCTCGCACGTGTTTTTACTCGACTAGCCTGCGGGATGCATCCTCTCGCACGTGTTTTTACTCGACTAGCCTGCGGGATGCATCCTCTCGCACGTGTTTTTACTCGACTAGCCTGCGGGAAGCATCCTCTCGCACGTGTTTTTGCTCGACTAGCCTGCGGGATGCATCCTCTCGCACGTGTTTTTGCTCGACTAGCCATGCGCATCCCAAAAAACCTGCGCATGCGCATCCCAAAAAACCTGCGCATGCGCATCCCACAAAACCGGCGCATGCGCATCCCACAAAACCTGCGCATACGCATCCCACAAAACCTCGCACGTGTTTTTACTCGACTAGCCGGCGGGATGCATCCTCTCGCACGTGTTTTTACTGGACTAGCCTGCGGGATGCATCCTCTCGCACGTGTTTTTACTCGACTAGCCTGCGGGATGCACCCTCTCGCACGTGTTTTTACTCGACTAGCCTGCGGGATGCATCCTCTCGCACGTGTTTTTACTCGACTAGCCTGCGGGATGCATCCTCTCGCACGTGTTTTTACTCGACTAGCCTGCGGGATGCATCCTCCCGCACGTGTTTTTACTCGACTAGCCTGCGGGATGCATCCTCTCGCACGTGTTTTTACTCGACTAGCCTGCGGGATGTATCCTCTCGCACGTGTTTTTACTCGACTAGCCTGCGGGATGCATCCTCTCGCACGTGTTTTTGCTCGACTAGCCTGCGGGATGCATCCTCTCGCACGTGTTTTTGCTCGACTAGCCTGCGGGATGCATCCTCTCGCACGTGTTTTTACTCGACTAGCCTGCGGGATGCATCCTCTCGCACGTGTTTTTACTCGACCAGCCTGCGGGATGCATCCTCTCGCACGTGTTTTTGCTCGACTAGCCATGCGCATCCCAAAAAACCTGCGCATGCGCATCCCAAAAAACCTGCGCATGCGCATCCCACAAAACCTGCGCATACGCATCCCATAAAACCTCGCACGTGTTTTTACTCGACTAGCCGGCGGGATGCATCCTCTCGCACGTGTTTTTACTGGACTAGCCTGCGGGATGCATCCTCTCGAACGTGTTTTTGCTCGACTAGGCTGCGGGATGCATCCTCTCGCACGTGTTTTTGCTCGACTAGCCTGCGGGATGCATCCTCTCGCACGTGTTTTTACTCGACTAGCCTGCGGGATGCATCCTCTCGCACGTGTTTTTACTCGACCAGCCTGCGGGATGCATCCTCTCGCACGTGTTTTTACTCGACTAGCCTGCGGGATGCATCCTCTCGCACGTGTTTTTACTCGACTAGCCTGCGGGATGCACCCTCTCGCACGTGTTTTTACTCGACTAGCCTGCGGGATGCATCCTCTCGCACGTGTTTTTACTCGACTAGCCTGCGGGATGCATCCTCTCGCACGTGTTTTTACTCGACTAGCCTGCGGGATGCATCCTCCCGCACGTGTTTTTACTCGACTAGCCTGCGGGATGCATCCTCTCGCACGTGTTTTTACTCGACTAGCCTGCGGGATGTATCCTCTCGCACGTGTTTTTACTCGACTAGCCTGCGGGATGCATCCTCTCGCACGTGTTTTTGCTCGACTAGCCTGCGGGATGCATCCTCTCGCACGTGTTTTTGCTCGACTAGCCTGCGGGATGCATCCTCTCGCACGTGTTTTTACTCGACTAGCCTGCGGGATGCATCCTCTCGCACGTGTTTTTACTCGACCAGCCTGCGGGATGCATCCTCTCGCACGTGTTTTTGCTCGACTAGCCATGCGCATCCCAAAAAACCTGCGCATGCGCATCCCAAAAAACCTGCGCATGCGCATCCCACAAAACCTGCGCATACGCATCCCACAAAACCTCGCACGTGTTTTTACTCGACTAGCCGGCGGGGTGCATCCTCTCGCACGTGTTTTTACTGGACTAGCCTGCGGGATGCATCCTCTCGAACGTGTTTTTGCTCGACTAGGCTGCGGGATGCATCCTCTCGCACGTGTTTTTGCTCGACTAGCCTGCGGGATGCATCCTCTCGCACGTGTTTTTACTCGACTAGCCTGCGGGATGCATCCTCTCGCACGTGTTTTTACTCGACCAGCCTGCGGGATGCATCCTCTCGCACGTGTTTTTACTCGACTAGCCTGCGGGATGCATCCTCTCGCACGTGTTTTTACTCGACTAGCCTGCGGGATGCATCCTCTCGCACGTGTTTTTACTCGACTAGCCTGCGGGATGCATCCTCCCGCACGTGTTTTTACTCGACTAGCCTGCGGGATGCATCCTCTCGCACGTGTTTTTACTCGACTAGCCTGCGGGATGTATCCTCTCGCACGTGTTTTTGCTCGACTAGCCTGCGGGATGCATCCTCTCGCACGTGTTTTTGCTCGACTAGCCATGCGCATCCCAAAAAACCTGCGCATGCGCATCCCAAAAAACCTGCGCCTGCGCATCCCACAAAACCTGCGCATGCGCATCCCACAAAACCTGCGCATACGCATCAAACAAAACCTCGCACGTGTTTTTACTCGACTAGCCGGCGGGATGCATCCTCTCGCACGTGTTTTTACTCGACTAGCCTGCGGGATGCATCCTCTCGCACGTGTTTTTACTCGACTAGCCTGCGGGATGCATCCTCTCGCACGTGTTTTTACTCGACTAGCCTGCGGGAAGCATCCTCTCGCACGTGTTTTTGCTCGACTAGCCTGCGGGATGCATCCTCTCGCACGTGTTTTTGCTCGACTAGCCATGCGCATCCCAAAAAACCTGCGCATGCGCATCCCAAAAAACCTGCGCATGCGCATCCCACAAAACCGGCGCATGCGCATCCCACAAAACCTGCGCATACGCATCCCACAAAACCTCGCACGTGTTTTTACTCGACTAGCCGGCGGGATGCATCCTCTCGCACGTGTTTTTACTGGACTAGCCTGCGGGATGCATCCTCTCGCACGTGTTTTTGCTCGACTAGCCATGCGCATCCCAAAAAACCTGCGCATGCGCATCCCAAAAAACCTGCGCATGCGCATCCCACAAAATCTGCGCCTGCGCATCCCAAAAAACCTGCGCCTGCGCATCCCACAAAACCTGCGCATACGCATCCCACAAAACCTCGCACGTGTTTTTACTCGACTAGCCGGCGGGATGCATCCTCTCGCACGTGTTTTTACTCGACTAGCCTGCGGGATGCATCCTCTCGCACGTGTTTTTACTCGACTAGCCTGCGGGATGCATCCTCTCGCACGTGTTTTTACTCGACTAGCCTGCGGGAAGCATCCTCTCGCACGTGTTTTTGCTCGACTAGCCTGCGGGATGCATCCTCTCGCACGTGTTTTTGCTCGACTAGCCATGCGCATCCCAAAAAACCTGCGCATGCGCATCCCAAAAAACCTGCGCATGCGCATCCCACAAAACCGGCGCATGCGCATCCCACAAAACCTGCGCATACGCATCCCACAAAACCTCGCACGTGTTTTTACTCGACTAGCCGGCGGGATGCATCCTCTCGCACGTGTTTTTACTGGACTAGCCTGCGGGATGCATCCTCTCGCACGTGTTTTTACTCGACTAGCCTGCGGGATGCACCCTCTCGCACGTGTTTTTACTCGACTAGCCAGCGGGATGCATCCTCTCGCACGTGTTTTTACTCGACTAGCCTGCGGGATGCATCCTCTCGCACGTGTTTTTGCTCGACTAGCCTGCGGGATGCATCCTCTCGCACGTGTTTTTACTCGACTAGCCTGCGGGATGTATCCTCTCGCACGTGTTTTTGCTCGACTAGCCTGCGGGATGCATCCTCTCGCACGTGTTTTTGCTCGACTAGCCATGCGCATCCCAAAAAACCTGCGCATGCGCATCCCAAAAAACCTGCGCCTGCGCATCCCAAAAAACCTGCGCCTGCGCATCCCACAAAACCTGCGCATACGCATCCCACAAAACCTCGCACGTGTTTTTACTCGACTAGCCGGCGGGATGCATCCTCTCGCACGTGTTTTTACTCGACTAGCCTGCGGGATGCATCCTCTCGCACGTGTTTTTACTCGACTAGCCTGCGGGATGCATCCTCTCGCACGTGTTTTTACTCGACTAGCCTGCGGGATGCATCCTCCCGCACGTGTTTTTACTCGACTAGCCTGCGGGATGCATCCTCTCGCACGTGTTTTTACTCGACTAGCCTGCGGGATGTATCCTCTCGCACGTGTTTTTGCTCGACTAGCCTGCGGGATGCATCCTCTCGCACGTGTTTTTGCTCGACTAGCCATGCGCATCCCAAAAAACCTGCGCATGCGCATCCCAAAAAACCTGCGCCTGCGCATCCCACAAAACCTGCGCATGCGCATCCCACAAAACCTGCGCATACGCATCAAACAAAACCTCGCACGTGTTTTTACTCGACTAGCCGGCGGGATGCATCCTCTCGCACGTGTTTTTACTCGACTAGCCTGCGGGATGCATCCTCTCGCACGTGTTTTTACTCGACTAGCCTGCGGGATGCATCCTCTCGCACGTGTTTTTACTCGACTAGCCTGCGGGAAGCATCCTCTCGCACGTGTTTTTGCTCGACTAGCCTGCGGGATGCATCCTCTCGCACGTGTTTTTGCTCGACTAGCCATGCGCATCCCAAAAAACCTGCGCATGCGCATCCCAAAAAACCTGCGCATGCGCATCCCACAAAACCGGCGCATGCGCATCCCACAAAACCTGCGCATACGCATCCCACAAAACCTCGCACGTGTTTTTACTCGACTAGCCGGCGGGATGCATCCTCTCGCACGTGTTTTTACTGGACTAGCCTGCGGGATGCATCCTCTCGCACGTGTTTTTGCTCGACTAGCCATGCGCATCCCAAAAAACCTGCGCATGCGCATCCCAAAAAACCTGCGCATGCGCATCCCACAAAACCTGCGCCTGCGCATCCCAAAAAACCTGCGCCTGCGCATCCCACAAAACCTGCGCATACGCATCCCACAAAACCTCGCACGTGTTTTTACTCGACTAGCCGGCGGGATGCATCCTCTCGCACGTCTTTTTACTCGACTAGCCTGCGGGATGCATCCTCTCGCACGTGTTTTTACTCGACTAGCCTGCGGGATGCATCCTCTCGCACGTGTTTTTACTCGACTAGCCTGCGGGAAGCATCCTCTCGCACGTGTTTTTGCTCGACTAGCCTGCGGGATGCATCCTCTCGCACGTGTTTTTGCTCGACTAGCCATGCGCATCCCAAAAAACCTGCGCATGCGCATCCCAAAAAACCTGCGCATGCGCATCCCACAAAACCGGCGCATGCGCATCCCACAAAACCTGCGCATACGCATCCCACAAAACCTCGCACGTGTTTTTACTCGACTAGCCGGCGGGATGCATCCTCTCGCACGTGTTTTTACTGGACTAGCCTGCGGGATGCATCCTCTCGCACGTGTTTTTACTCGACTAGCCTGCGGGATGCACCCTCTCGCACGTGTTTTTACTCGACTAGCCTGCGGGATGCATCCTCTCGCACGTGTTTTTACTCGACTAGCCTGCGGGATGCATCCTCTCGCACGTGTTTTTGCTCGACTAGCCTGCGGGATGCATCCTCTCGCACGTGTTTTTACTCGACTAGCCTGCGGGATGTATCCTCTCGCACGTGTTTTTGCTCGACTAGCCTGCGGGATGCATCCTCTCGCACGTGTTTTTGCTCGACTAGCCATGCGCATCCCAAAAAACCTGCGCATGCGCATCCCAAAAAACCTGCGCCTGCGCATCCCAAAAAACCTGCGCCTGCGCATCCCACAAAACCTGCGCATACGCATCCCACAAAACCTCGCACGTGTTTTTACTCGACTAGCCGGCGGGATGCATCCTCTCGCACGTGTTTTTACTCGACTAGCCTGCGGGATGCATCCTCTCGCACGTGTTTTTACTCGACTAGCCTGCGGGATGCATCCTCTCGCACGTGTTTTTACTCGACTAGCCTGCGGGAAGCATCCTCTCGCACGTGTTTTTGCTCGACTAGCCATGCGCATCCCAAAAAACCTGCGCATGCGCATCCCACAAAACCGGCGCATGCGCATCCCACAAAACCTGCGCATACGCATCCCACAAAACCTCGCACGTGTTTTTACTCGACTAGCCGGCGGGATGCATCCTCTCGCACGTGTTTTTACTGGACTAGCCTGCGGGATGCATCCTCTCGCACGTGTTTTTGCTCGACTAGCCATGCGCATCCCAAAAAACCTGCGCATGCGCATCCCACAAAACCTGAGCATACGCATCCCACAAAACCTCGCACGTGTTTTTACTCGACTAGCCGGCGGGATGCATCCTCTCGCACGTGTTTTTACTGGACTAGCCTGCGGGATGCATCCTCTCGCACGTGTTTTTACTCGACTAGCCTGCGGGATGCACCCTCTCGCACGTGTTTTTACTCGACTAGCCTGCGGGATGCATCCTCTCGCACGTGTTTTTACTCGACTAGCCTGCGGGATGCATCCTCTCGCACGTGTTTTTACTCGACTAGCCTGCGGGATGCATCCTCCCGCACGTGTTTTTACTCGACTAGCCTGCGGGATGCATCCTCTCGCACGTGTTTTTACTCGACTAGCCTGCGGGATGTATCCTCTCGCACGTGTTTTTACTCGACTAGCCGGCGGGATGCATCCTCTCGCACGTGTTTTTACTCGACTAGCCTGCGGGATGCATCCTCCCGCACGTGTTTTTACTCGACTAGCCTGCGGGATGCATCCTCTCGCACGTGTTTTTACTCGACTAGCCTGCGGGATGCATCCTCTCGCACGTGTTTTTTCTCGACTAGCCTGCGGGATGCATCCTCTCGCACGTGTTTTTACTCGACTAGCCTGCGGGAAGCATCCTCTCGCACGTGTTTTTGCTCGACTAGCCTGCGGGATGCATCCTCTCGCACGTGTTTTTGCTCGACTAGCCATGCGCATCCCAAAAAACCTGCGCATGCGCATCCCAAAAAACCTGCGCATGCGCATCCCACAAAACCGGCGCATGCGCATCCCACAAAACCTGCGCATACGCATCCCACAAAACCTCGCACGTGTTTTTACTCGACTAGCCGGCGGGATGCATCCTCTCGCACGTGTTTTTACTGGACTAGCCTGCGGGATGCATCCTCTCGCACGTGTTTTTACTCGACTAGCCTGCGGGATGCACCCTCTCGCACGTGTTTTTACTCGACTAGCCTGCGGGATGCATCCTCTCGCACGTGTTTTTACTCGACTAGCCTGCGGGATGCATCCTCTCGCACGTGTTTTTGCTCGACTAGCCTGCGGGATGCATCCTCTCGCACGTGTTTTTACTCGACTAGCCTGCGGGATGCATCCTCCCGCACGTGTTTTTACTCGACTAGCCTGCGGGATGCATCCTCTCGCACGTGTTTTTACTCGACTAGCCTGCGGGATGTATCCTCTCGCACGTGTTTTTGCTCGACTAGCCTGCGGGATGCATCCTCTCGCACGTGTTTTTGCTCGACTAGCCATGCGCATCCCAAAAAACCTGCGCATGCGCATCCCAAAAAACCTGCGCCTGCGCATCCCAAAAAACCTGCGCCTGCGCATCCCACAAAACCTGCGCATACGCATCCCACAAAACCTCGCACGTGTTTTTACTCGACTAGCCGGCGGGATGCATCCTCTCGCACGTGTTTTTACTCGACTAGCCTGCGGGATGCATCCTCTCGCACGTGTTTTTACTCGACTAGCCTGCGGGATGCATCCTCTCGCACGTGTTTTTACTCGACTAGCCTGCGGGAAGCATCCTCTCGCACGTGTTTTTGCTCGACTAGCCTGCGGGATGCATCCTCTCGCACGTGTTTTTGCTCGACTAGCCTGCGGGATGCATCCTCTCGCACGTGTTTTTACTCGACTAGCCTGCGGGATGCATCCTCCCGCACGTGTTTTTGCTCGACTAGCCATGCGCATCCCAAAAAACCTGCGCATGCGCATCCCAAAAAACCTGCGCATGCGCATCCCACAAAACCTGCGCATACGCATCCCACAAAACCTCGCACGTGTTTTTACTCGACTAGCCGGCGGGATGCATCCTCTCGCACGTGTTTTTACTGGACTAGCCTGCGGGATGCATCCTCTCGCACGTGTTTTTACTCGACTAGCCTGCGGGATGCACCCTCTCGCACGTGTTTTTACTCGACTAGCCTGCGGGATGCATCCTCTCGCACGTGTTTTTACTCGACTAGCCTGCGGGATGCATCCTCTCGCACGTGTTTTTACTCGACTAGCCTGCGGGATGCATCCTCCCGCACGTGTTTTTACTCGACTAGCCTGCGGGATGCATCCTCTCGCACGTGTTTTTACTCGACTAGCCTGCGGGATGTATCCTCTCGCACGTGTTTTTGCTCGACTAGCCTGCGGGATGCATCCTCTCGCACGTGTTTTTGCTCGACTAGCCATGCGCATCCCAAAAAACCTGCGCATGCGCATCCCAAATAACCTGCGCCTGCGCATCCCACAAAACCTGCGCATACGCATCCCACAAAACCTGCGCATACGCATCAAACAAAACCTCGCACGTGTTTTTACTCGACTAGCCGGCGGGATGCATCCTCTCGCACGTGTTTTTACTCGACTAGCCTGCGGGATGCATCCTCTCGCACGTGTTTTTGCTCGACTAGCCTGCGGGATGCATCCTCTCGCACGTGTTTTTGCTCGACTAGCCTGCGGGATGCATCCTCTCGCACGTGTTTTTACTCGACTAGCCTGCGGGATGCATCCTCTCGCACGTGTTTTTACTCGACTAGCCTGCGGGATGCATCCTCTCGCACGTGTTTTTACTCGACTAGCCTGCGGGATGCATCCTCCCGCACGTGTTTTTACTCGACTAGCCTGCGGGATGCATCCTCTCGCACGTGTTTTTACTCGACTAGCCTGCGGGATGTATCCTCTCGCACGTGTTTTTGCTCGACTAGCCTGCGGGATGCATCCTCTCGCACGTGTTTTTGCTCGACTAGCCATGCGCATCCCAAAAAACCTGCGCATGCGCATCCCAAAAAACCTGCGCCTACGCATCCCAAAAAACCTGCGCCTGCGCATCCCACATAACCTGCGCATACGCATCCCACAAAACCTCGCACGTGTTTTTACTCGACTAGCCGGCGGGATGCATCCTCTCGCACGTGTTTTTACTGGACTAGCCTGCGGGATGCATCCTCTCGCACGTGTTTTTACTCGACTAGCCTGCGGGATGCACCCTCTCGCACGTGTTTTTACTCGACTAGCCTGCGGGATGCATCCTCTCGCACGTGTTTTTACTCGACTAGCCTGCGGGATGCATCCTCCCGCGCGTGTTTTTACTCGAATAGCCTGCGGGATGCATCCTCTCGCACGTGTTTTTACTCGACTAGCCTGCGGGATGCATCCTCTCGCACGTGTTTTTGCTCGACTAGCCTGCGGGATGCATCCTCTCGCACGTGTTTTTGCTCGACTAGCCTGCGGGATGCATCCTCTCGCACGTGTTTTTACTCGACTAGCCTGCGGGATGCATCCTCTCGCACGTGTTTTTACTCGACTAGCCTGCGGGATGCATCCTCTCGCACGTGTTTTTACTCGACTAGCCTGCGGGATGCATCCTCTCGCACGTGTTTTTACTCGACTAGCCTGCGGGATGCATCCTCTCGCACGTGTTTTTACTCGACCAGCCTGCGGGATGCATCCTCTCGCACGTGTTTTTGCTCGACTAGCCATGCGCATCCCAAAAAACCTGCGCATGCGCATCCCAAAAAACCTGCGCATGCGCATCCCACAAAACCTGCGCATACGCATCCCACAAAACCTCGCACGTGTTTTTACTCGACTAGCCGGCGGGATGCATCCTCTCGCACGTGTTTTTACTGGACTAGCCTGCGGGATGCATCCTCTCGCACGTGTTTTTACTCGAATAGCCTGCGGGATGCACCCTCTCGCACGTGTTTTTACTCGACTAGCCTGCGGGATGCATCCTCTCGCACGTGTTTTTACTCGACTAGCCTGCGGGATGCATCCTCTCGCACGTGTTTTTACTCGACTAGCCTGCGGGATGCATCCTCTCGCACGTGTTTTTACTCGACCAGCCATGCGCATCCCAAAAAACCTGCGCATGCGCATCCCAAAAAACCTGCGCATGCGCATCCCACAAAACCTCGCACGTGTTTTTACTCGACTAGCCGGCGGGATGCATCCTCTCGCACGTGTTTTTACTGGACTAGCCTGCGGGATGCATCCTCTCGCACGTGTTTTTAGTCGACTAGCCTGCGGGATGTATCCTCTCGCACGTGTTTTTGCTCGACTAGCCTGCGGGATGCATCCTCTCGCACGTGTTTTTGCTCGACTAGCCATGCGCATCCCAAAAAACCTGCGCATGCGCATCCCAAAAAACCTGCGCCTGCGCATCCCACAAAACCTGCGCATGCGCATCCCACAAAACCTGCGCATACGCATCAAACAAAACCTCGCACGTGTTTTTACTCGACTAGCCGGCGGGATGCATCCTCTCGCACGTGTTTTTACTCGACTAGCCTGCGGGATGCATCCTCTCGCACGTGTTTTTGCTCGACTAGCCTGCGGGATGCATCCTCTCGCACGTGTTTTTGCTCGACTAGCCTGCGGGATGCATCCTCTCGCACGTGTTTTTACTCGACTAGCCTGCGGGATGCATCCTCCCGCACGTGTTTTTACTCGACTAGCCTGCGGGATGCATCCTCTCGCACGTGTTTTTACTCGACTAGCCTGCGGGATGTATCCTCTCGCACGTGTTTTTGCCCGACTAGCCTGCGGGATGCATCCTCTCGCACGTGTTTTTGCTCGACTAGCCATGCGCATCCCAAAAAACCTGCGCATGCGCATCCCAAAAAACCTGCGCCTGCGCATCCCAAAAAACCTCCGCCTGCGCATCACACATAACCTGTGCATACGCATCCCACAAAACCTCGCACGTGTTTTTACTCGACTAGCCGGCGGGATGCATCCTCTCGCACGTGTTTTTACTGGACTAGCCTGCGGGATGCATCCTCTCGAACGTGTTTTTGCTCGACTAGGCTGCGGGATGCATCCTCTCGCACGTGTTTTTGCTCGACTAGCCTGCGGGATGCATCCTCTCGCACGTGTTTTTACTCGACTAGCCTGCGGGATGCATCCTCTCGCACGTGTTTTTACTCGACCAGCCTGCGGTATGCATCCTCTCGCACGTGTTTTTACTCGACTAGCCTGCGGGATGCATCCTCTCGCACGTGTTTTTACTCGACTAGCCTGCGGGATGCATCCTCTCGCACGTGTTTTTACTCGACTAGCCTGCGGGATGCATCCTCCCGCACGTGTTTTTACTCGACTAGCCTGCGGGATGCATCCTCTCGCACGTGTTTTTACTCGACTAGCCTGCGGGATGTATCCTCTCGCACGTGTTTTTGCTCGACTAGCCTGCGGGATGCATCCTCTCGCACGTGTTTTTACTCGACTAGCCTGCGGGATGCATCCTCTCGCACGTGTTTTTACTCGACTACCCTGCGGGATGCATCCTCTCGTACGTGTTTTTGCTCGACTAGCCATGCGCATCCCAAAAAACCTGCGCATGCGCATCCCAAAAAACCTGCGCCTGCGCATCCCACAAAACCTGCGCATACGCATCCCACAAAACCTCGCACGTGTTTTTACTCGACTAGCCGGCGGGATGCATCCTCTCGCACGTGTTTTTACTCGACTAGCCTGCGGGATGCATCCTCTCGCACGTGTTTTTACTCGACTAGCCTGCGGGATGCATCCTCTCGCACGTGTTTTTACTCGACTAGCCTGCGGGAAGCATCCTCTCGCACGTGTTTTTGCTCGACTAGCCATGCGCATCCCAAAAAACCTGCGCATGCGCATCCCAAAAAACCTGCGCATGCGCATCCCACAAAACAGGCGCATGCGCATCCCACAAAACCTGCGCATACGCATCCCACAAAACCTCGCACGTGTTTTTACTCGACTAGCCTGCGGGATGCACCCTCTCGCACGTGTTTTTACTCGACTAGCCTGCGGGATGCATCCTCTCGCACGTGTTTTTACTCGACTAGCCTGCGGGATGCATCCTCTCGCACGTGTTTTTACTCGACTAGCCTGCGGGATGCATCCTCTCGCACGTGTTTTTACTCGACTAGCCTGCGGGAAGCATCCTCTCGCACGTGTTTTTGCTCGACTAGCCTGCGGGATGCATCCTCTCGCACGTGTTTTTGCTCGACTAGCCATGCGCATCCCAAAAAACCTGCGCATGCGCATCCCAAAAAACCTGCGCATGCGCATCCCACAAAACCGGCGCATGCGCATCCCACAAAACCTGCGCATACGCATCCCACAAAACCTCGCACGTGTTTTTACTCGACTAGCCGGCGGGATGCATCCTCTCGCACGTGTTTTTACTGGACTAGCCTGCGGGATGCATCCTCTCGCACGTGTTTTTACTCGACTAGCCTGCGGGATGCACCCTCTCGCACGTGTTTTTACTCGACTAGCCTGCGGGATGCATCCTCTCGCACGTGTTTTTACTCGACTAGCCTGCGGGATGCATCCTCTCGCACGTGTTTTTACTCGACTAGCCTGCGGGATGCATCCTCCCGCACGTGTTTTTACTCGACTAGCCTGCGGGATGCATCCTCTCGCACGTGTTTTTACTCGACTAGCCTGCGGGATGTATCCTCTCGCACGTGTTTTTACTCGACTAGCCTGCGGGATGCATCCTCTCGCACGTGTTTTTGCTCGACTAGCCTGCGGGATGCATCCTCTCGCACGTGTTTTTGCTCGACTAGCCTGCGGGATGCATCCTCTCGCACGTGTTTTTACTCGACTAGCCTGCGGGATGCATCCTCTCGCACGTGTTTTTACTCGACCAGCCTGCGGGATGCATCCTCTCGCACGTGTTTTTGCTCGACTAGCCATGCGCATCCCAAAAAACCTGCGCATGCGCATCCCAAAAAACCTGCGCATGCGCATCCCAAAAAACCTGCGCATGCGCATCCCACAAAACCTGCGCATACGCATCCCACAAAACCTCGCACGTGTTTTTACTCGACTAGCCGGCGGGATGCATCCTCTCGCACGTGTTTTTACTGGACTAGCCTGCGGGATGCATCCTCTCGAACGTGTTTTTGCTCGACTAGGCTGCGGGATGCATCCTCTCGCACGTGTTTTTGCTCGACTAGCCTGCGGGATGCATCCTCTCGCACGTGTTTTTACTCGACTAGCCTGCGGGATGCATCCTCTCGCACGTGTTTTTACTCGACCAGCCTGCGGGATGCATCCTCTCGCACGTGTTTTTACTCGACTAGCCTGCGGGATGCATCCTCTCGCACGTGTTTTTACTCGACTAGCCTGCGGGATGCACCCTCTCGCACGTGTTTTTACTCGACTAGCCTGCGGGATGCATCCTCTCGCACGTGTTTTTACTCGACTAGCCTGCGGGATGCATCCTCTCGCACGTGTTTTTACTCGACTAGCCTGCGGGATGCATCCTCCCGCACGTGTTTTTACTCGACTAGCCTGCGGGATGCATCCTCTCGCACGTGTTTTTACTCGACTAGCCTGCGGGATGTATCCTCTCGCACGTGTTTTTACTCGACTAGCCTGCGGGATGCATCCTCTCGCACGTGTTTTTGCTCGACTAGCCTGCGGGATGCATCCTCTCGCACGTGTTTTTGCTCGACTAGCCTGCGGGATGCATCCTCTCGCACGTGTTTTTACTCGACTAGCCTGCGGGATGCATCCTCTCGCACGTGTTTTTACTCGACCAGCCTGCGGGATGCATCCTCTCGCACGTGTTTTTGCTCGACTAGCCATGCGCATCCCAAAAAACCTGCGCATGCGCATCCCAAAAAACCTGCGCATGCGCATCCCACAAAACCTGCGCATACGCATCCCACAAAACCTCGCACGTGTTTTTACTCGACTAGCCGGCGGGATGCATCCTCTCGCACGTGTTTTTACTCGACTAGCCTGCGGGATGCATCCTCTCGCACGTGTTTTTACTCGACTAGCCTGCGGGATGCATCCTCTCGCACGTGTTTTTACTCGACTAGCCTGCGGGATGTATCCTCTCGCACGTGTTTTTGCTCGACTAGCCTGCGGGATGCATCCTCTGGCACGTGTTTTTGCTCGACTAGCCATGCGCATCCCAAAAAACCTGCGCATGCGCATCCCACAAAACCGGCGCATGCGCATCCCACAAAACCTGCGCATACGCATCCCACAAAACCTCGCACGTGTTTTTACTCGACTAGCCGGCGGGATGCATCCTCTCGCACGTGTTTTTACTGGACTAGCCTGCGGGATGCATCCTCTCGCACGTGTTTTTGCTCGACTAGCCATGCGCATCCCAAAAAACCTGCGCATGCGCATCCCACAAAACCTGCGCATACGCATCCCACAAAACCTCGCACGTGTTTTTACTCGACTAGCCGGCGGGATGCATCCTCTCGCACGTGTTTTTACTGGACTAGACTGCGGGATGCATCCTCTCGCACGTGTTTTTACTCGACTAGCCTGCGGGATGCACCCTCTCGCACGTGTTTTTACTCGACTAGCCTGCGGGATGCATCCTCTCGCACGTGTTTTTACTCGACTAGCCTGCGGGATGCATCCTCTCGCACGTGTTTTTACTCGACTAGCCTGCGGGATGCATCCTCCCGCACGTGTTTTTACTCGACTAGCCTGCATGATGCATCCTCTCGCACGTGTTTTTACTCGACTAGCCTGCGGGATGTATCCTCTCGCACGTGTTTTTACTCGACTAGCCTGCGGGATGCATCCTCTCGCACGTGTTTTTGCTCGACTAGCCTGCGGGATGCATCCTCTCGCACGTGTTTTTGCTCGACTAGCCTGCGGGATGCATCCTCTCGCACGTGTTTTTACTCGACTAGCCTGCGGGATGCATCCTCCCGCACGTGTTTTTACTCGACTAGCCTGCGGGATGCATCCTCTCGCACGTGTTTTTACTCGACTAGCCTGCGGGATGTATCCTCTCGCACGTGTTTTTGCTCGACTAGCCTGCGGGATGCATCCTCTCGCACGTGTTTTTGCTCGACTAGCCATGCGCATCCCAAAAAACCTGCGCATGCGCATCCCAAAAAACCTGCGCCTGCGCATCCCAAAAAACCTGCGCCTGCGCATCCCACAAAACCTGCGCATACGCATCCCACAAAACCTCGCACGTGTTTTTACTCGACTAGCCGGCGGGATGCATCCTCTCGCACGTGTTTTTACTCGACTAGCCTGCGGGATGCATCCTCTCGCACGTGTTTTTTCTCGACTAGCCTGCGGGATGCATCCTCTCGCACGTGTTTTTACTCGACTAGCCTGCGGGAAGCATCCTCTCGCACGTGTTTTTGCTCGACTAGCCTGCGGGATGCATCCTCTCGCACGTGTTTTTGCTCGACTAGCCATGCGCATCCCAAAAAACCTGCACATGCGCATCCCAAAAAACCTGCGCATGCGCATCCCACAAAACCGGCGCATGCGCATCCCACAAAACCTGCGCATACGCATCCCACAAAACCTCGCACGTGTTTTTACTCGACTAGCCGGCGGGATGCATCCTCTCGCACGTGTTTTTACTGGACTAGCCTGCGGGATGCATCCTCTCGCACGTGTTTTTACTCGACTAGCCTGCGGGATGCACCCTCTCGCACGTGTTTTTACTCGACTAGCCTGCGGGATGCATCCTCTCGCACGTGTTTTTACTCGACTAGCCTGCGGGATGCATCCTCTCGCACGTGTTTTTGCTCGACTAGCCTGCGGGATGCATCCTCTCGCACGTGTTTTTACTCGACTAGCCTGCGGGATGCATCCTCCCGCACGTGTTTTTACTCGACTAGCCTGCGGGATGCATCCTCTCGCACGTGTTTTTACTCGACTAGCCTGCGGGATGTATCCTCTCGCACGTGTTTTTGCTCGACTAGCCTGCGGGATGCATCCTCTCGCACGTGTTTTTGCTCGACTAGCCATGCGCATCCCAAAAAACCTGCGCATGCGCATCCCAAAAAACCTGCGCCTGCGCATCCCAAAAAACCTGCGCCTGCGCATCCCACAAAACCTGCGCATACGCATCCCACAAAACCTCGCACGTGTTTTTACTCGACTAGCCGGCGGGATGCATCCTCTCGCACGTGTTTTTACTCGACTAGCCTGCGGGATGCATCCTCTCGCACGTGTTTTTACTCGACTAGCCTGCGGGATGCATCCTCTCGCACGTGTTTTTACTCGACTAGCCTGCGGGAAGCATCCTCTCGCACGTGTTTTTGCTCGACTAGCCTGCGGGATGCATCCTCTCGCACGTGTTTTTGCTCGACTAGCCATGCGCATCCCAAAAAACCTGCGCATGCGCATCCCAAAAAACCTGCGCATGCGCATCCCACAAAACCGGCGCATGCGCATCCCACAAAACCTGCGCATACGCATCCCACAAAACCTCGCACGTGTTTTTACTCGACTAGCCGGCGGGATGCATCCTCTCGCACGTGTTTTTACTGGACTAGCCTGCGGGATGCATCCTCTCGCACGTGTTTTTACTCGACTAGCCTGCGGGATGCATCCTCTCGCACGTGTTTTTACTCGACTAGCCTGCGGGATGCACCCTCTCGCACGTGTTTTTACTCGACTAGCCTGCGGGATGCATCCTCTCGCACGTGTTTTTACTCGACTAGCCTGCGGGATGCATCCTCTCGCACGTGTTTTTACTCGACTAGCCTGCGGGATGCATCCTCCCGCACGTGTTTTTACTCGACTAGCCTGCGGGATGCATCCTCTCGCACGTGTTTTTACTCGACTAGCCTGCGGGATGCATCCTCTCGAACGTGTTTTTGCTCGACTAGGCTGCGGGATGCATCATCTCACACGTGTTTTTGCTCGACTAGCCTGCGGGATGCATCCTCTCGCACGTGTTTTTACTCGACTAGCCTGCGGGATGCATCCTCTCGCACGTGTTTTTACTCGACCAGCCTGCGGGATGCATCCTCTCGCACGTGTTTTTGCTCGACTAGCCATGCGCATCCCAAAAAACCTGCGCATGCGCATCCCAAAAAACCTGCGCATGCGCATCCCACAAAACCTGCGCATACGCATCCCACAAAACCTCGCACGTGTTTTTACTCGACTAGCCTGCGGGATGCATCCTCTCGCACGTGTTTTTACTCGACTAGCCTGCGGGATGTATCCTCTCGCACGTGTTTTTGCTCGACTAGCCTGCGGGATGCATCCTCTCGCACGTGTTTTTGCTCGACTAGCCATGCGCATCCCAAAAAACCTGCGCATGCGCATCCCAAAAAACCTGCGCCTGCGCATCCCACAAAACCTGCGCATGCGCATCCCACAAAACCTGCGCATACGCATCAAACAAAACCTCGCACGTGTTTTTACTCGACTAGCCGGCGGGATGCATCCTCTCGCACGTGTTTTTACTCGACTAGCCTGCGGGATGCATCCTCTCGCACGTGTTTTTGCTCGACTAGCCTGCGGGATGCATCCTCTCGCACGTGTTTTTGCTCGACTAGCCTGCGGGATGCATCCTCTCGCACGTGTTTTTACTCGACTAGCCTGCGGGATGCATCCTCTCGCACGTGTTTTTACTCGACTAGCCTGCGGGATGCATCCTCTCGCACGTGTTTTTACTCGACTAGCCTGCGGGATGCATCCTCCCGCACGTGTTTTTACTCGACTAGCCTGCGGGATGCATCCTCTCGCACGTGTTTTTACTCGACTAGCCTGCGGGATGTATCCTCTCGCACGTGTTTTTGCTCGACTAGCCTGCGGGATGCATCCTCTCCAAGTGTTTTTACTGGAACTCGCCTGCGGAGGCAGTACTCTCGCACGTGTTTTACTCGACTAGCCCTGCGGGATGCACCCTCTCGCACGTGTTTTTACTCGACTAGCCTGCGGGATGCATCCTCTCGCACGTGTTTTTACTCGACTAGCCTGCGGATGCATCCTCTCGCACGTGTTTTACTCGACTAGCCTGCGGGATGCATCCTCCTCGCACGTGTTTTACCTCGACTAGCCTGCGGATGCATCCTTCTCGCACGTGTTCCTTTTGACTCGACTAGCCTGCGGGATGCATCCTCTCGCACGTGTTTTTGCTCGACTAGCCTGCGGGATGCATCCTCCCGCACGTGTTTTTCTCGACTAGCCTGCGGGATGCATCCTCTCGCACGTGTTTTTACTCGACTAGCCTGCGGGATGTATCCTCCTCGCACGTGTTTTTGCTCGACTAGCCTGCGGATGCATCCTCTCGCACGTGTTTTTGCTCGACTAGCCATGCGCATCCCAAAAAACCTGCGCATGCGCATCCCAAAAAACCTGCGCCTGCGCATCCCAAAAAACCTCCGCCTGCGCATCACACATAACCTGCGCATACCGCATCCCACAAAACCTCGCACGTGTTTTTACTCGACTAGCGGCGGGATGCATCCTCTCGCACGTGTTTTTACTCGACTAGCCTGCGGGATGCAATCCTCTCGCACGTGTTTTTACTCGACTAGCCTGCGGATGCATTCCTCTCGCACGTGTTTTTAACTCGACTAGCCTGCGGGAAGCATCCTCTCGCACGTGTTTTTGCTCGACTAGCCTGCGGGATGCATCCTCTCGCACGTGTTTTTGCTCGACTAGCCTTGCATCCCAAAAACCTGCGCATGGCATCCCAAAAAACCTGCGCATGCGCATCCCACAAAACCGGCGCATGCGCATCCCACAAAATCTGCGCATTACGCATCCCACAAAACCTCGCACGTGTTTTTACTCGACTAGCGGCGGGATGCATCCTCTCGCACGTGTTTTTACTGGACTAGCCTGCGGGATGCATCCTCTCGCACGTGTTTTTACTCGACTAGCCTGCGGGATGCACCCTCTCGCACGTGTTTTTTACTCGACTAGCCTGCGGGATGCATCCTCTCGCACGTGTTTTTACTCGACTAGCCTGCGGATGCATCCTCTCGCACGTGTTTTTACTCGACTAATCTGCGGGATGCATCCTCCCGCACGTGTTTTTACTCGACTAGCCTGCGGGATGCATCCTCTCGCACGTGTTTTTACTCGACTAGCCTGCGGGATGCATCCTCTCGCACGTGTTTTTGCTCGACTAGCCTGCGGGATGCATCCTCTCGCACGTGTTTTTGCTCGACTAGCCTGCGGGATGCATCCTCTCGCACGTGTTTTTACTCGACTAGCCTGCGGGATGCATCCTCTCGCACGTGTTTTTACTCGACTAGCCTGCGGGATGCATCCTCTCGCACGTGTTTTTACTCGACTAGCCTGCGGGATGCATCCTCTCGCACGTGTTTTTACTCGACCAGCCTGCGGGATGCATCCTCTCGCACGTGTTTTTGCTCGACTAGCCATGCGCATCCAAAAAACCTGCGCATGCGCATCCCAAAAAACCTGCGCATGCGCATCCCACAAAACCTGCGCATACGCATCCCACAAAACCTCGCACGTGTTTTTACTCGACTAGCCGGCGGGATGCATCCTCTCGCACGTGTTTTTACTGGACTAGCCTGCGGGATGCATCCTCTCGCACGTGTTTTTACTCGACTAGCCTGCGGGATGCACCCTCTCGCACGTGTTTTTACCTCGACTAGCCTGCGGGATGCATCCTCTCGCACGTGTTTTTACTCGACTAGCCTGCGGGATGCATCCTCTCGCACGTGTTTTTACTCGACTAGCCTGCGGGATGCATCCTCTCGCACGTGTTTTTACTCGACTAGCCTGCGGATGCATCCTCTCGCACGTGTTTTTACTCGACTAGCCATGCGCATCCCAAAAAACCTGCGCATGCGCATCCACAAAACCTCGCACGTGTTTTTACTCGACTAGCCGGCGGGATGCATCCTCTCGCACGTGTTTTTACTGGACTAGCCTGCGGGATGCATCCTCTCGCACGTGTTTTTACTCGACTAGCCTGCGGATGCACCCTCTCGCACGTGTTTTTACTCGACTAGCCTGCGGGATGCATCTCTCGCACGTGTTTTTACTCGACTAGCCTGCGGGATGCATCCTCTCGCACGTGTTTTTACTCGACTAGCCTGCGGGATGCATCCTCCCGCACGTGTTTTTACTCGACTAGCCTGCGGGATGCATCCTCTCGCACGTGTTTTTGCTCGACTAGCCTGCGGGATGCATCCTCTCGCACGTGTTTTTGCTCGACTAGCCATGCGCATCCCAAAAAACCTGCGCATGCGCATCCCAAAAAACCTGCGCCTGCGCATCCCACAGAACCTGCGCATGCGCATCCCACAAAACCTGCGCATACGCATCAAACAAAACCTCGCACGTGGTTTTTTACTCGACTAGCCGGCGGGATGCATCCTCTCGCACGTGTTTTTACTCGACTAGCCTGCGGGATGCATCCTCTCGCACGTGTTTTTACTCGACTAGCCTGCGGGATGCATCCTCTCGCACGTGTTTTTACTCGACTAGCCTGCGGGAAGCATCCTCTCGCACGTGTTTTTGCTCGACTAGCCTGCGGGATGCATCCTCTCGCACGTGTTTTTGCTCGACTAGCCATGCGCATCCAAAAAACCTGCGCATGCGCATCCCACAAAACCGGCGCATGCGCATCCCACAAAACCTGCGCATACGCATCCCACAAAACCTCGCACGTGTTTTTACTCGACTAGCCGGCGGGATGCATCCTCTCGCACGTGTTTTTACTGGACTAGCCTGCGGGATGCATCCTCTCGCACGTGTTTTTGCTCGACTAGCCTGCGGGATGCACCCTCTCGCACGTGTTTTTACTCGACTAGCCTGCGGGATGCATCCTCCCGCACGTGTTTTTACTCGACTAGCCTGCGGGATGCATCCTCTCGCACGTGTTTTTACTCGACTAGCCTGCGGGATGTATCCTCCCGCACGTGTTTTTACTCGACTAGCCTGCGGGATGCATCCTCTCGCACGTGTTTTTGCTCGACTAGCCTGCGGGATGCATCCTCTCGCACGTGTTTTTGCTCGACTAGCCTGCGGGATGCATCCTCTCGCACGTGTTTTTACTGGACTAGCCTGCGGGATGCATCCTCTCGCACGTGTTTTTACTCGACTAGCCTGCGGGATGCATCCTCTCGCACGTGTTTTTACTCGACCAGCCTGCGGGATGCATCCTCTCGCACGTGTTTTTGCACGACTAGCCATGCGCATCCCAAAAAACCTGCGCATGCGCATCCCACAAAACCTGCGCATACGCATCCCACAAAACCTCGCACGTGTTTTTACTCGACTAGCCTGCGGGATGCACCCTCTCGCACGTGTTTTTACTCGACTAGCCTGCGGGATGCATCCTCTCGCACGTGTTTTTACTCGACTAGCCTGCGGGATGCATCCTCTCGCACGTGTTTTTACTCGACTAGCCTGCGGGATGCATCCTCTCGAACGTGTTTTTGCTCGACTAGGCTGCGGGATGCATCCTCTCGCACGTGTTTTTGCTCGACTAGCCTGCGGGATGCATCCTCTCGCACGTGTTTTTACTCGACTAGCCTGCGGGATGCATCCTCTCGCACGTGTTTTTGCTCGACTAGCCATGCGCATCCCAAAAAACCTGCGCATGCGCATCCCAAAAAACCTGCGCATGCGCATCCCCACAAAACCGGCGCATGCGCATCCCACAAAACCTGCGCATACGCATCCCACAAAACCTCGCACGTGTTTTTACTCGACTAGCCGGCGGGATGCATCCTCTCGCACGTGTTTTTACTGGACTAGCCTGCGGGATGCATCCTCTCGCACGTGTTTTTGCTCGACTAGCCATGCGCATCCCAAAAAACCTGCGCATGCGCATCCCAAAAAACCTGCGCATGCGCATCCCACAAAACCTGCGCATACGCATCCCACAAAACCTCGCACGTGTTTTTACTCGACTAGCCGGCGGGATGCATCCTCTCGCACGTGTTTTTACTGGACTAGCCTGCGGGATGCATCCTCTCGCACGTGTTTTTACTCGACTAGCCTGCGGGATGCACCCTCTCGCACGTGTTTTTACTCGACTAGCCTGCGGGATGCATCCTCTCGCACGTGTTTTTACTCGACTAGCCTGCGGGATGCCCCCTCTCGCACGTGTTTTTACTCGACTAGCCTGCGGGATGCATCCTCTCGCACGTGTTTTTACTCGACTAGCCTGCGGGATGCATCCTCTCGCACGTGTTTTTACTCGACTAGCCTGCGGGATGCACCCTCTCGCACGTGTTTTTACTCGACTAGCCTGCGGGATGCATCCTCTCGCACGTGTTTTTACTCGACTAGCCTGCGGGATGCCCCCTCTCGCACGTGTTTTTACTCGACTAGCCTGCGGGATGCATCCTCTCGCACGTGTTTTTACTCGACTAGCCTGCGGGATGCATCCTCTCGCACGTGTTTTTACTCGACTAGCCTGCGGGATGCACCCTCTCGCACGTGTTTTTACTCGACTAGCCTGCGGGATGCATCCTCCCGCACGTGTTTTTACTCGACTAGCCTGCGGGATGCATCCTCTCGCACGTGTTTTTACTCGACTAGCCTGCGGGATGTATCCTCCCGCACGTGTTTTTACTCGACTAGCCTGCGGGATGCATCCTCTCGCACGTGTTTTTGCTCGACTAGCCTGCGGGATGCATCCTCTCGCACGTGTTTTTGCTCGACTAGCCTGCGGGATGCATCCTCTCGCACGTGTTTTTACTGGACTAGCCTGCGGGATGCATCCTCTCGCACGTGTTTTTACTCGACTAGCCTGCGGGATGCATCCTATCGCACGTGTTTTTACTCGACCAGCCTGCGGGATGCATCCTCTCGCACGTGTTTTTGCACGACTAGCCATGCGCATCCCAAAAAACCTGCGCATGCGCACCCCAAAAAACCTGCGCATGCGCATCCCACAAAACCTGCGCATACGCATCCCACAAAACCTCGCACGTGTTTTTACTCGACTAGCCTGCGGGATGCACCCTCTCGCACGTGTTTTTACTCGACTAGCCTGCGGGATGCATCCTCTCGCACGTGTTTTTACTCGACTAGCCTGCGGGATGCATCCTCTCGCACGTGTTTTTACTCGACTAGCCTGCGGGATGCATCCTCTCGAACGTGTTTTTGCTCGACTAGGCTGCGGGATGCATCCTCTCGCACGTGTTTTTGCTCGACTAGCCTGCGGGATGCATCCTCTCGCACGTGTTTTTACTGGACTAGCCTGCGGGATGCATCCTCTCGCACGTGTTTTTACTCGACTAGCCTGCGGGATGCATCCTATCGCACGTGTTTTTACTCGACCAGCCTGCGGGATGCATCCTCTCGCACGTGTTTTTGCACGACTAGCCATGCGCATCCCAAAAAACCTGCGCATGCGCATCCCAAAAAACCTGCGCATACGCATCCCACAAAACCTCGCACGTGTTTTTACTCGACTAGCCTGCGGGATGCATCCTCTCGCACGTGTTTTTACTCGACTAGCCTGCGGGATGCATCCTCTCGCACGTGTTTTTACTCGACTAGCCTGCGGGATGCATCCTCTCGCACGTGTTTTTACTCGACCAGCCTGCGGGATGCATCCTCTCGCACGTGTTTTTGCTCGACTAGCCATGCGCACCCCAAAAAACCTGCGCATGCGCATCCCAAAAAACCTGCGCATGCGCATCCCACAAAACCTGCGCATACGCATCCCACAAAACCTCGCACGTGTTTTTACTCGACTAGCCGGCGGGATGCATCCTCTCGCACGTGTTTTTACTGGATTAGCCTGCGGGATGCATCCTCTCGCACGTGTTTTTACTCGACTAGCCTGCGGGATGCATCCTCTCGCACGTGTTTTTACTCGACTAGCCTGCGGGAAGCATCCTCTCGCACGTGTTTTTGCTCGACTAGCCTGCGGGATGCATCCTCTCGCGCGTGTTTTTGCTCGACTAGCCATGCGCATCCCAAAAAACCTGCGCATGCGCATCCCAAAAAACCTGCGCATGCGCATCCCACAAAACCGGCGCATGCGCATCACACAAAACCTCGCACGTGTTTTTACTCGACTAGCCGGCGGGATGCATCCTCTCGCACGTGTTTTTACTGGATTAGCCTGCGGGATGCATCCTCTCGCACGTGTTTTTACTCGACTAGCCGGCGGGATGCATCCTCTCGCACGTGTTTTTACTGGACTAGCCTGCGGGATGCATCCTCTCGCACGTGTTTTTGCTCGACTAGCCATGCGCATCCCAAAAAACCTGCGCATGCGCATCCCAAAAAACCTGCGCATGCGCATCCCACAAAACCTGCGCATACGCATCCCACAAAACCTCGCACGTGTTTTTACTCGACTAGCCGGCGGGATGCATCCTCTCGCACGTGTTTTTACTGGACTAGCCTGCGGGATGCATCCTCTCGCACGTGTTTTTACTCGACTAGCCTGCGGGATGCACCCTCTCGCACGTGTTTTTACTCGACTAGCCTGCGGGATGCATCCTCTCGCACGTGTTTTTACTCGACTCGCCTGCGGGATGCATCCTCTCGCACGTGTTTTTAGTCGACTAGCCTGCGGGATGCATCCTCCCGCACGTGTTTTTGCTCGACTAGGCTGCGGGATGCATCCTCTCGCACGTGTTTTTGCTCGACTAGCCTGCGGGATGCATCCTCTCGCACGTGTTTTTACTCGACTAGCCTGCGGGATGCATCCTCTCGCACGTGTTTTTACTCGACCAGCCTGCGGGATGCATCCTCTCGCACGTGTTTTTGCTCGACTAGCCTGCGGGATGCATCCTCTCGCACGTGTTTTTACTCGACTAGCCTGCGGGATGTATCCTCTCGCACGTGTTTTTGCTCGACTAGCCTGCGGGATGCATCCTCTCGCACGTGTTTTTGCTCGACTAGCCATGCGGGATGCATCCTCTCGCACGTGTTTTTACTCGACTAGCCTGCGGGAAGCATCCTCTCGCACGTGTTTTTGCTCGACTAGCCTGCGGGATGCATCCTCTCGCACGTGTTTTTGCTCGACTAGCCATGCGCATCCCAAAAAACCTGCGCATGCGCATCCCAAAAAACCTGCGCATGCGCATCCCACAAAACCGGCGCATGCGCATCCCACAAAACCTGCGCATACGCATCCCACAAAACCTCGCACGTGTTTTTACTCGACTAGCCGGCGGGATGCATCCTCTCGCACGTATTTTTACTCGACTAGCCTGCGGGATGCATCCTCTCGCACGTGTTTTTACTCGACTAGCCTGCGGGATGCATCCTCTCGCACGTGTTTTTACTCGACTAGCCTGCGGGAAGCATCCTCTCGCACGTGTTTTTGCTCGACTAGCCTGCGGGATGCATCCTCTCGCATGTGTTTTTGCTCGACTAGCCATGCGCATCCCAAAAAACCTGCGCATGCGCATCCCAAAAAACCTGCGCATGCGCATCCCACAAAACCGGCGCATGCGCATCCCACAAAACCTGCGCATACGCATCCCACAAAACCTGCGCATACGCATCCCACAAAACCTCGCACGTGTTTTTACTCGACTAGCCGGCGGGATGCATCCTCTCGCACGTGTTTTTACTGGACTAGCCTGCGGGATGCATCCTCTCGCACGTGTTTTTACTCGACTAGCCTGCGGGATGCACCCTCTCGCACGTGTTTTTACTCGACTAGCCTGCGGGATGCATCCTCTCGCACGTGTTTTTACTCGACTAGCCTGCGGGATGCATCCTCTCGCACGTGTTTTTGCTCGACTAGCCTGCGGGATGCATCCTCTCGCACGTGTTTTTGCTCGACTAGCCATGCGCATCCCAAAAAACCTGCGCATGCGCATCCCAAAAAACCTGCGCATGCGCATCCCACAAAACCGGCGCATGCGCATCCCACAAAACCTGCGCATACGCATCCCACAAAACCTCGCACGTGTTTTTACTCGACTAGCCGGCGGGATGCATCCTCTCGCACGTGTTTTTACTGGACTAGCCTGCGGGATGCATCCTCTCGCACGTGTTTTTACTCGACTAGCCTGCGGGATGCACCCTCTCGCACGTGTTTTTGCTCGACTAGCCTGCGGGATGCATCCTCTCGCACGTGTTTTTACTCGACTAGCCTGCGGGATGCATCCTCTCGCACGTGTATTTACTCGACCAGCCTGCGGGATGCATCCTCTCGCACGTGTTTTTGCACGACTAGCCATGCGCATCCCAAAAAACCTGCGCATGCGCATCCCAAAAAACCTGCGCATGCGCATCCCACAAAACCTGCGCATACGCATCCCACAAAACCTCGCACGTGTTTTTACTCGACTAGCCTGCGGGATGCACCCTCTCGCACGTGTTTTTACTCGACTAGCCTGCGGGATGCATCCTCTCGCACGTGTTTTTACTCGACTAGCCTGCGGGAAGCATCCTCTCGCACGTGTTTTTGCTCGACTAGCCTGCGGGATGCATCCTCTCGCACGTGTTTTTGCTCGACTAGCCATGCGCATCCCAAAAAACCTGCGCATGCGCATCCCAAAAAACCTGCGCATGCGCATCCCACAAAACCGGCGCATGCGCATCCCACAAAACCTGCGCATACGCATCCCACAAAACCTCGCACGTGTTTTTACTCGACTAGCCGGCGGGATGCATCCTCTCGCACGTGTTTTTACTGGACTAGCCTGCGGGATGCATCCTCTCGCACGTGTTTTTGCTCGACTAGCCATGCGCATCCCAAAAAACCTGCGCATGCGCATCCCAAAAAACCTGCGCATGCGCATCCCACAAAACCTGCGCATACGCATCCCACAAAACCTCGCACGTGTTTTTACTCGACTAGCCGGCGGGATGCATCCTCTCGCACGTGTTTTTACTGGACTAGCCTGCGGGATGCATCCTCTCGCACGTGTTTTTACTCGACTAGCCTGCGGGATGCACCCTCTCGCACGTGTTTTTACTCGACTAGCCTGCGGGATGCATCCTCTCGCACGTGTTTTTACTCGACTAGCCTGCGGGATGCCCCCTCTCGCACGTGTTTTTACTCGACTAGCCTGCGGGATGCATCCTCTCGCACGTGTTTTTACTCGACTAGCCTGCGGGATGCATCCTCTCGCACGTGTTTTTACTCGACTAGCCTGCGGGATGCACCCTCTCGCACGTGTTTTTACTCGACTAGCCTGCGGGATGCATCCTCCCGCACGTGTTTTTACTCGACTAGCCTGCGGGATGCATCCTCTCGCACGTGTTTTTACTCGACTAGCCTGCGGGATGTATCCTCCCGCACGTGTTTTTACTCGACTAGCCTGCGGGATGCATCCTCTCGCACGTGTTTTTGCTCGACTAGCCTGCGGGATGCATCCTCTCGCACGTGTTTTTGCTCGACTAGCCTGCGTGATGCATCCTCTCGCACGTGTTTTTACTGGACTAGCCTGCGGGATGCATCCTCTCGCACGTGTTTTTACTCGACTAGCCTGCGGGATGCACCCTCTCGCACGTGTTTTTACTCGACTAGCCTGCGGGATGCATCCTCTCGCACGTGTTTTTACTCGACTAGCCTGCGGGATGCATCCTCTCGCACGTGTTTTTACTCGACTAGCCTGCGGGATGCATCCTCTCGCACGTGTTTTTACTCGACTAGCCTGCGGGATGCATCCTCTCGCACGTGTTTTTACTCGACCAGCCATGCGCATCCCAAAAAACCTCCGCATGCGCATCCCAAAAAACCTGCGCATGCGCATCCCACAAAACCTCGCACGTGTTTTTACTCGACTAGCCGGCGGGATGCATCCTCTCGCACGTGTTTTTACTGGACTAGCCTGCGGGATGCATCCTCTCGCACGTGTTTTTACTCGACTAGCCTGCGGGATGCACCCTCTCGCACGTGTTTTTACTCGACTAGCCTGCGGGATGCATCCTCTCGCACGTGTTTTTACTCGTCTAGCCTGCGGGATGCATCCTCTCGCACGTGTTTTTACTCGACTAGCCTGCGGGATGCATCCTCCCGCACGTGTTTTTACTCGACTAGCCTGCGGGATGCATCCTCTCGCACGTGTTTTTGCTCGACTAGCCTGCGGGATGCATCCTCTCGCACGTGTTTTTGCTCGACTAGCCATGCGCATCCCAAAAAACCTGCGCATGCGCATCCCAAAAAACCTGCGCCTGCGCATCCCACAAAACTTGCGCATGCGCATCCCACAAAACCTGCGCATGCGCATCCCACAAAACCTGCGCATACGCATCAAACAAAACCTCGCACGTGTTTTTACTCGACTAGCCGGCGGGATGCATCCTCTCGCACGTGTTTTTACTCGACTAGCCTGCGGGATGCATCCTCTCGCACGTGTTTTTACTCGACTAGCCTGCGGGATGCATCCTCTCGCACGTGTTTTTACTCGACTAGCCTGCGGGAAGCATCCTCTCGCACGTGTTTTTGCTCGACTAGCCTGCGGGATGCATCCTCTCGCACGTGTTTTTGCTCGACTAGCCATGCGCATCCCAAAAAACCTGCGCATGCGCATCCCACAAAACCGGCGCATGCGCATCCCACAAAACCTGCGCATACGCATCCCACAAAACCTCGCACGTGTTTTTACTCGACTAGCCGGCGGGATGCATCCTCTCGCACGTGTTTTTACTGGACTAGCCTGCGGGATGCATCCTCTCGCACGTGTTTTTGCTCGACTAGCCATGCGCATCCCAAAAAACCTGCGCATGCGCATCCCAAAAAACCTGCGCATGCGCATCCCACAAAACCTGCGCATACGCATCCCACAAAACCTCGCACGTGTTTTTACTCGACTAGCCGGCGGGATGCATCCTCTCGCACGTGTTTTTACTGGACTAGCCTGCGGGATGCATCCTCTCGCACGTGTTTTTGCTCGACTAGCCTGCGGGATGCATCCTCTCGCACGTGTTTTTGCTCGACTAGCCTGCGGGATGCATCCTCTCGCACGTGTTTTTACTGGACTAGCCTGCGGGATGCATCCTCTCGCACGTGTTTTTACTCGACTAGCCTGCGGGATGCATCCTCTCGCACGTGTTTTTACTCGACCAGCCTGCGGGATGCATCCTCTCGCACGTGTTTTTGCACGACTAGCCATGCGCATCCCAAAAAACCTGCGCATGCGCATCCCAAAAAACCTGCGCATGCGCATCCCACAAAACCTGCGCATACGCATCCCACAAAACCTCGCACGTGTTTTTACTCGACTAGCCTGCGGGATGCACCCTCTCGCACGTGTTTTTACTCGACTAGCCTGCGGGATGCATCCTCTCGCACGTGTTTTTACTCGACTAGCCTGCGGGATGCATCCTCTCGCACGTGTTTTTACTCGACTAGCCTGCGGGATGCATCCTCTCGAACGTGTTTTTGCTCGACTAGGCTGCGGGATGCATCCTCTCGCACGTGTTTTTGCTCGACTAGCCTGCGGGATGCATCCTCTCGCACGTGTTTTTACTCGACTAGCCTGCGGGATGCATCCTCTCGCACGTGTTTTTACTCGACTAGCCTGCGGGATGCATCCTCTCGCACGTGTTTTTACTCGACCAGCCTGCGGGATGCATCCTCTCGCACGTGTTTTTGCTCGACTAGCCATGCGCATCCCAAAAAACCTGCGCATGCGCATCCCAAAAAACCTGCGCATGCGCATCCCACAAAACCTGCGCATACGCATCCCACAAAACCTCGCACGTGTTTTTACGCGACTAGCCGGCGGGATGCATCCTCTCGCACGTGTTTTTACTGGACTAGCCTGCGGGATGCATCCTCTCGCACGTGTTTTTACTCGACTAGCCTGCGGGATGCACCCTCTCGCACGTGTTTTTACTCGACTAGCCTGCGGGATGCATCCTCTCGCACGTGTTTTTACTCGACTAGCCTGCGGGATGCATCCTCTCGCACGTGTTTTAACTCGACTAGCCTGCGGGATGCATCCTCTCGCACGTGTTTTTACTCGACTAGCCTTCGGGATGCATCCTCTCGCACGTGTTTTTACTCGACCAGCCATGCGCATCCCAAAAAACCTGCGCATGCGCATCCCAAAAAACCTGCGCATGCGCATCCCACAAAACCTCGCACGTGTTTTTACTCGACTAGCCGGCGGGATGCATCCTCTCGCACGTGTTTTTACTGGACTAGCCTGCGGGATGCATCCTCTCGCACGTGTTTTTACTCGACTAGCCTGCGGGATGCACCCTCTCGCACGTGTTTTTACTCGACTAGCCTGCGGGATGCATCCTCTCGCACGTGTTTTTACTCGACTAGCCTGCGGGATGCATCCTCTCGCACGTGTTTTTACTCGACTAGCCTGCGGGATGCATCCTCCCGCACGTGTTTTTACTCGACTAGCCTGCGGGATACATCCTCTCGCACGTGTTTTTGCTCGACTAGCCTGCGGGATGCATCCTCTCGCACGTGTTTTTGCTCGACTAGCCATGCGCATCCCAAAAAACCTGCGCATGCGCATCCCAAAAAACCTGCGCCTGCGCATCCCACAAAACCTGCGCATGCGCATCCCACAAAACCTGCGCATGCGCATCCCACAAAACCTGCGCATACGCATCAAACAAAACCTCGCACGTGTTTTTACTCGACTAGCCGGCGGGATGCATCCTCTCGCACGTGTTTTTACTCGACTAGCCTGCGGGATGCATCCTCTCGCACGTGTTTTTACTCGACTAGCCTGCGGGATGCATCCTCTCGCACGTGTTTTTACTCGACTAGCCTGCGGGAAGCATCCTCTCGCACGTGTTTTTGCTCGACTAGCCTGCGGGATGCATCCTCTCGCACGTGTTTTTGCTCGACTAGCCATGCGCATCCCATAAAACCTGCGCATGCGCATCCCAAAAAACCTGCGCATGCGCATCCCACAAAACCGGCGCATGCGCATCCCACAAAACCTGCGCATACGCATCCCACAAAACCTCGCACGTGTTTTTACTCGACTAGCCGGCGGGATGCATCCTCTCGCACGTGTTTTTACTGGACTAGCCTGCGGGATGCATCCTCTCGCACGTGTTTTTGCTCGACTAGCCATGCGCATCCCAAAAAACCTGCGCATGCGCATCCCAAAAAACCTGCGCATGCGCATCCCACAAAACCTGCGCATACGCATCCCACAAAACCTCGCACGTGTTTTTACTCGACTAGCCGGCGGGATGCATCCTCTCGCACGTGTTTTTACTGGACTAGCCTGCGGGATGCATCCTCTCGCACGTGTTTTTACTCGACTAGCCTGCGGGATGCACCCTCTCGCACGTGTTTTTACTCGACTAGCCTGCGGGATGCATCCTCTCGCACGTGTTTTTACTCGACTAGCCTGCGGGATGCCCCCTCTCGCACGTGTTTTTACTCGACTAGCCTGCGGGATGCATCCTCTCGCACGTGTTTTTACTCGACTAGCCTGCGGGATGCATCCTCTCGCACGTGTTTTTACTCGACTAGCCTGCGGGATGCACCCTCTCGCACGTGTTTTTACTCGACTAGCCTGCGGGATGCATCCTCCCGCATGTGTTTTTACTCGACTAGCCTGCGGGATGCATCCTCTCGCACGTGTTTTTACTCGACTAGCCTGCGGGATGTATCCTCCCGCACGTGTTTTTACTCGACTAGCCTGCAGGATGCATCCTCTCGCACGTGTTTTTGCTCGACTAGCCTGCGGGATGCATCCTCTCGCACGTGTTTTTGCTCGACTAGCCTGCGGGATGCATCCTCTCGCACGTGTTTTTACTGGACTAGCCTGCGGGATGCATCCTCTCGCACGTGTTTTTACTCGACTAGCCTGCGGGATGCATCCTCTCGCACGTGTTTTTACTCGACCAGCCTGCGGGATGCATCCTCTCGCACGTGTTTTTGCACGACTAGCCATGCGCATCCCAAAAAACCTGCGCATGCGCATCCCAAAAAACCTACGCATGCGCATCCCACAAAACCTGCGCATACGCATCCCACAAAACCTCGCACGTGTTTTTACTCGACTAGCCTGCGGGATGCACCCTCTCGCACGTGTTTTTACTCGACTAGCCTGCGGGATGCATCCTCTCGCACGTGTTTTTACTCGACTAGCCTGCGGGATGCATCCTCTCGCACGTGTTTTTACTCGACTAGCCTGCGGGATGCATCCTCTCGAACGTGTTTTTGCTCGACTAGGCTGCGGGATGCATCCTCTCGCACGTGTTTTTGCTCGACTAGCCTGCGGGATGCATCCTCTCGCACGTGTTTTTACTCGACTAGCCTGCGGGATGCATCCTCTCGCACGTGTTTTTACTCGACTAGCCTGCGGGATGCATCCTCCCGCACGTGTTTTTACTCGACCAGCCTGCGGGATGCATCCTCTCGCACGTGTTTTTGCTCGACTAGCCATGCGCATCCCAAAAAACCTGCGCATGCGCATCCCAAAAAACCTGCGCATGCGCATCCCACAAAACCTGCGCATACGCATCCCACAAAACCTCGCACGTGTTTTTACTCGACTAGCCGGCGGGATGCATCCTCTCGCACGTGTTTTTACTGGTCTAGCCTGCGGGATGCATCCTCTCGCACGTGTTTTTACTCGACTAGCCTGCGGGATGCACCCTCTCGCACGTGTTTTTACTCGACTAGCCTGCGGGATGCATCCTCTCGCACGTGTTTTTACTCGACTAGCCTGCGGGATGCATCCTCTCGCACGTGTTTTTACTCGACTAGCCTGCGGGATGCATCCTCTCGCACGTGTTTTTACTCGACTAGCCTGCGGGATGCATCCTCTCGCACGTGTTTTTACTCGACCAGCCATGCGCATCCCAAAAGACCTGCGCATGCGCATCCCAAAAAACCTGCGCATGCGCATCCCACAAAACCTCGCACGTGTTTTTACTCGACTAGCCGGCGGGATGCATCCTCTCGCACGTGTTTTTACTGGACTAGCCTGCGGGATGCATCCTCTCGCACGTGTTTTTACTCGACTAGCCTGCGGGATGCACCCCCTCGCACGTGTTTTTACTCGACTAGCCTGCGGGATGCATCCTCTCGCACGTGTTTTTACTCGACTAGCCTGCGGGATGCATCCTCTCGCACGTGTTTTTACTCGACTAGCCTGCGGGAAGCATCCTCTCGCACGTGTTTTTGCTCGACTAGCCTGCGGGATGCATCCTCTCGCACGTGTTTTTGCTCGACTAGCCATGCGCATGCCAAAAAACCTGCGCATGCGCATCCCAAAAAACCTGCGCATGCGCATCCCACAAAACCGGCGCATGCGCATCCCACAAAACCTGCGCATACGCATCCCACAAAACCTCGCACGTGTTTTTACTCGACTAGCCGGCGGGATGCATCCTCTCGCACGTGTTTTTACTGGACTAGCCTGCGGGATGCATCCTCTCGCACGTGTTTTTGCTCGACTAGCCATGCGCATCCCAAAAAACCTGCGCATGCGCATCCCAAAAAACCTGCGCATGCGCATCCCACAAAACCTGCGCATACGCATCCCACAAAACCTCGCACGTGTTTTTACTCGACTAGCCGGCGGGATGCATCCTCTCGCACGTGTTTTTACTGGACTAGCCTGCGGGATGCATCCTCTCGCACGTGTTTTTGCTCGACTAGCCTGCGGGATGCATCCTCTCGCACGTGTTTTTGCTCGACTAGCCTGCGGGATGCATCCTCTCGCACGTGTTTTTACTGGACTAGCCTGCGGGATGCATCCTCTCGCACGTGTTTTTACTCGACTAGCCTGCGGGATGCATCCTCTCGCACGTGTTTTTACTCGACCAGCCTGCGGGATGCATCCTCTCGCACGTGTTTTTGCTCGACTAGCCATGCGCATCCCAAAAAACCTGCGCATGCGCATCCCAAAAAACCTGCGCATGCGCATCCCACAAAACCTGCGCATACGCATCCCACAAAACCTCGCACGTGTTTTTACTCGACTAGCCGGCGGGATGCATCCTCTCGCACGTGTTTTTACTGGACTAGCCTGCGGGATGCATCCTCTCGCACGTGTTTTTACTCGACTAGCCTGCGGGATGCACCCTCTCGCACGTGTTTTTACTCGACTAGCCTGCGGGATGCATCCTCTCGCACGTGTTTTTACTCGACTAGCCTGCGGGATGCATCCTCTCGCACGTGTTTTTACTCGACTAGCCTGCGGGATGCATCCTCTCGCACGTGTTTTTACTCGACTAGCCTGCGGGATGCATCCTCTCGCACGTGTTTTTACTCGACCAGCCATGCGCATCCCAAAAAACCTGCGCATGCGCATCCCAAAAAACCTGCGCATGCGCATCCCACAAAACCTCGCACGTGTTTTTACTCGACTAGCCGGCGGGATGCATCCTCTCGCACGTGTTTTTACTGGACTAGCCTGCGGGATGCATCCTCTCGCACGTGTTTTTACTCGACTAGCCTGCGGGATGCACCCTCTCGCACGTGTTTTTACTCGACTAGCCTGCGGGATGCATCCTCTCGCACGTGTTTTTACTCGACTAGCCTGCGGGATGCATCCTCTCGCACGTGTTTTTACTCGACTAGCCTGCGGGATGCACCCTCTCGCACGTGTTTTTACTCGACTAGCCTGCGGGATGCATCCTCTCGCACGTGTTTTTACTCGACTAGCCTGCGGGATGCATCCTCTCGCACGTGTTTTTACTCGACTAGCCTGCGGGATGCATCCTCTCGCACGTGTTTTTACTCGACTAGCCTGCGGGATGCATCCTCTCGCACGTGTTTTTACTCGACCAGCCATGCGCATCCCAAAAAACCTGCGCATGCGCATCCCAAAAAACCTGCGCATGCGCATCCCACAAAACCTCGCACGTGTTTTTACTCGACTAGCCGGCGGGATGCATCCTCTCGCACGTGTTTTTACTGGACTAGCCGGCGGGATGCATCCTCTCGCACGTGTTTTTACTCGACTAGCCTGCGGGATGCATCCTCTCGCACGTGTTTTTACTCGACTAGCCTGCGGGATGCATCCTCTCGCACGTGTTTTTACTCGACTAGCCTGCGGGATGCATCCTCTCGCACGTGTTTTTGCTCGACTAGCCTGCGGGATGCATCCTCTCGCACGTGTTTTTGCTCGACTAGCCATGCGCATCCCAAAAAACCTGCGCATGCGCATCCCAAAAAACCTGCGCATGCGCATCCCACAAAACCGGCGCATGCGCATCCCACAAAACCTGCGCATACGCATCCCACAAAACCTTGCACGTGTTTTTACTCGACTAGCCGGCGGGATGCATCCTCTCGCACGTGTTTTTACTGGACTAGCCTGCGGGATGCATCCTCTCGCACGTGTTTTTGCTCGACTAGCCATGCGCATCCCAAAAAACCTGCGCATGCGCATCCCAAAAAACCTGCGCATGCGCATCCCACAAAACCTGCGCATACGCATCCCACAAAACCTCGCACGTGTTTTTACTCGACTAGCCGGCGGGATGCATCCTCTCGCACGTGTTTTTACTGGACTAGCCTGCGGGATGCATCCTCTCGCACGTGTTTTTACTCGACTAGCCTGCGGGATGCACCCTCTCGCACGTGTTTTTACTCGACTAGCCTGCGGGATGCATCCTCTCGCACGTGTTTTTACTCGACTAGCCTGCGGGATGCCCCCTCTCGCACGTGTTTTTACTCGACTAGCCTGCGGGATGCATCCTCTCGCACGTGTTTTTACTCGACTAGCCTGCGGGATGCATCCTCTCGCACGTGTTTTTACTCGACTAGCCTGCGGGATGCACCCTCTCGCACGTGTTTTTACTCGACTAGCCTGCGGGATGCATCCTCCCGCACGTGTTTTTACTCGACTAGCCTGCGGGATGCATCCTCTCGCACGTGTTTTTACTCGACTAGCCTGCGGGATGTATCCTCCCGCACGTGTTTTTACTCGACTAGCCTGCGGGATGCATCCTCTCGCACGTGTTTTTGCTCGACTAGCCTGCGGGATGCATCCTCTCGCACGTGTTTTTGCTCGACTAGCCTGCGGGATGCATCCTCTCGCACGTGTTTTTACTGGACTAGCCTGCGGGATGCATCCTCTCGCACGTGTTTTTACTCGACTAGCCTGCGGGATGCATCCTCTCGCACGTGTTTTTACTCGACCAGCCTGCGGGATGCATCCTCTCGCAGTGTTTTTGCACGACTAGCCATGCGCATCCCAAAAAACCTGCGCATGCGCATCCCAAAAAACCTGCGCATGCGCATCCCACAAAACCTGCGCATACGCATCCCACAAAACCTCGCACGTGTTTTTACTCGACTAGCCTGCGGGATGCACCCTCTCGCACGTGTTTTTACTCGACTAGCCTGCGGGATGCATCCTCTCGCACGTGTTTTTACTCGACTAGCCTGCGGGATGCATCCTCTCGCACGTGTTTTTGCTCGACTAGCCTGCGGGATGCATCCTCTCGCACGTGTTTTTACTCGACTAGCCTGCGGGATGCATCCTCTCGCACGTGTTTTTACTCGACTAGCCTGCGGGATGCATCCTCTCGCACGTGTTTTTACTCGACCAGCCTGCGGGATGCATCCTCTCGCACGTGTTTTTGCTCGACTAGCCATGCGCATCCCAAAAAACCTGCGCATGCGCATCCCAAAAAACCTGCGCATGCGCATCCCACAAAACCTGCGCATACGCATCCCACAAAACCTCGCACGTGTTTTTACTCGACTAGCCGGCGGGATGCATCCTCTCGCACGTGTTTTTACTGGTCTAGCCTGCGGGATGCATCCTCTCGCACGTGTTTTTACTCGACTAGCCTGCGGGATGCACCCTCTCGCACGTGTTTTTACTCGACTAGCCTGCGGGATGCATCCTCTCGCACGTGTTTTTACTCGACTAGCCTGCGGGATGCATCCTCTCGCACGTGTTTTTACTCGACTAGCCTGCGGGATGCATCCTCTCGCACGTGTTTTTACTCGACTAGCCTGCGGGATGCATCCTCTCGCACGTGTTTTTACTCGACCAGCCATGCGCATCCCAAAAGACCTGCGCATGCGCATCCCAAAAAACCTGCGCATGCGCATCCCACAAAACCTCGCACGTGTTTTTGCTCGACTAGCCTGCGGGATGCATCCTCTCGCACGTGTTTTTGCTCGACTAGCCTGCGGGATGCATCCTCTCGCACGTGTTTTTACTGGACTAGCCTGCGGGACGCATCCTCTCGCACGTGTTTTTACTCGACTAGCCTGCGGGATGCATCCTCTCGCACGTGTTTTTACTCGACCAGCCTGCGGGATTCATCCTCTCGCACGTGTTTTTACTCGACTAGCCTGCGGGATGCATCCTCTCGCACGTGTTTTTACTCGACTAGCCTGCGGGATGCATCCTCTCGAACGTGTTTTTGCTCGACTAGGCTGCGGGATGCATCCTCTCGCACGTGTTTTTGCTCGACTAGCCTGCGGGATGCATCCTCTCGCACGTGTTTTTACTCGACTAGCCTGCGGGATGCATCCTCTCGCACGTGTTTTTACTCGACTAGCCTGCGGGATGCATCCTCTCGCACGTGTTTTTACTCGACCAGCCTGCGGGATGCATCCTCTCGCACGTGTTTTTGCTCGACTAGCCATGCGCATCCCAAAAAACCTGCGCATGCGCATCCCAAAAAACCTGCGCATGCGCATCCCACAAAACCTGCGCATACGCATCCCACAAAACCTCGCACGTGTTTTTACTCGACTAGCCGGCGGGATGCATCCTCTCGCACGTGTTTTTACTGGACTAGCCTGCGGGATGCATCCTCTCGCACGTGTTTTTACTCGACTAGCCTGCGGGATGCACCCTCTCGCACGTGTTTTTACTCGACTAGCCTGCGGGATGCATCCTCTCGCACGTGTTTTTACTCGACTAGCCTGCGGGATGCATCCTCTCGCACGTGTTTTTACTCGACTAGCCTGCGGGATGCATCCTCTCGCACGTGTTTTTACTCGACTAGCCTGCGGGATGCATCCTCTCGCACGTGTTTTTACTCGACCAGCCATGCGCATCCCAAAAGACCTGCGCATGCGCATCCCAAAAAACCTGCGCATGCGCATCCCACAAAACCTCGCACGTGTTTTTACTCGACTAGCCGGCGGGATGCATCCTCTCGCACGTGTTTTTACTGGACTAGCCTGCGGGATGCATCCTCTCGCACGTGTTTTTACTCGACTAGCCTGCGGGATGCACCCCCTCGCACGTGTTTTTACTCGACTAGCCTGCGGGATGCATCCTCTCGCACGTGTTTTTACTCGACTAGCCTGCGGGATGCATCCTCTCGCACGTGTTTTTACTCGACTAGCCTGCGGGATGCATCCTCCCGCACGTGTTTTTACTCGACTAGCCTGCGGGATGCATCCTCTCGCACGTGTTTTTGCTCGACTAGCCTGCGGGATGCATCCTCTCGCACGTGTTTTTGCTCGACTAGCCATGCGCATCCCAAAAAACCTGCGCATGCGCATCCCAAAAAACCTGCGCCTGCGCATCCCACAAAACCTGCGCATGCGCATCCCACAAAACCTGCGCATACGCATCAAACAAAACCTCGCACGTGTTTTTACTCGACTAGCCGGCGGGATGCATCCTCTCGCACGTGTTTTTGCTCGACTAGCCATGCGCATCCCAAAAAACCTGCGCATGCGCATCCCAAAAAACCTGCGCATGCGCATCCCACAAAAAACCTGCGCATACGCATCCCACAAAACCTCGCACGTGTTTTTACTCGACTAGCCGGCGGGATGCATCCTCTCGCACGTGTTTTTACTGGACTAGCCTGCGGGATGCATCCTCTCGCACGTGTTTTTACTCGACTAGCCTGCGGGATGCACCCTCTCGCACGTGTTTTTACTCGACTAGCCTGCGGGATGCATCCTCTCGCACGTGTTTTTACTCGACTAGCCGGCGGGATGCATCCTCTCGCACGTGTTTTTACTGGACTAGCCTGCGGGATGCATCCTCTCGCACGTGTTTTTACTCGACTAGCCTGCGGGATGCACCCCCTCGCACGTGTTTTTACTCGACTAGCCTGCGGGATGCCCCCTCTCGCACGTGTTTTTACTCGACTAGCCTGCGGGATGCATCCTCTCGCACGTGTTTTTACTCGACTAGCCTGCGGGATGCATCCTCTCGCACGTGTTTTTACTCGACTAGCCTGCGGGATGCACCCTCTCGCACGTGTTTTTACTCGACTAGCCTGCGGGATGCATCCTCTCGCACGTGTTTTTACTCGACTAGCCTGCGGGATGCACCCTCTCGCACGTGTTTTTACTCGACTAGCCTGCGGGATGCATCCTCTCGCACGTGTTTTTACTCGACTAGCCTGCGGGATGCATCCTCTCGCACGTGTTTTTGCTCGACTAGCCTGCGGGATGCATCCTCTCGCACGTGTTTTTGCTCGACTAGCCTGCGGGATGCATCCTCTCGCACGTGTTTTTACTCGACTAGCCTGCGGGATGCATCCTCTCGCACGTGTTTTTACTCGACTAGCCTGCGGGATGCATCCTCTCGCACGTGTTTTTACTCGACTAGCCTGCGGGATGCACCCTCTCGCACGTGTTTTTACTCGACTAGCCTGCGGGATGCATCCTCCCGCACGTGTTTTTACTCGACTAGCCTGCGGGATGCATCCTCTCGCACGTGTTTTTACTCGACTAGCCTGCGGGATGTATCCTCCCGCACGTGTTTTTACTCGACTAGCCTGCGGGATGCATCCTCTCGCACGTGTTTTTGCTCGACTAGCCTGCGGGATGCATCCTCTCGCACGTGTTTTTGCTCGACTAGCCTGCGGGATGCATCCTCTCGCACGTGTTTTTACTGGACTAGCCTGCGGGATGCATCCTCTCGCACGTGTTTTTACTCGACTAGCCGGCGGGATGCATCCTCTCGCACGTGTTTTTACTGGACTAGCCTGCGGGATGCATCCTCTCGCACGTGTTTTTACTCGACTAGCCTGCGGGATGCACCCTCTCGCACGTGTTTTTACTCGACTAGCCTGCGGGATGCATCCTCTCGCACGTGTTTTTACTCGACTAGCCTGCGGGATGCATCCTCTCGCACGTGTTTTTACTCGACTAGCCTGCGGGATGCATCCTCCCGCACGTGTTTTTACTCGACTAGCCTGCGGGATGCATCCTCTCGCACGTGTTTTTGCTCGACTAGCCTGCAGGATGCATCCTCTCGCACGTGTTTTTGCTCGACTAGCCATGCGCATCCCAAAAAACCTGCGCATGCGCATCCCAAAAAACCTGCGCCTGCGCATCCCACAAAACCTGCGCATGCGCATCCCACAAAACCTGCGCATGCGCATCCCACAAAACCTGCGCATACGCATCAAACAAAACCTCGCACGTGTTTTTACTCGACTAGCCGGCGGGATGCATCCTCTCGCACGTGTTTTTACTCGACTAGCCTGCGGGATGCATCCTCTCGCACGTGTTTTTACTCGACTAGCCTGCGGGATGCATCCTCTCGCACGTGTTTTTACTCGACTAGCCTGCGGGAAGCATCCTCTCGCACGTGTTTTTGCTCGACTAGCCTGCGGGATGCATCCTCTCGCACGTGTTTTTGCTCGACTAGCCATGCGCATCCCAAAAAACCTGCGCATGCGCATCCCAAAAAACCTGCGCATGCGCATCCCACAAAACCGGCGCATGCGCATCCCACAAAACCTGCGCATACGCATCCCACAAAACCTCGCACGTGTTTTTACTCGACTAGCCGGCGGGATGCATCCTCTCGCACGTGTTTTTACTGGACTAGCCTGCGGGATGCATCCTCTCGCACGTGTTTTTGCTCGACTAGCCATGCGCATCCCAAAAAACCTGCGCATGCGCATCCCAAAAAACCTGCGCATGCGCATCCCACAAAACCTGCGCATACGCATCCCACAAAACCTCGCACGTGTTTTTACTCGACTAGCCGGCGGGATGCATCCTCTCGCACGTGTTTTTACTGGACTAGCCTGCGGGATGCAACCTCTCGCACGTGTTTTTACTCGACTAGCCTGCGGGATGCACCCTCTCGCACGTGTTTTTACTCGACTAGCCTGCGGGATGCATCCTCTCGCACGTGTTTTTACTCGACTAGCCTGCGGGATGCCCCCTCTCGCACGTGTTTTTACTCGACTAGCCTGCGGGATGCATCCTCTCGCACGTGTTTTTACTCGACTAGCCTGCGGGATGCATCCTCTCGCACGTGTTTTTACTCGACTAGCCTGCGGGATGCACCCTCTCGCACGTGTTTTTACTCGACTAGCCTGCGGGATGCATCCTCCCGCACGTGTTTTTACTCGACTAGCCTGCGGGATGCATCCTCTCGCACGTGTTTTTACTCGACTAGCCTGCGGGATGTATCCTCCCGCACGTGTTTTTACTCGACTAGCCTGCGGGATGCATCCTCTCGCACGTGTTTTTGCTCGACTAGCCTGCGGGATGCATCCTCTCGCACGTGTTTTTGCTCGACTAGCCTGCGGGATGCATCCTCTCGCACGTGTTTTTACTGGACTAGCCTGCGGGATGCATCCTCTCGCACGTGTTTTTACTCGACTAGCCTGCGGGATGCATCCTCTCGCACGTGTTTTTACTCGACCAGCCTGCGGGATGCATCCTCTCGCACGTGTTTTTGCACGACTAGCCATGCGCATCCCAAAAAACCTGCGCATGCGCATCCCAAAAAACCTGCGCATGCGCATCCCACAAAACCTGCGCATACGCATCCCACAAAACCTCGCACGTGTTTTTACTCGACTAGCCTGCGGGATGCACCCTCTCGCACGTGTTTTTACTCGACTAGCCTGCGGGATGCATCCTCTCGCACGTGTTTTTACTCGACTAGCCTGCGGGATGCATCCTCTCGCACGTGTTTTTACTCGACTAGCCTGCGGGATGCATCCTCTCGAACGTGTTTTTGCTCGACTAGGCTGCGGGATGCATCCTCTCGCACGTGTTTTTGCTCGACTAGCCTGCGGGATGCATCCTCTCGCACGTGTTTTTACTCGACTAGCCTGCGGGATGCATCCTCTCGCACGTGTTTTTACTCGACTAGCCTGCGGGATGCATCCTCTCGCACGTGTTTTTACTCGACCAGCCTGCGGGATGCATCCTCTCGCACGTGTTTTTGCTCGACTAGCCATGCGCATCCCAAAAAACCTGCGCATGCGCATCCCAAAAAACCTGCGCATGCGCATCCCACAAAACCTGCGCATACGCATCCCACAAAACCTCGCACGTGTTTTTACTCGACTAGCCGGCGGGATGCATCCTCTCGCACGTGTTTTTACTGGACTAGCCGGCGGGATGCATCCTCTCGCACGTGTTTTTACTGGACTAGCCTGCGGGATGCATCCTCTCGCACGTGTTTTTACTCGACTAGCCTGCGGGATGCACCCTCTCGCACGTGTTTTTACTCGACTAGCCTGCGGGATGCATCCTCTCGCACGTGTTTTTACTCGACTAGCCTGCGGGATGCATCCTCTCGCACGTGTTTTTACTCGACTAGCCTGCGGGATGCATCCTCTCGCACGTGTTTTTACTCGACTAGCCTGCGGGATGCATCCTCTCGCACGTGTTTTTACTCGACCAGCCATGCGCATCCCAAAAAACCTGCGCATGCGCATCCCAAAAAACCTGCGCATGCGCATCCCACAAAACCTCGCACGTGTTTTTACTCGACTAGCCGGCGGGATGCATCCTCTCGCACGTGTTTTTACTGGACTAGCCTGCGGGATGCATCCTCTCGCACGTGTTTTTACTCGACTAGCCTGCGGGATGCACCCCCTCGCACGTGTTTTTACTCGATGAGCCTGCGGGATGCATCCTCTCGCACGTGTTTTTACTCGACAAGCCTGCGGGATGCATCCTCTCGCACGTGTTTTTACTCGACTAGCCTGCGGGATGCATCCTCCCGCACGTGTTTTTACTCGACTAGCCTGCGGGATGCATCCTCTCGCACGTGTTTTTGCTCGACTAGCCTGCGGGATGCATCCTCTCGCACGTGTTTTTGCTCGACTAGCCATGCGCATCCCAAAAAACCTGCGCATGCGCATCCCAAAAAACCTGCGCCTGCGCATCCCACAAAACCTGCGCATGCGCATCCCACAAAACCTGCGCATACGCATCAAACAAAACCTCGCACGTGTTTTTACTCGACTAGCCGGCGGGATGCATCCTCTCGCACGTGTTTTTACTCGACTAGCCTGCGGGATGCATCCTCTCGCACGTGTTTTTACTCGACTAGCCTGCGGGATGCATCCTCTCGCACGTGTTTTTACTCGACTAGCCTGCGGGAAGCATCCTCTCGCACGTGTTTTTGCTCGACTAGCCTGCGGGATGCATCCTCTCGCACGTGTTTTTACTCGACTAGCCTGCGGGATGCATCCTCTCGCACGTGTTTTTACTCGACCAGCCTGCGGGATGCATCCTCTCGCACGTGTTTTTGCACGACTAGCCATGCGCATCCCAAAAAACCTGCGCATGCGCATCCCAAAAAACCTGCGCATGCGCATCCCACAAAACCTGCGCATACGCATCCCACAAAACCTCGCACGTGTTTTTACTCGACTAGCCTGCGGGATGCACCCTCTCGCACGTGTTTTTACTCGACTAGCCTGCGGGATGCATCCTCTCGCACGTGTTTTTACTCGACTAGCCTGCGGGATGCATCCTCTCGCACGTGTTTTTACTCGACTAGCCTGCGGGATGCATCCTCTCGAACGTGTTTTTGCTAGACTAGGCTGCGGGATGCATCCTCTCGCACGTGTTTTTGCTCGACTAGCCTGCGGGATGCATCCTCTCGCACGTGTTTTTACTCGACTAGCCTGCGGGATGCATCCTCTCGCACGTGTTTTTACTCGACTAGCCTGCGGGATGCATCCTCTCGCACGTGTTTTTACTCGACCAGCCTGCGGGATGCATCCTCTCGCACGTGTTTTTACTCGACTAGCCTGCGGGATGCACCCCCTCGCACGTGTTTTTACTCGACTAGCCGGCGGGATGCATCCTCTCGCACGTGTTTTTACTGGACTAGCCTGCGGGATGCATCCTCTCGCACGTGTTTTTGCTCGACTAGCCATGCGCATCCCAAAAAACCTGCGCATGCGCATCCCAAAAAACCTGCGCATGCGCATCCCACAAAACCTGCGCATACGCATCCCACAAAACCTCGCACGTGTTTTTACTCGACTAGCCGGCGGGATGCATCCTCTCGCACGTGTTTTTACTGGACTAGCCTGCGGGATGCATCCTCTCGCACGTGTTTTTACTCGACTAGCCTGCGGGATGCACCCTCTCGCACGTGTTTTTACTCGACTAGCCTGCGGGATGCATCCTCTCGCACGTGTTTTTACTCGACTAGCCTGCGGGATGCCCCCTCTCGCACGTGTTTTTACTCGACTAGCCTGCGGGATGCATCCTCTCGCACGTGTTTTTACTCGACTAGCCTGCGGGATGCATCCTCTCGCACGTGTTTTTACTCGACTAGCCTGCGGGATGCACCCTCTCGCACGTGTTTTTACTCGACTAGCCTGCGGGATGCATCCTCCCGCACGTGTTTTTACTCGACTAGCCTGCGGGATGCATCCTCTCGCACGTGTTTTTACTCGACTAGCCTGCGGGATGTATCCTCCCGCACGTGTTTTTACTCGACTAGCCTGCGGGATGCATCCTCTCGCACGTGTTTTTGCTCGACTAGCCTGCGGGATGCATCCTCTCGCACGTGTTTTTGCTCGACTAGCCTGCGGGATGCATCCTCTCGCACGTGTTTTTACTGGACTAGCCTGCGGGATGCATCCTCTCGCACGTGTTTTTACTCGACTAGCCTGCGGGATGCATCCTCTCGCACGTGTTTTTACTCGACCAGCCTGCGGGATGCATCCTCTCGCACGTGTTTTTGCACGACTAGCCATGCGCATCCCAAAAAACCTGCGCATGCGCATCCCAAAAAACCTGCGCATGCGCATCCCACAAAACCTGCGCATACGCATCCCACAAAACCTCGCACGTGTTTTTACTCGACTAGCCTGCGGGATGCACCCTCTCGCACGTGTTTTTACTCGACTAGCCTGCGGGATGCATCCTCTCGCACGTGTTTTTACTCGACTAGCCTGCGGGATGCATCCTCTCGCACGTGTTTTTACTCGACTAGCCTGCGGGATGCATCCTCTCGAACGTGTTTTTGCTCGACTAGGCTGCGGGATGCATCCTCTCGCACGTGTTTTTGCTCGACTAGCCTGCGGGATGCATCCTCTCGCACGTGTTTTTACTCGACTAGCCTGCGGGATGCATCCTCTCGCACGTGTTTTTACTCGACTAGCCTGCGGGATGCATCCTCTCGCACGTGTTTTTACTCGACCAGCCTGCGGGATGCATCCTCTCGCACGTGTTTTTGCTCGACTAGCCATGCGCATCCCAAAAAACCTGCGCATGCGCATCCCAAAAAACCTGCGCATGCGCATCCCACAAAACCTGCGCATACGCATCCCACAAAACCTCGCACGTGTTTTTACTCGACTAGCCGGCGGGATGCATCCTCTCGCACGTGTTTTTACTGGACTAGCCTGCGGGATGCATCCTCTCGCACGTGTTTTTACTCGACTAGCCTGCGGGATGCACCCTCTCGCACGTGTTTTTACTCGACTAGCCTGCGGGATGCATCCTCTCGCACGTGTTTTTACTCGACTAGCCTGCGGGATGCATCCTCTCGCACGTGTTTTTACTCGACTAGCCTGCGGGATGCATCCTCTCGCACGTGTTTTTACTCGACTAGCCTGCGGGATGCATCCTCTCGCACGTGTTTTTACTCGACCAGCCATGCGCATCCCAAAAAACCTGCGCATGCGCATCCCACAAAACCTCGCACGTGTTTTTACTCGACTAGCCGGCGGGATGCATCCTCTCGCACGTGTTTTTACTGGACTAGCCTGCGGGATGCATCCTCTCGCACGTGTTTTTACTCGACTAGCCTGCGGGATGCACCCCCTCGCACGTGTTTTTACTCGACTAGCCTGCGGGATGCATCCTCTCGCACGTGTTTTTACTCGACTAGCCTGCGGGATGCATCCTCTCGCACGTGTTTTTACTCGACTAGCCTGCGGGATGCATCCTCCCGCACGTGTTTTTACTCGACTAGCCTGCGGGATGCATCCTCTCGCACGTGTTTTTACTCGACTAGCCGGCGGGATGCATCCTCTCGCACGTGTTTTTACTGGACTAGCCTGCGGGATGCATCCTCTCGCACGTGTTTTTACTCGACTAGCCTGCGGGATGCACCCCCTCGCACGTGTTTTTACTCGACTAGCCGGCGGGATGCATCCTCTCGCACGTGTTTTTACTCGACTAGCCTGCGGGATGCATCCTCTCGCACGTGTTTTTACTCGACTAGCCTGCGGGATGCATCCTCTCGCACGTGTTTTTACTCGACTAGCCTGCGGGAAGCATCCTCTCGCACGTGTTTTTGCTCGACTAGCCTGCGGGATGCATCCTCTCGCACGTGTTTTTACTCGACTAGCCTGCGGGATGCATCCTCTCGCACGTGTTTTTACTCGACCAGCCTGCGGGATGCATCCTCTCGCACGTGTTTTTGCACGACTAGCCATGCGCATCCCAAAAAACCTGCGCATGCGCATCCCAAAAAACCTGCGCATGCGCATCCCACAAAACCTGCGCATACGCATCCCACAAAACCTCGCACGTGTTTTTACTCGACTAGCCTGCGGGATGCACCCTCTCGCACGTGTTTTTACTCGACTAGCCTGCGGGATGCATCCTCTCGCACGTGTTTTTACTCGACTAGCCTGCGGGATGCATCCTCTCGCACGTGTTTTTACTCGACTAGCCTGCGGGATGCATCCTCTCGAACGTGTTTTTGCTAGACTAGGCTGCGGGATGCATCCTCTCGCACGTGTTTTTGCTCGACTAGCCTGCGGGATGCATCCTCTCGCACGTGTTTTTACTCGACTAGCCTGCGGGATGCATCCTCTCGCACGTGTTTTTACTCGACTAGCCTGCGGGATGCATCCTCTCGCACGTGTTTTTACTCGACCAGCCTGCGGGATGCATCCTCTCGCACGTGTTTTTGCTCGACTAGCCATGCGCATCCCAAAAAACCTGCGCATGCGCATCCCAAAAAACCTGCGCATGCGCATCCCACAAAACCTGCGCATACGCATCCCACAAAACCTCGCACGTGTTTTTACTCGACTAGCCGGCGGGATGCATCCTCTCGCACGTGTTTTTACTGGACTAGCCTGCGGGATGCATCCTCTCGCACGTGTTTTTACTCGACTAGCCTGCGGGATGCACCCTCTCGCACGTGTTTTTACTCGACTAGCCTGCGGGATGCATCCTCCCGCACGTGTTTTTACTCGACTAGCCTGCGGGATGCATCCTCTCGCACGTGTTTTTACTCGACTAGCCTGCGGGATGTATCCTCCCGCACGTGTTTTTACTCGACTAGCCTGCGGGATGCATCCTCTCGCACGTGTTTTTGCTCGACTAGCCTGCGGGATGCATCCTCTCGCACGTGTTTTTGCTCGACTAGCCTGCGGGATGCATCCTCTCGCACGTGTTTTTACTGGACTAGCCTGCGGGATGCATCCTCTCGCACGTGTTTTTACTCGACTAGCCTGCGGGATGCATCCTCTCGCACGTGTTTTTACTCGACCAGCCTGCGGGATGCATCCTCTCGCACGTGTTTTCGCACGACTAGCCATGCGCATCCCAAAAAACCTGCGCATGCGCATCCCAAAAAACCTGCGCATGCGCATCCCACAAAACCTGCGCATACGCATCCCACAAAACCTCGCACGTGTTTTTACTCGACTAGCCTGCGGGATGCACCCTCTCGCACGTGTTTTTACTCGACTAGCCTGCGGGATGCATCCTCTCGCACGTGTTTTTACTCGACTAGCCTGCGGGATGCATCCTCTCGCACGTGTTTTTACTCGACTAGCCTGCGGGATGCATCCTCTCGCACGTGTTTTTACTCGACTAGCCTGCGGGATGCATCCTCTCGCACGTGTTTTTACTCGACCAGCCTGCGGGATGCATCCTCTCGCACGTGTTTTTGCTCGACTAGCCATGCGCATCCCAAAAAACCTGCGCATGCGCATCCCAAAAAACCTGCGCATGCGCATCCCACAAAACCTGCGCATACGCATCCCACAAAACCTCGCACGTGTTTTTACTCGACTAGCCGGCGGGATGCATCCTCTCGCACGTGTTTTTACTGGACTAGCCTGCGGGATGCATCCTCTCGCACGTGTTTTTACTCGACTAGCCTGCGGGATGCACCCTCTCGCACGTGTTTTTACTCGACTAGCCTGCGGGATGCATCCTCTCGAACGTGTTTTTACTCGACTAGCCTGCGGGATGCATCCTCTCGCACGTGTTTTTACTCGACTAGCCTGCGGGATGCATCCTCTCGCACGTGTTTTTACTCGACTAGCCTGCGGGATGCATCCTCTCGCACGTGTTTTTACTCGACCAGCCATGCGCATCCCAAAAAACCTGCGCATGCGCATCCCAAAAAACCTGCGCATGCGCATCCCACAAAACCTCGCACGTGTTTTTACTCGACTAGCCGGCGGGATGCATCCTCTCGCACGTGTTTTTACTCGACTAGCCTGCGGGATGCATCCTCTCGCACGTGTTTTTACTCGACTAGCCTGCGGGAAGCATCCTCTCGCACGTGTTTTTGCTCGACTAGCCTGCGGGATGCATCCTCTCGCACGTGTTTTTACTCGACTAGCCTGCGGGATGCATCCTCTCGCACGTGTTTTTACTCGACCAGCCTGCGGGATGCATCCTCTCGCACGTGTTTTTGCACGACTAGCCATGCGCATCCCAAAAAACCTGCGCATGCGCATCCCAAAAAACCTGCGCATGCGCATCCCACAAAAACTGCGCATACGCATCCCACAAAACCTCGCACGTGTTTTTACTCGACTAGCCTGCGGGATGCACCCTCTCGCACGTGTTTTTACTCGACTAGCCTGCGGGATGCATCCTCTCGCACGTGTTTTTACTCGACTAGCCTGCGGGATGCATCCTCTCGCACGTGTTTTTACTCGACTAGCCTGCGGGATGCATCCTCTCGAACGTGTTTTTGCTCGACTAGGCTGCGGGATGCATCCTCTCGCACGTGTTTTTGCTCGACTAGCCTGCGGGATGCATCCTCTCGCACGTGTTTTTACTCGACTAGCCTGCGGGATGCATCCTCTCGCACGTGTTTTTACTCGACTAGCCTGCGGGATGCATCCTCTCGCACGTGTTTTTACTCGACCAGCCTGCGGGATGCATCCTCTCGCACGTGTTTTTGCTCGACTAGCCATGCGCATCCCAAAAAACCTGCGCATGCGCATCCCAAAAAACCTGCGCATGCGCATCCCACAAAACCTGCGCATACGCATCCCACAAAACCTCGCACGTGTTTTTACTCGACTAGCCGGCGGGATGCATCCTCTCGCACGTGTTTTTACTGGACTAGCCTGCGGGATGCATCCTCTCGCACGTGTTTTTACTCGACTAGCCTGCGGGATGCACCCTCTCGCACGTGTTTTTACTCGACTAGCCTGCGGGATGCATCCTCTCGCACGTGTTTTTACTCGACTAGCCTGCGGGATGCATCCTCTCGCACGTGTTTTTACTCGACTAGCCTGCGGGATGCATCCTCTCGCACGTGTTTTTACTCGACTAGCCTGCGGGATGCATCCTCTCGCACGTGTTTTTACTCGACCAGCCATGCGCATCCCAAAAAACCTGCGCATGCGCATCCCAAAAAACCTGCGCATGCGCATCCCACAAAACCTCGCACGTGTTTTTACTCGACTAGCCGGCGGGATGCATCCTCTCGCACGTGTTTTTACTGGACTAGCCTGCGGGATGCATCCTCTCGCACGTGTTTTTACTCGACTAGCCTGCGGGATGCATCCTCTCGCACGTGTTTTTACTCGACTAGCCTGCGGGATGCATCCTCTCGCACGTGTTTTTACTCGACTAGCCTGCGGGATGCATCCTCTCGCACGTGTTTTTGCTCGACTAGCCTGCGGGATGCATCCTCTCGCACGTGTTTTTGCTCGACTAGCCATGCGCATCCCAAAAAACCTGCGCATGCGCATCCCAAAAAACCTGCGCCTGCGCATCCCACAAAACCTGCGCATGCGCATCCCACAAAACCTGCGCATGCGCATCCCACAAAACCTGCGCATACGCATCAAACAAAACCTCGCACGTGTTTTTACTCGACTAGCCGGCGGGATGCATCCTCTCGCACGTGTTTTTACTCGACTAGCCTGCGGGATGCATCCTCTCGCACGTGTTTTTACTCGACTAGCCTGCGGGATGCATCCTCTCGCACGTGTTTTTACTCGACTAGCCTGCGGGAAGCATCCTCTCGCACGTGTTTTTGCTCGACTAGCCTGCGGGATGCATCCTCTCGCACGTGTTTTTGCTCGACTAGCCATGCGCATCCCAAAAAACCTGCGCATGCGCATCCCAAAAAACCTGCGCATGCGCATCCCACAAAACCGGCGCATGCGCATCCCACAAAACCTGCGCATACGCATCCCACAAAACCTCGCACGTGTTTTTACTCGACTAGCCGGCGGGATGCATCCTCTCGCACGTGTTTTTACTGGACTAGCCTGCGGGATGCATCCTCTCGCACGTGTTTTTGCTCGACTAGCCATGCGCATCCCAAAAAACCTGCGCATGCGCATCCCAAAAAACCTGCGCATGCGCATCCCACAAAACCTGCGCATACGCATCCCACAAAACCTCGCACGTGTTTTTACTCGACTAGCCGGCGGGATGCATCCTCTCGCACGTGTTTTTACTGGACTAGCCTGCGGGATGCATCCTCTCGCACGTGTTTTTACTCGACTAGCCTGCGGGATGCATCCTCTCGCACGTGTTTTTACTCGACTAGCCTGCGGGATGCCCCCTCTCGCACGTGTTTTTACTCGACTAGCCTGCGGGATGCATCCTCTCGCACGTGTTTTTACTCGACTAGCCTGCGGGATGTATCCTCCCGCACGTGTTTTTACTCGACTAGCCTGCGGGATGCATCCTCTCGCACGTGTTTTTGCTCGACTAGCCTGCGGGATGCATCCTCTCGCACGTGTTTTTGCTCGACTAGCCTGCGGGATGCATCCTCTCGCACGTGTTTTTACTGGACTAGCCTGCGGGATGCATCCTCTCGCACGTGTTTTTACTCGACTAGCCTGCGGGATGCATCCTCTCGCACGTGTTTTTACTCGACCAGCCTGCGGGATGCATCCTCTCGCACGTGTTTTTGCACGACTAGCCATGCGCATCCCAAAAAACCTGCGCATGCGCAACCCAAAAAACCTGCGCATGCGCATCCCACAAAACCTGCGCATATGCATCCCACAAAACCTCGCACGTGTTTTTACTCGACTAGCCTGCGGGATGCACCCTCTCGCACGTGTTTTTACTCGACTAGCCTGCGGGATGCATCCTCTCGCACGTGTTTTTACTCGACTAGCCTGCGGGATGCATCCTCTCGCACGTGTTTTTACTCGACTAGCCTGCGGGATGCATCCTCTCGAACGTGTTTTTGCTCGACTAGGCTGCGGGATGCATCCTCTCGCACGTGTTTTTGCTCGACTAGCCTGCGGGATGCATCCTCTCGCACGTGTTTTTACTCGACTAGCCTGCGGGATGCATCCTCTCGCACGTGTTTTTACTCGACTAGCCTGCGGGAAGCATCCTCTCGCACGTGTTTTTGCTCGACTAGCCTGCGGGATGCATCCTCTCGCACGTGTTTTTGCTCGACTAGCCATGCGCATCCCAAAAAACCTGCGCATGCGCATCCCAAAAAACCTGCGCATGCGCATCCCACAAAACCTGCGCATACGCATCCCACAAAACCTCGTACGTGTTTTTACTCGACTAGCCGGCGGGATGCATCCTCTCGCACGTGTTTTTACTGGACTAGCCTGCGGGATGCATCCTCTCGCACGTGTTTTTACTCGACTAGCCTGCGGGATGCATCCTCTCGCACGTGTTTTTACTCGACCAGCCTGCGGGATGCATCCTCTCGCACGTGTTTTTACTCGACTAGCCTGCGGGAAGCATCCTCTCGCACGTGTTTTTGCTCGACTAGCCTGCGGGATGCATCCTCTCGCACGTGTTTTTGCTCGACTAGCCATGCGCATCCCAAAAAACCTGCGCATGCGCATCCCAAAAAACCTGCGCATGCGCATCCCACAAAACCTGCGCATACGCATCCCACAAAACCTCGCACGTGTTTTTACTCGACTAGCCGGCGGGATGCATCCTCTCGCACGTGTTTTTACTGGACTAGCCTGCGGGATGCATCCTCTCGCACGTGTTTTTGCTCGACTAGCCATGCGCATCCCAAAAAACCTGCGCATGCGCATCCCAAAAAACCTGCGCATGCGCATCCCACAAAACCTGCGCATACGCATCCCACAAAACCTCGCACGTGTTTTTACTCGACTAGCCGGCGGGATGCATCCTCTCGCACGTGTTTTTACTGGACTAGCCTGCGGGATGCATCCTCTCGCACGTGTTTTTACTCGACTAGCCTGCGGGATGCACCCTCTCGCACGTGTTTTTACTCGACTAGCCTGCGGGATGCATCCTCTCGCACGTGTTTTTACTCGACTAGCCTGCGGGATGCCCCCTCTCGCACGTGTTTTTACTCGACTAGCCTGCGGGATGCATCCTCTCGCACGTGTTTTTACTCGACTAGCCTGCGGGATGCATCCTCTCGCACGTGTTTTTACTCGACTAGCCTGCGGGATGCAGCCTCTCGCACGTGTTTTTACTCGACTAGCCTGCGGGATGCATCCTCCCGCACGTGTTTTTACTCGACTAGCCTGCGGGATGCATCCTCTCGCACGTGTTTTTACTCGACTAGCCTGCGGGATGTATCCTCCCGCACGTGTTTTTACTCGACTAGCCTGCGGGATGCATCCTCTCGCACGTGTTTTTGCTCGACTAGCCTGCGGGATGCATCCTCTCGCACGTGTTTTTGCTCGACTAGCCTGCGGGATGCATCCTCTCGCACGTGTTTTTACTGGACTAGCCTGCGGGATGCATCCTCTCGCACGTGTTTTTACTCGACTAGCCTGCGGGATGCATCCTATCGCACGTGTTTTTACTCGACCAGCCTGCGGGATGCATCCTCTCGCACGTGTTTTTGCACGACTAGCCATGCGCATCCCAAAAAACCTGCGCATGCGCATCCCAAAAAACCTGCGCATGCGCATCCCACAAAACCTGCGCATACGCATACCACAAAACCTCGCACGTGTTTTTACTCGACTAGCCTGCGGGATGCACCCTCTCGCACGTGTTTTTACTCGACTAGCCTGCGGGATGCATCCTCTCGCACGTGTTTTTACTCGACTAGCCTGCGGGATGCATCCTCTCGCACGTGTTTTTACTCGACTAGCCTGCGGGATGCATCCTCTCGAACGTGTTTTTGCTCGACTAGGCTGCGGGATGCATCCTCTCGCACGTGTTTTTGCTCGACTAACCTGCGGGATGCATCCTCTCGCACGTGTTTTTACTCGACTAGCCTGCGGGATGCATCCTCTCGCACGTGTTTTTACTCGACTAGCCTGCGGGAAGCATCCTCTCGCACGTGTTTTTGCTCGACTAGCCTGCGGGATGCATCCTCTCGCACGTGTTTTTGCTCGACTAGCCATGCGCATCCCAAAAAACCTGCGCATGCGCATCCCAAAAAACCTGCGCATGCGCATCCCACAAAACCGGCGCATGCGCATCCCACAAAACCTGCGCATACGCATCCCACAAAACCTCGCACGTGTTTTTACTCGACTAGCCGGCGGGATGCATCCTCTCGCACGTGTTTTTACTGGACTAGCCTGCGGGATGCATCCTCTCGCACGTGTTTTTACTCGACTAGCCTGCGGGATGCATCCTCTCGCACGTGTTTTTACTCGACCAGCCTGCGGGATGCATCCTCTCGCACGTGTTTTTGCTCGACTAGCCATGCGCATCCCAAAAAACCTGCGCATGCGCATCCCAAAAAACCTGCGCATGCGCATCCCACAAAACCTGCGCATACGCATCCCACAAAACCTCGCACGTGTTTTTACTCGACTAGCCTGCGGGATGCACCCTCTCGCACGTGTTTTTACTCGACTAGCCTGCGGGATGCATCCTCTCGCACGTGTTTTTACTCGACCAGCCTGCGGGATGCTTCCTCTCGCACGTGTTTTTGCTCGACTAGCCATGCGCATCCCAAAAAACCTGCGCATGCGCATCCCAAAAAACCTGCGCATGCGCATCCCACAAAACCTGCGCATACGCATCCCACAAAACCTCGCACGTGTTTTTACTCGACTAGCCGGCGGGATGCATCCTCTCGCACGTGTTTTTACTGGACTAGCCTGCGGGATGCATCCTCTCGCACGTGTTTTTACTCGACTAGCCTGCGGGATGCATCCTCTCGCACGTGTTTTTACTCGACTAGCCTGCGGGAAGCATCCTCTCGCACGTGTTTTTGCTCGACTAGCCTGCGGGATGCATCCTCTCGCACGTGTTTTTGCTCGACTAGCCATGCGCATCCCAAAAAACCTGCGCATGCGCATCCCAAAAAACCTGCGCATGCGCATCCCACAAAACCGGCGCATGCGCATCCCACAAAACCTGCGCATACGCATCCCACAAAACCTCGCACGTGTTTTTACTCGACTAGCCGGCGGGATGCATCCTCTCGCACGAGTTTTTACTGGACTAGCCTGCGGGATGCATCCTCTCGCACGTGTTTTTGCTCGACTAGCCATGCGCATCCCAAAAAACCTGCGCATGCGCATCCCAAAAAACCTGCGCATGCGCATCCCAAAAAACCTGCGCATGCGCATCCCACAAAACCTGCGCATACGCATCCCACAAAACCTCGCACGTGTTTTTACTCGACTAGCCGGCGGGATGCATCCTCTCGCACGTGTTTTTACTGGACTAGCCTGCGGGATGCATCCTCTCGCACGTGTTTTTACTCGACTAGCCTGCGGGATGCACCCTCTCGCACGTGTTTTTACTCGACTAGCCTGCGGGATGCATCCTCTCGCACGTGTTTTTACTCGACTCGCCTGCGGGATGCATCCTCTCGCACGTGTTTTTACTCGACTAGCCTGCGGGATGCATCCTCTCGCACGTGTTTTTACTCGTCCAGCCTGCGGGATGCATCCTCTCGCACGTGTTTTTGCTCGACTAGCCTGCGGGATGCATCCTCTCGCACGTGTTTTTACTCGACTAGCCTGCGGGATGCATCCTCCCGCACGTGTTTTTGCTCGACTAGGCTGCGGGATGCATCCTCTCGCACGTGTTTTTGCTCGACTAGCCTGCGGGATGCATCCTCTCGCACGTGTTTTTACTCGACTAGCCTGCGGGATGCATCCTCTCGCACGTGTTTTTACTCGTCCAGCCTGCGGGATGCATCCTCTCGCACGTGTTTTTGCTCGACTAGCCTGCGGGATGCATCCTCTCGCACGTGTTTTTACTCGACTAGCCTGCGGGATGTATCCTCTCGCACGTGTTTTTGCTCGACTAGCCTGCGGGATGCATCCTCTCGCACGTGTTTTTGCTCGACTAGCCATGCGGGATGCATCCTCTCGCACGTGTTTTTACTCGACTAGCCTGCGGGAAGCATCCTCTCGCACGTGTTTTTGCTCGACTAGCCTGCGGGATGCATCCTCTCGCACGTGTTTTTGCTCGACTAGCCATGCGCATCCCAAAAAACCTGCGCATGCGCATCCCAAAAAACCTGCGCATGCGCATCCCACAAAACCGGCGCATGCGCATCCCACAAAACCTGCGCATACGCATCCCACAAAACCTCGCACGTGTTTTTACTCGACTAGCCGGCGGGATGCATCCTCTCGCACGTATTTTTACTCGACTAGCCTGCGGGATGCATCCTCTCGCACGTGTTTTTACTCGACTAGCCTGCGGGATGCATCCTCTCGCACGTGTTTTTACTCGACTAGCCTGCGGGAAGCATCCTCTCGCACGTGTTTTTGCTCGACTAGCCTGCGGGATGCATCCTCTCGCACGTGTTTTTGCTCGACTAGCCATGCGCATCCCAAAAAACCTGCGCATGCGCATCCCAAAAAACCTGCGCATGCGCATCCCACAAAACCGGCGCATGCGCATCCCACAAAACCTGCGCATACGCATCCCACAAAACCTGCGCATACGCATCCCACAAAACCTCGCACGTGTTTTTACTCGACTAGCCGGCGGGATGCATCCTCTCGCACGTGTTTTTACTGGACTAGCCTGCGGGATGCATCCTCTCGCACGTGTTTTTACTCGACTAGCCTGCGGGATGCATCCTCTCGCACGTGTTTTTACTCGACTAGCCTGCGGGATGCATCCTCTCGCACGTGTTTTTACTCGACTAGCCTGCGGGATGCATCCTCTCGCACGTGTTTTTACTCGACTAGCCTGCGGGATGCATCCTCCCGCACGTGTTTTTACTCGACTAGCCTGCGGGATGCATCCTCTCGCACGTGTTTTTACTCGACTAGCCTGCGGGATGTATCCTCTCGCACGTGTTTTTGCTCGACTAGCCATGCGCATCCCAAAAAACCTGCGCATGCGCATCCCAAAAACCTGCGCATGCGCATCCCACAAAACCTGCGCATACGCATCCCACAAAACCTCGCACGTGTTTTTACTCGACTAGCCGGCGGGATGCATCCTCTCGCACGTGTTTTTACTCGACCAGCCTGCGGGATGCATCCTCTCGCACGTGTTTTTACTCGACTAGTCTGCGGGATGCATCCTCTCGCACGTGTTTTTACTCGACTAGCCTGCGGGATGCATCCTCTCGCACGTGTTTTTACTCGACCAGCCTGCGGGATGCATCCTCTCGCACGTGTTTTTGCTCGACTAGCCATGCGCATCCCAAAAAACCTGCGCATGCGCATCCCAAAACACCTGCGCATGCGCATCCCACAAAACCTGCGCATACGCATCCCACAAAACCTCGCACGTGATTTTACTCGACTAGCCGGCGGGATGCATCCTCTCGCACGTGTTTTTACTGGACTAGCCTGCGGGATGCATCCTCTCGCACGTGTTTTTACTCGACTAGCCTGCGGGATGCATCCTCTCGCACGTGTTTTTACTCGACTAGCCTGCGGGAAGCATCCTCTCGCACGTGTTTTTGCTCGACTAGCCTGCGGGATGCATCCTCTCGCACGTGTTTTTGCTCGACTAGCCATGCGCATCCCACAAAACCTGCGCATACGCATCCCACAAAACCTCGCACGTGTTTTTACTCGACTAGCCGGCGGGATGCATCCTCTCGCACGTGTTTTTACTGGACTAGCCTGCGGGATGCATCCTCTCGCACGTGTTTTTGCTCGACTAGCCATGCGCATCCCAAAAAACCTGCGCATGCGCATCCCAAAAAACCTGCGCATGCGCATCCCACAAAACCTGCGCATACGCATCCCACAAAACCTCGCACGTGTTTTTACTCGACTAGCCGGCGGGATGCATCCTCTCGCACGTGTTTTTACTGGACTAGCCTGCGGGATGCATCCTCTCGCACGTGTTTTTACTCGACTAGCCTGCGGGATGCACCCTCTCGCACGTGTTTTTACTCGACTAGCCTGCGGGATGCATCCTCTCGCACGTGTTTTTACTCGACTCGCCTGCGGGATGCATCCTCTCGCACGTGTTTTTACTCGACTAGCCTGCGGGATGCACCCTCTCGCACGTGTTTTTACTCGACTAGCCTGCGGGATGCATCCTCTCGCACGTGTTTTTACTCGACTCGCCTGCGGGATGCATCCTCTCGCACGTGTTTTTACTCGACTAGCCTGCGGGATGCATCCTCCCGCACGTGTTTTTGCTCGACTAGGCTGCGGGATGCATCCTCTCGCACGTGTTTTTGCTCGACTAGCCTGCGGGATGCATCCTCTCGCACGTGTTTTTACTCGACTAGCCTGCGGGATGCATCCTCTCGCACGTGTTTTTACTCGTCCAGCCTGCGGGATGCATCCTCTCGCACGTGTTTTTGCTCGACTAGCCTGCGGGATGCATCCTCTCGCACGTGTTTTTACTCGACTAGCCTGCGGGATGCATCCTCCCGCACGTGTTTTTGCTCGACTAGGCTGCGGGATGCATCCTCTCGCACGTGTTTTTGCTCGACTAGCCTGCGGGATGCATCCTCTCGCACGTGTTTTTACTCGACTAGCCTGCGGGATGCATCCTCTCGCACGTGTTTTTACTCGTCCAGCCTGCGGGATGCATCCTCTCGCACGTGTTTTTGCTCGACTAGCCTGCGGGATGCATCCTCTCGCACGTGTTTTTACTCGACTAGCCTGCGGGATGTATCCTCTCGCACGTGTTTTTGCTCGACTAGCCTGCGGGATGCATCCTCTCGCACGTGTTTTTGCTCGACTAGCCATGCGGGATGCATCCTCTCGCACGTGTTTTTACTCGACTAGCCTGCGGGAAGCATCCTCTCGCACGTGTTTTTGCTCGACTAGCCTGCGGGATGCATCCTCTCGCACGTGTTTTTGCTCGACTAGCCATGCGCATCCCAAAAAACCTGCGCATGCGCATCCCAAAAAACCTGCGCATGCGCATCCCACAAAACCGGCGCATGCGCATCCCACAAAACCTGCGCATACGCATCCCACAAAACCTCGCACGTGTTTTTACTCGACTAGCCGGCGGGATGCATCCTCTCGCACGTATTTTTACTCGACTAGCCTGCGGGATGCATCCTCTCGCACGTGTTTTTACTCGACTAGCCTGCGGGATGCATCCTCTCGCACGTGTTTTTACTCGACTAGCCTGCGGGAAGCATCCTCTCGCACGTGTTTTTGCTCGACTAGCCTGCGGGATGCATCCTCTCGCACGTGTTTTTGCTCGACTAGCCATGCGCATCCCAAAAAACCTGCGCATGCGCATCCCAAAAAACCTGCGCATGCGCATCCCACAAAACCGGCGCATGCGCATCCCACAAAACCTGCGCATACGCATCCCACAAAACCTGCGCATACGCATCCCACAAAACCTCGCACGTGTTTTTACTCGACTAGCCGGCGGGATGCATCCTCTCGCACGTGTTTTTACTGGACTAGCCTGCGGGATGCATCCTCTCGCACGTGTTTTTACTCGACTAGCCTGCGGGATGCATCCTCTCGCACGTGTTTTTACTCGACTAGCCTGCGGGATGCATCCTCTCGCACGTGTTTTTACTCGACTAGCCTGCGGGATGCATCCTCTCGCACGTGTTTTTACTCGACTAGCCTGCGGGATGCATCCTCCCGCACGTGTTTTTACTCGACTAGCCTGCGGGATGCATCCTCTCGCACGTGTTTTTACTCGACTAGCCTGCGGGATGTATCCTCTCGCACGTGTTTTTGCTCGACTAGCCATGCGCATCCCAAAAAACCTGCGCATGCGCATCCCAAAAACCTGCGCATGCGCATCCCACAAAACCTGCGCATACGCATCCCACAAAACCTCGCACGTGTTTTTACTCGACTAGCCGGCGGGATGCATCCTCTCGCACGTGTTTTTACTCGACCAGCCTGCGGGATGCATCCTCTCGCACGTGTTTTTGCTCGACTAGCCATGCGCATCCCAAAAAACCTGCGCATGCGCATCCCAAAAAACCTGCGCATGCGCATCCCACAAAACCTGCGCATACGCATCCCACAAAACCTCGCACGTGTTTTTACTCGACTAGCCTGCGGGATGCACCCTCTCGCACGTGTTTTTACTCGACTAGCCTGCGGGATGCATCCTCTCGCACGTGTTTTTACTCGACTAGTCTGCGGGATGCATCCTCTCGCACGTGTTTTTACTCGACTAGCCTGCGGGATGCATCCTCTCGCACGTGTTTTTACTCGACCAGCCTGCGGGATGCATCCTCTCGCACGTGTTTTTGCTCGACTAGCCATGCGCATCCCAAAAAACCTGCGCATGCGCATCCCAAAACACCTGCGCATGCGCATCCCACAAAACCTGCGCATACGCATCCCACAAAACCTCGCACGTGATTTTACTCGACTAGCCGGCGGGATGCATCCTCTCGCACGTGTTTTTACTGGACTAGCCTGCGGGATGCATCCTCTCGCACGTGTTTTTACTCGACTAGCCTGCGGGATGCATCCTCTCGCACGTGTTTTTACTCGACTAGCCTGCGGGAAGCATCCTCTCGCACGTGTTTTTGCTCGACTAGCCTGCGGGATGCATCCTCTCGCACGTGTTTTTGCTCGACTAGCCATGCGCATCCCACAAAACCTGCGCATACGCATCCCACAAAACCTCGCACGTGTTTTTACTCGACTAGCCGGCGGGATGCATCCTCTCGCACGTGTTTTTACTGGACTAGCCTGCGGGATGCATCCTCTCGCACGTGTTTTTGCTCGACTAGCCATGCGCATCCCAAAAAACCTGCGCATGCGCATCCCAAAAAACCTGCGCATGCGCATCCCACAAAACCTGCGCATACGCATCCCACAAAACCTCGCACGTGTTTTTACTCGACTAGCCGGCGGGATGCATCCTCTCGCACGTGTTTTTACTGGACTAGCCTGCGGGATGCATCCTCTCGCACGTGTTTTTACTCGACTAGCCTGCGGGATGCACCCTCTCGCACGTGTTTTTACTCGACTAGCCTGCGGGATGCATCCTCTCGCACGTGTTTTTACTCGACTCGCCTGCGGGATGCATCCTCTCGCACGTGTTTTTACTCGACTAGCCTGCGGGATGCACCCTCTCGCACGTGTTTTTACTCGACTAGCCTGCGGGATGCATCCTCTCGCACGTGTTTTTACTCGACTCGCCTGCGGGATGCATCCTCTCGCACGTGTTTTTACTCGACTAGCCTGCGGGATGCATCCTCCCGCACGTGTTTTTGCTCGACTAGGCTGCGGGATGCATCCTCTCGCACGTGTTTTTGCTCGACTAGCCTGCGGGATGCATCCTCTCGCACGTGTTTTTACTCGACTAGCCTGCGGGATGCATCCTCTCGCACGTGTTTTTACTCGTCCAGCCTGCGGGATGCATCCTCTCGCACGTGTTTTTGCTCGACTAGCCTGCGGGATGCATCCTCTCGCACGTGTTTTTACTCGACTAGCCTGCGGGATGTATCCTCTCGCACGTGTTTTTGCTCGACTAGCCTGCGGGATGCATCCTCTCGCACGTGTTTTTGCTCGACTAGCCATGCGGGATGCATCCTCTCGCACGTGTTTTTACTCGACTAGCCTGCGGGAAGCATCCTCTCGCACGTGTTTTTGCTCGACTAGCCTGCGGGATGCATCCTCTCGCACGTGTTTTTGCTCGACTAGCCATGCGCATCCCAAAAAACCTGCGCATGCGCATCCCAAAAAACCTGCGCATGCGCATCCCACAAAACCGGCGCATGCGCATCCCACAAAACCTGCGCATACGCATCCCACAAAACCTCGCACGTGTTTTTACTCGACTAGCCGGCGGGATGCATCCTCTCGCACGTATTTTTACTCGACTAGCCTGCGGGATGCATCCTCTCGCACGTGTTTTTACTCGACTAGCCTGCGGGATGCATCCTCTCGCACGTGTTTTTACTCGACTAGCCTGCGGGAAGCATCCTCTCGCACGTGTTTTTGCTCGACTAGCCTGCGGGATGCATCCTCTCGCACGTGTTTTTGCTCGACTAGCCATGAGCATCCCAAAAAACCTGCGCATGCGCATCCCAAAAAACCTGCGCATGCGCATCCCACAAAACCGGCGCATGCGCATCCCACAAAACCTGCGCATACGCATCCCACAAAACCTGCGCATACGCATCCCACAAAACCTCGCACGTGTTTTTACTCGACTAGCCGGCGGGATGCATCCTCTCGCACGTGTTTTTACTGGACTAGCCTGCGGGATGCATCCTCTCGCACGTGTTTTTACTCGACTAGCCTGCGGGATGCATCCTCTCGCACGTGTTTTTACTCGACTAGCCTGCGGGATGCATCCTCTCGCACGTGTTTTTACTCGACCAGCCATGCGCATCCCAAAAAACCTGCGCATGCGCATCCCAAAAAACCTGCGCATGCGTATCCCACAAAACCTCGCACGTGTTTTTACTCGACTAGCCGGCGGGATGCATCCTCTCGCACGTGTTTTTACTGGACTAGCCTGCGGGATGCATCCTCTCGCACGTGTTTTTACTCGACTAGCCTGCGGGATGCATCCTCTCGCACGTGTTTTTACTCGACTAGCCTGCGGGATGTATCCTCTCGCACGTGTTTTTACTCGACTAGCCTGCGGGATGTATCCTCTCGCACGTGTTTTTACTCGACTAGCCTGCGGGATGCATCCTCTCGCACGTGTTTTTACTCGACCAGCCTGCGGGATGCATCCTCTCGCACGTGTTTTTGCTCGACTAGCCATGCGCATCCCAAAAAACCTGCGCATGCGCATCCCAAAACACCTGCGCATGCGCATCCCACAAAACCTGCGCATACGCATCCCACAAAACCTCGCACGTGTTTGTACTCGACTAGCCGGCGGGATGCATCCTCTCGCACGTGTTTTTACTGGACTAGCCTGCGGGGTGCATCCTCTCGCACGTGTTTTTACTCGACTAGCCTGCGGGATGCATCCTCTCGCACGTGTTTTTACTCGACTAGCCTGCGGGAAGCATCCTCTCGCACGTGTTTTTGCTCGACTAGCCTGCGGGATGCATCCTCTCGCACGTGTTTTTGCTCGACTAGCCATGCGCATCCCACAAAACCTGCGCATACGCATCCCACAAAACCTCGCACGTGTTTTTACTCGACTAGCCGGCGGGATGCATCCTCTCGCACGTGTTTTTACTGGACTAGCCTGCGGGATGCATCCTCTCGCACGTGTTTTTGCTCGACTAGCCATGCGCATCCCAAAAAACCTGCGCATGCGCATCCCAAAAAACCTGCGCATGCGCATCTCACAAAACCTGCGCATACGCATCCCACAAAACCTCGCACGTGTTTTTACTCGACTAGCCGGCGGGATGCATCCTCTCGCACGTGTTTTTACTGGACTAGCCTGCGGGATGCATCCTCTCGCACGTGTTTTTACTCGACTAGCCTGCGGGATGCACCCTCTCGCACGTGTTTTTACTCGACTAGCCTGCGGGATGCATCCTCTCGCACGTGTTTTTACTCGACTCGCCTGCGGGATGCATCCTCTCGCACGTGTTTTTACTCGACTAGCCTGCGGGATGCACCCTCTCGCACGTGTTTTTACTCGACTAGCCTGCGGGATGCATCCTCTCGCACGTGTTTTTACTCGACTCGCCTGCGGGATGCATCCTCTCGCACGTGTTTTTACTCGACTAGCCTGCGGGATGCATCCTCCCGCACGTGTTTTTGCTCGACTAGGCTGCGGGATGCATCCTCTCGCACGTGTTTTTGCTCGACTAGCCTGCGGGATGCATCCTCTCGCACGTGTTTTTACTCGACTAGCCTGCGGGATGCATCCTCTCGCACGTGTTTTTACTCGTCCAGCCTGCGGGATGCATCCTCTCGCACGTGTTTTTGCTCGACTAGCCTGCGGGATGCATCCTCTCGCACGTGTTTTTACTCGACTAGCCTGCGGGATGTATCCTCTCGCACGTGTTTTTGCTCGACTAGCCTGCGGGATGCATCCTCTCGCACGTGTTTTTGCTCGACTAGCCATGCGGGATGCATCCTCTCGCACGTGTTTTTACTCGACTAGCCTGCGGGAAGCATCCTCTCGCACGTGTTTTTGCTCGACTAGCCTGCGGGATGCATCCTCTCGCACGTGTTTTTGCTCGACTAGCCATGCGCATCCCAAAAAACCTGCGCATGCGCATCCCAAAAAACCTGCGCATGCGCATCCCACAAAACCGGCGCATGCGCATCCCACAAAACCTGCGCATACGCATCCCACAAAACCTCGCACGTGTTTTTACTCGACTAGCCGGCGGGATGCATCCTCTCGCACGTATTTTTACTCGACTAGCCTGCGGGATGCATCCTCTCGCACGTGTTTTTACTCGACTAGCCTGCGGGATGCATCCTCTCGCACGTGTTTTTACTCGACTAGCCTGCGGGAAGCATCCTCTCGCACGTGTTTTTGCTCGACTAGCCTGCGGGATGCATCCTCTCGCACGTGTTTTTGCTCGACTAGCCATGCGCATCCCAAAAAACCTGCGCATGCGCATCCCAAAAAACCTGCGCATGCGCATCCCACAAAACCGGCGCATGCGCATCCCACAAAACCTGCGCATACGCATCCCACAAAACCTGCACATACGCATCCCACAAAACCTCGCACGTGTTTTTACTCGACTAGCCGGCGGGATGCATCCTCTCGCACGTGTTTTTACTGGACTAGCCTGCGGGATGCATCCTCTCGCACGTGTTTTTACTCGACTAGCCGGCGGGATGCATCCTCTCGCACGTGTTTTTACTGGACTAGCCTGCGGGATGCATCCTCTCGCACGTGTTTTTACTCGACTAGCCTGCGGGATGCACCCTCTCGCACGTGTTTTTACTCGACTAGCCTGCGGGATGTATCCTCTCGCACGTGTTTTTGCTCGACTAGCCTGCGGGATGCATCCTCTCGCACGTGTTTTTGCTCGACTAGCCATGCGCATCCCAAAAAACCTGCGCATGCGCATCCCAAAAAACCTGCGCCTGCGCATCCCACAAAACCTGCGCATGCGCATCCCACAAAACCTGCGCATACGCATCCCACAAAACCTCGCACGTGTTTTTACTCGACTAGCCGGCGGGATGCATCCTCTCGCACGTGTTTTTACTCGACTAGCCTGCGGGATGCATCCTCTCGCACGTGTTTTTACTCGACTAGCCTGCGGGATGCATCCTCTCGCACGTGTTTTTACTCGACTAGCCTGCGGGAAGCATCCTCTCGCACGTGTTTTTGCTCGACTAGCCTGCGGGATGCATCCTCTCGCACGTGTTTTTGCTCGACTAGCCATGCGCATCCCAAAAAACCTGCGCATGCGCATCCCAAAAAACCTGCGCATGCGCATCCCAAAAAACCTGCGCATGCGCATCCCACAAAACCGGCGCATGCGCATCCCACAAAACCTGCGCATACGCATCCCACAAAACCTCGCACGGGGTTTTACTCGACTAGCCGGCGGGATGCATCCTCTCGCACGTGTTTTTACTGGACTAGCCTGCGGGATGTATCCTCTCGCACGTGTTTTTGCTCGACTAGCCATGCGCATCCCAAAAAACCTGCGCATGCGCATCCCAAAAAACCTGCGCATGCGCATCCCACAAAACCTGCGCATACGCATCCCACAAAACCTCGCACGTGTTTTTACTCGACTAGCCGGCGGGATGCATCCTCTCGCACGTGTTTTTACTGGACTAGCCTGCGGGATGCATCCTCTCGCACGTGTTTTTACTCGACTAGCCTGCGGGATGCACCCTCTCGCACGTGTTTTTACTCGACTAGCCTGCGGGATGCATCCTCTCGCACGTGTTTTTACTCGACTAGCCTGCGGGATACATCCTCTCGCACGTGTTTTTACTCGACTAGCCTGCGGGATGCATCCTCTCGCACGTGTTTTTACTCGACTAGCCTGCGGGATGCACCCTCTCGCACGTGTTTTTACTCGACTAGCCTGCGGGATGCATCCTCTCGCACGTGTTTTTACTCGACTAGCCTGCGGGATGCATCCTCTCGCACGTGTTTTTACTCGACTAGCCTGCGGGATGCATCCTCCCGCACGTGTTTTTACTCGACTAGCCTGCGGGATGCATCCTCTCGCACGTGTTTTTACTCGACTAGCCTGCGGGATGTATCCTCTCGCACGTGTTTTTGCTCGACTAGCCTGCGGGATGCATCCTCTCGCACGTGTTTTTGCTCGACTAGCCATGCGCATCTCAAAAAACCTGCGCATGCGCATCCCAAAAAACCTGCGCCTGCGCATCCCAAAAAACCTGCGCCTGCGCATCCCACAAAACCTGCGCATACGCATCCCACAAAACCTCGCACGTGTTTTTACTCGACTAGCCGGCGGGATGCATCCTCTCGCACGTGTTTTTACTCGACTAGCCTGCGGGATGCATCCTCTCGCACGTGTTTTTACTCGACTAGCCTGCGGGATGCATCCTCTCGCACGTGTTTTTACTCGACTAGCCTGCGGGAAGCATCCTCTCGCACGTGTTTTTGCTCAACTAGCCTGCGGGATGCATCCTCTCGCACGTGTTTTTGCTCGACTAGCCATGCGCATCCCAAAAAACCTGCGCATGCGCATCCCAAAAAACCTGCGCATGCGCATCCCACAAAACCGGCGCATGCGCATCCCACAAAACCTGCGCATACGCATCCCACAAAACCTCGCACGTGTTTTTACTCGACTAGCCGGCGGGATGCATCCTCTCGCACGTGTTTTTACTGGACTAGCTTGCGGGATGCATCCTCTCGCACGTGTTTTTACTCGACTAGCCTGCGGGATGCACCCTCTCGCACGTGTTTTTACTCGACTAGCCTGCGGGATGCATCCTCTCGCACGTGTTTTTACTCGACTAGCCTGCGGGATGCATCCTCTCGCACGTGTTTTTACTCGACTAGCCTGCGGGATGCATCCTCCCGCACGTGTTTTTACTCGACTAGCCTGCGGGATGCATCCTCTCGCACGTGTTTTTACTCGACTAGCCTGCGGGATGTATCCTCTCGCACGTGTTTTTACTCGACTAGCCTGCGGGATGTATCCTCTCGCACGTGTTTTTGCTCGACTAGCCTGCGGGATGCATCCTCTCGCACGTGTTTTTGCTCGACTAGCCATGCGCATCCCACAAAACCTGCGCATACGCATCCCACAAAACCTCGCACGTGTTTTTACTCGACTAGCCGGCGGGATGCATCCTCTCGCACGTGTTTTTACTGGACTAGCCTGCGGGATGCATCCTCTCGCACGTGTTTTTGCTCGACTAGCCATGCGCATCCCAAAAAACCTGCGCATGCGCATCCCAAAAAACCTGCGCATGCGCATCTCACAAAACCTGCGCATACGCATCCCACAAAACCTCGCACGTGTTTTTACTCGACTAGCCGGCGGGATGCATCCTCTCGCACGTGTTTTTACTGGACTAGCCTGCGGGATGCATCCTCTCGCACGTGTTTTTACTCGACTAGCCTGCGGGATGCACCCTCTCGCACGTGTTTTTACTCGACTAGCCTGCGGGATGCATCCTCTCGCACGTGTTTTTACTCGACTCGCCTGCGGGATGCATCCTCTCGCACGTGTTTTTACTCGACTAGCCTGCGGGATGCACCCTCTCGCACGTGTTTTTACTCGACTAGCCTGCGGGATGCATCCTCTCGCACGTGTTTTTACTCGACTCGCCTGCGGGATGCATCCTCTCGCACGTGTTTTTACTCGACTAGCCTGCGGGATGCATCCTCCCGCACGTGTTTTTGCTCGACTAGGCTGCGGGATGCATCCTCTCGCACGTGTTTTTGCTCGACTAGCCTGCGGGATGCATCCTCTCGCACGTGTTTTTACTCGACTAGCCTGCGGGATGCATCCTCTCGCACGTGTTTTTACTCGTCCAGCCTGCGGGATGCATCCTCTCGCACGTGTTTTTGCTCGACTAGCCTGCGGGATGCATCCTCTCGCACGTGTTTTTACTCGACTAGCCTGCGGGATGTATCCTCTCGCACGTGTTTTTGCTCGACTAGCCTGCGGGATGCATCCTCTCGCACGTGTTTTTGCTCGACTAGCCATGCGGGATGCATCCTCTCGCACGTGTTTTTACTCGACTAGCCTGCGGGAAGCATCCTCTCGCACGTGTTTTTGCTCGACTAGCCTGCGGGATGCATCCTCTCGCACGTGTTTTTGCTCGACTAGCCATGCGCATCCCAAAAAACCTGCGCATGCGCATCCCAAAAAACCTGCGCATGCGCATCCCACAAAACCGGCGCATGCGCATCCCACAAAACCTGCGCATACGCATCCCACAAAACCTCGCACGTGTTTTTACTCGACTAGCCGGCGGGATGCATCCTCTCGCACGTATTTTTACTCGACTAGCCTGCGGGATGCATCCTCTCGCACGTGTTTTTACTCGACTAGCCTGCGGGATGCATCCTCTCGCACGTGTTTTTACTCGACTAGCCTGCGGGAAGCATCCTCTCGCACGTGTTTTTGCTCGACTAGCCTGCGGGATGCATCCTCTCGCACGTGTTTTTGCTCGACTAGCCATGCGCATCCCAAAAAACCTGCGCATGCGCATCCCAAAAAACCTGCGCATGCGCATCCCACAAAACCGGCGCATGCGCATCCCACAAAACCTGCGCATACGCATCCCACAAAACCTGCGCATACGCATCCCACAAAACCTCGCACGTGTTTTTACTCGAATAGCCGGCGGGATGCATCCTCTCGCACGTGTTTTTACTGGACTAGCCTGCGGGATGCATCCTCTCGCACGTGTTTTTACTCGACTAGCCGGCGGGATGCATCCTCTCGCACGTGTTTTTACTGGACTAGCCTGCGGGATGCATCCTCTCGCACGTGTTTTTACTCGACTAGCCTGCGGGATGCACCCTCTCGCACGTGTTTTTACTCGACTAGCCTGCGGGATGTATCCTCTCGCACGTGTTTTTGCTCGACTAGCCTGCGGGATGCATCCTCTCGCACGTGTTTTTGCTCGACTAGCCATGCGCATCCCGAAAAACCTGCGCATGCGCATCCCAAAAAACCTGCGCCTGCGCATCCCACAAAACCTGCGCATGCGCATCCCACAAAACCTGCGCATACGCATCCCACAAAACCTCGCACGTGTTTTTACTCGACTAGCCGGCGGGATGCATCCTCTCGCACGTGTTTTTACTCGACTAGCCTGCGGGATGCATCCTCTCGCACGTGTTTTTACTCGACTAGCCTGCGGGATGCATCCTCTCGCACGTGTTTTTACTCGACTAGCCTGCGGGAAGCATCCTCTCGCACGTGTTTTTGCTCGACTAGCCTGCGGGATGCATCCTCTCGCACGTGTTTTTGCTCGACTAGCCATGCGCATCCCAAAAAACCTGCGCATGCGCATCCCAAAAAACCTGCGCATGCGCATCCCAAAAAACCTGCGCATGCGCATCCCACAAAACCGGCGCATGCGCATCCCACAAAACCTGCGCATACGCATCCCACAAAACCTCGCACGGGGTTTTACTCGACTAGCCGGCGGGATGCATCCTCTCGCACGTGTTTTTACTGGACTAGCCTGCGGGATGTATCCTCTCGCACGTGTTTTTGCTCGACTAGCCATGCGCATCCCAAAAAACCTGCGCATGCGCATCCCAAAAAACCTGCGCATGCGCATCCCACAAAACCTGCGCATACGCATCCCACAAAACCTCGCACGTGTTTTTACTCGACTAGCCGGCGGGATGCATCCTCTCGCACGTGTTTTTACTGGACTAGCCTGCGGGATGCATCCTCTCGCACGTGTTTTTACTCGACTAGCCTGCGGGATGCACCCTCTCGCACGTGTTTTTACTCGACTAGCCTGCGGGATGCATCCTCTCGCACGTGTTTTTACTCGACTAGCCTGCGGGATACATCCTCTCGCACGTGTTTTTACTCGACTAGCCTGCGGGATGCATCCTCTCGCACGTGTTTTTACTCGACTAGCCTGCGGGATGCACCCTCTCGCACGTGTTTTTACTCGACTAGCCTGCGGGATGCATCCTCTCGCACGTGTTTTTACTCGACTAGCCTGCGGGATGCATCCTCTCGCACGTGTTTTTACTCGACTAGCCTGCGGGATGCATCCTCCCGCACGTGTTTTTACTCGACTAGCCTGCGGGATGCATCCTCTCGCACGTGTTTTTACTCGACTAGCCTGCGGGATGTATCCTCTCGCACGTGTTTTTGCTCGACTAGCCTGCGGGATGCATCCTCTCGCACGTGTTTTTGCTCGACTAGCCATGCGCATCTCAAAAAACCTGCGCATGCGCATCCCAAAAAACCTGCGCCTGCGCATCCCAAAAAACCTGCGCCTGCGCATCCCACAAAACCTGCGCATACGCATCCCACAAAACCTCGCACGTGTTTTTACTCGACTAGCCGGCGGGATGCATCCTCTCGCACGTGTTTTTACTCGACTAGCCTGCGGGATGCATCCTCTCGCACGTGTTTTTACTCGACTAGCCTGCGGGATGCATCCTCTCGCACGTGTTTTTACTCGACTAGCCTGCGGGAAGCATCCTCTCGCACGTGTTTTTGCTCAACTAGCCTGCGGGATGCATCCTCTCGCACGTGTTTTTGCTCGACTAGCCATGCGCATCCCAAAAAACCTGCGCATGCGCATCCCAAAAAACCTGCGCATGCGCATCCCACAAAACCGGCGCATGCGCATCCCACAAAACCTGCGCATACGCATCCCACAAAACCTCGCACGTGTTTTTACTCGACTAGCCGGCGGGATGCATCCTCTCGCACGTGTTTTTACTGGACTAGCTTGCGGGATGCATCCTCTCGCACGTGTTTTTACTCGACTAGCCTGCGGGATGCACCCTCTCGCACGTGTTTTTACTCGACTAGCCTGCGGGATGCATCCTCTCGCACGTGTTTTTACTCGACTAGCCTGCGGGATGCATCCTCTCGCACGTGTTTTTACTCGACTAGCCTGCGGGATGCATCCTCCCGCACGTGTTTTTACTCGACTAGCCTGCGGGATGCATCCTCTCGCACGTGTTTTTACTCGACTAGCCTGCGGGATGTATCCTCTCGCACGTGTTTTTACTCGACTAGCCTGCGGGATGTATCCTCTCGCACGTGTTTTTACTCGACTAGCCTGCGGGATGCATCCTCTCGCACGTGTTTTTACTCGACTAGCCTGCGGGATGCATCCTCTCGCACGTGTTTTTACTCGACTAGCCTGCGGGATGCATCCTCCCGCACGTGTTTTTACTCGACTAGCCGGCGGGATGCATCCTCTCGCACGTGTTTTTACTGGACTAGCCTGCGGGATGTATCCTCTCGCACGTGTTTTTGCTCGACTAGCCATGCGCATCCCAAAAAACCTGCGCATGCGCATCCCAAAAAACCTGCGCATGCGCATCCCACAAAACCTGCGCATACGCATCCCACAAAACCTCGCACGTGTTTTTACTCGACTAGCCGGCGGGATGCATCCTCTCGCACGTGTTTTTACTGGACTAGCCTGCGGGATGCATCCTCTCGCACGTGTTTTTACTCGACTAGCCTGCGGGATGCACCCTCTCGCACGTGTTTTTACTCGACTAGCCTGCGGGATGCATCCTCTCGCACGTGTTTTTACTCGACTAGCCTGCGGGATGCATCCTCTCGCACGTGTTTTACTCGACTAGCCTGCGGGATGCATCCTCTCGCACGTGTTTTTACTCGACTAGCCTGCGGGATGCACCCTCTCGCACGTGTTTTTACTCGACTAGCCTGCGGGATGTATCCTCTCGCACGTGTTTTTGCTCGACTAGCCTGCGGGATGCATCCTCTCGCACGTGTTTTTGCTCGACTAGCCATGCGCATCCCAAAAAACCTGCGCATGTGCATCCCAAAAAACCTGCGCCTGCGCATCCCACAAAACCTGCGCATACGCATCCCACAAAACCTCGCACGTGTTTTTACTCGACTAGCCGGCGGGATGCATCCTCTCGCACGTGTTTTTACTCGACTAGCCGGCGGGATGCATCCTCTCGCACGTGTTTTTACTCGACTAGCCTGCGGGATGCATCCTCTCGCACGTGTTTTTACTCGACTAGCCTGCGGGATGCATCCTCTCGCACGTGTTTTTACTCGACTAGCCTGCGGGAAGCATCCTCTCGCACGTGTTTTTGCTCAACTAGCCTGCGGGATGCATCCTCTCGCACGTGTTTTTGCTCGACTAGCCATGCGCATCCCAAAAAACCTGCGCATGCGCATCCCAAAAAACCTGCGCATGCGCATCCCACAAAACCGGCGCATGCGCATCCCACAAAACCTGCGCATACGCATCCCACAAAACCTCGCACGTGTTTTTACTCGACTAGCCGGCGGGATGCATCCTCTCGCACGTGTTTTTACTGGACTAGCTTGCGGGATGCATCCTCTCGCACGTGTTTTTACTCGACTAGCCTGCGGGATGCACCCTCTCGCACGTGTTTTTACTCGACTAGCCTGCGGGATGCATCCTCTCGCACGTGTTTTTACTCGACTAGCCTGCGGGATGCATCCTCTCGCACGTGTTTTTACTCGACTAGCCTGCGGGATGCATCCTCCCGCACGTGTTTTTACTCGACTAGCCTGCGGGATGCATCCTCTCGCACGTGTTTTTACTCGACTAGCCTGCGGGATGTATCCTCTCGCACGTGTTTTTACTCGACTAGCCTGCGGGATGTATCCTCTCGCACGTGTTTTTACTCGACTAGCCTGCGGGATGCATCCTCTCGCACGTGTTTTTACTCGACTAGCCTGCGGGATGCATCCTCTCGCACGTGTTTTTACTCGACTAGCCTGCGGGATGCATCCTCCCGCACGTGTTTTTACTCGACTAGCCGGCGGGATGCATCCTCTCGCACGTGTTTTTACTGGACTAGCCTGCGGGATGTATCCTCTCGCACGTGTTTTTGCTCGACTAGCCATGCGCATCCCAAAAAACCTGCGCATGCGCATCCCAAAAAACCTGCGCATGCGCATCCCACAAAACCTGCGCATACGCATCCCACAAAACCTCGCACGTGTTTTTACTCGACTAGCCGGCGGGATGCATCCTCTCGCACGTGTTTTTACTGGACTAGCCTGCGGGATGCATCCTCTCGCACGTGTTTTTACTCGACTAGCCTGCGGGATGCACCCTCTCGCACGTGTTTTTACTCGACTAGCCTGCGGGATGCATCCTCTCGCACGTGTTTTTACTCGACTAGCCTGCGGGATGCATCCTCTCGCACGTGTTTTACTCGACTAGCCTGCGGGATGCATCCTCTCGCACGTGTTTTTACTCGACTAGCCTGCGGGATGCACCCTCTCGCACGTGTTTTTACTCGACTAGCCTGCGGGATGTATCCTCTCGCACGTGTTTTTGCTCGACTAGCCTGCGGGATGCATCCTCTCGCACGTGTTTTTGCTCGACTAGCCATGCGCATCCCAAAAAACCTGCGCATGTGCATCCCAAAAAACCTGCGCCTGCGCATCCCACAAAACCTGCGCATACGCATCCCACAAAACCTCGCACGTGTTTTTACTCGACTAGCCGGCGGGATGCATCCTCTCGCACGTGTTTTTACTCGACTAGCCTGCGGGATGCATCCTCTCGCACGTGTTTTTACTCGACTAGCCTGCGGGATGCATCCTCTCGCACGTGTTTTTACTCGACTAGCCTGCGGGATGCATCCTCTCGCACGTGTTTTTACTCGACTAGCCTGCGGGATGCATTCTCCCGCACGTGTTTTTACTCGACTAGCCTGCGGGATGCATCCTCTCGCACGTGTTTTTACTCGACTAGCCTGCGGGATGTATCCTCTCGCACGTGTCTTTACTCGACTAGCCTGCGGGATGTATCCTCTCGCACGTGTTTTTACTCGACTAGCCTGCGGGATGCATCCTCTCGCACGTGTTTTTACTCGACTAGCCTGCGGGATGCATCCTCTCGCACGTGTTTTTACTCGACTAGCCTGCGGGATGCATCCTCCCGCACGTGTTTTTACTCGACTAGCCGGCGGGATGCATCCTCTCGCACGTGTTTTTACTGGACTAGCCTGCGGGATGCATCATCTCGCACGTGTTTTTACTCGACTAGCCTGCGGGATGCACCCTCTCGCACGTGTTTTTACTCGACTAGCCTGCGGGATGCATCCTCTCGCACGTGTTTTTACTCGACTAGCCTGCGGGATGCATCCTCTCGCACGTGTTTTTACTCGTCTAGCCTGCGGGATGCATCCTCTCGCACGTGTTTTTACTCGACTAGCCTGCGGGATGCACCCTCTCGCACGTGTTTTTACTCGACTAGCCTGCGGGATGCATCCTCTCGCACGTGTTTTTACTCGACTAGCCTGCGGGATGCATCCTCTCGCACGTGTTTTTACTCGAATAGCCTGCGGGATGCATCCTCCCGCACGTGTTTTTACTCGACTAGCCTGCGGGATGCATCCTCTCGCACGTGTTTTTACTCGACTAGCCTGCGGGATGTATCCTCTCGCACGTGTTTTTGCTCGACTAGCCTGCGGGATGCATCCTCTCGCACGTGTTTTTGCTCGACTAGCCATGCGCATCCCAAAAAACCTGCGCATGCGCATCCCAAAAAACCTGCGCCTGCGCATCCCACAAAACCTGCGCATACGCATCCCACAAAACCTCGCACGTGTTTTTACTCGACTAGCCGGCGGGATGCATCCTCTCGCACGTGTTTTTACTCGACTAGCCTGCGGGATGCATCCTCTCGCACGTGTTTTTACTCGACTAGCCTGCGGGATGCATCCTCTCGCACGTGTTTTTACTCGACTAGCCTGCGGGAAGCATCCTCTCGCACGTGTTTTTGCTCAACTAGCCTGCGGGATGCATCCTCTCGCACGTGTTTTTGCTCGACTAGCCATGCGCATCCCAAAAAACCTGCGCATGCGCATCCCAAAAAACCTGCGCATGCGCATCCCACAAAACCGGCGCATGCGCATCCCACAAAACCTGCGCATACGCATCCCACAAAACCTCGCACGTGTTTTTACTCGACTAGCCGGCGGGATGCATCCTCTCGCACGTGTTTTTACTGGACTAGCTTGCGGGATGCATCCTCTCGCACGTGTTTTTACTCGACTAGCCTGCGGGATGCCCCCTCTCGCACGTGTTTTTACTCGACTAGCCTGCGGGATGCATCCTCTCGCACGTGTTTTTACTCGACTAGCCTGCGGGATGCATCCTCTCGCACGTGTTTTTACTCGACTAGCCTGCGGGATGCATCCTCCCCCACGTGTTTTTACTCGACTAGCCTGCGGGATGCATCCTCTCGCACGTGTTTTTACTCGACTAGCCTGCGGGATGCATCCTCTCGCACGTGTTTTTACTCGACTAGCCTGCGGGATGCATCCTCTCGCACGTGTTTTTACTCGACTAGCCTGCGGGAAGCATCCTCTCGCACGTGTTTTTGCTCGACTAGCCTGCGGGATGCATCCTCTCGCACGTGTTTTTGCTCGACTAGCCATGCGCATCCCAAAAAACCTGCGCATGCGCATCCCAAAAAACCTGCGCATGCGCATCCCACAAAACCGGCGCATGCGCATCCCACAAAACCTGCGCATACGCATCCCACAAAACCTCGCACGTGTTTTTACTCGACTAGCCTGCGGGATGCATCCTCTCGCACGTGTTTTTGCTCGACTAGCCATGCGCATCCCAAAAAACCTGCGCATGCGCATCCCAAAAAACCTGCGCCTGCGCATCCCACAAAACCTGCGCATACGCATCCCACAAAACCTCGCACGTGTTTTTACTCGACTAGCCGGCGGGATGCATCCCCTCGCACGTGTTTTTACTCGACTAGCCTGCGGGATGCATCCTCTCGCACGTGTTTTTACTCGACTAGCCTGCGGGATGCATCCTCTCGCACGTGTTTTTACTCGACTAGCCTGCGGGAAGCATCCTCTCGCACGTGTTTTTGCTCAACTAGCCTGCGGGATGCATCCTCTCGCACGTGTTTTTGCTCGACTAGCCATGCGCATCCCAAAAAACCTGCGCATGCGCATCCCAAAAAACCTGCGCATGCGCATCCCACAAAACCGGCGCATGCGCATCCCACAAAACCTGCGCATACGCATCCCACAAAACCTCGCACGTGTTTTTACTCGACTAGCCGGCGGGATGCATCCTCTCGCACGTGTTTTTGCTCGACTAGCCATACGCATCCCAAAAAACCAGCGCATGCGCATCCCAAAAAACCTGCGCATGCGCATCCCAAAAAACCTGCGCCTGCGCATCCCACAAAACCTGCGCATGCGCATCCCACAAAACCTGCGCATACGCATCCCACAAAACCTCGCACGTGTTTTTACTCGACTAGCCGGCGGGATGCATCCTCTCGCACGTGTTTTTACTGGACTAGCCTGCGGGATGCATCCTCTCGCACGTGTTTTTGCTCGACTAGCCATGCGCATCCCAAAAAACCAGCGCATGCGCATCCCAAAAAACCTGCGCATGCGCATCCCAAAAAACCTGCGCCTGCGCATCCCACAAAACCTGCGCATGCGCATCCCACAAAACCTGCGCATACGCATCCCACAAAACCTCGCACGTGTTTTTACTCGACTAGCCGGCGGGATGCATCCTCTCGCACGTGTTTTTACTCGACTAGCCTGCGGGATGCATCCTCTCGCACGTGTTTTTACTCGACTAGCCTGCGGGATGCATCCTCTCGCACGTGTTTTTACTCGACTAGCCTGCGGGAAGCATCCTCTCGCACGTGTTTTTGCTCGACTAGCCATGCGCATCCCAAAAAACCTGCGCATACGCATCCCACAAAACCTCGCACGTGTTTTTACTCGACTAGCCGGCGGGATGCATCCTCTCGCACGTGTTTTTACTCGACTAGCCTGCGGGATGCATCCTCTCGCACGTGTTTTTACTCGACTAGCCTGCGGGATGCATCCTCTCGCACGTGTTTTTACTCGACTAGCCTGCGGGAAGCATCCTCTCGCACGTGTTTTTGCTCGACTAGCCATGCGCATCCCAAAAAACCTGCGCATGCGCATCCCAAAAAACCTGCGCATGCGCATCCCACAAAACCGGCGCATGCGCATCCCACAAAACCTGCGCATACGCATCCCACAAAACCTCGCACGTGTTTTTACTCGACTAGCCGGCGGGATGCATCCTCTCGCACGTGTTTTTACTCGACTAGCCTGCGGGATGCATCCTCTCGCACGTGTTTTTACTCGACTAGCCTGCGGGATGCATCGTCTCGCACGTGTTTTTACTCGACTAGCCTGCGGGATGCATCCTCTCGCACGTGTTTTTGCTCGACTAGCCATGCGCATCCCAAAAAACCTGCGCATGCGCATCCCACAAAACCTGCGCATACGCATCCCACAAAACCTCGCACGTGTTTTTACTCGACTAGCCGGCGGGATGCATCCTCTCGCACGTGTTTTTACTCGACTAGCCTGCGGGAAGCATCCTCTCGCACGTGTTTTTGCTCGACTAGCCATGCGCATCCCAAAAAACCTGCGCATGCGCATCCCAAAAAACCTGCGCATGCGCATCCCACAAAACCGGCGCATGCGCATCCCACAAAACCTGCGCATACGCATCCCACAAAACCTCGCACGTGTTTTTACTCGACTAGCCGGCGGGATGCATCCTCTCGCACGTGTTTTTACTCGACTAGCCTGCGGGATGCATCCTCTCGCACGTGTTTTTACTCGACTAGCCTGCGGGATGCATCCTCTCGCACGTGTTTTTACTCGACTAGCCTGCGGGAAGCATCCTCTCGCACGTGTTTTTGCTCGACTAGCCATGCGCATCCCAAAAAACCTGCGCATACGCATCCCACAAAACCTCGCACGTGTTTTTACTCGACTAGCCGGCGGGATGCATCCTCTCGCACGTGTTTTTACTCGACTAGCCTGCGGGATGCATCCTCTCGCACGTGTTTTTACTCGACTAGCCTGCGGGATGCATCCTCTCGCACGTGTTTTTACTCGACTAGCCTGCGGGAAGCATCCTCTCGCACGTGTTTTTGCTCGACTAGCCATGCGCATCCCAAAAAACCTGCGCATGCGCATCCCAAAAAACCTGCGCATGCGCATCCCACAAAACCGGCGCATGCGCATCCCACAAAACCTGCGCATACGCATCCCACAAAACCTCGCACGTGTTTTTACTCGACTAGCCGGCGGGATGCATCCTCTCGCACGTGTTTTTACTCGACTAGCCTGCGGGAAGCATCCTCTCGCACGTGTTTTTGCTCGACTAGCCATGCGCATCCCAAAAAACCTGCGCATGCGCATCCCAAAAAACCTGCGCATGCGCATCCCACAAAACCGGCGCATGCGCATCCCACAAAACCTGCGCATACGCATCCCACAAAACCTCGCACGTGTTTTTACTCGACTAGCCGGCGGGATGCATCCTCTCGCACGTGTTTTTACTGGACTAGCCTGCGGGATGCATCCTCTCGCACGTGTTTTTGCTCGACTAGCCATGCGCATCCCAAAAAACCTGCGCATGCGCATCCCAAAAAACCTGCGCATGCGCATCCCACAAAACCTGCGCATACGCATCCCACAAAACCTCGCACGTGTTTTTACTCGACTAGCCGGCGGGATGCATCCTCTCGCACGTGTTTTTACTCGACTAGCCTGCGGGATGTATCCTCTCGCACGTGTTTTTAATCGACTAGCCAGCGGGATGTATCCTCTCGCACGTGTTTTTACTCGACTAGCCTGCGGGATGCATCCTCTCGCACGTGTTTTTGCTCGACTAGCCTGCGGGATGCATCCTCTCGCACGTGTTTTTACTCGACTAGCCTGCGGGATGCATCCTCTCGAACGTGTTTTTGCTCGACTAGGCTGCGGGATGCATCCTCTCGCACGTGTTTTTGCTCGACTAGCCATGCGCATCCCAAAAAACCTGCGCATGCGCATCCCAAAAAACCTGCGCATGCGCATCCCACAAAACCTGCGCATACGCATCCCACAAAACCTCGCACGTGTTTTTACTCGACTAGCCGGCGGGATGCATCCTCTCGCACGTGTTTTTACTCGACTAGCCTGCGGGATGCATCCTCTCGAACGTGTTTTTGCTCGACTAGGCTGCGGGATGTATCCTCTCGCACGTGTTTTTGCTCGACTAGCCTGCGGGATGCATCCTCTCGCACGTGTTTTTTCTCGACTAGCCTGCGGGATGCATCCTCTCGCACGTGTTTTTGCTCGACTAGCCATGCGCATCCCAAAAAACCTGCGCATGCGCATCCCAAAAAACCTGCGCATGCGCATCCCACAAAACCGGCGCATGAGCATCCCACAAAACCTGCGCATACGCATCCCACAAAACCTCGCACGTGTTTTTACTCGACTAGCCGGCGGGATGCATCCTCTCGCACGTGTTTTTGCTCGACTAGCCATGCGCATCCCAAAAAACCAGCGCATGCGCATCCCAAAAAACCTGCGCATGCGCATCCCAAAAAACCTGCGCCTGCGCATCCCACAAAACCTGCGCATGCGCATCCCACAAAACCTGCGCATACGCATCCCACAAAACCTCGCACGTGTTTTTACTCGACTAGCCGGCGGGATGCATCCTCTCGCACGTGTTTTTACTGGACTAGCCTGCGGGATGCATCCTCTCGCACGTGTTTTTGCTCGACTAGCCATGCGCATCCCAAAAAACCAGCGCATGCGCATCCCAAAAAACCTGCGCATGCGCATCCCAAAAAACCTGCGCCTGCGCATCCCACATAACCTGCGCATGCGCATCCCACAAAACCTGCGCATACGCATCCCACAAAACCTCGCACGTGTTTTTACTCGACTAGCCTGCGGGATGCATCCTCTCGCACGTGTTTTTACTCGACTAGCCTGCGGGATGCATCCTCTCGCACGTGTTTTTACTCGACTAGCCTGCGGGATGCATCCTCTCGCACGTGTTTTTACTCGACTAGCCTGCGGGAAGCATCCTCTCGCACGTGTTTTTGCTCGACTAGCCATGCGCATCCCAAAAAACCTGCGCATACGCATCCCACAAAACCTCGCACGTGTTTTTACTCGACTAGCCGGCGGGATGCATCCTCTCGCACGTGTTTTTACTCGACTAGCCTGCGGGATGCATCCTCTCGCACGTGTTTTTACTCGACTAGCCTGCGGGATGCATCCTCTCGCACGTGTTTTTACTCGACTAGCCTGCGGGAAGCATCCTCTCGCACGTGTTTTTGCTCGACTAGCCATGCGCATCCCAAAAAACCTGCGCATGCGCATCCCAAAAAACCTGCGCATGCGCATCCCACAAAACCGGCGCATGCGCATCCCACAAAACCTGCGCATACGCATCCCACAAAACCTCGCACGTGTTTTTACTCGACTAGCCGGCGGGATGCATCCTCTCGCACGTGTTTTTACTGGACTAGCCTGCGGGATGCTTCCTCTCGCACGTGTTTTTGCTCGACTAGCCATGCGCATCCCAAAAAACCTGCGCATGCGCATCCCAAAAAACCTGCGCATGCGCATCCCACAAAACCGGCGCATGCGCATCCCACAAAACCTGCGCATACGCATCCCACAAAACCTCGCACGTGTTTTTACTCGACTAGCCGGCGGGATGCATCCTCTCGCACGTGTTTTTACTCGACTAGCCTGCGGGATGCATCCTCTCGCACGTGTTTTTACTCGACTAGCCTGCGGGATGCATCCTCTCGCACGTGTTTTTACTCGACTAGCCTGCGGGAAGCATCCTCTCGCACGTGTTTTTGCTCGACTAGCCATGCGCATCCCAAAAAACCTGCGCATGCGCATCCCAAAAAACCTGCGCATGCGCATCCCACAAAACCGGCGCATGCGCATCCCACAAAACCTGCGCATACGCATCCCACAAAACCTCGCACGTGTTTTTACTCGACTAGCCGGCGGGATGCATCCTCTCGCACGTGTTTTTACTCGACTAGCCTGCGGGATGTATCCTCTCGCACGTGTTTTTACTCAACTAGCCTGCGGGATGCACCCTCTCGCACGTGTTTTTACTCGACTAGCCTGCGGGATGCATCCTCTCGCACGTGTTTTTACTCGACTAGCCTGCGGGATGCATCCTCTCGCACGTGTTATTACTCGACTAGCCTGCGGGATGCATCCTCTCGCACGTGTTTTTACTCGACTAGCCTGCGGGATGCATCCTCCCGCACGTGTTTTTACTCGACTAGCCTGCGGGATGCATCCTCTCGCACGTGTTTTTACTCGACTAGCCTGCGGGATGTATCCTCTCGCACGTGTTTTTACTCGACTAGCCTGCGGGATGTATCCTCTCGCACGTGTTTTTGCTCGACTAGCCTGCGGGATGCATCCTCTCGCACGTGTTTTTGCTCGACTAGCCATGCGCATCCCAAAAGACCTGCGCATGCGCATCCCAAAAAACCTGCGCCTGCGCATCCCACAAAACCTGCGCATGCGCATCCCACAAAACCTGCGCATACGCATCCCACAAAACCTCGCACGTGTTTTTACTCGACTAGCCGGCGGGATGCATCCTCTCGCACGTGTTTTTACTCGACTAGCCTGCGGGATGCATCCTCTCGCACGTGTTTTTACTCGACTAGCCTGCGGGATGCATCCTCTCGCACGTGTTTTTACTCGACTAGCCTGCGGGAAGCATCCTCTCGCACGTGTTTTTGCTCGACTAGCCTGCGGGATGCATCCTCTCGCACGTGTTTTTGCTCGACTAGCCATGCGCAAACCAAAAAACCTGCGCATGCGCATCCCAAAAAACCTGCGCATGCGCATCCCACAAAACCGGCGCATGCGCATCCCACAAAACCTGCGCATACGCATCCCACAAAACCTCGCACGTGTTTTTACTCGACTAGCCTGCGGGATGCATCCTCTCGCACGTGTTTTTACTCGACTAGCCTGCGGGATGTATCCTCTCGCACGTGTTTTTGCTCGACTAGCCTGCGGGATGCATCCTCTCGCACGTGTTTTTGCTCGACTAGCCATGCGCATCCCAAAAAACCTGCGCATGCGCATCCCAAAAAACCTGCGCCTGCGCATCCCACAAAACCTGCGCATACGCATCCCACAAAACCTCGCACGTGTTTTTACTCGACTAGCCGGCGGGATGCATCCTCTCGCACGTGTTTTTACTCGACTAGCCTGCGGGATGCATCCTCTCGCACGTGTTTTTACTCGACTAGCCTGCGGGATGCATCCTCTCGCACGTGTTTTTACTCGACTAGCCTGCGGGAAGCATCCTCTCGCACGTGTTTTTGCTCAACTAGCCTGCGGGATGCATCCTCTCGCACGAGTTTTTGCTCGACTAGCCATGCGCATCCCAAAAAACCTGCGCATGCGCATCCCAAAAAACCTGCGCATGCGCATCCCACAAAACCGGCGCATGCGCATCCCACAAAACCTGCGCATACGCATCCCACAAAACCTCGCACGTGTTTTTACTCGACTAGCCGGCGGGATGCATCCTCTCGCACGTGTTTTTGCTCGACTAGCCATGCGCATCCCAAAAAACCAGCGCATGCGCATCCCAAAAAACCTGCGCATGCGCATCCCAAAAAACCTGCGCCTGCGCATCCCACAAAACCTGCGCATGCGCATCCCACAAAACCTGCGCATACGCATCCCACAAAACCTCGCACGTGTTTTTACTCGACTAGCCGGCGGGATGCATCCTCTCGCACGTGTTTTTACTGGACTAGCCTGCGGGATGCATCCTCTCGCACGTGTTTTTGCTCGACTAGCCATGCGCATCCCAAAAAACCAGCGCATGCGCATCCCAAAAAACCTGCGCATGCGCATCCCAAAAAACCTGCGCCTGCGCATCCCACAAAACCTGCGCATGCGCATCCCACAAAACCTGCGCATACGCATCCCACAAAACCTCGCACGTGTTTTTACTCGACTAGCCGGCGGGATGCATCCTCTCGCACGTGTTTTTACTCGACTAGCCTGCGGGATGCATCCTCTCGCACGTGTTTTTACTCGACTAGCCTGCGGGATGCATCCTCTCGCACGTGTTTTTACTCGACTAGCCTGCGGGATGCATCCTCTCGCACGTGTTTTTACTCGACTAGCCTGCGGGAAGCATCCTCTCGCACGTGTTTTTGCTCGACTAGCCTGCGGGATGCATCCTCTCGCACGTGTTTTTGCTCGACTAGCCATGCGCATCCCAAAAAACCTGCGCATGCGCATCCCAAAAAACCTGCGCATGCGCATCCCACAAAACCTGCGCATACGCATCCCACAAAACCTCGTACGTGTTTTTACTCGACTAGCCGGCGGGATGCATCCTCTCGCACGTGTTTTTACTGGACTAGCCTGCGGGATGCATCCTCTCGCACGTGTTTTTACTCGACTAGCCTGCGGGATGCATCCTCTCGCACGTGTTTTTACTCGACCAGCCTGCGGGATGCATCCTCTCGCACGTGTTTTTACTCGACTAGCCTGCGGGAAGCATCCTCTCGCACGTGTTTTTGCTCGACTAGCCTGCGGGATGCATCCTCTCGCACGTGTTTTTGCTCGACTAGCCATGCGCATCCCAAAAAACCTGCGCATGCGCATCCCAAAAAACCTGCGCATGCGCATCCCACAAAACCGGCGCATGCGCATCCCACAAAACCTGCGCATACGCATCCCACAAAACCTCGCACGTGTTTTTACTCGACTAGCCGGCGGGATGCATCCTCTCGCACGTGTTTTTACTGGACTAGCCTGCGGGATGCATCCTCTCGCACGTGTTTTTGCTCGACTAGCCATGCGCATCCCAAAAAACCTGCGCATGCGCATCCCAAAAAACCTGCGCATGCGCATCCCACAAAACCTGCGCATACGCATCCCACAAAACCTCGCACGTGTTTTTACTCGACTAGCCGGCGGGATGCATCCTCTCGCACGTGTTTTTACTGGACTAGCCTGCGGGATGCATCCTCTCGCACGTGTTTTTACTCGACTAGCCTGCGGGATGCATCCTCTCGCACGTGTTTTTACTCGACTAGCCTGCGGGATGCATCCTCTCGCACGTGTTTTTACTCGACTAGCCTGCGGGATGCATCCTCTCGCACGTGTTTTTACTCGACTAGCCTGCGGGATGCATCCTCCCGCACGTGTTTTTACTCGACTAGCCTGCGGGATGCATCCTCTCGCACGTGTTTTTACTCGACTAGCCTGCGGGATGTATCCTCTCGCACGTGTTTTTACTCGACTAGCCTGCGGGATGCATCCTCTCGCACGTGTTTTTACTCGACTAGCCTGCGGGATGCATCCTCTCGCACGTGTTTTTACTCGACTAGCCTGCGGGATGCATCCTCCCGCACGTGTTTTTACTCGACTAGCCGGCGGGATGCATCCTCTCGCACGTGTTTTTACTGGACTAGCCTGCGGGATGTATCCTCTCGCACGTGTTTTTGCTCGACTAGCCATGCGCATCCCAAAAAACCTGCGCATGCGCATCCCAAAAAACCTGCGCATGCGCATCCCACAAAACCTGCGCATACGCATCCCACAAAACCTCGCACGTGTTTTTACTCGACTAGCCGGCGGGATGCATCCTCTCGCACGTGTTTTTACTGGACTAGCCTGCGGGATGCATCCTCTCGCACGTGTTTTTACTCGACTAGCCTGCGGGATGCACCCTCTCGCACGTGTTTTTACTCGACTAGCCTGCGGGATGCATCCTCTCGCACGTGTTTTTACTCGACTAGCCTGCGGGATGCATCCTCTCGCACGTGTTTTTACTCGACTAGCCTGCGGGATGCATCCTCTCGCACGTGTTTTTACTCGACTAGCCTGCGGGATGCACCCTCTCGCACGTGTTTTTACTCGACTAGCCTGCGGGATGCATCCTCTCGCACGTGTTTTTACTCGACTAGCCTGCGGGATGCATCCTCTCGCACGTGTTTTTACTCGACTAGCCTGCGGGATGCATCCTCCCGCACGTGTTTTTACTCGACTAGCCTGCGGGATGCATCCTCTCGCACGTGTTTTTACTCGACTAGCCTGCGGGATGTATCCTCTCGCACGTGTTTTTGCTCGACTAGCCTGCGGGATGCATCCTCTCGCACGTGTTTTTGCTCGACTAGCCATGCGCATCCCAAAAAACCTGCGCATGCGCATCCCAAAAACCTGCGCCTGCGCATCCCACAAAACCTGCGCATACGCATCCCACAAAACCTCGCACGTGTTTTTACTCGACTAGCCGGCGGGATGCATCCTCTCGCACGTGTTTTTACTCGTCTAGCCTGCGGGATGCATCCTCTCGCACGTGTTTTTACTCGACTAGCCTGCGGGATGCATCCTCTCGCACGTGTTTTTACTCGACTAGCCTGCGGGAAGCATCCTCTCGCACGTGTTTTTGCTCAACTAGCCTGCGGGATGCATCCTCTCGCACGTGTTTTTGCTCGACTAGCCATGCGCATCCCAAAAAACCTGCGCATGCGCATCCCAAAAAACCTGCGCATGCGCATCCCACAAAACCGGCGCATGCGCATCCCACAAAACCTGCGCATACGCATCCCACAAAACCTCGCACGTGTTTTTACTCGACTAGCCGGCGGGATGCATCCTCTCGCACGTGTTTTTACTGGACTAGCTTGCGGGATGCATCCTCTCGCACGTGTTTTTACTCGACTAGCCTGCGGGATGCCCCCTCTCGCACGTGTTTTTACTCGACTAGCCTGCGGGATGCATCCTCTCGCACGTGTTTTTACTCGACTAGCCTGCGGGATGCATCCTCTCGCACGTGTTTTTACTCGACTAGCCTGCGGGATGCATCCTCCCGCACGTGTTTTTACTCGACTAGCCTGCGGGATGCATCCTCTCGCACGTGTTTTTACTCGACTAGCCTGCGGGATGTATCCTCTCGCACGTGTTTTTACTCGACTAGCCTGCGGGATGTATCCTCTCGCACGTGTTTTTGCTCGACTAGCCTGCGGGATGCATCCTCTCGCACGTGTTTTTGCTCGACTAGCCATGCGCATCCCAAAAAACCTGCGCATGCGCATCCCAAAAAACCTGCGCCTGCGCATCCCACAAAACCTGCGCATGCGCATCCCACAAAACCTGCGCATACGCATCCCACAAAACCTCGCACGTGTTTTTACTCGACTAGCCGGCGGGATGCATCCTCTCGCACGTGTTTTTGCTCGACTAGCCAGCGGGATGCATCCTCTCGCACGTGTTTTTGCTCGACTAGCCATGCGCATCCCAAAAAACCTGCGCATGCGCATCCCAAAAAACCTGCGCCTGCGCATCCCACAAAACCTGCGCATGCGCATCCCACAAAACCTGCGCATACGCATCCCACAAAACCTCGCACGTGTTTTTACTCGACTAGCCTGCGGGATGTATCCTCTCGCACGTGTTTTTGCTCGACTAGCCTGCGGGATGCATCCTCTCGCACGTGTTTTTGCTCGACTAGCCATGCGCATCCCAAAAAACCTGCGCATGCGCATCCCAAAAAACCTGCGCCTGCGCATCCCACAAAACCTGCGCATACGCATCCCACAAAACCTCGCACGTGTTTTTACTCGACTAGCCGGCGGGATGCATCCTCTCGCACGTGTTTTTACTCGACTAGCCTGCGGGATGCATCCTCTCGCACGTGTTTTTACTCGACTAGCCTGCGGGATGCATCCTCTCGCACGTGTTTTTACTCGACTAGCCTGCGGGATGCATCCTCTCGCACGTGTTTTTACTCGACTAGCCTGCGGGATGTATCCTCTCGCACGTGTTTTTACTCGACTAGCCTGCGGGATGTATCCTCTCGCACGTGTTTTTACTCGACTAGCCTGCGGGATGCATCCTCTCGCACGTGTTTTTACTCGACTAGCCTGCGGGATGCATCCTCTCGCACGTGTTTTTACTCGACTAGCCTGCGGGATGCATCCTCCCGCACGTGTTTTTACTCGACTAGCCGGCGGGATGCATCCTCTCGCACGTGTTTTTACTGGACTAGCCTGCGGGATGTATCCTCTCGCACGTGTTTTTGCTCGACTAGCCATGCGCATCCCAAAAAACCTGCGCATGCGCATCCCAAAAAACCTGCGCATGCGCATCCCACAAAACCTGCGCATACGCATCCCACAAAACCTCGCACGTGTTTTTACTCGACTAGCCGGCGGGATGCATCCTCTCGCACGTGTTTTTACTGGACTAGCCTGCGGGATGCATCCTCTCGCACGTGTTTTTACTCGACTAGCCTGCGGGATGCACCCTCTCGCACGTGTTTTTACTCGACTAGCCTGCGGGATGCATCCTCTCGCACGTGTTTTTACTCGACTAGCCTGCGGGATGCATCCTCTCGCACGTGTTTTTACTCGACTAGCCTGCGGGATGCATCCTCTCGCACGTGTTTTTACTCGACTAGCCTGCGGGATGCACCCTCTCGCACGTGTTTTTACTCGACTAGCCTGCGGGATGCATCCTCTCGCACGTGTTTTTACTCGACTAGCCTGCGGGATGCATCCTCTCGCACGTGTTTTTACTCGACTAGCCTGCGGGATGCATCCTCCCGCACGTGTTTTTACTCGACTAGCCTGCGGGATGCATCCTCTCGCACGTGTTTTTACTCGACTAGCCTGCGGGATGTATCCTCTCGCACGTGTTTTAGCTCGACTAGCCTGCGGGATGCATCCTCTCGCACGTGTTTTTGCTCGACTAGCCATGCGCATCCCAAAAAACCTGCGCATGCGCATCCCAAAAAACCTGCGCCTGCGCATCCCACAAAACCTGCGCATACGCATCCCACAAAACCTCGCACGTGTTTTTACTCGACTAGCCGGCGGGATGCATCCTCTCGCACGTGTTTTTACTCGACTAGCCTGCGGGATGCATCCTCTCGCACGTGTTTTTACTCGACTAGCCTGCGGGATGCATCCTCTCGCACGTGTTTTTACTCGACTAGCCTGCGGGAAGCATCCTCTCGCACGTGTTTTTGCTCAACTAGCCTGCGGGATGCATCCTCTCGCACGTGTTTTTGCTCGACTAGCCATGCGCATCCCAAAAAACCTGCGCATGCGCATCCCACAAAACCTGCGCATACGCATCCCACAAAACCTCGCACGTGTTTTTACTCGACTAGCCGGCGGGATGCATCCTCTCGCACGTGTTTTTACTCGACTAGCCTGCGGGATGCATCCTCTCGCACGTGTTTTTACTCGACTAGCCTGCGGGATGCATCCTCTCGCACGTGTTTTTACTCGACTAGCCTGCGGGATGCATCCTCTCGAACGTGTTTTTGCTCGACTAGGCTGCGGGATGTATCCTCTCGCACGTGTTTTTGCTCGACTAGCCTGCGGGATGCATCCTCTCGCACGTGTTTTTGCTCGACTAGCCTGCGGGATGCATCCTCTCGCACGTGTTTTTGCTCGACTAGCCTGCGGGATGCATCCTCTCGCACGTGTTTTTGCTCGACTAGCCATGCGCATCCCAAAAAACCTGCGCATGCGCATCCCAAAAAACCTGCGCATGCGCATCCCACAAAACCGGCGCATGCGCATCCCACAAAACCTGCGCATACGCATCCCACAAAACCTCGCACGTGTTTTTACTCGACTAGCCGGCGGGATGCATCCTCTCGCACGTGTTTTTACTGGACTAGCCTGCGGGATGCATCCTCTCGCACGTGTTTTTGCTCGACTAGCCATGCGCATCCCAAAAAACCAGCGCATGCGCATAGCAAAAAACCTGCGCATGCGCATCCCAAAAAACCTGCGCCTGCGCATCCCACATAACCTGCGCATGCGCATCCCACAAAACCTGCGCATACGCATCCCACAAAACCTCGCACGTGTTTTTACTCGACTAGCCGGCGGGATGCATCCTCTCGCACGTGTTTTTACTCGACTAGCCTGCGGGATGCATCCTCTCGCACGTGTTTTTACTCGACTAGCCTGCGGGATGCATCCTCTCGCACGTGTTTTTACTCGACTAGCCTGCGGGAAGCATCCTCTCGCACGTGTTTTTGCTCGACTAGCCATGCGCATCCCAAAAAACCTGCGCATACGCATCCCACAAAACCTCGCACGTGTTTTTACTCGACTAGCCGGCGGGATGCATCCTCTCGCACGTGTTTTTACTCGACTAGCCTGCGGGATGCATCCTCTCGCACGTGTTTTTACTCGACTAGCCTGCGGGATGCATCCTCTCGCACGTGTTTTTACTCGACTAGCCTGCGGGAAGCATCCTCTCGCACGTGTTTTTGCTCGACTAGCCATGCGCATCCCAAAAAACCTGCGCATGCGCATCCCAAAAAACCTGCGCATGCGCATCCCACAAAACCGGCGCATGCGCATCCCACAAAACCTGCGCATACGCATCCCACAAAACCTCGCACGTGTTTTTACTCGACTAGCCGGCGGGATGCATCCTCTCGCACGTGTTTTTACTGGACTAGCCTGCGGGATGCTTCCTCTCGCACGTGTTTTTGCTCGACTAGCCATGCGCATCCCAAAAAACCTGCGCATGCGCATCCCAAAAAACCTGCGCATGCGCATCCCACAAAACCTGCGCATACGCATCCCACAAAACCTCGCACGTGTTTTTACTCGACTAGCCGGCGGGATGCATCCTCTCGCACGTGTTTTTACTCGACTAGCCTGCGGGAAGCATCCTCTCGCACGTGTTTTTGCTCGACTAGCCATGCGCATCCCAAAAAACCTGCGCATGCGCATCCCAAAAAACCTGCGCATGCGCATCCCACAAAACCGGCGCATGCGCATCCCACAAAACCTGCGCATACGCATCCCACAAAACCTCGCACGTGTTTTTACTCGACTAGCCGGCGGGATGCATCCTCTCGCACGTGTTTTTACTCGTCTAGCCTGCGGGATGCATCCTCTCGCACGTGTTTTTACTCGACTAGCCTGCGGGATGCATCCTCTCGCACGTGTTTTTACTCGACTAGCCTGCGGGAAGCATCCTCTCGCACGTGTTTTTGCTCGACTAGCCATGCGCATCCCAAAAAACCTGCGCATGCGCATCCCAAAAAACCTGCGCATGCGCATCCCACAAAACCGGCGCATGCGCATCCCACAAAACCTCGCACGTGTTTTTACTCGACTAGCCGGCGGGATGCATCCTCTCGCACGTGTTTTTACTCGACTAGCCTGCGGGATGCATCCTCTCGCACGTGTTTTTACTCGACTAGCCTGCGGGATGCATCCTCTCGCACGTGTTTTTACTCGACTAGCCTGCGGGATGCATCCTCTCGCACGTGTTTTTACTCGACTAGCCTGCGGGAAGCATCCTCTCGCACGTGTTTTTGCTCGACTAGCCTGCGGGATGCATCCTCTCGCACGTGTTTTTGCTCGACTAGCCATGCGCATCCCAAAAAACCTGCGCATGCGCATCCCAAAAAACCTGCGCATGCGCATCCCACAAAACCTGCGCATACGCATCCCACAAAACCTCGTACGTGTTTTTACTCGACTAGCCGGCGGGATGCATCCTCTCGCACGTGTTTTTACTGGACTAGCCTGCGGGATGCATCCTCTCGCTCGTGTTTTTACTCGACTAGCCTGCGGGATGCATCCTCTCGCACGTGTTTTTACTCGACCAGCCTGCGGGATGCATCCTCTCGCACGTGTTTTTACTCGACTAGCCTGCGGGAAGCATCCTCTCGCACGTGTTTTTGCTCGACTAGCCTGCGGGATGCATCCTCTCGCACGTGTTTTTGCTCGACTAGCCATGCGCATCCCAAAAAACCTGCGCATGCGCATCCCAAAAAACCTGCGCATGCGCATCCCACAAAACCGGCGCATGCGCATCCCACAAAACCTGCGCATACGCATCCCACAAAACCTCGCACGTGTTTTTACTCGACTAGCCGGCGGGATGCATCCTCTCGCACGTGTTTTTACTGGACTAGCCTGCGGGATGCATCCTCTCGCACGTGTTTTTGCTCGACTAGCCATGCGCATCCCAAAAAACCTGCGCATGCGCATCCCAAAAAACCTGCGCATGCGCATCCCACAAAACCTGCGCATACGCATCCCACAAAACCTCGCACGTGTTTTTACTCGACTAGCCGGCGGGATGCATCCTCTCGCACGTGTTTTTACTGGACTAGCCTGCGGGATGCATCCTCTCGCACGTGTTTTTACTCGACTAGCCTGCGGGATGCATCCTCTCGCACGTGTTTTTACTCGACTAGCCTGCGGGATGCATCCTCTCGCACGTGTTTTTACTCGACTAGCCTGCGGGATGCATCCTCTCGCACGTGTTTTTACTCGACTAGCCTGCGGGATGCATCCTCCCGCACGTGTTTTTACTCGACTAGCCTGCGGGATGCATCCTCTCGCACGTGTTTTTACTCGACTAGCCTGCGGGATGTATCCTCTCGCACGTGTTTTTACTCGACTAGCCTGCGGGATGTATCCTCTCGCACGTGTTTTTACTCGACTAGCCTGCGGGATGCATCCTCTCGCACGTGTTTTTACTCGACTAGCCTGCGGGATGCATCCTCTCGCACGTGTTTTTACTCGACTAGCCTGCGGGATGCATCCTTCCGCACGTGTTTTTACTCGACTAGCCGGCGGGATGCATCCTCTCGCACGTGTTTTTACTGGACTAGCCTGCGGGATGTATCCTCTCGCACGTGTTTTTGCTCGACTAGCCATGCGCATCCCAAAAAACCTGCGCATGCGCATCCCAAAAAACCTGCGCATGCGCATCCCACAAAACCTGCGCATACGCATCCCACAAAACCTCGCACGTGTTTTTACTCGACTAGCCGGCGGGATGCATCCTCTCGCACGTGTTTTTACTGGACTAGCCTGCGGGATGCATCCTCTCGCACGTGTTTTTACTCGACTAGCCTGCGGGATGCACCCTCTCGCACGTGTTTTTACTCGACTAGCCTGCGGGATGCATCCTCTCGCACGTGTTTTTACTCGACTAGCCTGCGGGATGCATCCTCTCGCACGTGTTTTTACTCGACTAGCCTGCGGGATGCATCCTCTCGCACGTGTTTTTACTCGACTAGCCTGCGGGATGCACCCTCTCGCACGTGTTTTTACTCGACTAGCCTGCGGGATGCATCCTCTCGCACGTGTTTTTACTCGACTAGCCTGCGGGATGCATCCTCTCGCACGTGTTTTTACTCGACTAGCCTGCGGGATGCATCCTCCCGCACGTGTTTTTACTCGACTAGCCTGCGGGATGCATCCTCTCGCACGTGTTTTTACTCGACTAGCCTGCGGGATGTATCCTCTCGCACGTGTTTTTGCTCGACTAGCCTGCGGGAAGCATCCTCTCGCACGTGTTTTTGCTCAACTAGCCTGCGGGATGCATCCTCTCGCACGTGTTTTTGCTCGACTAGCCATGCGCATCCCAAAAAACCTGCGCATGCGCATCCCAAAAAACCTGCGCATGCGCATCCCACAAAACCGGCGCATGCGCATCCCACAAAACCTGCGCATACGCATCCCACAAAACCTCGCACGTGTTTTTACTCGACTAGCCGGCGGGATGCATCCTCTCGCACGTGTTTTTACTCGACTAGCCTGCGGGATGCATCCTCTCGCACGTGTTTTTACTCGACTAGCCTGCGGGATGCATCCTCTCGCACGTGTTTTTACTCGACTAGCCTGCGGGAAGCATCCTCTCGCACGTGTTTTTGCTCAACTAGCCTGCGGGATGCATCCTCTCGCACGTGTTTTTGCTCGACTAGCCATGCGCATCCCAAAAAACCTGCGCATGCGCATCCCAAAAAACCTGCGCATGCGCATCCCACAAAACCGGCGCATGCGCATCCCACAAAACCTGCGCATACGCATCCCACAAAACCTCGCACGTGTTTTTACTCGACTAGCCGGCGGGATGCATCCTCTCGCACGTGTTTTTACTGGACTAGCTTGCGGGATGCATCCTCTCGCACGTGTTTTTACTCGACTAGCCTGCGGGATGCATCCTCTCGCACGTGTTTTTACTCGACTAGCCTGCGGGATGCATCCTCCCGCACGTGTTTTTACTCGACTAGCCTGCGGGATGCATCCTCTCGCACGTGTTTTTACTCGACTAGCCTGCGGGATGTATCCTCTCGCACGTGTTTTTACTCGACTAGCCTGCGGGATGTATCCTCTCGCACGTGTTTTTGCTCGACTAGCCTGCGGGATGCATCCTCTCGCACGTGTTTTTGCTCGACTAGCCATGCGCATCCCAAAAAACCTGCGCATGCGCATCCCAAAAAACCTGCGCCTGCGCATCCCACAAAACCTGCGCATACGCATCCCACAAAACCTCGCACGTGTTTTTACTCGACTAGCCGGCGGGATGCATCCTCTCGCACGTGTTTTTACTCGACTAGCCTGCGGGATGCATCCTCTCGCACGTGTTTTTACTCGACCAGCCTGCGGGATGCATCCTCTCGCACGTGTTTTTACTCGACTAGCCTGCGGGAAGCATCCTCTCGCACGTGTTTTTGCTCGACTAGCCTGCGGGATGCATCCTCTCGCACGTGTTTTTGCTCGACTAGCCATGCGCATCCCAAAAAACCTGCGCATGCGCATCCCAAAAAACCTGCGCATGCGCATCCCACAAAACCGGCGCATGCGCATCCCACAAAACCTGCGCATACGCATCCCACAAAACCTCGCACGTGTTTTTACTCGACTAGCCGGCGGGATGCATCCTCTCGCACGTGTTTTTACTGGACTAGCCTGCGGGATGCATCCTCTCGCACGTGTTTTTGCTCGACTAGCCATGCGCATCCCAAAAAACCTGCGCATGCGCATCCCAAAAAACCTGCGCATGCGCATCCCACAAAACCTGCGCATACGCATCCCACAAAACCTCGCACGTGTTTTTACTCGACTAGCCGGCGGGATGCATCCTCTCGCACGTGTTTTTACTGGACTAGCCTGCGGGATGCATCCTCTCGCACGTGTTTTTACTCGACTAGCCTGCGGGATGCATCCTCTCGCACGTGTTTTTACTCGACTAGCCTGCGGGATGCATCCTCTCGCACGTGTTTTTACTCGACTAGCCTGCGGGATGCATCCTCTCGCACGTGTTTTTACTCGACTAGCCTGCGGGATGCATCCTCCCGCACGTGTTTTTACTCGACTAGCCTGCGGGATGCATCCTCTCGCACGTGTTTTTACTCGACTAGCCTGCGGGATGTATCCTCTCGCACGTGTTTTTACTCGACTAGCCTGCGGGATGTATCCTCTCGCACGTGTTTTTACTCGACTAGCCTGCGGGATGCATCCTCTCGCACGTGTTTTTGCTCGACTAGCCTGCGGGATGCATCCTCTCGCACGTGTTTTTGCTCGACTAGCCATGCGCATCCCAAAAAACCTGCGCATGCGCATCCCAAAAAACCTGCGCATGCGCATCCCACAAAACCTGCGCATACGCATCCCACAAAACCTCGTACGTGTTTTTACTCGACTAGCCGGCGGGATGCATCCTCTCGCACGTGTTTTTACTGGACTAGCCTGCGGGATGCATCCTCTCGCTCGTGTTTTTACTCGACTAGCCTGCGGGATGCATCCTCTCGCACGTGTTTTTACTCGACCAGCCTGCGGGATGCATCCTCTCGCACGTGTTTTTACTCGACTAGCCTGCGGGAAGCATCCTCTCGCACGTGTTTTTGCTCGACTAGCCTGCGGGATGCATCCTCTCGCACGTGTTTTTGCTCGACTAGCCATGCGCATCCCAAAAAACCTGCGCATGCGCATCCCAAAAAACCTGCGCATGCGCATCCCACAAAACCGGCGCATGCGCATCCCACAAACCCTGCGCATACGCATCCCACAAAACCTCGCACGTGTTTTTACTCGACTAGCCGGCGGGATGCATCCTCTCGCACGTGTTTTTACTGGACTAGCCTGCGGGATGCATCCTCTCGCACGTGTTTTTGCTCGACTAGCCATGCGCATCCCAAAAAACCTGCGCATGCGCATCCCAAAAAACCTGCGCATGCGCATCCCACAAAACCTGCGCATACGCATCCCACAAAACCTCGCACGTGTTTTTACTCGACTAGCCGGCGGGATGCATCCTCTCGCACGTGTTTTTACTGGACTAGCCTGCGGGATGCATCCTCTCGCACGTGTTTTTACTCGACTAGCCTGCGGGATGCATCCTCTCGCACGTGTTTTTACTCGACTAGCCTGCGGGATGCATCCTCTCGCACGTGTTTTTACTCGACTAGCCTGCGGGATGCATCCTCTCGCACGTGTTTTTACTCGACTAGCCTGCGGGATGCATCCTCCCGCACGTGTTTTTACTCGACTAGCCTGCGGGATGCATCCTCTCGCACGTGTTTTTACTCGACTAGCCTGCGGGATGTATCCTCTCGCACGTGTTTTTACTCGACTAGCCTGCGGGATGTATCCTCTCGCACGTGTTTTTACTCGACTAGCCTGCGGGATGCATCCTCTCGCACGTGTTTTTACTCGACTAGCCTGCGGGATGCATCCTCTCGCACGTGTTTTTACTCGACTAGCCTGCGGGATGCATCCTCCCGCACGTGTTTTTACTCGACTAGCCTGCGGGATGCATCCTCTCGCACGTGTTTTTACTCGACTAGCCTGCGGGATGTATCCTCTCGCACGTGTTTTTGCTCGACTAGCCTGCGGGATGCATCCTCTCGCACGTGTTTTTGCTCGACTAGCCATGCGCATCCCAAAAAACCTGCGCATGCGCATCCCAAAAAACCTGCGCCTGCGCATCCCACAAAACCTGCGCATACGCATCCCACAAAACCTCGCACGTGTTTTTACTCGACTAGCCGGCGGGATGCATCCTCTCGCACGTGTTTTTACTCGACTAGCCTGCGGGATGCATCCTCTCGCACGTGTTTTTACTCGACTAGCCTGCGGGATGCATCCTCTCGCACGTGTTTTTACTCGACTAGCCTGCGGGAAGCATCCTCTCGCACGTGTTTTTGCTCAACTAGCCTGCGGGATGCATCCTCTCGCACGTGTTTTTGCTCGACTAGCCATGCGCATCCCAAAAAACCTGCGCATGCGCATCCCAAAAAACCTGCGCATGCGCATCCCACAAAACCGGCGCATGCGCATCCCACAAAACCTGCGCATACGCATCCCACAAAACCTCGCACGTGTTTTTACTCGACTAGCCGGCGGGATGCATCCTCTCGCACGTGTTTTTACTGGACTAGCTTGCGGGATGCATCCTCTCGCACGTGTTTTTACTCGACTAGCCTGCGGGATGCCCCCTCTCGCACGTGTTTTTACTCGACTAGCCTGCGGGATGCATCCTCTCGCACGTGTTTTTACTCGACTAGCCTGCGGGATGCATCCTCTCGCACGTGTTTTTACTCGACTAGCCTGCGGGATGCATCCTCCCGCACGTGTTTTTACTCGACTAGCCTGCGGGATGCATCCTCTCGCACGTGTTTTTACTCGACTAGCCTGCGGGATGTATCCTCTCGCACGTGTTTTTACTCGACTAGCCTGCGGGATGTATCCTCTCGCACGTGTTTTTGCTCGACTAGCCTGCGGGATGCATCCTCTCGCACGTGTTTTTGCTCGACTAGCCATGCGCATCCCAAAAAACCTGCGCATGCGCATCCCAAAAAACCTGCGCCTGCGCATCCCACAAAACCTGCGCATGCGCATCCCACAAAACCTGCGCATACGCATCCCACAAAACCTCGCACGTGTTTTTACTCGACTAGCCGGCGGGATGCATCCTCTCGCACGTGTTTTTACTCGACTAGCCTGCGGGATGCATCCTCTCGCACGTGTTTTTACTCGACTAGCCTGCGGGATGCATCCTCTCGCACGTGTTTTTACTCGACTAGCCTGCGGGAAGCATCCTCTCGCACGTGTTTTTGCTCGACTAGCCTGCGGGATGCATCCTCTCGCACGTGTTTTTGCTCGACTAGCCATGCGCATCCCAAAAAACCTGCGCATGCGCATCCCAAAAAACCTGCGCATGCGCATCCCACAAAACCGGCGCATGCGCATCCCACAAAACCTGCGCATACGCATCCCACAAAACCTCGCACGTGTTTTTACTCGACTAGCCTGCGGGATGCATCCTCTCGCACGTGTTTTTACTCGACTAGCCTTCGGGATGTATCCTCTCGCACGTGTTTTTGCTCGACTAGCCTGCGGGATGCATCCTCTCGCACGTGTTTTTGCTCGACTAGCCATGCGCATCCCAAAAAACCTGCGCATGCGCATCCCAAAAAACCTGCGCCTGCGCATCCCACAAAACCTGCGCATACGCATCCCACAAAACCTCGCACGTGTATTTACTCGACTAGCCGGCGGGATGCATCCTCTCGCACGTGTTTTTACTCGACTAGCCTGCGGGATGCATCCTCTCGCACGTGTTTTTACTCGACTAGCCTGCGGGATGCACCCTCTCGCACGTGTTTTTACTCGACTAGCCTGCGGGATGCATCCTCTCGCACGTGTTTTTACTCGACCAGCCTGCGGGATGCATCCTCTCGCACGTGTTTTTACTCGACTAGCCTGCGGGAAGCATCCTCTCGCACGTGTTTTTGCTCGACTAGCCTGCGGGATGCATCCTCTCGCACGTGTTTTTGCTCGACTAGCCATGCGCATCCCAAAAAACCTGCGCATGCGCATCCCAAAAAACCTGCGCATGCGCATCCCACAAAACCGGCGCATGCGCATCCCACAAAACCTGCGCATACGCATCCCACAAAACCTCGCACGTGTTTTTACTCGACTAGCCGGCGGGATGCATCCTCTCGCACGTGTTTTTACTGGACTAGCCTGCGGGATGCATCCTCTCGCACGTGTTTTTGCTCGACTAGCCATGCGCATCCCAAAAAACCTGCGCATGCGCATCCCAAAAAACCTGCGCATGCGCATCCCACAAAACCTGCGCATACGCATCCCACAAAACCTCGCACGTGTTTTTACTCGACTAGCCGGCGGGATGCATCCTCTCGCACGTGTTTTTACTGGACTAGCCTGCGGGATGCATCCTCTCGCACGTGTTTTTACTCGACTAGCCTGCGGGATGCATCCTCTCGCACGTGTTTTTACTCGACTAGCCTGCGGGATGCATCCTCTCGCACGTGTTTTTACTCGACTAGCCTGCGGGATGCATCCTCTCGCACGTGTTTTTACTCGACTAGCCTGCGGGATGCATCCTCCCGCACGTGTTTTTACTCGACTAGCCTGCGGGATGCATCCTCTCGCACGTGTTTTTACTCGACTAGCCTGCGGGATGTATCCTCTCGCACGTGTTTTTACTCGACTAGCCTGCGGGATGTATCCTCTCGCACGTGTTTTTACTCGACTAGCCTGCGGGATGCATCCTCTCGCACGTGTTTTTACTCGACTAGCCTGCGGGATGCATCCTCTCGCACGTGTTTTTACTCGACTAGCCTGCGGGATGCATCCTCCCGCACGTGTTTTTACTCGACTAGCCGGCGGGATGCATCCTCTCGCACGTGTTTTTACTGGACTAGCCTGCGGGATGTATCCTCTCGCACGTGTTTTTGCTCGACTAGCCATGCGCATCCCAAAAAACCTGCGCATGCGCATCCCAAAAAACCTGCGCATGCGCATCCCACAAAACCTGCGCATACGCATCCCACAAAACCTCGCACGTGTTTTTACTCGACTAGCCGGCGGGATGCATCCTCTCGCACGTGTTTTTACTGGACTAGCCTGCGGGATGCATCCTCTCGCACGTGTTTTTACTCGACTAGCCTGCGGGATGCACCCTCTCGCACGTGTTTTTACTCGACTAGCCTGCGGGATGCATCCTCTCGCACGTGTTTTTACTCGACTAGCCTGCGGGATGCATCCTCTCGCACGTGTTTTTACTCGACTAGCCTGCGGGATGCATCCTCTCGCACGTGTTTTTACTCGACTAGCCTGCGGGATGCACCCTCTCGCACGTGTTTTTACTCGACTAGCCTGCGGGATGCATCCTCTCGCACGTGTTTTTACTCGACTAGCCTGCGGGATGCATCCTCTCGCACGTGTTTTTACTCGACTAGCCTGCGGGATGCATCCTCCCGCACGTGTTTTTACTCGACTAGCCTGCGGGATGCATCCTCTCGCACGTGTTTTTACTCGACTAGCCTGCGGGATGTATCCTCTCGCACGTGTTTTTGCTCGACTAGCCTGCGGGATGCATCCTCTCGCACGTGTTTTTGCTCGACTAGCCATGCGCATCCCAAAAAACCTGCGCATGCGCATCCCAAAAAACCTGCGCCTGCGCATCCCACAAAACCTGCGCATACGCATCCCACAAAACCTCGCACGTGTTTTTACTCGACTAGCCGGCGGGATGCATCCTCTCGCACGTGTTTTTACTCGACTAGCCTGCGGGATGCATCCTCTCGCACGTGTTTTTACTCGACTAGCCTGCGGGATGCATCCTCTCGCACGTGTTTTTACTCGACTAGCCTGCGGGAAGCATCCTCTCGCACGTGTTTTTGCTCAACTAGCCTGCGGGATGCATCCTCTCGCACGTGTTTTTGCTCGACTAGCCATGCGCATCCCAAAAAACCTGCGCATGCGCATCCCAAAAAACCTGCGCATGCGCATCCCACAAAACCGGCGCATGCGCATCCCACAAAACCTGCGCATACGCATCCCACAAAACCTCGCACGTGTTTTTACTCGACTAGCCGGCGGGATGCATCCTCTCGCACGTGTTTTTACTGGACTAGCTTGCGGGATGCATCCTCTCGCACGTGTTTTTACTCGACTAGCCTGCGGGATGCCCCCTCTCGCACGTGTTTTTACTCGACTAGCCTGCGGGATGCATCCTCTCGCACGTGTTTTTACTCGACTAGCCTGCGGGATGCATCCTCTCGCACGTGTTTTTACTCGACTAGCCTGCGGGATGCATCCTCCCGCACGTGTTTTTACTCGACTAGCCTGCGGGATGCATCCTCTCGCACGTGTTTTTACTCGACTAGCCTGCGGGATGTATCCTCTCGCACGTGTTTTTACTCGACTAGCCTGCGGGATGTATCCTCTCGCACGTGTTTTTGCTCGACTAGCCTGCGGGATGCATCCTCTCGCACGTGTTTTTGCTCGACTAGCCATGCGCATCCCAAAAAACCTGCGCATGCGCATCCCAAAAAACCTGCGCCTGCGCATCCCACAAAACCTGCGCATGCGCATCCCACAAAACCTGCGCATACGCATCCCACAAAACCTCGCACGTGTTTTTACTCGACTAGCCGGCGGGATGCATCCTCTCGCACGTGTTTTTACTCGACTAGCCTGCGGGATGCATCCTCTCGCACGTGTTTTTACTCGACTAGCCTGCGGGATGCATCCTCTCGCACGTGTTTTTACTCGACTAGCCTGCGGGAAGCATCCTCTCGCACGTGTTTTTGCTCGACTAGCCTGCGGGATGCATCCTCTCGCACGTGTTTTTGCTCGACTAGCCATGCGCATCCCAAAAAACCTGCGCATGCGCATCCCAAAAAACCTGCGCATGCGCATCCCACAAAACCGGCGCATGCGCATCCCACAAAACCTGCGCATACGCATCCCACAAAACCTCGCACGTGTTTTTACTCGACTAGCCTGCGGGATGCATCCTCTCGCACGTGTTTTTACTCGACTAGCCTTCGGGATGTATCCTCTCGCACGTGTTTTTGCTCGACTAGCCTGCGGGATGCATCCTCTCGCACGTGTTTTTGCTCGACTAGCCATGCGCATCCCAAAAAACCTGCGCATGCGCATCCCAAAAAACCTGCGCCTGCGCATCCCACAAAACCTGCGCATACGCATCCCACAAAACCTCGCACGTGTTTTTACTCGACTAGCCGGCGGGATGCATCCTCTCGCACGTGTTTTTACTCGACTAGCCTGCGGGATGCATCCTCTCGCACGTGTTTTTACTCGACTAGCCTGCGGGATGCATCCTCTCGCACGTGTTTTTACTCGACTAGCCTGCGGGAAGCATCCTCTCGCACGTGTTTTTGCTCAACTAGCCATGCGCATCCCAAAAAACCTGCGCATGCGCATCCCAAAAAACCTGCGCATGCGCATCCCACAAAACCGGCGCATGCGCATCCCACAAAACCTGCGCATACGCATCCCACAAAACCTCGCACGTGTTTTTACTCGACTAGCCGGCGGGATGCATCCTCTCGCACGTGTTTTTACTGGACTAGCCTGCGGGATGCATCCTCTCGCACGTGTTTTTGCTCGACTAGCCATGCGCATCCCAAAAAACCTGCGCATGCGCATCCCAAAAAACCTGCGCATGCGCATCCCACAAAACCTGCGCATACGCATCCCACAAAACCTCGCACGTGTTTTTACTCGACTAGCCGGCGGGATGCATCCTCTCGCACGTGTTTTTACTGGACTAGCCTGCGGGATGCATCCTCTCGCACGTGTTTTTACTCGACTAGCCTGCGGGATGCATCCTCTCGCACGTGTTTTTACTCGACTAGCCTGCGGGATGCATCCTCTCGCACGTGTTTTTACTCGACTAGCCTGCGGGATGCATCCTCTCGCACGTGTTTTTACTCGACTAGCCTGCGGGATGCATCCTCCCGCACGTGTTTTTACTCGACTAGCCTGCGGGATGCATCCTCTCGCACGTGTTTTTACTCGACTAGCCTGCGGGATGTATCCTCTCGCACGTGTTTTTACTCGACTAGCCTGCGGGATGTATCCTCTCGCACGTGTTTTTACTCGACTAGCCTGCGGGATGCATCCTCTCGCACGTGTTTTTACTCGACTAGCCTGCGGGATGCATCCTCTCGCACGTGTTTTTACTCGACTAGCCTGCGGGATGCATCCTCCCGCACGTGTTTTTACTCGACTAGCCGGCGGGATGCATCCTCTCGCACGTGTTTTTACTGGACTAGCCTGCGGGATGTATCCTCTCGCACGTGTTTTTGCTCGACTAGCCATGCGCATCCCAAAAAACCTGCGCATGCGCATCCCAAAAAACCTGCGCATGCGCATCCCACAAAACCTGCGCATACGCATCCCACAAAACCTCGCACGTGTTTTTACTCGACTAGCCGGCGGGATGCATCCTCTCGCACGTGTTTTTACTGGACTAGCCTGCGGGATGCATCCTCTCGCACGTGTTTTTACTCGACTAGCCTGCGGGATGCACCCTCTCGCACGTGTTTTTACTCGACTAGCCTGCGGGATGCATCCTCTCGCACGTGTTTTTACTCGACTAGCCTGCGGGATGCATCCTCTCGCACGTGTTTTTACTCGACTAGCCTGCGGGATGCATCCTCTCGCACGTGTTTTTACTCGACTAGCCTGCGGGATGCACCCTCTCGCACGTGTTTTTACTCGACTAGCCTGCGGGATGCATCCTCTCGCACGTGTTTTTACTCGACTAGCCTGCGGGATGCATCCTCTCGCACGTGTTTTTACTCGACTAGCCTGCGGGATGCATCCTCCCGCACGTGTTTTTACTCGACTAGCCTGCGGGATGCATCCTCTCGCACGTGTTTTTACTCGACTAGCCTGCGGGATGTATCCTCTCGCACGTGTTTTTGCTCGACTAGCCTGCGGGATGCATCCTCTCGCACGTGTTTTTGCTCGACTAGCCATGCGCATCCCAAAAAACCTGCGCATGCGCATCCCAAAAAACCTGCGCCTGCGCATCCCACAAAACCTGCGCATACGCATCCCACAAAACCTTGCACGTGTTTTTACTCGACTAGCCGGCGGGATGCATCCTCTCGCACGTGTTTTTACTCGACTAGCCTGCGGGATGCATCCTCTCGCACGTGTTTTTACTCGACTAGCCTGCGGGATGCATCCTCTCGCACGTGTTTTTACTCGACTAGCCTGCGGGAAGCATCCTCTCGCACGTGTTTTTGCTCAACTAGCCTGCGGGATGCATCCTCTCGCACGTGTTTTTGCTCGACTAGCCATGCGCATCCCAAAAAACCTGCGCATGCGCATCCCAAAAAACCTGCGCATGCGCATCCCACAAAACCGGCGCATGCGCATCCCACAAAACCTGCGCATACGCATCCCACAAAACCTCGCACGTGTTTTTACTCGACTAGCCGGCGGGATGCATCCTCTCGCACGTGTTTTTACTGGACTAGCTTGCGGGATGCATCCTCTCGCACGTGTTTTTACTCGACTAGCCTGCGGGATGCCCCCTCTCGCACGTGTTTTTACTCGACTAGCCTGCGGGATGCATCCTCTCGCACGTGTTTTTACTCGACTAGCCTGCGGGATGCATCCTCTCGCACGTGTTTTTACTCGACTAGCCTGCGGGATGCATCCTCCCGCACGTGTTTTTACTCGACTAGCCTGCGGGATGCATCCTCTCGCACGTGTTTTTACTCGACTAGCCTGCGGGATGTATCCTCTCGCACGTGTTTTTACTCGACTAGCCTGCGGGATGTATCCTCTCGCACGTGTTTTTGCTCGACTAGCCTGCGGGATGCATCCTCTCGCACGTGTTTTTGCTCGACTAGCCATGCGCATCCCAAAAAACCTGCGCATGCGCATCCCAAAAAACCTGCGCCTGCGCATCCCACAAAACCTGCGCATGCGCATCCCACAGAACCTGCGCATACGCATCCCACAAAACCTCGCACGTGTTTTTACTCGACTAGCCGGCGGGATGCATCCTCTCGCACGTGTTTTTACTCGACTAGCCTGCGGGATGCATCCTCTCGCACGTGTTTTTACTCGACTAGCCTGCGGGATGCATCCTCTCGCACGTGTTTTTACTCGACTAGCCTGCGGGAAGCATCCTCTCGCACGTGTTTTTGCTCGACTAGCCTGCGGGATGCATCCTCTCGCACGTGTTTTTGCTCGACTAGCCATGCGCATCCCAAAAAACCTGCGCATGCGCATCCCAAAAAACCTGCGCATGCGCATCCCACAAAACCGGCGCATGCGCATCCCACAAAACCTGCGCATACGCATCCCACAAAACCTCGCACGTGTTTTTACTCGACTAGCCTGCGGGATGCATCCTCTCGCACGTGTTTTTACTCGACTAGCCTTCGGGATGTATCCTCTCGCACGTGTTTTTGCTCGACTAGCCTGCGGGATGCATCCTCTCGCACGTGTTTTTGCTCGACTAGCCTGCGGGATGCATCCTCTCGCACGTGTTTTTACTCGACTAGCCTGCGGGATGCATCCTCTCGCACGTGTTTTTACTCGACTAGCCTGCGGGATGCATCCTCTTGCACGTGTTTTTACTCGACTAGCCTGCGGGATGCACCCTCTCGCACGTGTTTTTACTCGACTAGCCTGCGGGATGCATCCTCTCGCACGTGTTTTTACTCGACTAGCCTGCGGGATGCATCCTCTCGCACGTGTTTTTGCTCGACTAGCCTGCGGGATGCATCCTCACGCACGTGTTTTTGCTCGACTAGCCATGCGCATCCCAAAAAACCTGCGCATGCGCATCCCAAAAAACCTGCGCCTGCGCATCCCACAAAACCTGCGCATACGCATCCCACAAAACCTCGCACGTGTTTTTACTCGACTAGCCGGCGGGATGCATCCTCTCGCACGTGTTTTTACTCGACTAGCCTGCGGGATGCATCCTCTCGCACGTGTTTTTACTCGACTAGCCTGCGGGATGCATCCTCTCGCACGTGTTTTTACTCGACTAGCCTGCGGGAAGCATCCTCTCGCACGTGTTTTTGCTCAACTAGCCTGCGGGATGCATCCTCTCGCACGTGTTTTTGCTCGACTAGCCATGCGCATCCCAAAAAACCTGCGCATGCGCATCCCAAAAAACCTGCGCATGCGCATCCCACAAAACCTGCGCATACGCATCCCACAAAACCTCGCACGTGTTTTTACTCGACTAGCCGGCGGGATGCATCCTCTCGCACGTGTTTTTGCTCGACTAGCCATGCGCATCCCAAAAAACCAGCGCATGCGCATCCCAAAAAACCTGCGCATGCGCATCCCAAAAAACCTGCGCCTGCGCATCCCACAAAACCTGCGCATGCGCATCCCACAAAACCTGCGCATACGCATCCCACAAAACCTCGCACGTGTTTTTACTCGACTAGCCGGCGGGATGCATCCTCTCGCACGTGTTTTTACTGGACTAGCCTGCGGGATGCATCCTCTCGCACGTGTTTTTGCTCGACTAGCCATGCGCATCCCAAAAAACCAGCGCATGCGCATCCCAAAAAACCTGCGCATGCGCATCCCAAAAAACCTGCGCCTGCGCATCCCACAAAACCTGCGCATGCGCATCCCACAAAACCTGCGCATACGCATCCCACAAAACCTCGCACGTGTTTTTACTCGACTAGCCGGCGGGATGCATCCTCTCGCACGTGTTTTTACTCGACTAGCCTGCGGGATGCATCCTCTCGCACGTGTTTTTACTCGACTAGCCTGCGGGATGCATCCTCTCGCACGTGTTTTTACTCGACTAGCCTGCGGGAAGCATCCTCTCGCACGTGTTTTTGCTCGACTAGCCATGCGCATCCCAAAAAACCTGCGCATACGCATCCCACAAAACCTCGCACGTGTTTTTACTCGACTAGCCGGCGGGATGCATCCTCTCGCACGTGTTTTTACTCGACTAGCCTGCGGGATGCATCCTCTCGCACGTGTTTTTACTCGACTAGCCTGCGGGATGCATCCTCTCGCACGTGTTTTTACTCGACTAGCCTGCGGGAAGCATCCTCTCGCACGTGTTTTTGCACGACTAGCCATGCGCATCCCAAAAAACCTGCGCATGCGCATCCCAAAAAACCTGCGCATGCGCATCCCACAAAACCGGCGCATGCGCATCCCACAAAACCTGCGCATACGCATCCCACAAAACCTCGCACGTGTTTTTACTCGACTAGCCGGCGGGATGCATCCTCTCGCACGTGTTTTTACTCGACTAGCCTGCGGGATGCATCCTCTCGCACGTGTTTTTACTCGACTAGCCTGCGGGATGCATCCTCTCGCACGTGTTTTTACTCGACTAGCCTGCGGGATGCATCGTCTCGCACGTGTTTTTACTCGACTAGCCTGCGGGATGCATCCTCTCGCACGTGTTTTTGCTCGACTAGCCATGCGCATCCCAAAAAACCTGCGCATGCGCATCCCACAAAACCTGCGCATACGCATCCCACAAAACCTCGCACGTGTTTTTACTCGACTAGCCGGCGGGATGCATCCTCTCGCACGTGTTTTTACTCGACTAGCCTGCGGGATGCATCCTCTCGCACGTGTTTTTACTCGACTAGCCTGCGGGATGCATCCTCTCGCACGTGTTTTTACTCGACTAGCCTGCGGGATGCATCCTCCCGCACGTGTTTTTACTCGACTAGCCTGCGGGATGCATCCTCTCGCACGTGTTTTTACTCGACTAGCCTGCGGGATGTATCCTCTCGCACGTGTTTTTACTCGACTAGCCTGCGGGATGTATCCTCTCGCACGTGTTTTTACTCGACTAGCCTGCGGGATGCATCCTCTCGCACGTGTTTTTACTCGACTAGCCTGCGGGATGCATCCTCTCGCACGTGTTTTTACTCGACTAGCCTGCGGGATGCATCCTCCCGCACGTGTTTTTACTCGACTAGCCGGCGGGATGCATCCTCTCGCACGTGTTTTTACTGGACTAGCCTGCGGGATGTATCCTCTCGCACGTGTTTTTACTCGACTAGCCTGCGGGATGTATCCTCTCGCACGTGTTTTTGCTCGACTAGCCTGCGGGATGCATCCTCTCGCACGTGTTTTTGCTCGACTAGCCATGCGCATCCCAAAAAACCTGCGCATGCGCATCCCAAAAAACCTGCGCCTGCGCATCCCACAAAACCTGCGCATGCGCATCCCACAAAACCTGCGCATACGCATCCCACAAAACCTCGCACGTGTTTTTACTCGACTAGCCGGCGGGATGCATCCTCTCGCACGTGTTTTTACTCGACTAGCCTGCGGGAAGCATCCTCTCGCACGTGTTTTTGCTCAACTAGCCTGCGGGATGCATCCTCTCGCACGTGTTTTTGCTCGACTAGCCATGCGCATCCCAAAAAACCTGCGCATGCGCATCCCAAAAAACCTGCGCATGCGCATCCCACAAAACCTGCGCATACGCATCCCACAAAACCTCGCACGTGTTTTTACTCGACTAGCCGGCGGGATGCATCCTCTCGCACGTGTTTTTGCTCGACTAGCCATGCGCATCCCAAAAAACCAGCGCATGCGCATCCCAAAAAACCTGCGCATGCGCATCCCAAAAAACCTGCGCCTGCGCATCCCACAAAACCTGCGCATGCGCATCCCACAAAACCTGCGCATACGCATCCCACAAAACCTCGCACGTGTTTTTACTCGACTAGCCGGCGGGATGCATCCTCTCGCACGTGTTTTTACTGGACTAGCCTGCGGGATGCATCCTCTCGCACGTGTTTTTGCTCGACTAGCCATGCGCATCCCAAAAAACCAGCGCATGCGCATCCCAAAAAACCTGCGCATGCGCATCCCAAAAAACCTGCGCCTGCGCATCCCACAAAACCTGCGCATGCGCATCCACAAAACCTGCGCATACGCATCCCACAAAACCTCGCACGTGTTTTTACTCGACTAGCCGGCGGGATGCATCCTCTCGCACGTGTTTTTACTCGACTAGCCTGCGGGATGCATCCTCTCGCACGTGTTTTTACTCGACTAGCCTGCGGGATGCATCCTCTCGCACGTGTTTTTACTCGACTAGCCTGCGGGAAGCATCCTCTCGCACGTGTTTTTGCTCGACTAGCCATGCGCATCCCAAAAAAACCTGCGCATACGCATCCCACAAAACCTCGCACGTGTTTTTACTCGACTAGCCGGCGGGATGCATCCTCTCGCACGTGTTTTTACTCGACTAGCCTGCGGGATGCATCCTCTCGCACGTGTTTTTACTCGACTAGCCTGCGGGATGCATCCTCTCGCACGTGTTTTTACTCGACTAGCCTGCGGGATGCATCCTCTCGCACGTGTTTTTACTCGACTAGCCTGCGGGAAGCATCCTCTCGCACGTGTTTTTGCACGACTAGCCATGCGCATCCCAAAAAACCTGCGCATGCGCATCCCAAAAAACCTGCGCATGCGCATCCCACAAAACCGGCGCATGCGCATCCCACAAAACCTGCGCATACGCATCCCACAAAACCTCGCACGTGTTTTTACTCGACTAGCCGGCGGGATGCATCCTCTCGCACGTGTTTTTACTCGACTAGCCTGCGGGATGCATCCTCTCGCACGTGTTTGTACTCGACTAGCCTGCGGGATGCATCCTCTCGCACGTGTTTTTACTCGACTAGCCTGCGGGATGCATCGTCTCGCACGTGTTTTTACTCGACTAGCCTGCGGGATGCATCCTCTCGCACGTGTTTTTGCTCGACTAGCCATGCGCATCCCAAAAAACCTGCGCATGCGCATCCCACAAAACCTGCGCATACGCATCCCACAAAACCTCGCACGTGTTTTTACTCGACTAGCCGGCGGGATGCATCCTCTCGCACGTGTTTTTACTCGACTAGCCTGCGGGATGCATCCTCTCGCCCGTGTTTTTACTCGACTAGCCTGCGGGATGCATCCTCTCGCACGTGTTTTTACTCGACTAGCCTGCGGGATGCATCCTCCCGCACGTGTTTTTACTCGACTAGCCTGCGGATGCATCCTCTCGCACGTGTTTTTACTCGACTAGCCTGCGGGATGTATCCTCTCGCACGTGTTTTTACTCGACTAGCCTGCGGGATGTATCCTCTCGCACGTGTTTTTTACTCGACTAGCCTGCGGGATGCATCCTCTCGCACGTGTTTTTACTCGACTAGCCTGCGGGATGCATCCTCTCGCACGTGTTTTTACTCGACTAGCCTGCGGGATGCATCCTCCCGCACGTGTTTTTACTCGACTAGCCGGCGGGATGCATCCTCTCGCACGTGTTTTTACTGGACTAGCCTGCGGGATGTATCCTCTCGCACGTGTTTTTGCTCGACTAGCCATGCGCATCCCAAAAAACCTGCGCATGCGCATCCCAAAAAACCTGCGCATGCGCATCCCACAAAACCTGCGCATACGCATCCCACAAAACCTCGCACGTGTTTTTACTCGACTAGCCGGCGGGATGCATCCTCTCGCACGTGTTTTTACTGGACTAGCCTGCGGGATGCATCCTCTCGCACGTGTTTTTACTCGACTAGCCTGCGGGATGCACCCTCTCGCACGTGTTTTTACTCGACTAGCCTGCGGGATGCATCCTCTCGCACGTGTTTTTACTCGACTAGCCTGCGGGATGCATCCTCTCGCACGTGTTTTTACTCGACTAGCCTGCGGGATGCATCCTCTCGCACGTGTTTTTACTCGACTAGCCTGCGGGATGCACCCTCTCGCACGTGTTTTTACTCGACTAGCCTGCGGGATGCATCCTCTCGCACGTGTTTTTACTCGACTAGCCTGCGGGATGCATCCTCTCGCACGTGTTTTTACTCGACTAGCCTGCGGGATGCATCCTCTCGCACGTGTTTTTACTGGACTAGCCTGCGGGATGCATCCTCTCGCACGTGTTTTTACTCGACTAGCCTGCGGGATGCATCCTCTCGCACGTGTTTTTACTCGACTAGCCTGCGGGATGCATCCTCTCGCACGTGTTTTTTACTCGACTAGCCTGCGGGATGCATCCTCTCGCACGTGTTTTTACTCGACTAGCCTGCGGGATGCATCCTCCCGCACGTGTTTTTACTCGACTAGCTTGCGGGATGCATCCTCTCGCACGTGTTTTTACTCGACTAGCCTGCGGGATGTATCCTCTCGCACGTGTTTTTACTCGACTAGCCTGCGGGATGTATCCTCTCGCACGTGTTTTTACTCGACTAGCCTGCGGGATGCATCCTCTCGCACGTGTTTTTACTCGACTAGCCTGCGGGATGCATCCTCTCGCACGTGTTTTTACTCGACTAGCCTGCGGGATGCATCCTCCCGCACGTGTTTTTACTCGACTAGCCGGCGGGATGCATCCTCTCGCACGTGTTTTTACTGGACTAGCCTGCGGGATGTATCCTCTCGCACGTGTTTTTGCTCGACTAGCCATGCGCATCCCAAAAAACCTGCGCATGCGCATCCCAAAAAAACCTGCGCATGCGCATCCCACAAAACCTGCGCATACGCATCCCACAAAACCTCGCACGTGTTTTTACTCGACTAGCCGGCGGGATGCATCCTCTCGCACGTGTTTTTACTGGACTAGCCTGCGGGATGCATCCTCTCGCACGTGTTTTTACTCGACTAGCCTGCGGGATGCACCCTCTCGCACGTGTTTTTACTCGACTAGCCTGCGGGATGCATCCTCTCGCACGTGTTTTTACTCGACTAGCCTGCGGGATGCATCCTCTCGCACGTGTTTTTACTCGACTAGCCTGCGGGATGCATCCTCTCGCACGTGTTTTTACTCGACTAGCCTGCGGGATGCACCCTCTCGCACGTGTTTTTACTCGACTAGCCTGCGGGATGCATCCTCTCGCACGTGTTTTTACTCGACTAGCCTGCGGGATGCATCCTCTCGCACGTGTTTTTACTCGACTAGCCTGCGGGATGCATCCTCCCGCACGTGTTTTTACTCGACTAGCCTGCGGGATGCATCCTCTCGCACGTGTTTTTACTCGACTAGCCTGCGGGATGTATCCTCTCGCACGTGTTTTTGCTCGACTAGCCTGCGGGATGCATCCTCCCGCACGTGTTTTTACTCGACTAGCCGGCGGGATGCATCCTCTCGCACGTGTTTTTACTGGACTAGCCTGCGGGATGTATCCTCTCGCACGTGTTTTTGCTCGACTAGCCATGCGCATCCCAAAAAACCTGCGCATGCGCATCCCAAAAAACCTGCGCATGCGCATCCCACAAAACCTGCGCATACGCATCCCACAAAACCTCGCACGTGTTTTTACTCGACTAGCCGGCGGGATGCATCCTCTCGCACGTGTTTTTACTGGACTAGCCTGCGGGATGCATCCTCTCGCACGTGTTTTTACTCGACTAGCCTGCGGGATGCACCCTCTCGCACGTGTTTTTACTCGACTAGCCTGCGGGATGCATCCTCTCGCACGTGTTTTTACTCGACTAGCCTGCGGGATGCATCCTCTCGCACGTGTTTTTACTCGACTAGCCTGCGGGATGCATCCTCTCGCACGTGTTTTTACTCGACTAGCCTGCGGGATGCACCCTCTCGCACGTGTTTTTACTCGACTAGCCTGCGGGATGCATCCTCTCGCACGTGTTTTTACTCGACTAGCCTGCGGGATGCATCCTCTCGCACGTGTTTTTACTCGACTAGCCTGCGGGATGTATCCTCTCGCACGTGTTTTTACTCGACTAGCCTGCGGGATGTATCCTCTCGCACGTGTTTTTACTCGACTAGCCTGCGGGATGCATCCTCTCGCACGTGTTTTTACTCGACTAGCCTGCGGGATGCATCCTCTCGCACGTGTTTTTACTCGACTAGCCTGCGGGATGCATCCTCCCGCACGTGTTTTTACTCGACTAGCCGGCGGGATGCATCCTCTCGCACGTGTTTTTACTGGACTAGCCTGCGGGATGTATCCTCTCGCACGTGTTTTTGCTCGACTAGCCATGCGCATCCCAAAAAACCTGCGCATGCGCATCCCAAAAAACCTGCGCATGCGCATCCCACAAAACCTGCGCATACGCATCCCACAAAACCTCGCACGTGTTTTTACTCGACTAGCCGGCGGGATGCATCCTCTCGCACGTGTTTTTACTGGACTAGCCTGCGGGATGCATCCTCTCGCACGTGTTTTTACTCGACTAGCCTGCGGGATGCACCCTCTCGCACGTGTTTTTACTCGACTAGCCTGCGGGATGCATCCTCTCGCACGTGTTTTTACTCGACTAGCCTGCGGGATGCATCCTCTCGCACGTGTTTTTACTCGACTAGCCTGCGGGATGCATCCTCTCGCACGTGTTTTTACTCGACTAGCCTGCGGGATGCACCCTCTCGCACGTGTTTTTACTCGACTAGCCTGCGGGATGCATCCTCTCGCACGTGTTTTTACTCGACTAGCCTGCGGGATGCATCCTCTCGCACGTGTTTTTACTCGACTAGCCTGCGGGATGCATCCTCTCGCACGTGTTTTTACTGGACTAGCCTGCGGGATGCATCCTCTCGCACGTGTTTTTACTCGACTAGCCTGCGGGATGCATCCTCTCGCACGTGTTTTTACTCGACTAGCCTGCGGGATGCATCCTCTCGCACGTGTTTTTACTCGACTAGCCTGCGGGATGCATCCTCTCGCACGTGTTTTTACTCGACTAGCCTGCGGGATGCATCCTCCCGCACGTGTTTTTACTCGACTAGCTTGCGGGATGCATCCTCTCGCACGTGTTTTTACTCGACTAGCCTGCGGGATGTATCCTCTCGCACGTGTTTTTACTCGACTAGCCTGCGGGATGTATCCTCTCGCACGTGTTTTTACTCGACTAGCCTGCGGGATGCATCCTCTCGCACGTGTTTTTACTCGACTAGCCTGCGGGATGCATCCTCTCGCACGTGTTTTTACTCGACTAGCCTGCGGGATGCATCCTCCCGCACGTGTTTTTACTCGACTAGCCGGCGGGATGCATCCTCTCGCACGTGTTTTTACTGGACTAGCCTGCGGGATGTATCCTCTCGCACGTGTTTTTGCTCGACTAGCCATGCGCATCCCAAAAAACCTGCGCATGCGCATCCCAAAAAACCTGCGCATGCGCATCCCACAAAACCTGCGCATACGCATCCCACAAAACCTCGCACGTGTTTTTACTCGACTAGCCGGCGGGATGCATCCTCTCGCACGTGTTTTTACTGGACTAGCCTGCGGGATGCATCCTCTCGCACGTGTTTTTACTCGACTAGCCTGCGGGATGCACCCTCTCGCACGTGTTTTTACTCGACTAGCCTGCGGGATGCATCCTCTCGCACGTGTTTTTACTCGACTAGCCTGCGGGATGCATCCTCTCGCACGTGTTTTTACTCGACTAGCCTGCGGGATGCATCCTCTCGCACGTGTTTTTACTCGACTAGCCTGCGGGATGCACCCTCTCGCACGTGTTTTTACTCGACTAGCCTGCGGGATGCATCCTCTCGCACGTGTTTTTACTCGACTAGCCTGCGGGATGCATCCTCTCGCACGTGTTTTTACTCGACTAGCCTGCGGGATGCATCCTCCCGCACGTGTTTTTACTCGACTAGCCTGCGGGATGCATCCTCTCGCACGTGTTTTTACTCGACTAGCCTGCGGGATGTATCCTCTCGCACGTGTTTTTGCTCGACTAGCCTGCGGGATGCATCCTCTCGCACGTGTTTTTGCTCGACTAGCCATGCGCATCCCAAAAAACCTGCGCATGCGCATCCCACAAAACCGGCGCATGCGCATCCCACAAAACCTGCGCATACGCATCCCACAAAACCTCGCACGTGTTTTTACTCGACTAGCCGGCGGGATGCATCCTCTCGCACGTGTTTTTACTGGACTAGCTTGCGGGATGCATCCTCTCGCACGTGTTTTTACTCGACTAGCCTGCGGGATGCCCCCTCTCGCACGTGTTTTTACTCGACTAGCCTGCGGGATGCATCCTCTCGCACGTGTTTTTACTCGACTAGCCTGCGGGATGCATCCTCTCGCACGTGTTTTTACTCGACTAGCCTGCGGGATGCATCCTCCCGCACGTGTTTTTACTCGACTAGCCTGCGGGATGCATCCTCTCGCACGTGTTTTTACTCGACTAGCCTGCGGGATGTATCCTCTCGCACGTGTTTTTAATCGACTAGCCTGCGGGATGCATCCTCTCGCACGTGTTTTTACTCGACTAGCCTTCGGGATGTATCCTCTCGCACGTGTTTTTGCTCGACTAGCCTGCGGGATGCATCCTCTCGCACGTGTTTTTGCTCGACTAGCCATGCGCATCCCAAAAAACCTGCGCATGCGCATCCCAAAAAACCTGCGCCTGCGCATCCCACAAAACCTGCGCATACGCATCCCACAAAACCTCGCACGTGTTTTTACTCGACTAGCCGGCGGGATGCATCCTCTCGCACGTGTTTTTACTCGACTAGCCTGCGGGATGCATTCTCTCGCACGTGTTTTTACTCGACTAGCCTGCGGGATGCATCCTCTCGCACGTGTTTTTACTCGACTAGCCTGCGGGAAGCATCCTCTCGCACGTGTTTTTGCTCAACTAGCCTGCGGGATGCATCCTCTCGCACGTGTTTTTGCTCGACTAGCCATGCGCATCCCAAAAAACCTGCGCATGCGCATCCCAAAAAACCTGCGCATGCGCATCCCACAAAACCGGCGCATGCGCATCCCACAAAACCTGCGCATACGCATCCCACAAAACCTCGCACGTGTTTTTACTCGACTAGCCGGCGGGATGCATCCTCTCGCACGTGTTTTTGCTCGACTAGCCATGCGCATCCCAAAAAACCAGCGCATGCGCATCCCAAAAAACCTGCGCATGCGCATCCCAAAAAACCTGCGCCTGCGCATCCCACAAAACCTGCGCATGCGCATCCCACAAAACCTGCGCATACGCATCCCACAAAACCTCGCACGTGTTTTTACTCGACTAGCCGGCGGGATGCATCCTCTCGCACGTGTTTTTACTGGACTAGCCTGCGGGATGCATCCTCTCGCACGTGTTTTTGCTCGACTAGCCATGCGCATCCCAAAAAACCAGCGCATGCGCATCCCAAAAAACCTGCGCATGCGCATCCCAAAAAACCTGCGCCTGCGCATCCCACAAAACCTGCGCATGCGCATCCCACAAAACCTGCGCATACGCATCCCACAAAACCTCGCACGTGTTTTTACTCGACTAGCCGGCGGGATGCATCCTCTCGCACGTGTTTTTAGTGGACTAGCCTGCGGGATGCATCCTCTCGCACGTGTTTTTGCTCGACTAGCCATGCGCATCCCAAAAAACCAGCGCATGCGCATCCCAAAAAACCTGCGCATGCGCATCCCAAAAAACCTGCGCCTGCGCATCCCACAAAACCTGCGCATGCGCATCCCACAAAACCTGCGCATACGCATCCCACAAAACCTCGCACGTGTTTTTACTCGACTAGCCGGCGGGATGCATCCTCTCGCACGTGTTTTTACTCGACTAGCCTGCGGGATGCATCCTCTCGCACGTGTTTTTACTCGACTAGCCTGCGGGATGCATCCTCTCGCACGTGTTTTTACTCGACTAGCCTGCGGGAAGCATCCTCTCGCACGTGTTTTTGCTCGACTAGCCATGCGCATCCCAAAAAACCTGCGCATACGCATCCCACAAAACCTCGCACGTGTTTTTACTCGACTAGCCGGCGGGATGCATCCTCTCGCACGTGTTTTTACTCGACTAGCCTGCGGGATGCATCCTCTCGAACGTGTTTTTACTCGACTAGCCTGCGGGATGCATCCTCTCGCACGTGTTTTTACTCGACTAGCCTGCGGGAAGCATCCTCTCGCACGTGTTTTTGCACGACTAGCCATGCGCATCCCAAAAAACCTGCGCATGCGCATCCCAAAAAACCTGCGCATGCGCATCCCACAAAACCGGCGCATGCGCATCCCACTAAACCTGCGCATACGCATCCCACAAAACCTCGCACGTGTTTTTACTCGACTAGCCGGCGGGATGCATCCTCTCGCACGTGTTTTTACTCGACTAGCCTGCGGGATGCATCCTCTCGCACGTGTTTTTACTCGACTAGCCTGCGGGATGCATCCTCTCGCACGTGTTTTTACTCGACTAGCCTGCGGGATGCATCGTCTCGCACGTGTTTTTACTCGACTAGCCTGCGGGATGCATCCTCTCGCACGTGTTTTTGCTCGACTAGCCATGCGCATCCCAAAAAACCTGCGCATGCGCATCCCACAAAACCTGCGCATACGCATCCCACAAAACCTCGCACGTGTTTTTACTCGACTAGCCGGCGGGATGCATCCTCTCGCACGTGTTTTTACTCGACTAGCCTGCGGGAAGCATCCTCTCGCACGTGTTTTTGCTCGACTAGCCATGCGCATCCCACAAAACCGGCGCATGCGCATCCCACAAAACCTGCGCATACGCATCCCACAAAACCTCGCACGTGTTTTTACTCGACTAGCCGGCGGGATGCATCCTCTCGCACGTGTTTTTACTCGACTAGCCTGCGGGATGCATCCTCTCGCACGTGTTTTTACTCGACTAGCCTGCGGGATGCATCCTCTCGCACGTGTTTTTACTCGACTAGCCTGCGGGAAGCATCCTCTCGCACGTGTTTTTGCTCGACTAGCCATGCGCATCCCAAAAAACCTGCGCATACGCATCCCACAAAACCTCGCACGTGTTTTTACTCGACTAGCCGGCGGGATGCATCCTCTCGCACGTGTTTTTACTCGACTAGCCTGCGGGATGCATCCTCTCGCACGTGTTTTTACTCGACTAGCCTGCGGGATGCATCCTCTCGCACGTGTTTTTACTCGACTAGCCTGCGGGAAGCATCCTCTCGCACGTGTTTTTGCTCGACTAGCCATGCGCATCCCAAAAAACCTGCGCATGCGCATCCCAAAAAACCTGCGCATGCGCATCCCACAAAACCGGCGCATGCGCATCCCACAAAACCTGCGCATACGCATCCCACAAAACCTCGCACGTGTTTTTACTCGACTAGCCGGCGGGATGCATCCTCTCGCACGTGTTTTTACTCGACTAGCCTGCGGGAAGCATCCTCTCGCACGTGTTTTTGCTCGACTAGCCATGCGCATCCCAAAAAACCTGCGCATGCGCATCCCAAAAAACCTGCGCATGCGCATCCCACAAAACCGGCGCATGCGCATCCCACAAAACCTGCGCATAGGCATCCCACAAAACCTCGCACGTGTTTTTACTCGACTAGCCGGCGGGATGCATCCTCTCGCACGTGTTTTTACTGGACTAGCCCGCGGGATGCATCCTCTCGCACGTGTTTTTGCTCGACTAGCCATGCGCATCCCAAAAAACCTGCGCATGCGCATCCCAAAAAACCTGCGCATGCGCATCCCACAAAACCTGCGCATACGCATCCCACAAAACCTCGCACGTGTTTTTACTCGACTAGCCGGCGGGATGCATCCTCTCGCACGTGTTTTTACTCGACTAGCCTGCGGGATGTATCCTCTCGCACGTGTTTTTAATCGACTAGCCAGCGGGATGTATCCTCTCGCACGTGTTTTTACTCGACTAGCCTGCGGGATGCATCCTCTCGCACGTGTTTTTGCTCGACTAGCCTGCGGGATACATCCTCTCGCACGTGTTTTTACTCGACTAGCCTGCGGGATGCATCCTCTCGCACGTGTTTTTACTCGACTAGCCTGCGGGATGCATCCTCTCGCACGTGTTTTTACTCGACTAGCCTGCGGGAAGCATCCTCTCGCACGTGTTTTTGCTCGACTAGCCTGCGGGATGCATCCTCTCGCACGTGTTTTTGCTCGACTAGCCATGCGCATCCCAAAAAACCTGCGCATGCGCATCCCAAAAAACCTGCGCATGCGCATCCCACAAAACCGGCGCATGCGCATCCCACAAAACCTGCGCATACGCATCCCACAAAACCTCGCACGTGTTTTTACTCGACTAGCCTGCGGGATGCATCCTCTCGCACGTGTTTTTACTCGACTAGCCTTCGGGATGTATCCTCTCGCACGTGTTTTTGCTCGACTAGCCTGCGGGATGCATCCTCTCGCACGTGTTTTTGCTCGACTAGCCATGCGCATCCCAAAAAACCTGCGCATGCGCATCCCAAAAAACCTGCGCCTGCGCATCCCACAAAACCTGCGCATACGCATCCCACAAAACCTCGCACGTGTTTTTACTCGACTAGCCGGCGGGATGCATCCTCTCGCACGTGTTTTTACTCGACTAGCCTGCGGGATGCATCCTCTCGCACGTGTTTTTACTCGACTAGCCTGCGGGATGCATCCTCTCGCACGTGTTTTTACTCGACTAGCCTGCGGGAAGCATCCTCTCGCACGTGTTTTTGCTCAACTAGCCTGCGGGATGCATCCTCTCGCACGTGTTTTTGCTCGACTAGCCATGCGCATCCCAAAAAACCTGCGCATGCGCATCCCAAAAAACCTGCGCATGCGCATCCCACAAAACCGGCGCATGCGCATCCCACAAAACCGGCGCATGCGCATCCCACAAAACCTGCGCATACGCATCCCACAAAACCTCGCACGTGTTTTTACTCGACTAGCCGGCGGGATGCATCCTCTCGCACGTGTTTTTGCTCGACTAGCCATGCGCATCCCAAAAAACCAGCGCATGCGCATCCCAAAAAACCTGCGCATGCGCATCCCAAAAAACCTGCGCCTGCGCATCCCACAAAACCTGCGCATGCGCATCCCACAAAACCTGCGCATACGCATCCCACAAAACCTCGCACGTGTTTTTACTCGACTAGCCGGCGGGATGCATCCTCTCGCACGTGTTTTTACTGGACTAGCCTGCGGGATGCATCCTCTCGCACGTGTTTTTGCTCGACTAGCCATGCGCATCCCAAAAAACCAGCGCATGCGCATCCCAAAAAACCTGCGCATGCGTATCCCAAAAAACCTGAGCCTGCGCATCCCACAAAACCTGCGCATGCGCATCCCACAAAACCTGCGCATACGCATCCCACAAAACCTCGCACGTGTTTTTACTCGACTAGCCGGCGGGATGCATCCTCTCGCACGTGTTTTTACTCGACTAGCCTGCGGGATGCATGCTCTCGCACGTGTTTTTACTCGACTAGCCTGCGGGATGCATCCTCTCGCACGTGTTTTTACTCGACTAGCCTGCGGGAAGCATCCTCTCGCACGTGTTTTTGCTCGACTAGCCATGCGCATCCCAAAAAACCTGCGCATACGCATCCCACAAAACCTCGCACGTGTTTTTACTCGACTAGCCGGCGGGATGCATCCTCTCGCACGTGTTTTTACTCGACTAGCCTGCGGGATGCATCCTCTCGCACGTGTTTTTACTCGACTAGCCTGCGGGATGCATCCTCTCGCACGTGTTTTTACTCGACTAGCCTGCGGGAAGCATCCTCTCGCACGTGTTTTTGCTCGACTAGCCATGCGCATCCCAAAAAACCTGCGCATGCGCATCCCAAAAAACCTGCGCATGCGCATCCCACAAAACCGGCGCATGCGCATCCCACAAAACCTGCGCATACGCATCCCACAAAACCTCGCACGTGTTTTTACTCGACTAGCCGGCGGGATGCATCCTCTCGCACGTGTTTTTACTCGACTAGCCTGCGGGATGCATCCTCTCGCACGTGTTTTTACTCGACTAGCCTGCGGGATGCATCCTCTCGCACGTGTTTTTACTCGACTAGCCTGCGGGATGCATCGTCTCGCACGTGTTTTTACTCGACTAGCCTGCGGGATGCATCCTCTCGCACGTGTTTTTGCTCGACTAGCCATGCGCATCCCAAAAAACCTGCGCATGCGCATCCCACAAAACCTGCGCATACGCATCCCACAAAACCTCGCACGTGTTTTTACTCGACTAGCCGGCGGGATGCATCCTCTCGCACGTGTTTTTACTCGACTAGCCTGCGGGAAGCATCCTCTCGCACGTGTTTTTGCTCGACTAGCCATGCGCATCCCAAAAAACCTGCGCATGCGCATCCCAAAAAACCTGCGCATGCGCATCCCACAAAACCGGCGCATGCGCATCCCACAAAACCTGCGCATACGCATCCCACAAAACCTCGCACGTGTTTTTACTCGACTAGCCGGCGGGATGCATCCTCTCGCACGTGTTTTTACTCGACTAGCCTGCGGGATGCATCCTCTCGCACGTGTTTTTACTCGACTAGCCTGCGGGATGCATCCTCTCGCACGTGTTTTTACTCGACTAGCCTGCGGGAAGCATCCTCTCGCACGTGTTTTTGCTCGACTAGCCATGCGCATCCCAAAAAACCTGCGCATACGCATCCCACAAAACCTCGCACGTGTTTTTACTCGACTAGCCGGCGGGATGCATCCTCTCGCACGTGTTTTTACTCGACTAGCCTGCGGGATGCATCCTCTCGCACGTGTTTTTACTCGACTAGCCTGCGGGATGCATCCTCTCGCACGTGTTTTTACTCGACTAGCCTGCGGGAAGCATCCTCTCGCACGTGTTTTTGCTCGACTAGCCATGCGCATCCCAAAAAACCTGCGCATACGCATCCCACAAAACCTCGCACGTGTTTTTACTCGACTAGCCGGCGGGATGCATCCTCTCGCACGTGTTTTTACTGGACTAGCCTGCGGGATGCATCCTCTCGCACGTGTTTTTGCTCGACTAGCCATGCGCATCCCAAAAAACCTGCGCATACGCATCCCACAAAACCTCGCACGTGTTTTTACTCGACTAGCCGGCGGGATGCATCCTCTCGCACGTGTTTTTACTCGACTAGCCTGCGGGATGCATCCTCTCGCACGTGTTTTTACTCGACTAGCCTGCGGGATGCATCCTCTCGCACGTGTTTTTACTCGACTAGCCTGCGGGAAGCATCCTCTCGCACGTGTTTTTGCTCGACTAGCCTGCGGGATGCATCCTCTCGCACGTGTTTTTGCTCGACTAGCCATGCGCAAACCAAAAAACCTGCGCATGCGCATCCCAAAAAACCTGCGCATGCGCATCCCACAAAACCGGCGCATGCGCATCCCACAAAACCTGCGCATACGCATCCCACAAAACCTCGCACGTGTTTTTACTCGACTAGCCTGCGGGATGCATCCTCTCGCACGTGTTTTTACTCGACTAGCCTGCGGGATGTATCCTCTCGCACGTGTTTTTGCTCGACTAGCCTGCGGGATGCATCCTCTCGCACGTGTTTTTGCTCGACTAGCCATGCGCATCCCAAAAAACCTGCGCATGCGCATCCCAAAAAACCTGCGCCTGCGCATCCCACAAAACCTGCGCATACGCATCCCACAAAACCTGCGCATACGCATCCCACAAAACCTCGCACGTGTTTTTACTCGACTAGCCGGCGGGATGCATCCTCTCGCACGTGTTTTTACTCGACTAGCCTGCGGGATGCATCCTCTCGCACGTGTTTTTACTCGACTAGCCTGCGGGATGCATCCTCTCGCACGTGTTTTTACTCGACTAGCCTGCGGGAAGCATCCTCTCGCACGTGTTTTTGCTCAACTAGCCTGCGGGATGCATCCTCTCGCACGTGTTTTTGCTCGACTAGCCATGCGCATCCCAAAAAACCTGCGCATGCGCATCCCAAAAAACCTGCGCATGCGCATCCCACAAAACCGGCGCATGCGCATCCCACAAAACCTGCGCATACGCATCCCACAAAACCTCGCACGTGTTTTTACTCGACTAGCCGGCGGGATGCATCCTCTCGCACGTGTTTTTGCTCGACTAGCCATGCGCATCCCAAAAAACCAGCGCATGCGCATCCCAAAAAACCTGCGCATGCGCATCTCAAAAAACCTGCGCCTGCGCATCCCACAAAACCTGCGCATGCGCATCCCACAAAACCTGCGCATACGCATCCCACAAAACCTCGCACGTGTTTTTACTCGACTAGCCGGCGGGATGCATCCTCTCGCACGTGTTTTTACTGGACTAGCCTGCGGGATGCATCCTCTCGCACGTGTTTTTGCTCGACTAGCCATGCGCATCCCAAAAAACCAGCGCATGCGCATCCCAAAAAACCTGCGCATGCGCATCCCAAAAAACCTGCGCCTGCGCATCCCACAAAACCTGCGCATGCGCATCCCACAAAACCTGCGCATACGCATCCCACAAAACCTCGCACGTGTTTTTACTCGACTAGCCGGCGGGATGCATCCTCTCGCACGTGTTTTTACTCGACTAGCCTGCGGGATGCATCCTCTCGCACGTGTTTTTACTCGACTAGCCTGCGGGATGCATCCTCTCGCACGTGTTTTTACTCGACTAGCCTGCGGGATGCATCCTCTCGCACGTGTTTTTACTCGACTAGCCTGCGGGATGCATCCTCTCGCACGTGTTTTTACTCGACTAGCCTGCGGGAAGCATCCTCTCGCACGTGTTTTTGCTCGACTAGCCATGCGCATCCCAAAAAACCTGCGCATACGCATCCCACAAAACCTCGCACGTGTTTTTACTCGACTAGCCGGCGGGATGCATCCTCTCGCACGTGTTTTTACTCGACTAGCCTGCGGGATGCATCCTCTCGCACGTGTTTTTACTCGACTAGCCTGCGGGATGCATCCTCTCGCACGTGTTTTTACTCGACTAGCCTGCGGGAAGCATCCTCTCGCACGTGTTTTTGCTCGACTAGCCATGCGCATCCCAAAAAACCTGCGCATACGCATCCCACAAAACCTCGCACGTGTTTTTACTCGACTAGCCGGCAGGATGCATCCTCTCGCACGTGTTTTTACTCGACTAGCCTGCGGGATGCATCCTCTCGCACGTGTTTTTACTCGACTAGCCTACGGGATGCATCCTCTCGCACGTGTTTTTACTCGACTAGCCTGCGGGAAGCATCCTCTCGCACGTGTTTTTGCTCGACTAGCCATGCGCATCCCAAAAAACCTGCGCATGCGCATCCCAAAAAACCTGCGCATGCGCATCCCACAAAACCGGCGCATGCGCATCCCACAAAACCTGCGCATACGCATCCCACAAAACCTCGCACGTGTTTTTACTCGACTAGCCGGCGGGATGCATCCTCTCGCACGTGTTTTTACTGGACTAGCCTGCGGGATGCATCCTCTCGCACGTGTTTTTGCTCGACTAGCCATGCGCATCCCAAAAAACCTGCGCATGCGCATCCCAAAAAACCTGCGCATGCGCATCCCACAAAACCTGCGCATACGCATCCCACAAAACCTCGCACGTGTTTTTACTCGACTAGCCGGCGGGATGCATCCTCTCGCACGTGTTTTTACTCGACTAGCCTGCGGGAAGCATCCTCTCGCACGTGTTTTTGCTCGACTAGCCATGCGCATCCCAAAAAACCTGCGCATGCGCATCCCAAAAAACCTGCGCATGCGCATCCCACAAAACCGGCGCATGCGCATCCCACAAAACCTGCGCATACGCATCCCACAAAACCTCGCACGTGTTTTTACTCGACTAGCCTGCGGGATGCATCCTCTCGCACGTGTTTTTACTCGACTAGCCTGCGGGAAGCATCCTCTCGCACGTGTTTTTGCTCGACTAGCCATGCGCATCCCAAAAAACCTGCGCATGCGCATCCCAAAAAACCTGCGCATGCGCATCCCACAAAACCGGCGCATGCGCATCCCACAAAACCTGCGCATACGCATCCCACAAAACCTCGCACGTGTTTTTACTCGACTAGCCGGCGGGATGCATCCTCTCGCACGTGTTTTTACTGGACTAGCCTGCGGGATGCATCCTCTCGCACGTGTTTTTGCTCGACTAGCCATGCGCATCCCAAAAAACCTGCGCATGCGCATCCCAAAAAACCTGCGCATGCGCATCCCACAAAACCTGCGCATACGCATCCCACAAAACCTCGCACGTGTTTTTACTCGACTAGCCGGCGGGATGCATCCTCTCGCACGTGTTTTTACTCGACTAGCCTGCGGGATGTATCCTCTCGCACGTGTTTTTACTCGACTAGCCAGCGGGATGTATCCTCTCGCACGTGTTTTTACTCGACTAGCCTGCGGGATGCATCCTCCCGCACGTGTTTTTACTCGACTAGCCTGCGGGATGCATCCTCTCGCACGTGTTTTTACTCAACTAGCCTGCGGGATGCACCCTCTCGCACGTGTTTTTACTCGACTAGCCTGCGGGATGCATCCTCTCGCACGTGTTTTTACTCGACTAGCCTGCGGGATGCATCCTCTCGCACGTGTTATTACTCGACTAGCCTGCGGGATGCATCCTCTCGCACGTGTTTTTACTCGACTAGCCTGCGGGATGCATCCTCCCGCACGTGTTTTTACTCGACTAGCCTGCGGGATGCATCCTCTCGCACGTGTTTTTACTCGACTAGCCTGCGGGATGTATCCTCTCGCACGTGTTTTTACTCGACTAGCCTGCGGGATGTATCCTCTCGCACGTGTTTTTGCTCGACTAGCCTGCGGGATGCATCCTCTCGCACGTGTTTTTGCTCGACTAGCCATGCGCATCCCAAAAGACCTGCGCATGCGCATCCCAAAAAACCTGCGCCTGCGCATCCCACAAAACCTGCGCATGCGCATCCCACAAAACCTGCGCATACGCATCCCACAAAACCTCGCACGTGTTTTTACTCGACTAGCCGGCGGGATGCATCCTCTCGCACGTGTTTTTACTCGACTAGCCTGCGGGATGCATCCTCTCGCACGTGTTTTTACTCGACTAGCCTGCGGGATGCATCCTCTCGCACGTGTTTTTACTCGACTAGCCTGCGGGATGTATCCTCTCGCACGTGTTTTTGCTCGACTAGCCTGCGGGATGCATCCTCTCGCACGTGTTTTTGCTCGACTAGCCATGCGCATCCCAAAAAACCTGCGCATGCGCATCCCAAAAAACCTGCGCCTGCGCATCCCACAAAACCTGCGCATACGCATCCCACAAAACCTCGCACGTGTTTTTACTCGACTAGCCGGCGGGATGCATCCTCTCGCACGTGTTTTTACTCGACTAGCCTGCGGGATGCATCCTCTCGCACGTGTTTTTACTCGACTAGCCTGCGGGATGCATCCTCTCGCACGTGTTTTTACTCGACTAGCCTGCGGGAAGCATCCCCTCGCACGTGTTTTTGCTCAACTAGCCTGCGGGATGCATCCTCTCGCACGTGTTTTTGCTCGACTAGCCATGCGCATCCCAAAAAACCTGCGCATGCGCATCCCAAAAAACCTGCGCATGCGCATCCCACAAAACCGGCGCATGCGCATCCCACAAAACCTGCGCATACGCATCCCACAAAACCTCGCACGTGTTTTTACTCGACTAGCCGGCGGGATGCATCCTCTCGCACGTGTTTTTGCTCGACTAGCCATGCGCATCCCAAAAAACCAGCGCATGCGCATCCCAAAAAACCTGCGCATGCGCATCCCAAAAAACCTGCGCCTGCGCATCCCACAAAACCTGCGCATGCGCATCCCACAAAACCTGCGCATACGCATCCCACAAAACCTCGCACGTGTTTTTACTCGACTAGCCGGCGGGATGCATCCTCTCGCACGTGTTTTTACTGGACTAGCCTGCGGGATGCATCCTCTCGCACGTGTTTTTGCTCGACTAGCCATGCGCTTCCCAAAAAACCAGCGCATGCGCATCCCAAAAAACCTGCGCATGCGCATCCCAAAAAACCTGCGCCTGCGCATCCCACAAAACCTGCGCATGCGCATCCCACAAAACCTGCGCATACGCATCCCACAAAACCTCGCACGTGTTTTTACTCGACTAGCCGGCGGGATGCATCCTCTCGCACGTGTTTTTACTCGACTAGCCTGCGGGATGCATCCTCTCGCACGTGTTTTTACTCGACTAGCCTGCGGGATGCATCCTCTCGCACGTGTTTTTACTCGACTAGCCTGCGGGATGCATCCTCTCGCACGTGTTTTTACTCGACTAGCCTGCGGGAAGCATCCTCTCGCACGTGTTTTTGCTCGACTAGCCTGCGGGATGCATCCTCTCGCACGTGTTTTTGCTCGACTAGCCATGCGCATCCCAAAAAACCTGCGCATGCGCATCCCAAAAAACCTGCGCATGCGCATCCCACAAAACCTGCGCATACGCATCCCACAAAACCTCGTACGTGTTTTTACTCGACTAGCCGGCGGGATGCATCATCTCGCACGTGTTTTTACTGGACTAGCCTGCGGGATGCATCCTCTCGCACGTGTTTTTACTCGACTAGCCTGCGGGATGCATCCTCTCGCACGTGTTTTTACTCGACCAGCCTGCGGGATGCATCCTCTCGCACGTGTTTTTACTCGACTAGCCTGCGGGAAGCATCCTCTCGCACGTGTTTTTGCTCGACTAGCCTGCGGGATGCATCCTCTCGCACGTGTTTTTGCTCGACTAGCCATGCGCATCCCGAAAAACCTGCGCATGCGCATCCCAAAAAACCTGCGCATGCGCATCCCACAAAACCGGCGCATGCGCATCCCACAAAACCTGCGCATACGCATCCCACAAAACCTCGCACGTGTTTTTACTCGACTAGCCGGCGGGATGCATCCTCTCGCACGTGTTTTTACTGGACTAGCCTGCGGGATGCATCCTCTCGCACGTGTTTTTGCTCGACTAGCCATGCGCATCCCAAAAAACCTGCGCATGCGCATCCCAAAAAACCTGCGCATGCGCATCCCACAAAACCTGCGCATACGCATCCCACAAAACCTCGCACGTGTTTTTACTCGACTAGCCGGCGGGATGCATCCTCTCGCACGTGTTTTTACTGGACTAGCCTGCGGGATGCATCCTCTCGCACGTGTTTTTACTCGACTAGCCTGCGGGATGCACCCTCTCGCACGTGTTTTTACTCGACTAGCCTGCGGGATGCATCCTCTCGCACGTGTTTTTACTCGACTAGCCTGCGGGATGCCTCCTCTCGCACGTGTTTTTACTCGACTAGCCTGCGGGATGCATCCTCTCGCACGTGTTTTTACTCGACTAGCCTGCGGGATGCATCCTCTCGCACGTGTTTTTACTCGACTAGCCTGCGGGATGCACCCTCTCGCACGTGTTTTTACTCGACTAGCCTGCGGGATGCATCCTCCCGCACGTGTTTTTACTCGACTAGCCTGCGGGATGCATCCTCTCGCACGTGTTTTTACTCGACTAGCCTGCGGGATGTATCCTCCCGCACGTGTTTTTACTCGACTAGCCTGCGGGATGCATCCTCTCGCACGTGTTTTTGCTCGACTAGCCTGCGGGATGCATCCTCTCGCACGTGTTTTTGCTCGACTAGCCTGCGGGATGCATCCTCTCGCACGTGTTTTTACTGGACTAGCCTGCGGGATGCATCCTCTCGCACGTGTTTTTACTCGACTAGCCTGCGGGATGCATCCTATCGCACGTGTTTTTACTCGACCAGCCTGCGGGATGCATCCTCTCGCACGTGTTTTTGCACGACTAGCCATGCGCATCCCAAAAAACCTGCGCATGCGCATCCCAAAAAACCTGCGCATGCGCATCCCACAAAACCTGCGCATACGCATCCCACAAAACCTCGCACGTGTTTTTACTCGACTAGCCTGCGGGATGCACCCTCTCGCACGTGTTTTTACTCGACTAGCCTGCGGGATGCATCCTCTCGCACGTGTTTTTACTCGACTAGCCTGCGGGATGCATCCTCTCGCACGTGTTTTTACTCGACTAGCCTGCGGGATGCATCCTCTCGAACGTGTTTTTGCTCGACTAGGCTGCGGGATGCATCCTCTCGCACGTGTTTTTGCTCGACTAGCCTGCGGGATGCATCCTCTCGCACGTGTTTGTACTCGACTAGCCTGCGGGATGCATCCTCTCGCACGTGTTTTTACTCGACTAGCCTGCGGGAAGCATCCTCTCGCACGTGTTTTTGCTCGACTAGCCTGCGGGATGCATCCTCTCGCACGTGTTTTTGCTCGACTAGCCATGCGCATCCCAAAAAACCTGCGCATGCGCATCCCAAAAAACCTGCGCATGCGCATCCCACAAAACCGGCGCATGCGCATCCCACAAAACCTGCGCATACGCATCCCACAAAACCTCGCACGTGTTTTTACTCGACTAGCCGGCGGGATGCATCCTCTCGCACGTGTTTTTACTGGACTAGCCTGCGGGATGCATCCTCTCGCACGTGTTTTTACTCGACTAGCCTGCGGGATGCATCCTCTCGCACGTGTTTTTACTCGACCAGCCTGCGGGATGCATCCTCTCGCACGTGTTTTTGCTCGACTAGCCATGCGCATCCCAAAAAACCTGCGCATGCGCATCCCAAAAAACCTGCGCATGCGCATCCCACAAAACCTGCGCATACGCATCCCACAAAACCTCGCACGTGTTTTTACTCGACTAGCCTGCGGGATGCACCCTCTCGCACGTGTTTTTACTCGACTAGCCTGCGGGATGCATCCTCTCGCACGTGTTTTTACTCGACTAGCCTGCGGGATGCATCCTCTCGCACGTGTTTTTACTCGACTAGCCTGCGGGATGCATCCTCTCGCACGTGTTTTTACTCGACCAGCCTGCGGGATGCATCCTCTCGCACGTGTTTTTGCTCGACTAGCCATGCGCATCCCAAAAAACCTGCGCATGCGCATCCCAAAAAACCTGCGCATGCGCATCCCACAAAACCTGCGCATACGCATCCCACAAAACCTCGCACGTGTTTTTACTCGACTAGCCGGCGGGATGCATCCTCTCGCACGTGTTTTTACTGGACTAGCCTGCGGGATGCATCCTCTCGCACGTGTTTTTACTCGACTAGCCTGCGGGATGCATCCTCTCGCACGTGTTTTTACTCGACTAGCCTGCGGGAAGCATCCTCTCGCACGTGTTTTTGCTCGACTAGCCTGCGGGATGCATCCTCTCGCACGTGTTTTTGCTCGACTAGCCATGCGCATCCCAAAAAACCTGCGCATGCGCATCCCAAAAAACCTGCGCATGCGCATCCCACAAAACCTGCGCATACGCATCCCACAAAACCTCGCACGTGTTTTTACTCGACTAGCCGGCGGGATGCATCCTCTCGCACGTGTTTTTACTGGACTAGCCTGCGGGATGCATCCTCTCGCACGTGTTTTTGCTCGACTAGCCATGCGCTTCCCAAAAAACCAGCGCATGCGCATCCCAAAAAACCTGCGCATGCGCATCCCAAAAAACCTGCGCCTGCGCATCCCACAAAACCTGCGCATGCGCATCCCACAAAACCTGCGCATACGCATCCCACAAAACCTCGCACGTGTTTTTACTCGACTAGCCGGCGGGATGCATCCTCTCGCACGTGTTTTTACTCGACTAGCCTGCGGGATGCATCCTCTCGCACGTGTTTTTACTCGACTAGCCTGCGGGATGCATCCTCTCGCACGTGTTTTTACTCGACTAGCCTGCGGGATGCATCCTCTCGCACGTGTTTTTACTCGACTAGCCTGCGGGAAGCATCCTCTCGCACGTGTTTTTGCTCGACTAGCCTGCGGGATGCATCCTCTCGCACGTGTTTTTGCTCGACTAGCCATGCGCATCCCAAAAAACCTGCGCATGCGCATCCCACAAAACCTGCGCATACGCATCCCACAAAACCTCGTACGTGTTTTTACTCGACTAGCCGGCGGGATGCATCATCTCGCACGTGTTTTTACTGGACTAGCCTGCGGGATGCATCCTCTCGCACGTGTTTTTACTCGACTAGCCTGCGGGATGCATCCTCTCGCACGTGTTTTTACTCGACCAGCCTGCGGGATGCATCCTCTCGCACGTGTTTTTACTCGACTAGCCTGCGGGAAGCATCCTCTCGCACGTGTTTTTGCTCGACTAGCCTGCGGGATGCATCCTCTCGCACGTGTTTTTGCTCGACTAGCCATGCGCATCCCAAAAAACCTGCGCATGCGCATCCCAAAAAACCTGCGCATGCGCATCCCACAAAACCGGCGCATGCGCATCCCACAAAACCTGCGCATACGCATCCCACAAAACCTCGCACGTGTTTTTACTCGACTAGCCGGCGGGATGCATCCTCTCGCACGTGTTTTTGCTCGACTAGGCTGCGGGATGCATCCTCTCGCACGTGTTTTTGCTCGACTAGCCTGCGGGATGCATCCTCTCGCACGTGTTTGTACTCGACTAGCCTGCGGGATGCATCCTCTCGCACGTGTTTTTACTCGACTAGCCTGCGGGAAGCATCCTCTCGCACGTGTTTTTGCTCGACTAGCCTGCGGGATGCATCCTCTCGCACGTGTTTTTGCTCGACTAGCCATGCGCATCCCAAAAAACCTGCGCATGCGCATCCCAAAAAACCTGCGCATGCGCATCCCACAAAACCGGCGCATGCGCATCCCACAAAACCTGCGCATACGCATCCCACAAAACCTCGCACGTGTTTTTACTCGACTAGCCGGCGGGATGCATCCTCTCGCACGTGTTTTTACTGGACTAGCCTGCGGGATGCATCCTCTCGCACGTGTTTTTACTCGACTAGCCTGCGGGATGCATCCTCTCGCACGTGTTTTTACTCGACCAGCCTGCGGGATGCATCCTCTCGCACGTGTTTTTGCTCGACTAGCCATGCGCATCCCAAAAAACCTGCGCATGCGCATCCCAAAAAACCTGCGCATGCGCATCCCACAAAACCTGCGCATACGCATCCCACAAAACCTCGCACGTGTTTTTACTCGACTAGCCTGCGGGATGCACCCTCTCGCACGTGTTTTTACTCGACTAGCCTGCGGGATGCATCCTCTCGCACGTGTTTTTACTCGACTAGCCTGCGGGATGCATCCTCTCGCACGTGTTTTTACTCGACTAGCCTGCGGGATGCATCCTCTCGCACGTGTTTTTACTCGACCAGCCTGCGGGATGCATCCTCTCGCACGTGTTTTTGCTCGACTAGCCATGCGCATCCCAAAAAACCTGCGCATGCGCATCCCAAAAAACCTGCGCATGCGCATCCCACAAAACCTGCGCATACGCATCCCACAAAACCTCGCACGTGTTTTTACTCGACTAGCCGGCGGGATGCATCCTCTCGCACGTGTTTTTACTGGACTAGCCTGCGGGATGCATCCTCTCGCACGTGTTTTTACTCGACTAGCCTGCGGGATGCATCCTCTCGCACGTGTTTTTACTCGACTAGCCTGCGGGAAGCATCCTCTCGCACGTGTTTTTGCTCGACTAGCCTGCGGGATGCATCCTCTCGCACGTGTTTTTGCTCGACTAGCCATGCGCATCCCAAAAAACCTGCGCATGCGCATCCCAAAAAACCTGCGCATGCGCATCCCACAAAACCTGCGCATACGCATCCCACAAAACCTCGCACGTGTTTTTACTCGACTAGCCGGCGGGATGCATCCTCTCGCACGTGTTTTTACTGGACTAGCCTGCGGGATGCATCCTCTCGCACGTGTTTTTGCTCGACTAGCCATGCGCATCCCAAAAAACCTGCGCATGCGCATCCCAAAAAACCTGCGCATGCGCATCCCACAAAACCTGCGCATACGCATCCCACAAAACCTCGCACTTGTTTTTACTCGACTAGCCGGCGGGATGCATCCTCTCGCACGTGTTTTTACTGGACTAGCCTGCGGGATGCATCCTCTCGCACGTGTTTTTACTCGACTAGCCTGCGGGATGCACCCTCTCGCACGTGTTTTTACTCGACTAGCCTGCGGGATGCATCCTCTCGCACGTGTTTTTACTCGACTCGCCTGCGGGATGCATCCTCTCGCACGTGTTTTTACTCGACTAGCCTGCGGGATGCACCCTCTCGCACGTGTTTTTACTCGACTAGCCTGCGGGATGCATCCTCTCGCACGTGTTTTTACTCGACTCGCCTGCGGGATGCATCCTCTCGCACGTGTTTTTACTCGACTAGCCTGCGGGATGCATCCTCCCGCACGTGTTTTTGCTCGACTAGGCTGCGGGATGCATCCTCTCGCACGTGTTTTTGCTCGACTAGCCTGCGGGATGCATCCTCTCGCACGTGTTTTTACTCGACTAGCCTGCGGGATGCATCCTCTCGCACGTGTTTTTACTCGTCCAGCCTGCGGGATGCATCCTCTCGCACGTGTTTTTGCTCGACTAGCCTGCGGGATGCATCCTCTCGCACGTGTTTTTACTCGACTAGCCTGCGGGATGTATCCTCTCGCACGTGTTTTTTCTCGACTAGCCTGCGGGATGCATCCTCTCGCACGTGTTTTTGCTCGACTAGCCATGCGGGATGCATCCTCTCGCACGTGTTTTTACTCGACTAGCCTGCGGGATGTATCCTCTCGCACGTGTTTTTGCTCGACTAGCCTGCGGGATGCATCCTCTCGCACGTGTTTTTACTCGACTAGCCTGCGGGATGCACCCTCTCGCACGTGTTTTTACTCGACTAGCCTGCGGGATGCATCCTCTCGCACGTGTTTTTACTCGACTCGCCTGCGGGATGCATCCTCTCGCACGTGTTTTTACTCGACTAGCCTGCGGGATGCATCCTCCCGCACGTGTTTTTGCTCGACTAGGCTGCGGGATGCATCCTCTCGCACGTGTTTTTGCTCGACTAGCCTGCGGGATGCATCCTCTCGCACGTGTTTTTACTCGACTAGCCTGCGGGATGCATCCTCTCGCACGTGTTTTTACTCGTCCAGCCTGCGGGATGCATCCTCTCGCACGTGTTTTTGCTCGACTAGCCTGCGGGATGCATCCTCTCGCACGTGTTTTTACTCGACTAGCCTGCGGGATGTATCCTCTCGCACGTGTTTTTGCTCGACTAGCCTGCGGGATGCATCCTCTCGCACGTGTTTTTGCTCGACTAGCCATGCGGGATGCATCCTCTCGCACGTGTTTTTACTCGACTAGCCTGCGGGAAGCATCCTCTCGCACGTGTTTTTGCTCGACTAGCCTGCGGGATGCATCCTCTCGCACGTGTTTTTGCTCGACTAGCCATGCGCATCCCAAAAAACCTGCGCATGCGCATCCCAAAAAACCTGCGCATGCGCATCCCACAAAACCGGCGCATGCGCATCCCACAAAACCTGCGCATACGCATCCCACAAAACCTCGCACGTGTTTTTACTCGACTAGCCGGCGGGATGCATCCTCTCGCACGTATTTTTACTCGACTAGCCTGCGGGAAGCATCCTCTCGCACGTGTTTTTGCTCGACTAGCCTGCGGGATGCATCCTCTCGCACGTGTTTTTGCTCGACTAGCCATGCGCATCCCAAAAAACCTGCGCATGCGCATCCCAAAAAACCTGCGCATGCGCATCCCACAAAACCGGCGCATGCGCATCCCACAAAACCTGCGCATACGCATCCCACAAAACCTGCGCATACGCATCCCACAAAACCTCGCACGTGTTTTTACTCGACTAGCCGGCGGGATGCATCCTCTCGCACGTGTTTTTGCTCGACTAGCCTGCGGGATGCATCCTCTCGCACGTGTTTTTACTCGACAAGCCTGCGGGATGCATCCTCTCGCACGTGTTTTTACTCGTCCAGCCTGCGGGATGCATCCTCTCGCACGTGTTTTTGCTCGACTAGCCTGCGGGATGCATCCTCTCGCACGTGTTTTTACTCGACTAGCCTGCGGGATGTATCCTCTCGCACGTGTTTTTGCTCGACTAGCCTGCGGGATGCATCCTCTCGCACGTGTTTTTGCTCGACTAGCCATGCGGGATGCATCCTCTCGCACGTGTTTTTACTCGACTAGCCTGCGGGAAGCATCCTCTCGCACGTGTTTTTGCTCGACTAGCCTGCGGGATGCATCCTCTCGCACGTGTTTTTACTCGACTAGCCTGCGGGATGCATCCTCTCGCACGTGTTTTTACTCGACTAGCCTGCGGGAAGCATCCTCTCGCACGTGTTTTTGCTCGACTAGCCTGCGGGATGCATCCTCTCGCACGTGTTTTTGCTCGACTAGCCATGCGCATCCCAAAAAACCTGCGCATGCGCATCCCAAAAAACCTGCGCATGCGCATCCCACAAAACCGGCGCATGCGCATCCCACAAAACCTGCGCATACGCATCCCACAAAACCTGCGCATACGCATCCCACAAAACCTCGCACGTGTTTTTACTCGACTAGCCGGCGGGATGCATCCTCTCGCCCGTGTTTTTACTGGACTAGCCTGCGGGATGCATCCTCTCGCACGTGTTTTTACTCGACTAGCCTGCGGGATGCATCCTCTCGCACGTGTTTTTACTCGACTAGCCTGCGGGATGGATCCTCTCGCACGTGTTTTTACTCGACTAGCCTGCGGGATGCATCCTCTCGCACGTGTTTTTACTCGACTAGCCTGCGGGATGCATCGTCTCGCACGTGTTTTTACTCGACTAGCCTGCGGGATGTATCCTCTCGCACGTGTTTTTGCTCGACTAGCCTGCGGGATGCATCCTCTCGCACGTGTTTTTGCTCGACTAGCCATGCACATCCCAAAAAACCTGCGCATGCGCATCCCAAAAAACCTGCGCCTGCGCATCCCACAAAACCTGCGCATGCGCATCCCACAAAACCTGCGCATACGCATCCCACAAAACCTCGCACGTGTTTTTACTCGACTAGCCGGCGGGATGCATCCTCTCGCACGTGTTTTTACTCGACCAGCCTGCGGGATGCATCCTCTCGCACGTGTTTTTGCTCGACTAGCCATGCGCATCCCAAAAAACCTGCGCATGCGCATCCCAAAAAACCTGCGCATGCGCATCCCACAAAACCTGCGCATACGCATCCCACAAAACCTCGCACGTGTTTTTACTCGACTAGCCTGCGGGATGCACCCTCTCGCACGTGTTTTTACTCGACTAGCCTGCGGGATGCATCCTCTCGCACGTGTTTTTACTCGACTAGCCTGCGGGATGCATCCTCTCGCACGTGTTTTTACTCGACTAGCCTGCGGGATGCATCCTCTCGCACGTGTTTTTACTCGACCAGCCTGCGGGATGCATCCTCTCGCACGTGTTTTTGCTCGACTAGCCATGCGTATCCCAAAAAACCTGCGCATGCGCATCCCAAAAAACCTGCGCATGCGCATCCCACAAAACCTGCGCATACGCATCCCACAAAACCTCGCACGTGTTTTTACTCGACTAGCCGGCGGGATGCATCCTCTCGCACGTGTTTTTACTGGACTAGCCTGCGGGATGCATCCTCTCGCACGTGTTTTTACTCGACTAGCCTGCGGGATGCATCCTCTCGCACGTGTTTTTACTCGACTAGCCTGCGGGAAGCATCCTCTCGCACGTGTTTTTGCTCGACTAGCCTGCGGGATGCATCCTCTCGCACGTGTTTTTGCTCGACTAGCCATGCGCATCCCAAAAAACCTGCGCATGCGCATCCCAAAAAACCTGCGCATGCGCATCCCACAAAACCGGCGCATGCGCATCCCACAAAACCTGCGCATACGCATCCCACAAAACCTCGCACGTGTTTTTACTCGACTAGCCGGCGGGATGCATCCTCTCGCACGTGTTTTTACTGGACTAGCCTGCGGGATGCATCCTCTCGCACGTGTTTTTGCTCGACTAGCCATGCGCATCCCAAAAAACCTGCGCATGCGCATCCCAAAAAACCTGCGCATGCGCATCCCACAAAACCTGCGCATACGCATCCCACAAAACCTCGCACGTGTTTTTACTCGACTAGCCGGCGGGATGCATCCTCTCGCACGTGTTTTTACTGGACTAGCCTGCGGGATGCATCCTCTCGCACGTGTTTTTACTCGACTAGCCTGCGGGATGCACCCTCTCGCACGTGTTTTTACTCGACTAGCCTGCGGGATGCATCCTCTCGCACGTGTTTTTACTCGACTCGCCTGCGGGATGCATCCTCTCGCACGTGTTTTTACTCGACTAGCCTGCGGGATGCACCCTCTCGCACGTGTTTTTACTCGACTAGCCTGCGGGATGCATCCTCTCGCACGTGTTTTTACTCGACTCGCCTGCGGGATGCATCCTCTCGCACGTGTTTTTACTCGACTAGCCTGCGGGATGCATCCTCCCGCACGTGTTTTTGCTCGACTAGGCTGCGGGATGCATCCTCTCGCACGTGTTTTTGCTCGACTAGCCTGCGGGATGCATCCTCTCGCACGTGTTTTTACTCGACTAGCCTGCGGGATGCATCCTCTCGCACGTGTTTTTACTCGTCCAGCCTGCGGGATGCATCCTCTCGCACGTGTTTTTGCTCGACTAGCCTGCGGGATGCATCCTCTCGCACGTGTTTTTACTCGACTAGCCTGCGGGATGTATCCTCTCGCACGTGTTTTTGCTCGACTAGCCTGCGGGATGCATCCTCTCGCACGTGTTTTTGCTCGACTAGCCATGCGGGATGCATCCTCTCGCACGTGTTTTTACTCGACTAGCCTGCGGGAAGCATCCTCTCGCACGTGTTTTTGCTCGACTAGCCTGCGGGATGCATCCTCTCGCACGTGTTTTTGCTCGACTAGCCATGCGCATCCCAAAAAACCTGCGCATGCGCATCCCAAAAAACTTGCGCATGCGCATCCCACAAAACCGGCGCATGCGCATCCCACAAAACCTGCGCATACGCATCCCACAAAACCTCGCACGTGTTTTTACTCGACTAGCCGGCGGGATGCATCCTCTCGCACGTATTTTTACTCGACTAGCCTGCGGGATGCATCCTCTCGCACGTGTTTTTACTCGACTAGCCTGCGGGATGCATCCTCTCGCACGTGTTTTTACTCGACTAGCCTGCGGGAAGCATCCTCTCGCACGTGTTTTTGCTCGACTAGCCTGCGGGATGCATCCTCTCGCACGTGTTTTTGCTCGACTAGCCATGCGCATCCCAAAAAACCTGCGCATGCGCATCCCAAAAAACCTGCGCATGCGCATCCCACAAAACCGGCGCATGCGCATCCCACAAAACCTGCGCATACGCATCCCACAAAACCTGCGCATGCGCATCCCACAAAACCTCGCACGTGTTTTTACTCGACTAGCCGGCGGGATGCATCCTCTCGCACGTGTTTTTACTGGACTAGCCTGCGGGATGCATCCTCTCGCACGTGTTTTTACTCGACTAGCCTGCGGGATGCATCCTCTCGCACGTGTTTTTACTCGACTAGCCTGCGGGATGCATCCTCTCGCACGTGTTTTTACTCGACTAGCCTGCGGGATGCATCCTCTCGCACGTGTTTTTACTCGACTAGCCTGCGGGATGCATCCTCCCGCACGTGTTTTTACTCGACTAGCCTGCGGGATGCATCCTCTCGCACGTGTTTTTACTCGACTAGCCTGCGGGATGTATCCTCTCGCACGTGTTTTTACTCGACTAGCCTGCGGGATGTATCCTCTCGCACGTGTTTTTGCTCGACTAGCCTGCGGGATGCATCCTCTCGCACGTGTTTTTGCTCGACTAGCCATGCGCATCCCAAAAAACCTGCGCATGCGCATCCCAAAAAACCTGCGCCTGCGCATCCCACAAAACCTGCGCATGCGCATCCCACAAAACCTGCGCATACGCATCCCACAAAACCTCGCACGTGTTTTTACTCGACTAGCCGGCGGGATGCATCCTCTCGCACGTGTTTTTACTCGACTAGCCTGCGGGATGCATCCTCTCGCACGTGTTTTTACTCGACTACCCTGCGGGATGCATCCTCTCGCACGTGTTTTTACTCGACTAGCCTGCGGGAAGCATCCTCTCGAACGTGTTTTTGCTCGACTAGCCTGCGGGATGCATCCTCTCGCACGTGTTTTTGCTCGACTAGCCATGCGCATCCCAAAAAACCTGCGCATGCGCATCCCAAAAAACCTGCGCATGCGCATCCCACAAAACCGGCGCATGCGCATCCCACAAAACCTGCGCATACGCATCCCACAAAACCTCGCACGGGGTTTTACTCGACTAGCCGGCGGGATGCATCCTCTCGCACGTGTTTTTACTGGACTAGCCTGCGGGATGTATCCTCTCGCACGTGTTTTTGCTCGACTAGCCATGCGCATCCCAAAAAACCTGCGCATGCGCATCCCAAAAAACCTGCGCACGCGCATCCCACAAAACCTGCGCATACGCATCCCACAAAACCTCGCACGTGTTTTTACTCGACTAGCCGGCGGGATGCATCCTCTCGCACGTGTTTTTACTGGACTAGCCTGCGGGATGCATCCTCTCGCACGTGTTTTTACTCGACTAGCCTGCGGGATGCACCCTCTCGCACGTGTTTTTACTCGACTAGCCTGCGGGATGCATCCTCTCGCACGTGTTTTTACTCGACTAGCCTGCGGGATGCATCCTCTCGCACGTGTTTTTACTCGACTAGCCTGCGGGATGCATCCGCTCGCACGTGTTTTTACTCGACTAGCCTGCGGGATGCACCCTCTCGCACGTGTTTTTACTCGACTAGCCTGCGGGATGCATCCTCTCGCACGTGTTTTTACTCGACTAGCCTGCGGGATGCATCCTCTCGCACGTGTTTTTACTCGACTAGCCTGCGGGATGCATCCTCCCGCACGTGTTTTTACTCGACTAGCCTGCGGGATGCATCCTCTCGCACGTGTTTTTACTCGACTAGCCTGCGGGATGTATCCTCTCGCACGTGTTTTTGCTCGACTAGCCTGCGGGATGCATCCTCTCGCACGTGTTTTTGCTCGACTAGCCATGCGCATCTCAAAAAACCTGCGCATGCGCATCCCAAAAAACCTGCGCCTGCGCATCCCAAAAAACCTGCGCCTGCGCATCCCACAAAACCTGCGCATACGCATCCCACAAAACCTCGCACGTGTTTTTACTCGACTAGCCGGCGGGATGCATCCTCTCGCACGTGTTTTTACTCGACTAGCCTGCGGGATGCATCCTCTCGCACGTGTTTTTACTCGACTAGCCTGCGGGATGCATCCTCTCGCACGTGTTTTTACTCGACTAGCCTGCGGGAAGCATCCTCTCGCACGTGTTTTTGCTCAACTAGCCTGCGGGATGCATCCTCTCGCACGTGTTTTTGCTCGACTAGCCATGCGCATCCCAAAAAACCTGCGCATGCGCATCCCAAAAAACCTGCGCATGCGCATCCCACAAAACCGGCGCATGCGCATCCCACAAAACCTGCGCATACGCATCCCACAAAACCTCGCACGTGTTTTTACTCGACTAGCCGGCGGGATGCATCCTCTCGCACGTGTTTTTACTGGACTAGCTTGCGGGATGCATCCTCTCGCACGTGTTTTTACTCGACTAGCCTGCGGGATGCACCCTCTCGCACGTGTTTTTACTCGACTAGCCTGCGGGATGCATCCTCTCGCACGTGTTTTTACTCGACTAGCCTGCGGGATGCATCCTCTCGCACGTGTTTTTACTCGACTAGCCTGCGGGATGCATCCTCCCGCACGTGTTTTTACTCGACTAGCCTGCGGGATGCATCCTCTCGCACGTGTTTTTACTCGACTAGCCTGCGGGATGTATCCTCTCGCACGTGTTTTTACTCGACTAGCCTGCGGGATGTATCCTCTCGCACGTGTTTTTACTCGACTAGCCTGCGGGATGCATCCTCTCGCACGTGTTTTTACTCGACTAGCCTGCGGGATGCATCCTCTCGCACGTGTTTTTACTCGACTAGCCTGCGGGATGCATCCTCCCGCACGTGTTTTTACTCGACTAGCCGGCGGGATGCATCCTCTCGCACGTGTTTTTACTGGACTAGCCTGCGGGATGTATCCTCTCGCACGTGTTTTTGCTCGACTAGCCATGCGCATCCCAAAAAACCTGCGCATGCGCATCCCACAAAACCTGCGCATACGCATCCCACAAAACCTCGCACGTGTTTTTACTCGACTAGCCGGCGGGATGCATCCTCTCGCACGTGTTTTTACTGGACTAGCCTGCGGGATGCATCCTCTCGCACGTGTTTTTACTCGACTAGCCTGCGGGATGCACCCTCTCGCACGTGTTTTTACTCGACTAGCCTGCGGGATGCATCCTCTCGCACGTGTTTTTACTCGACTAGCCTGCGGGATGCATCCTCTCGCACGTGTTTTCACTCGACTAGCCTGCGGGATGCATCCTCTCGCACGTGTTTTTACTCGACTAGCCTGCGGGATGCACCCTCTCGCACGTGTTTTTACTCGACTAGCCTGCGGGATGCATCCTCTCGCACGTGTTTTTACTCGACTAGCCTGCGGGATGCATCCTCTCGCACGTGTTTTTACTCGACTAGCCTGCGGGATGCATCCTCCCGCACGTGTTTTTACTCGACTAGCCTGCGGGATGCATCCTCTCGCACGTGTTTTTACTCGACTAGCCTGCGGGATGCATCCTCTCGCACGTGTTTTCACTCGACTAGCCTGCGGGATGCATCCTCTCGCACGTGTTTTTACTCGACTAGCCTGCGGGATGCACCCTCTCGCACGTGTTTTTACTCGACTAGCCTGCGGGATGCATCCTCCCGCACGTGTTTTTACTCGACTAGCCGGCGGGATGCATCCTCTCGCACGTGTTTTTACTGGACTAGCCTGCGGGATGTATCCTCTCGCACGTGTTTTTGCTCGACTAGCCATGCGCATCCCAAAAAACCTGCGCATGCGCATCCCAAAAAACCTGCGCATGCGCATCCCACAAAACCTGCGCATACGCATCCCACAAAACCTCGCACGTGTTTTTACTCGACTAGCCGGCGGGATGCATCCTCTCGCACGTGTTTTTACTGGACTAGCCTGCGGGATGCATCCTCTCGCACGTGTTTTTACTCGACTAGCCTGCGGGATGCACCCTCTCGCACGTGTTTTTACTCGACTAGCCTGCGGGATGCATCCTCTCGCACGTGTTTTTACTCGACTAGCCTGCGGGATGCATCCTCTCGCACGTGTTTTCACTCGACTAGCCTGCGGGATGCATCCTCTCGCACGTGTTTTTACTCGACTAGCCTGCGGGATGCACCCTCTCGCACGTGTTTTTACTCGACTAGCCTGCGGGATGCATCCTCTCGCACGTGTTTTTACTCGACTAACCTGCGGGATGCATCCTCTCGCACGTGTTTTTACTCGACTAGCCTGCGGGATGCATCCTCCCGCACGTGTTTTTACTCGACTAGCCTGCGGGATGCATCCTCTCGCACGTGTTTTTACTCGACTAGCCTGCGGGATGTATCCTCTCGCACGTGTTTTTGCTCGACTAGCCTGCGGGATGCATCCTCTCGCACGTGTTTTTGCTCGACTAGCCATGCGCATCCCAAAAAACCTGCGCATGCGCATCCCAAAAAACCTGCGCCTGCGCATCCCACAAAACCTGCGCATACGCATCCCACAAAACCTCGCACGTGTTTTTACTCGACTAGCCGGCGGGATGCATCCTCTCGCACGTGTTTTTACTCGACTAGCCTGCGGGATGCATCCTCTCGCACGTGTTTTTACTCGACTAGCCTGCGGGATGCATCCTCTCGCACGTGTTTTTACTCGACTAGCCTGCGGGATGCATCCTCTCGCACGTGTTTTTACTCGACTAGCCTGCGGGATGCATCCTCCCGCACGTGTTTTTACTCGACTAGCCTGCGGGATGCATCCTCTCGCACGTGTTTTTACTCGACTAGCCTGCGGGATGTATCCTCTCGCACGTGTTTTTACTCGACTAGCCTGCGGGATGTATCCTCTCGCACGTGTTTTTACTCGACTAGCCTGCGGGATGCATCCTCTCGCACGTGTTTTTACTCGACTAGCCGGCGGGATGCATCCTCTCGCACGTGTTTTTACTCGACTAGCCTGCGGGATGCATCCTCCCGCACGTGTTTTTACTCGACTAGCCGGCGGGATTCATCCTCTCGCACGTGTTTTTACTGGACTAGCCTGCGGGATGTATCCTCTCGCACGTGTTTTTGCTCGACTAGCCATGCGCATCCCAAAAAACCTGCGCATGCGCATCCCAAAAAACCTGCGCATGCGCATCCCACAAAACCTGCGCATACGCATCCCACAAAACCTCGCACGTGTTTTTACTCGACTAGCCGGCGGGATGCATCCTCTCGCACGTGTTTTTACTGGACTAGCCTGCGGGATGCATCCTCTCGCACGTGTTTTTACTCGACTAGCCTGCGGGATGCACCCTCTCGCACGTGTTTTTACTCGACTAGCCTGCGGGATGCATCCTCTCGCACGTGTTTTTACTCGACTAGCCTGCGGGATGCATCCTCTCGCACGTGTTTTAACTCGACTAGCCTGCGGGATGCATCCTCTCGCACGTGTTTTTACTCGACTAGCCTGCGGGATGCACCCTCTCGCACGTGTTTTTACTCGACTAGCCTGCGGGATGCATCCTCTCGCACGTGTTTTTACTCGACTAGCCTGCGGGATGCATCCTCTCGCACGTGTTTTTACTCGACTAGCCTGCGGGATGCATCCTCCCGCACGTGTTTTTACTCGACTAGCCTGCGGGATGCATCCTCTCGCACGTGTTTTTACTCGACTAGCCTGCGGGATGTATCCTCTCGCACGTGTTTTTGCTCGACTAGCCTGCGGGATGCATCCTCTCGCACGTGTTTTTGCTCGACTAGCCATGCACATCCCAAAAAACCTGCGCATGCGCATCCCAAAAAACATGCGCCTGCGCATCCCACAAAACCTGCGCATACGCATCCCACAAAACCTCGCACGTGTTTTTACTCGACTAGCCTGCGGGATGCCCCCTCTCGCACGTGTTTTTACTCGACTAGCCTGCGGGATGCATCCTCTCGCACGTGTTTTTACTCGACTAGCCTGCGGGATGCATCCTCTCGCACGTGTTTTTACTCGACTAGCCTGCGGGATGCATCCTCCCGCACGTGTTTTTACTCGACTAGCCTGCGGGATGCATCCTCTCGCACGTGTTTTTACTCGACTAGCCTGCGGGATGTATCCTCTCGCACGTGTTTTTACTCGACTCGCCTGCGGGATGTATCCTCTCGCACGTGTTTTTGCTCGACTAGCCTGCGGGATGCATCCTCTCGCACGTGTTTTTGCTCGACTAGCCATGCGCATCCCAAAAAACCTGCGCATGCGCATCCCAAAAAACCTGCGCCTGCGCATCCCACAAAACCTGCGCATACGCATCCCACAAAACCTCGCACGTGTTTTTACTCGACTAGCCGGCGGGATGCATCCTCTCGCACGTGTTTTTACTCGACTAGCCGGCGGGATGCATCCTCTCGCACGTGTTTTTACTCGACTAGCCTGCGGGATGCATCCTCTCGCACGTGTTTTTACTCGACTAGCCTGCGGGATGCATCCTCTTGCACGTGTTTTTACTCGACTAGCCTGCGGGAAGCATCCTCTCGCACGTGTTTTTGCTCAACTAGCCTGCGGGATGCATCCTCTCGCACGTGTTTTTGCTCGACTAGCCATGCGCATCCCAAAAAACCTGCGCATGCGCATCCCAAAAAACCTGCGCATGCGCATCCCACAAAACCGGCGCATGCGCATCCCACAAAACCTGCGCATACGCATCCCACAAAACCTCGCACGTGTTTTTACTCGACTAGCCGGCGGGATGCATCCTCTCGCACGTGTTTTTGCTCGACTAGCCATGCGCATCCCAAAAAAACCAGCGCATGCGCATCCCAAAAAACCTGCACATGCGCATCCCAAAAAACCTGCGCCTGCGCATCCCACAAAACCTGCGCATGCGCATCCCACAAAACCTGCGCATACGCATCCCACAAAACCTCGCACGTGTTTTTACTCGACTAGCCGGCGGGATGCATCCTCTCGCACGTGTTTTTACTGGACTAGCCTGCGGGATGCATCCTCTCGCACGTGTTTTTGCTCGACTAGCCATGCGCATCCCAAAAAACCAGCGCATGCGCATCCCAAAAAACCTGCGCATGCGCATCCCAAAAAACCTGTGCCTGCGCATCCCACAAAACCTGCGCATGCGCATCCCACAAAACCTGCGCATACGCATCCCACAAAACCTCGCACGTGTTTTTACGCGACTAGCCGGCGGGATGCATCCTCTCGCACGTGTTTTTACTCGACTAGCCTGCGGGATGCATCCTCTCGCACGTGTTTTTACTCGACTAGCCTGCGGGATGCATCCTCTCGCACGTGTTTTTACTCGACTAGCCTGCGGGAAGCATCCTCTCGCACGTGTTTTTGCTCGACTAGCCATGCGCATCCCAAAAAACCTGCGCATACGCATCCCACAAAACCTCGCACGTGTTTTTACTCGACTAGCCGGCGGGATGCATCCTCTCGCACGTGTTTTTACTCGACTAGCCTGCGGGATGCATCCTCTCGCACGTGTTTTTACTCGACTAGCCTGCGGGATGCATCCTCTCGCACGTGTTTTTACTCGACTAGCCTGCGGGAAGCATCCTCTCGCACGTGTTTTTGCTCGACTAGCCATGCGCATCCCAAAAAACCTGCGCATGCGCATCCCAAAAAACCTGCGCATGCGCATCCCACAAAACCGGCGCATGCGCATCCCACAAAACCTGCGCATACGCATCCCACAAAACCTCGCACGTGTTTTTACTCGACTAGCCGGCGGGATGCATCCTCTCGCACGTGTTTTTACTCGACTAGCCTGCGGGATGCATCCTCTCGCACGTGTTTTTACTCGACTAGCCTGCGGGATGCATCCTCTCGCACGTGTTTTTACTCGACTAGCCTGCGGGATGCATCGTCTCGCACGTGTTTTTACTCGACTAGCCTGCGGGATGCATCCTCTCGCACGTGTTTTTGCTCGACTAGCCATGCGCATCCCAAAAAACCTGCGCATGCGCATCCCACAAAACCTGCGCATACGCATCCCACAAAACCTCGCACGTGTTTTTACTCGACTAGCCGGCGGGATGCATCCTCTCGCACGTGTTTTTACTCGACTAGCCTGCGGGAAGCATCCTCTCGCACGTGTTTTTGCTCGACTAGCCATGCGCATCCCAAAAAACCTGCGCATGCGCATCCCAAAAAACCTGCGCATGCGCATCCCACAAAACCGGCGCATGCGCATCCCACAAAACCTGCGCATACGCATCCCACAAAACCTCGCACGTGTTTTTACTCGACTAGCCGGCGGGATGCATCCTCTCGCACGTGTTTTTACTCGACTAGCCTGCGGGATGCATCCTCTCGCACGTGTTTTTACTCGACTAGCCTGCGGGATGCATCCTCTCGCACGTGTTTTTACTCGACTAGCCTGCGGGAAGCATCCTCTCGCACGTGTTTTTGCTCGACTAGCCATGCGCATCCCAAAAAACCTGCGCATACGCATCCCACAAAACCTCGCACGTGTTTTTACTCGACTAGCCGGCGGGATGCATCCTCTCGCACGTGTTTTTACTCGACTAGCCTGCGGGATGCATCCTCTCGCACGTGTTTTTACTCGACTAGCCTGCGGGATGCATCCTCTCGCACGTGTTTTTACTCGACTAGCCTGCGGGAAGCATCCTCTCGCACGTGTTTTTGCTCGACTAGCCATGCGCATCCCAAAAAACCTGCGCATGCGCATCCCAAAAAACCTGCGCATGCGCATCCCACAAAACCGGCGCATGCGCATCCCACAAAACCTGCGCATACGCATCCCACAAAACCTCGCACGTGTTTTTACTCGACTAGCCGGCGGGATGCATCCTCTCGCACGTGTTTTTACTCGACTAGCCTGCGGGAAGCATCCTCTCGCACGTGTTTTTGCTCGACTAGCCATGCGCATCCCAAAAAACCTGCGCATGCGCATCCCAAAAAACCTGCGCATGCGCATCCCACAAAACCGGCGCATGCGCATCCCACAAAACCTGCGCATACGCATCCCACAAAACCTCGCACGTGTTTTTACTCGACTAGCCGGCGGGATGCATCCTCTCGCACGTGTTTTTACTGGACTAGCCTGCGGGATGCATCCTCTCGGACGTGTTTTTGCTCGACTAGCCATGCGCATCCCAAAAAACCTGCGCATGCGCATCCCAAAAAACCTGCGCATGCGCATCCCACAAAACCTGCGCATACGCATCCCACAAAACCTCGCACGTGTTTTTACTCGACTAGCCGGCGGGATGCATCCTCTCGCACGTGTTTTTACTCGACTAGCCTGCGGGATGTATCCTCTCGCACGTGTTTTTACTCGACTAGCCTGCGGGATGCATCCTCTCGCACGTGTTTTTGCTCGACTAGCCTGCGGGATGCATCCTCTCGCACGTGTTTTTACTCGACTAGCCTGCGGGATGCATCCTCTCGAACGTGTTTTTGCTCGACTAGGCTGCGGGATGCATCCTCTCGCACGTGTTTTTGCTCGACTAGCCTGCGGGATGCATCCTCTCGCACGTGTTTTTGCTCGACTAGCCATGCGCATCCCAAAAAACCTGCGCATGCGCATCCCAAAAAACCTGCGCATGCGCATCCCACAAAACCTGCGCATACGCATCCCACAAAACCTCGCACGTGTTTTTACTCGACTAGCCGGCGGGATGCATCCTCTCGCACGTGTTTTTACTCGACTAGCCTGCGGGATGCATCCTCTCGAACGTGTTTTTGCTCGACTAGGCTGCGGGATGTATCCTCTCGCACGTGTTTTTGCTCGACTAGCCTGCGGGATGCATCCTCTCGCACGTGTTTTTGCTCGACTAGCCTGCGGGATGCATCCTCTCGCACGTGTTTTTGCTCGACTAGCCATGCGCATCCCAAAAAACCTGCGCATGCGCATCCCAAAAAACCTGCGCATGCGCATCCCACAAAACCGGCGCATGCGCATCCCACAAAACCTGCGCATACGCATCCCACAAAACCTCGCACGTGTTTTTACTCGACTAGCCGGCGGGATGCATCCTCTCGCACGTGTTTTTGCTCGACTAGCCATGCGCATCCCAAAAAACCAGCGCATGCGCATCCCAAAAAACCTGCGCATGCGCATCCCAAAAAACCTGCGCCTGCGCATCCCACAAAACCTGCGCATACGCATCCCACAAAACCTCGCACGTGTTTTTACTCGACTAGCCGGCGGGATGCATCCTCTCGCACGTGTTTTTACTGGACTAGCCTGCGGGATGCATCCTCTCGCACGTGTTTTTGCTCGACTAGCCATGCGCATCCCAAAAAACCAGCGCATGCGCATCCCAAAAAACCTGCGCATGCGCATCCCAAAAAACCTGCGCCTGCGCATCCCACATAACCTGCGCATGCGCATCCCACAAAACCTGCGCATACGCATCCCACAAAACCTCGCACGTGTTTTTACTCGACTAGCCGGCGGGATGCATCCTCTCGCACGTGTTTTTACTCGACTAGCCTGCGGGATGCATCCTCTCGCACGTGTTTTTACTCGACTAGCCTGCGGGATGCATCCTCTCGCACGTGTTTTTACTCGACTAGCCTGCGGGAAGCATCCTCTCGCACGTGTTTTTGCTCGACTAGCCATGCGCATCCCAAAAAACCTGCGCATACGCATCCCACAAAACCTCGCACGTGTTTTTACTCGACTAGCCGGCGGGATGCATCCTCTCGCACGTGTTTTTACTCGACTAGCCTGCGGGATGCATCCTCTCGCACGTGTTTTTACTCGACTAGCCTGCGGGATGCATCCTCTCGCACGTGTTTTTACTCGACTAGCCTGCGGGAAGCATCCTCTCGCACGTGTTTTTGCTCGACTAGCCATGCGCATCCCAAAAAACCTGCGCATGCGCATCCCAAAAAACCTGCGCATGCGCATCCCACAAAACCGGCGCATGCGCATCCCACAAAACCTGCGCATACGCATCCCACAAAACCTCGCACGTGTTTTTACTCGACTAGCCGGCGGGATGCATCCTCTCGCACGTGTTTTTACTGGACTAGCCTGCGGGATGCATCCTCTCGCACGTGTTTTTGCTCGACTAGCCATGCGCATCCCAAAAAACCTGCGCATGCGCATCCCAAAAAACCTGCGCATGCGCATCCCACAAAACCTGCGCATACGCATCCCACAATACCTCGCACGTGTTTTTACTCGACTAGCCGGCGGGATGCATCCTCTCGCACGTGTTTTTACTCGACTAGCCTGCGGGAAGCATCCTCTCGCACGTGTTTTTGCTCGACTAGCCATGCGCATCCCAAAAAACCTGCGCATGCGCATCCCAAAAAACCTGCGCATGCGCATCCCACAAAACCGGCGCATGCGCATCCCACAAAACCTGCGCATACGCATCCCACAAAACCTCGCACGTGTTTTTACTCGACTAGCCGGCGGGATGCATCCTCTCGCACGTGTTTTTACTCGACTAGCCTGCGGGATGCATCCTCTCGCACGTGTTTTTACTCGACTAGCCTGCGGGATGCATCCTCTCGCACGTGTTTTTACTCGACTAGCCTGCGGGAAGCATCCTCTCGCACGTGTTTTTGCTCGACTAGCCATGCGCATCCCAAAAAACCTGCGCATGCGCATCCCAAAAAACCTGCGCATGCGCATCCCAAAAAACCTGCGCATGCGCATCCCACAAAACCGGCGCATGCGCATCCCACAAAACCTGCGCATACGCATCCCACAAAACCTCGCACGTGTTTTTACTCGACTAGCCGGCGGGATGCATCCTCTCGCACGTGTTTTTACTCGACTAGCCTGCGGGAAGCATCCTCTCGCACGTGTTTTTGCTCGACTAGCCATGCGCATCCCAAAAAACCTGCGCATGCGCATCCCAAAAAACCTGCGCATGCGCATCCCACAAAACCGGCGCATGCGCATCCCACAAAACCTGCGCATACGCATCCCACAAAACCTCGCACGTGTTTTTACTCGACTAGCCTGCGGGATGCATCCTCCCGCACGTGTTTTTACTCGACTAGCCTGCGGGATGCATCCTCCCGCACGTGTTTTTACTCGACTAGCCTGCGGGATGCATCCTCTCGCACGTGTTTTTACTCGACTAGCCTGCGGGATGTATCCTCTCGCACGTGTTTTTGCTCGACTAGCCATGCGCATCCCAAAAGACCTGCGCATGCGCATCCCAAAAAACCTGCGCCTGCGCATCCCACAAAACCTGCGCATGCGCATCCCACAAAACCTGCGCATACGCATCCCACAAAACCTCGCACGTGTTTTTACTCGACTAGCCGGCGGGATGCATCCTCTCGCACGTGTTTTTACTCGACTAGCCTGCGGGATGCATCCTCTCGCACGTGTTTTTACTCGACTAGCCTGCGGGATGCATCCTCTCGCACGTGTTTTTACTCGACTAGCCTGCGGGAAGCATCCTCTCGCACGTGTTTTTGCTCGACTAGCCTGCGGGATGCATCCTCTCGCACGTGTTTTTGCTCGACTAGCCATGCGCAAACCAAAAAACCTGCGCATGCGCATCCCAAAAAACCTGCGCCTGCGCATCCCACAAAACCTGCGCATGCGCATCCCACAAAACCTGCGCATACGCATCCCACAAAACCTCGCACGTGTTTTTACTCGACTAGCCGGCGGGATGCATCCTCTCGCACGTGTTTTTACTCGACTAGCCTGCGGGATGCATCCTCTCGCACGTGTTTTTACTCGACTAGCCTGCGGGATGCATCCTCTCGCACGTGTTTTTACTCGACTAGCCTGCGGGAAGCATCCTCTCGCACGTGTTTTTGCTCGACTAGCCTGCGGGATGCATCCTCTCGCACGTGTTTTTGCTCGACTAGCCATGCGCAAACCAAAAAACCTGCGCATGCGCATCCCAAAAAACCTGCGCATGCGCATCCCACAAAACCGGCGCATGCGCATCCCACAAAACCTGCGCATACGCATCCCACAAAACCTCGCACGTGTTTTTACTCGACTAGCCTGCGGGATGCATCCTCTCGCACGTGTTTTTACTGGACTAGCCTGCGGGATGCATCCTCTCGCACGTGTTTTTGCTCGACTAGCCATGCGCATCCCAAAAAACCTGCGCATGCGCATCCCAAAAAACCTGCGCATGCGCATCCCACAAAACCTGCGCATACGCATCCCACAATACCTCGCACGTGTTTTTACTCGACTAGCCGGCGGGATGCATCCTCTCGCACGTGTTTTTACTCGACTAGCCTGCGGGAAGCATCCTCTCGCACGTGTTTTTGCTCGACTAGCCATGCGCATCCCAAAAAACCTGCGCATGCGCATCCCAAAAAACCTGCGCATGCGCATCCCACAAAACCGGCGCATGCGCATCCCACAAAACCTGCGCATACGCATCCCACAAAACCTCGCACGTGTTTTTACTCGACTAGCCGGCGGGATGCATCCTCTCGCACGTGTTTTTACTCGACTAGCCTGCGGGATGCATCCTCTCGCACGTGTTTTTACTCGACTAGCCTGCGGGATGCATCCTCTCGCACGTGTTTTTACTCGACTAGCCTGCGGGAAGCATCCTCTCGCACGTGTTTTTGCTCGACTAGCCATGCGCATCCCAAAAAACCTGCGCATGCGCATCCCAAAAAACCTGCGCATGCGCATCCCAAAAAACCTGCGCATGCGCATCCCACAAAACCGGCGCATGCGCATCCCACAAAACCTGCGCATACGCATCCCACAAAACCTCGCACGTGTTTTTACTCGACTAGCCGGCGGGATGCATCCTCTCGCACGTGTTTTTACTCGACTAGCCTGCGGGAAGCATCCTCTCGCACGTGTTTTTGCTCGACTAGCCATGCGCATCCCAAAAAACCTGCGCATGCGCATCCCAAAAAACCTGCGCATGCGCATCCCACAAAACCGGCGCATGCGCATCCCACAAAACCTGCGCATACGCATCCCACAAAACCTCGCACGTGTTTTTACTCGACTAGCCTGCGGGATGCATCCTCCCGCACGTGTTTTTACTCGACTAGCCTGCGGGATGCATCCTCCCGCACGTGTTTTTACTCGACTAGCCTGCGGGATGCATCCTCTCGCACGTGTTTTTACTCGACTAGCCTGCGGGATGTATCCTCTCGCACGTGTTTTTGCTCGACTAGCCATGCGCATCCCAAAAGACCTGCGCATGCGCATCCCAAAAAACCTGCGCCTGCGCATCCCACAAAACCTGCGCATGCGCATCCCACAAAACCTGCGCATACGCATCCCACAAAACCTCGCACGTGTTTTTACTCGACTAGCCGGCGGGATGCATCCTCTCGCACGTGTTTTTACTCGACTAGCCTGCGGGATGCATCCTCTCGCACGTGTTTTTACTCGACTAGCCTGCGGGATGCATCCTCTCGCACGTGTTTTTACTCGACTAGCCTGCGGGAAGCATCCTCTCGCACGTGTTTTTGCTCGACTAGCCTGCGGGATGCATCCTCTCGCACGTGTTTTTGCTCGACTAGCCATGCGCAAACCAAAAAACCTGCGCATGCGCATCCCAAAAAACCTGCGCCTGCGCATCCCACAAAACCTGCGCATGCGCATCCCACAAAACCTGCGCATACGCATCCCACAAAACCTCGCACGTGTTTTTACTCGACTAGCCGGCGGGATGCATCCTCTCGCACGTGTTTTTACTCGACTAGCCTGCGGGATGCATCCTCTCGCACGTGTTTTTACTCGACTAGCCTGCGGGATGCATCCTCTCGCACGTGTTTTTACTCGACTAGCCTGCGGGAAGCATCCTCTCGCACGTGTTTTTGCTCGACTAGCCTGCGGGATGCATCCTCTCGCACGTGTTTTTGCTCGACTAGCCATGCGCAAACCAAAAAACCTGCGCATGCGCATCCCAAAAAACCTGCGCATGCGCATCCCACAAAACCGGCGCATGCGCATCCCACAAAACCTGCGCATACGCATCCCACAAAACCTCGCACGTGTTTTTACTCGACTAGCCTGCGGGATGCATCCTCTCGCACGTGTTTTTACTCGACTAGCCTGCGGGATGTATCCTCTCGCACGTGTTTTTGCTCGACTAGCCTGCGGGATGCATCCTCTCGCACGTGTTTTTGCTCGACTAGCCATGCGCATCCCAAAAAACCTGCGCATGCGCATCCCAAAAAACCTGCGCCTGCGCATCCCACAAAACCTGCGCATACGCATCCCACAAAACCTCGCACGTGTTTTTACTCGACTAGCCGGCGGGATGCATCCTCTCGCACGTGTTTTTACTCGACTAGCCTGCGGGATGCATCCTCTCGCACGTGTTTTTACTCGACTAGCCTGCGGGATGCATCCTCTCGCACGTGTTTTTACTCGACTAGCCGGCGGGAAGCATCCTCTCGCACGTGTTTTTGCTCAACTAGCCTGCGGGATGCATCCTCTCGCACGTGTTTTTGCTCGACTAGCCATGCGCATCCCAAAAAACCTGCGCATGCGCATCCCAAAAAACCTGCGCATGCGCATCCCACAAAACCGGCGCATGCGCATCCCACAAAACCTGCGCATACGCATCCCACAAAACCTCGCACGTGTTTTTACTCGACTAGCCGGCGGGATGCATCCTCTCGCACGTGTTTTTGCTCGACTAGCCATGCGCATCCCAAAAAACCAGCGCATGCGCATCCCAAAAAACCTGCGCATGCGCATCCCAAAAAACCTGCGCCTGCGCATCCCACAAAACCTGCGCATGCGCATCCCACAAAACCTGCGCATACGCATCCCACAAAACCTCGCACGTGTTTTTACTCGACTAGCCGGCGGGATGCATCCTCTCGCACGTGTTTTTACTGGACTAGCCTGCGGGATGCATCCTCTCGCACGTGTTTTTGCTCGACTAGCCATGCGCATCCCAAAAAACCAGCGCATGCGCATCCCAAAAAACCTGCGCATGCGCATCCCAAAAAACCTGCGCCTGCGCATCCCACAAAACCTGCGCATACGCATCCCACAAAACCTCGCACGTGTTTTTACTCGACTAGCCGGCGGGATGCATCCTCTCGCACGTGTTTTTACTCGACTAGCCTGCGGGATGCATCCTCTCGCACGTGTTTTTACTCGACTAGCCTGCGGGATGCATCCTCTCGCACGTGTTTTTACTCGACTAGCCTGCGGGAAGCATCCTCTCGCACGTGTTTTTACTCGACTAGCCTGCGGGATGCATCCTCTCGAACGTGTTTTTGCTCGACTAGGCTGCGGGATGTATCCTCTCGCACGTGTTTTTGCTCGACTAGCCTGCGGGATGCATCCTCTCGCACGTGTTTTTGCTCGACTAGCCTGCGGGATGCATCCTCTCGCACGTGTTTTTGCTCGACTAGCCATGCGCATCCCAAAAAACCTGCGCATGCGCATCCCAAAAAACCTGCGCATGCGCATCCCACAAAACCGGCGCATGCGCATCCCACAAAACCTGCGCATACGCATCCCACAAAACCTCGCACGTGTTTTTACTCGACTAGCCGGCGGGATGCATCCTCTCGCACGTGTTTTTGCTCGACTAGCCATGCGCATCCCAAAAAACCAGCGCATGCGCATCCCAAAAAACCTGCGCATGCGCATCCCAAAAAACCTGCGCCTGCGCATCCCACAAAACCTGCGCATACGCATCCCACAAAACCTCGCACGTGTTTTTACTCGACTAGCCGGCGGGATGCATCCTCTCGCACGTGTTTTTACTGGACTAGCCTGCGGGATGCATCCTCTCGCACGTGTTTTTGCTCGACTAGCCATGCGCATCCCAAAAAACCAGCGCATGCGCATCCCAAAAAACCTGCGCATGCGCATCCCAAAAAACCTGCGCCTGCGCATCCCACATAACCTGCGCATGCGCATCCCACAAAACCTGCGCATACGCATCCCACAAAACCTCGCACGTGTTTTTACTCGACTAGCCGGCGGGATGCATCCTCTCGCACGTGTTTTTACTCGACTAGCCTGCGGGATGCATCCTCTCGCACGTGTTTTTACTCGACTAGCCTGCGGGATGCATCCTCTCGCACGTGTTTTTACTCGACTAGCCTGCGGGAAGCATCCTCTCGCACGTGTTTTTGCTCGACTAGCCATGCGCATCCCAAAAAACCTGCGCATACGCATCCCACAAAACCTCGCACGTGTTTTTACTCGACTAGCCGGCGGGATGCATCCTCTCGCACGTGTTTTTACTCGACTAGCCTGCGGGATGCATCCTCTCGCACGTGTTTTTACTCGACTAGCCTGCGGGATGCATCCTCTCGCACGTGTTTTTACTCGACTAGCCTGCGGGAAGCATCCTCTCGCACGTGTTTTTGCTCGACTAGCCATGCGCATCCCAAAAAACCTGCGCATGCGCATCCCAAAAAACCTGCGCATGCGCATCCCACAAAACCGGCGCATGCGCATCCCACAAAACCTGCGCATACGCATCCCACAAAACCTCGCACGTGTTTTTACTCGACTAGCCGGCGGGATGCATCCTCTCGCACGTGTTTTTACTGGACTAGCCTGCGGGATGCATCCTCTCGCACGTGTTTTTGCTCGACTAGCCATGCGCATCCCAAAAAACCTGCGCATGCGCATCCCAAAAAACCTGCGCATGCGCATCCCACAAAACCTGCGCATACGCATCCCACAATACCTCGCACGTGTTTTTACTCGACTAGCCGGCGGGATGCATCCTCTCGCACGTGTTTTTACTCGACTAGCCTGCGGGAAGCATCCTCTCGCACGTGTTTTTGCTCGACTAGCCATGCGCATCCCAAAAAACCTGCGCATGCGCATCCCAAAAAACCTGCGCATGCGCATCCCACAAAACCGGCGCATGCGCATCCCACAAAACCTGCGCATACGCATCCCACAAAACCTCGCACGTGTTTTTACTCGACTAGCCGGCGGGATGCATCCTCTCGCACGTGTTTTTACTCGACTAGCCTGCGGGATGCATCCTCTCGCACGTGTTTTTACTCGACTAGCCTGCGGGATGCATCCTCTCGCACGTGTTTTTACTCGACTAGCCTGCGGGAAGCATCCTCTCGCACGTGTTTTTGCTCGACTAGCCATGCGCATCCCAAAAAACCTGCGCATGCGCATCCCAAAAAACCTGCGCATGCGCATCCCACAAAACCGGCGCATGCGCATCCCACAAAACCTGCGCATACGCATCCCACAAAACCTCGCACGTGTTTTTACTCGACTAGCCGGCGGGATGCATCCTCTCGCACGTGTTTTTACTCGACTAGCCTGCGGGAAGCATCCTCTCGCACGTGTTTTTGCTCGACTAGCCATGCGCATCCCAAAAAACCTGCGCATGCGCATCCCAAAAAACCTGCGCATGCGCATCCCACAAAACCGGCGCATGCGCATCCCACAAAACCTGCGCATACGCATCCCACAAAACCTCGCACGTGTTTTTACTCGACTAGCCTGCGGGATGCATCCTCCCGCACGTGTTTTTACTCGACTAGCCTGCGGGATGCATCCTCCCGCACGTGTTTTTACTCGACTAGCCTGCGGGATGCATCCTCTCGCACGTGTTTTTACTCGACTAGCCTGCGGGATGTATCCTCTCGCACGTGTTTTTGCTCGACTAGCCATGCGCATCCCAAAAGACCTGCGCATGCGCATCCCAAAAAACCTGCGCCTGCGCATCCCACAAAACCTGCGCATGCGCATCCCACAAAACCTGCGCATACGCATCCCACAAAACCTCGCACGTGTTTTTACTCGACTAGCCGGCGGGATGCATCCTCTCGCACGTGTTTTTACTCGACTAGCCTGCGGGATGCATCCTCTCGCACGTGTTTTTACTCGACTAGCCTGCGGGATGCATCCTCTCGCACGTGTTTTTACTCGACTAGCCTGCGGGAAGCATCCTCTCGCACGTGTTTTTGCTCGACTAGCCTGCGGGATGCATCCTCTCGCACGTGTTTTTGCTCGACTAGCCATGCGCAAACCAAAAAACCTGCGCATGCGCATCCCAAAAAACCTGCGCCTGCGCATCCCACAAAACCTGCGCATGCGCATCCCACAAAACCTGCGCATACGCATCCCACAAAACCTCGCACGTGTTTTTACTCGACTAGCCGGCGGGATGCATCCTCTCGCACGTGTTTTTACTCGACTAGCCTGCGGGATGCATCCTCTCGCACGTGTTTTTACTCGACTAGCCTGCGGGATGCATCCTCTCGCACGTGTTTTTACTCGACTAGCCTGCGGGAAGCATCCTCTCGCACGTGTTTTTGCTCGACTAGCCTGCGGGATGCATCCTCTCGCACGTGTTTTTGCTCGACTAGCCATGCGCAAACCAAAAAACCTGCGCATGCGCATCCCAAAAAACCTGCGCATGCGCATCCCACAAAACCGGCGCATGCGCATCCCACAAAACCTGCGCATACGCATCCCACAAAACCTCGCACGTGTTTTTACTCGACTAGCCTGCGGGATGCATCCTCTCGCACGTGTTTTTACTCGACTAGCCTGCGGGATGTATCCTCTCGCACGTGTTTTTGCTCGACTAGCCTGCGGGATGCATCCTCTCGCACGTGTTTTTGCTCGACTAGCCATGCGCATCCCAAAAAACCTGCGCATGCGCATCCCAAAAAACCTGCGCCTGCGCATCCCACAAAACCTGCGCATACGCATCCCACAAAACCTCGCACGTGTTTTTACTCGACTAGCCGGCGGGATGCATCCTCTCGCACGTGTTTTTACTCGACTAGCCTGCGGGATGCATCCTCTCGCACGTGTTTTTACTCGACTAGCCTGCGGGATGCATCCTCTCGCACGTGTTTTTACTCGACTAGCCGGCGGGAAGCATCCTCTCGCACGTGTTTTTGCTCAACTAGCCTGCGGGATGCATCCTCTCGCACGTGTTTTTGCTCGACTAGCCATGCGCATCCCAAAAAACCTGCGCATGCGCATCCCAAAAAACCTGCGCATGCGCATCCCACAAAACCGGCGCATGCGCATCCCACAAAACCTCGCACGTGTTTTTACTCGACTAGCCGGCGGGATGCATCCTCTCGCACGTGTTTTTGCTCGACTAGCCATGCGCATCCCAAAAAACCAGCGCATGCGCATCCCACAAAACCTCGCACGTGTTTTTACTGGACTAGCCGGCGGGATGCATCCTCTCGCACGTGTTTTTACTCGACTAGCCTGCGGGAAGCATCCTCTCGCACGTGTTTTTGCTCGACTAGCCATGCGCATCCCAAAAAACCTGCGCATGCGCATCCCAAAAAACCTGCGCATGCGCATCCCACATAACCGGCGCATGCGCATCCCACAAAACCTGCGCATACGCATCCCACAAAACCTCGCACGTGTTTTTACTCGACTAGCCGGCGGGATGCATCCTCTCGCACGTGTTTTTACTGGACTAGCCTGCGGGATGCATCCTCTCGCACGTGTTTTTGCTCGACTAGCCATGCGCATCCCAAAAAACCTGCGCATGCGCATCCCAAAAAACCTGCGCATGCGCATCCCACAAAACCTGCGCATACGCATCCCACAAAACCTCGCACGTGTTTTTACTCGACTAGCCGGCGGGATGCATCCTCTCGCACGTGTTTTTACTCGACTAGCCTGCGGGATGTATCCTCTCGCACGTGTTTTTACTCGACTAGCCAGCGGGATGTATCCTCTCGCACGTGTTTTTACTCGACTAGCCTGCGGGATGCATCCTCTCGCACGTGTTTTTGCTCGACTAGCCTGCGGGATGCATCCTCTCGCACGTGTTTTTACTCGACTAGCCTGCGGGATGCATCCTCTCGAACGTGTTTTTGCTCGACTAGGCTGCGGGATGCATCCTCTCGCACGTGTTTTTGCTCGACTAGCCATGCGCATCCCAAAAAACCTGCGCATGCGCATCCCAAAAAACCTGCGCATGCGCATCCCACAAAACCTGCGCATACGCATCCCACAAAACCTCGCACGTGTTTTTACTCGACTAGCCGGCGGGATGCATCCTCTCGCACGTGTTTTTACTCGACTAGCCTGCGGGATGCATCCTCTCGAACGTGTTTTTGCTCGACTAGGCTGCGGGATGTATCCTCTCGCACGTGTTTTTGCTCGACTAGCCTGCGGGATGCATCCTCTCGCACGTGTTTTTGCTCGACTAGCCTGCGGGATGCATCCTCTCGCACGTGTTTTTGCTCGACTAGCCATGCGCATGCCAAAAAACCTGCGCATGCGCATCCCAAAAAACCTGCGCCTGCGCATCCCACAAAACCTGCGCATACGCATCCCACAAAACCTCGCACGTGTTTTTACTCGACTAGCCGGCGGGATGCATCCTCTCGCACGTGTTTTTACTCGACTAGCCTGCGGGATGCATCCTCTCGCACGTGTTTTTACTCGACTAGCCTGCGGGATGCATCCTCTCGCACGTGTTTTTACTCGACTAGCCTGCGGGAAGCATCCTCTCGCACGTGTTTTTGCTCAACTAGCCTGCGGGATGCATCCTCTCGCACGTGTTTTTGCTCGACTAGCCATGCGCATCCCAAAAAACCTGCGCATGCGCATCCCAAAAAACCTGCGCATGCGCATCCCACAAAACCGGCGCATGCGCATCCCACAAAACCTGCGCATACGCATCCCACAAAACCTCGCACGTGTTTTTACTCGACTAGCCGGCGGGATGCATCCTCTCGCACGTGTTTTTGCTCGACTAGCCATGCGCATCCCAAAAAACCAGCGCATGCGCATCCCAAAAAACCTGCGCATGCGCATCCCAAAAAACCTGCGCCTGCGCATCCCACAAAACCTGCGCATGCGCATCCCACAAAACCTGCGCATACGCATCCCACAAAACCTCGCACGTGTTTTTACTCGACTAGCCGGCGGGATGCATCCTCTCGCACGTGTTTTTACTGGACTAGCCTGCGGGATGCATCCTCTCGCACGTGTTTTTGCTCGACTAGCCATGCGCATCCCAAAAAACCAGCGCATGCGCATCCCAAAAAACCTGCGCATGCGCATCCCAAAAAACCTGCGCCTGCGCATCCCACATAACCTGCGCATGCGCATCCCACAAAACCTGCGCATACGCATCCCACAAAACCTCGCACGTGTTTTTACTCGACTAGCCGGCGGGATGCATCCTCTCGCACGTGTTTTTACTCGACTAGCCTGCGGGAAGCATCCTCTCGCACGTGTTTTTGCTCGACTAGCCATGCGCATCCCAAAAAACCTGCGCATACGCATCCCACAAAACCTCGCACGTGTTTTTACTCGACTAGCCGGCGGGATGCATCCTCTCGCACGTGTTTTTACTCGACTAGCCGGCGGGATGCATCCTCTCGCACGTGTTTTTACTGGACTAGCCTGCGGGATGCATCCTCTCGCACGTGTTTTTGCTCGACTAGCCATGCGCATCCCAAAAAACCTGCGCATGCGCATCCCACAAAACCGGCGCATGCGCATCCCACAAAACCTGCGCATACGCATCCCACAAAACCTCGCACGTGTTTTTACTCGACTAGCCGGCGGGATGCATCCTCTCGCACGTGTTTTTACTCGACTAGCCTGCGGGATGTATCCTCTCGCACGTGTTTTTACTCGACTAGCCAGCGGGATGTATCCTCTCGCACGTGTTTTTACTCGACTAGCCTGCGGGATGCATCCTCTCGCACGTGTTTTTGCTCGACTAGCCTGCGGGATGCATCCTCTCGCACGTGTTTTTACTCGACTAGCCTGCGGGATGCATCCTCTCGAACGTGTTTTTGCTCGACTAGGCTGCGGGATGCATCCTCTCGCACGTGTTTTTGCTCGACTAGCCATGCGCATCCCAAAAAACCTGCGCATGCGCATCCCAAAAAACCTGCGCATGCGCATCCCAAAAAACCTGCGCATGCGCATCCCACAAAACCTGCGCATACGCATCCCACAAAACCTCGCACGTGTTTTTACTCGACTAGCCGGCGGGATGCATCCTCTCGCACGTGTTTTTACTCGACTAGCCTGCGGGATGTATCCTCTCGCACGTGTTTTTACTCGACTAGCCTGCGGGATGTATCCTCTCGCACGTGTTTTTACTCGACTAGCCTGCGGGATGCATCCTCTCGCACGTGTTTTTACTCGACTAGCCTGCGGGATGCATCCTCTCGCACGTGTTTTTACTCGACTAGCCTGCGGGATGCATCCTCCCGCACGTGTTTTTACTCGACTAGCCGGCGGGATGCATCCTCTCGCACGTGTTTTTACTGGACTAGCCTGCGGAATGTATCCTCTCGCACGTGTTTTTGCTCGACTAGCCATGCGCATCCCAAAAAACCTGCGCATGCGCATCCCAAAAAACCTGCGCATGCGCATCCCACAAAACCTGCGCATACGCATCCCACAAAACCTCGCACGTGTTTTTACTCGACTAGCCGGCGGGATGCATCCTCTCGCACGTGTTTTTACTGGACTAGCCTGCGGGATGCATCCTCTCGCACGTGTTTTTACTCGACTAGCCTGCGGGATGCACCCTCTCGCACGTGTTTTTACTCGACTAGCCTGCGGGATGCATCCTCTCGCACGTGTTTTTACTCGACTAGCCTGCGGGATGCATCCTCTCGCACGTGTTTTTACTCGACTAGCCTGCGGGATGCATCCTCTCGCACGTGTTTTTACTCGACTAGCCTGCGGGATGCACCCTCTCGCACGTGTTTTTACTCGACTAGCCTGCGGGATGCATCCTCTCGCACGTGTTTTTACTCGACTAGCCTGCGGGATGCATCCTCTCGCACGTGTTTTTACTCGACTAGCCTGCGGGATGCATCCTCCCGCACGTGTTTTTACTCGACTAGCCTGCGGGATGCATCCTCTCGCACGTGTTTTTACTCGACTAGCCTGCGGGATGTATCCTCTCGCACGTGTTTTTGCTCGACTAGCCTGCGGGATGCATCCTCTCGCACGTGTTTTTGCTCGACTAGCCATGCGCATCCCAAAAGACCTGCGCATGCGCATCCCAAAAAACCTGCGCCTGCGCATCCCACAAAACCTGCGCATACGCATCCCACAAAACCTCGCACGTGTTTTTACTCGACTAGCCGGCGGGATGCATCCTCTCGCACGTGTTTTTACTCGACTAGCCTGCGGGATGCATCCTCTCGCACGTGTTTTTACTCGACTAGCCTGCGGGATGCATCCTCTCGCACGTGTTTTTACTCGACTAGCCTGCGGGATGCATCGTCTCGCACGTGTTTTTACTCGACTAGCCTGCGGGATGCATCCTCTCGCACGTGTTTTTACTCGACTAGCCTGCGGGATGCATCCTCTCGAACGTGTTTTTGCTCGACTAGGCTGCGGGATGTATCCTCTCGCACGTGTTTTTGCTCGACTAGCCTGCGGGATGCATCCTCTCGCACGTGTTTTTGCTCGACTAGCCTGCGGGATGCATCCTCTCGCACGTGTTTTTGCTCGACTAGCCATGCGCATCCCAAAAAACCTGCGCATGCGCATCCCAAAAAACCTGCGCCTGCGCATCCCACAAAACCTGCGCATACGCATCCCACAAAACCTCGCACGTGTTTTTACTCGACTAGCCGGCGGGATGCATCCTCTCGCACGTGTTTTTACTCGACTAGCCTGCGGGAAGCATCCTCTCGCACGTGTTTTTGCTCGACTAGCCATGCGCATCCCAAAAAACCAGCGCATGCGCATCCCAAAAAACCTGCGCATGCGCATCCCAAAAAACCTGCGCCTGCGCATCCCACATAACCTGCGCATGCGCATCCCAAAAAACCTGCGCATGCGCATCCCACAAAACCGGCGCATGCGCATCCCACAAAACCTGCGCATACGCATCCCACAAAACCTCGCACGTGTTTTTACTCGACTAGCCGGCGGGATGCATCCTCTCGCACGTGTTTTTACTCGACTAGCCTGCGGGATGCATCCTCTCGCACGTGTTTTTACTCGACTAGCCTGCGGGAAGCATCCTCTCGCACGTGTTTTTGCTCGACTAGCCATGCGCATCCCAAAAAACCTGCGCATGCGCATCCCAAAAAACCTGCGCATGCGCATCCCAAAAAACCTGCGCATGCGCATCCCAAAAAACCTGCGCATGCGCATCCCACAAAACCTGCGCATACGCATCCCACAAAACCTCGCACGTGTTTTTACTGGACTAGCCGGCGGGATGCATCCTCTCGCACGTGTTTTTACTCGACTAGCCTGCGGGATGCATCCTCTCGAACGTGTTTTTGCTCGACTAGGCTGCGGGATGTATCCTCTCGCACGTGTTTTTGCTCGACTAGCCTGCGGGATGCATCCTCTCGCACGTGTTTTTGCTCGACTAGCCTGCGGGATGCATCCTCTCGCACGTGTTTTTGCTCGACTAGCCATGCGCATCCCAAAAAACCTGCGCATGCGCATCCCAAAAAACCTGCGCCTGCGCATCCCACAAAACCTGCGCATACGCATCCCACAAAACCTCGCACGTGTTTTTACTCGACTAGCCGGCGGGATGCATCCTCTCGCACGTGTTTTTACTCGACTAGCCTGCGGGAAGCATCCTCTCGCACGTGTTTTTGCTCGACTAGCCATGCGCATCCCAAAAAACCTGCGCATGCGCATCCCAAAAAACCTGCGCATGCGCATCCCAAAAAACCTGCGCATGCGCATCCCAAAAAACCTGCGCATGCGCATCCCACAAAACCTGCGCATACGCATCCCACAAAACCTCGCACGTGTTTTTACTGGACTAGCCGGCGGGATGCAACCTCTCGCACGTGTTTTTACTCGACTAGCCTGCGGGATGCATCCTCTCGAACGTGTTTTTGCTCGACTAGGCTGCGGGATGTATCCTCTCGCACGTGTTTTTGCTCGACTAGCCTGCGGGATGCATCCTCTCGCACGTGTTTTTGCTCGACTAGCCTGCGGGATGCATCCTCTCGCACGTGTTTTTGCTCGACTAGCCATGCGCATCCCAAAAAACCTGCGCATGCGCATCCCAAAAAACCTGCGCCTGCGCATCCCACAAAACCTGCGCATACGCATCCCACAAAACCTCGCACGTGTTTTTACTCGACTAGCCGGCGGGATGCATCCTCTCGCACGTGTTTTAACTCGACTAGCCTGCGGGATGCATCCTCTCGCACGTGTTTTTACTCGACTAGCCTGCGGGATGCATCCTCTCGCACGTGTTTTTACTCGACTAGCCTGCGGGAAGCATCCTCTCGCACGTGTTTTTGCTCAACTAGCCTGCGGGATGCATCCTCTCGCACGTGTTTTTGCTCGACTAGCCATGCGCATCCCAAAAAACCTGCGCATGCGCATCCCAAAAAACCTGCGCATGCGCATCCCACAAAACCGGCGCATGCGCATCCCACAAAACCTGCGCATACGCATCCCACAAAACCTCGCACGTGTTTTTACTCGACTAGCCGGCGGGATGCATCCTCTCGCACGTGTTTTTACTCGACTAGCCTGCGGGAAGCATCCTCTCGCACGTGTTTTTGCTCGACTAGCCATGCGCATCCCAAAAAACCTGCGCATGCGCATCCCACAAAACCGGCGCATGCGCATCCCACAAAACCTGCGCATACGCATCCCACAAAACCTCGCACGTGTTTTTACTCGACTAGCCGGCGGGATGCATCCTCTCGCACGTGTTTTTACTCGACTAGCCTGCGGGATGCATCCTCCCGCACGTGTTTTTACTCGACTAGCCTGCGGGATGCATCCTCTCGCACGTGTTTTTACTCGACTAGCCTGCGGGAAGCATCCTCTTGCACGTGTTTTTGCTCGACTAGCCATGCGCATCCCAAAAAACCTGCGCATACGCATCCCACAAAACCTCGCACGTGTTTTTACTCGACTAGCCGGCGGGATGCATCCTCTCGCACGTGTTTTTACTGGACTAGCCTGCGGGATGCATCCTCTCGCACGTGTTTTTGCTCGACTAGCCATGCGCATCCCAAAAAACCTGCGCATGCGCATCCCAAAAAACCTGCGCATGCGCATCCCACAAAACCTGCGCATACGCATCCCACAAAACCTCGCACGTGTTTTTACTCGACTAGCCGGCGGGATGCATCCTCTCGCACGTGTTTTTACTCGACTAGCCTGCGGGAAGCATCCTCTCGCACGTGTTTTTGCTCGACTAGCCATGCGCATCCCAAAAAACCTGCGCATGCGCATCCCACAAAACCGGCGCATGCGCATCCCACAAAACCTGCGCATTCGCATCCCACAAAACCTCGCACGTGTTTTTACTCGACTAGCCGGCGGGATGCATCCTCTCGCACGTGTTTTTACTCGACTAGCCTGCGGGATGCATCCTCTCGCACGTGTTTTTACTCGACTAGCCTGCGGGATGCATCCTCTCGCACGTGTTTTTACTCGACTAGCCTGCGGGAAGCATCCTCTCGCACGTGTTTTTGCTCGACTAGCCATGCGCATCCCAAAAAACCTGCGCATGCGCATCCCAAAAAACCTGCGCATGCGCATCCCACAAAACCGGCGCATGCGCATCCCACAAAACCTGCGCATACGCATCCCACAAAACCTCGCACGTGTTTTTACTCGACTAGCCGGCGGGATGCATCCTCTCGCACGTGTTTTTACTCGACTAGCCTGCGGGAAGCATCCTCTCGCACGTGTTTTTGCTCGACTAGCCATGCGCATCCCAAAAAACCTGCGCATGCGCATCCCAAAAAACCTGCGCATGCGCATCCCACAAAACCGGCGCATGCGCATCCCACAAAACCTGCGCATACGCATCCCACAAAACCTCGCACGTGTTTTTACTCGACTAGCCGGCGGGATGCATCCTCTCGCACGTGTTTTTACTGGACTAGCCTGCGGGATGCATCCTCTCGCACGTGTTTTTGCTCGACTAGCCATGCGCATCCCAAAAAACCTGCGCATGCGCATCCCAAAAAACCTGCGCATGCGCATCCCACAAAACCTGCGCATACGCATCCCACAAAACCTCGCACGTGTTTTTACTCGACTAGCCGGCGGGATGCATCCTCTCGCACGTGTTTTTACTCGACTAGCCTGCGGGATGTATCCTCTCGCACGTGTTTTTACTCGACTAGCCAGCGGGATGTATCCTCTCGCACGTGTTTTTACTCGACTAGCCTGCGGGATGCATCCTCTCGCACGTGTTTTTGCTCGACTAGCCTGCGGGATGCATCCTCTCGCACGTGTTTTTACTCGACTAGCCTGCGGGATGCATCCTCTCGAACGTGTTTTTGCTCGACTAGGCTGCGGGATGCATCCTCTCGCACGTGTTTTTGCTCGACTAGCCATGCGCATCCCAAAAAACCTGCGCATGCGCATCCCAAAAAACCTGCGCATGCGCATCCCACAAAACCTGCGCATACGCATCCCACAAAACCTCGCACGTGTTTTTACTCGACTAGCCGGCGGGATGCATCCTCTCGCACGTGTTTTTACTCGACTAGCCTGCGGGATGCATCCTCTCGAACGTGTTTTTGCTCGACTAGGCTGCGGGATGTATCCTCTCGCACGTGTTTTTGCTCGACTAGCCTGCGGGATGCATCCTCTCGCACGTGTTTTTGCTCGACTAGCCTGCGGGATGCATCCTCTCGCACGTGTTTTTGCTCGACTAGCCATGCGCATCCCAAAAAACCTGCGCATGCGCATCCCAAAAAACCTGCGCCTGCGCATCCCACAAAACCTGCGCATACGCATCCCACAAAACCTCGCACGTGTTTTTACTCGACTAGCCGGCGGGATGCATCCTCTCGCACGTGTTTTTACTCGACTAGCCTGCGGGATGCATCCTCTCGCACGTGTTTTTACTCGACTAGCCTGCGGGATGCATCCTCTCGCACGTGTTTTTACTCGACTAGCCTGCGGGAAGCATCCTCTCGCACGTGTTTTTGCTCAACTAGCCTGCGGGATGCATCCTCTCGCACGTGTTTTTGCTCGACTAGCTATGCGCATCCCAAAAAACCTGCGCATGCGCATCCCAAAAAACCTGCGCATGCGCATCCCACAAAACCGGCGCATGCGCATCCCACAAAACCTGCGCATACGCATCCCACAAAACCTCGCACGTGTTTTTACTCGACTAGCCGGCGGGATGCATCCTCTCGCACGTGTTTTTGCTCGACTAGCCATGCGCATCCCAAAAAACCTGCGCATGCGCATCCCAAAAAACCTGCGCATGCGCATCCCACAAAACCTGCGCATACGCATCCCACAAAACCTCGCACGTGTTTTTACTCGACTAGCCGGCGGGATGCATCCTCTCGCACTTGTTTTTACTCGACTAGCCAGCGGGATGCATCCTCTCGCACGTGTTTTTGCTCGACTAGCCTGCGGGATGCATCCTCTCGCACGTGTTTTTACTCGACTAGCCTGCGGGATGCATCCTCTCGAACGTGTTTTTGCTCGACTAGGCTGCGGGATGCATCCTCCCGCACGTGTTTTTGCTCGATTAGCCATGCGCATCCCAAAAAACCTGCGCATGCGCATCCCAAAAAACCTGCGCATGCGCATCCCACAAAATCTGCGCATACGCATCCCACAAAACCTCGCACGTGTTTTTACTCGACTAGCCGGCGGGATGCATCCTCTCGCACGTGTTTTTACTCGACTAGCCTGCGGGATGCATCCTCTCGAACGTGTTTTTGCTCGACTAGGCTGCGGGATGTATCCTCTCGCACGTGTTTTTGCTCGACTAGCCTGCGGGATGCATCCTCTCGCACGTGTTTTTGCTCGACTAGCCTGCGGGAAGCATCCTCTCGCACGTGTTTTTGCTCGACTAGCCATGCGCATCCCAAAAAACCTGCGCATGCGCATCCCAAAAAACCTGCGCCTGCGCATCCCACAAAACCTGCGCATACGCATCCCACAAAACCTCGCACGTGTTTTTACTCGACTAGCCGGCGGGATGCATCCTCTCGCACGTGTTTTTACTCGACTAGCCTGCGGGATGCATCCTCTCGCACGTGTTTTTACTCGACCAGCCTGCGGGATGCATCCTCTCGCACGTGTTTTTACTCGACTAGCCTGCGGGAAGCATCCTCTCGCACGTGTTTTTGCTCAACTAGCCTGCGGGATGCATCCTCTCGCACGTGTTTTTGCTCGACTAGCCATGCGCATCCCAAAAAACCTGCGCATGCGCATCCCAAAAAACCTGCGCATGCGCATCCCACAAAACCGGCGCATGCGCATCCCACAAAACCTGCGCATACGCATCCCACAAAACCTCGCACGTGTTTTTACTCGACTAGCCGGCGGGATGCATCCTCTCGCACGTGTTTTTGCTCGACTAGCCATGCGCATCCCAAAAAACCAGCGCATGCGCATCCCAAAAAACCTGCGCATGCGCATCCCAAAAAACCTGCGCCTGCGCATCCCGCAAAACCTGCGCATACGCATCCCACAAAACCTCGCACGTGTTTTTACTCGACTAGCCGGCGGGATGCATCCTCTCGCACGTGTTTTTACTGGACTAGCCTGCGGGATGCATCCTCTCGCACGTGTTTTTGCTCGACTAGCCATGCGCATCCCAAAAAACCAGCGCATGCGCATCCCAAAAAACCTGCGCGTGCGCATCCCAAAAAACCTGCGCCTGCGCATCCCACAAAACCTGCGCATGCGCATCCCACAAAACCTGCGCATACGCATCCCACAAAACCTCGCACGTGTTTTTACTCGACTAGCCGGCGGGATGCATCCTCTCGCACGTGTTTTTACTGGACTAGCCTGCGGGATGCATCCTCTCGCACGTGTTTTTGCTCGACTAGCCATGCGCATCCCAAAAAACCTGCGCATGCGCATCCCAAAAAACCTGCGCATGCGCATCCCACAAAACCTGCGCATACGCATCCCACAAAACCTCGCACGTGTTTTTACTCGACTAGCCTGCGGGATGCATCCTCTCGCACGTGTATTTACTCGACTAGCCTGCGGGAAGCATCCTCTCGCACGTGTTTTTGCTCGACTAGCCATGCGCATCCCAAAAAACCTGCGCATGCGCATCCCAAAAAACCTGCGCATGCGCATCCCACAAAACCGGCGCATGCGCATCCCACAAAACCTGCGCATACGCATCCCACAAAACCTCGCACGTGTTTTTACTCGACTAGCCGGCGGGATGCATCCTCTCGCACGTGTTTTTACTGGACTAGCCTGCGGGATGCATCCTCTCCTACGTGTTTTTACTCGACTAGCCTGCGGGAAGCATCCTCTCGCACGTGTTTTTGCTCAACTAGCCTGCGGGATGCATCCTCTCGCACGTGTTTTTGCTCGACTAGCCATGCGCATCCCAAAAAACCTGCGCATGCGCATCCCAAAAAACCTGCGCATGCGCATCCCACAAAACCGGCGCATGCGCATCCCACAAAACCTGCGCATACGCATCCCACAAAACCTCGCACGTGTTTTTACTCGACTAGCCGGCGGGATGCATCCTCTCGCACGTGTTTTTGCTCGACTAGCCATGCGCATCCCAAAAAACCTGCGCATGCGCATCCCAAAAAACCTGCGCATGCGCATCCCACAAAACCTGCGCATACGCATCCCACAAAACCTCGCACGTGTTTTTACTCGACTAGCCGGCGGGATGCATCCTCTCGCACGTGTTTTTACTCGACTAGCCTGCGGGATGCATCCTCTCGAACGTGTTTTTGCTCGACTAGGCTGCGGGATGCATCCTCTCGCACGTGTTTTTGCTCGACTAGCCATGCGCATCCCAAAAAACCTGCGCATGCGCATCCCAAAAAACCTGCGCATGCGCATCCCACAAAACCTGCGCATACGCATCCCACAAAACCTCGCACGTGTTTTTACTCGACTAGCCGGCGGGATGCATCCTCTCGCACGTGTTTTTACTCGACTAGCCTGCGGGATGCATCCTATCGAACGTGTTTTTGCTCGACTAGGCTGCGGGATGTATCCTCTCGCACGTGTTTTTGCTCGACTAGCCTGCGGGATGCATCCTCTCGCACGTGTTTTTGCTCGACTAGCCTGCGGGATGCATCCTCTCGCACGTATTTTTGCTCGACTAGCCATGCGCATCCCAAAAAACCTGCGCATGCGCATCCCAAAAAACCTGCGCCTGCGCATCCCACAAAACCTGCGCATACGCATCCCACAAAACCTCGCACGTGTTTTTACTCGACTAGCCGGCGGGATGCATCCTCTCGCACGTGTTTTTACTCGACTAGCCTGCGGCATGCATCCTCTCGCACGTGTTTTTACTCGACTAGCCTGCGGGATGCATCCTCTCGCACGTGTTTTTACTCGACTAGCCTGCGGGAAGCATCCTCTCGCACGTGTTTTTGCTCAACTAGCCTGCGGGATGCATCCTCTCGCACGTGTTTTTGCTCGACTAGCCATGCGCATCCCAAAAAACCTGCGCATGCGCATCCCAAAAAACCTGCGCATGCGCATCCCACAAAACCGGCGCATGCGCATCCCACAAAACCTGCGCATACGCATCCCACAAAACCTCGCACGTGTTTTTACTCGACTAGCCGGCGGGATGCATCCTCTCGCACGTGTTTTTGCTCGACTAGCCATGCGCATCCCAAAAAACCTGCGCATGCGCATCCCAAAAAACCTGCGCATGCGCATCCCACAAAACCTGCGCATACGCATCCCACAAAACCTCGCACGTGTTTTTACTCGACTAGCCGGCGGGATGCATCCTCTCGCACGTGTTTTTACTCGACTAGCCTGCGGGATGCATCCTCTCGAACGTGTTTTTGCTCGACTAGGCTGCGGGATGTATCCTCTCGCACGTGTTTTTGCTCGACTAGCCTGCGGGATGCATCCTCTCGCACGTGTTTTTGCTCGACTAGCCTGCGGGATGCATCCTCTCGCACGTGTTTTTGCTCGACTAGCCATGCGCATCCCAAAAAACCTGCGCATGCGCATCCCAAAAAACCTGCGCATGCGCATCCCACAAAACCGGCGCATGCGCATCCCACAAAACCTGCGCATACGCATCCCACAAAACCTCGCACGTGTTTTTACTCGACTAGCCGGCGGGATGCATCCTCTCGCACGTGTTTTTGCTCGACTAGCCATGCGCATCCCAAAAAACCAGCGCATGCGCATCCCAAAAAACCTGCGCATGCGCATCCCAAAAAACCTGCGCCTGCGCATCCCGCAAAACCTGCGCATACGCATCCCACAAAACCTCGCACGTGTTTTTACTCGACTAGCCGGCGGGATGCATCCTCTCGCACGTGTTTTTACTGGACTAGCCTGCGGGATGCATCCTCTCGCACGTGTTTTTGCTCGACTAGCCATGCGCATCCCAAAAAACCAGCGCATGCGCATCCCAAAAAACCTGCGCGTGCGCATCCCAAAAAACCTGCGCCTGCGCATCCCACAAAACCTGCGCATGCGCATCCCACAAAACCTGCGCATACGCATCCCACAAAACCTCGCACGTGTTTTTACTCGACTAGCCGGCGGGATGCATCCTCTCGCACGTGTTTTTACTGGACTAGCCTGCGGGATGCATCCTCTCGCACGTGTTTTTGCTCGACTAGCCATGCGCATCCCAAAAAACCTGCGCATGCGCATCCCAAAAAACCTGCGCATGCGCATCCCACAAAACCTGCGCATACGCATCCCACAAAACCTCGCACGTGTTTTTACTCGACTAGCCTGCGGGATGCATCCTCTCGCACGTGTATTTACTCGACTAGCCTGCGGGAAGCATCCTCTCGCACGTGTTTTTGCTCGACTAGCCATGCGCATCCCAAAAAACCTGCGCATGCGCATCCCAAAAAACCTGCGCATGCGCATCCCACAAAACCGGCGCATGCGCATCCCACAAAACCTGCGCATACGCATCCCACAAAACCTCGCACGTGTTTTTACTCGACTAGCCGGCGGGATGCATCCTCTCGCACGTGTTTTTGCTCGACTAGCCATGCGCATCCCAAAAAACCTGCGCATGCGCATCCCAAAAAACCTGCGCATGCGCATCCCACAAAACCTGCGCATACGCATCCCACAAAACCTCGCACGTGTTTTTACTCGACTAGCCGGCGGGATGCATCCTCTCGCACGTGTTTTTACTCGACTAGCCTGCGGGATGCATCCTCTCGAACGTGTTTTTGCTCGACTAGGCTGCGGGATGCATCCTCTCGCACGTGTTTTTGCTCGACTAGCCATGCGCATCCCAAAAAACCTGCGCATGCGCATCCCAAAAAACCTGCGCATGCGCATCCCACAAAACCTGCGCATACGCATCCCACAAAACCTCGCACGTGTTTTTACTCGACTAGCCGGCGGGATGCATCCTCTCGCACGTGTTTTTACTCGACTAGCCTGCGGGATGCATCCTCTCGAACGTGTTTTTGCTCGACTAGGCTGCGGGATGTATCCTCTCGCACGTGTTTTTGCTCGACTAGCCTGCGGGATGCATCCTCTCGCACGTGTTTTTGCTCGACTAGCCTGCGGGATGCATCCTCTCGCACGTGTTTTTGCTCGACTAGCCATGCGCATCCCAAAAAACCTGCGCATGCGCATCCCAAAAAACCTGCGCATGCGCATCCCACAAAACCGGCGCATGCGCATCCCACAAAACCTGCGCATACGCATCCCACAAAACCTCGCACGTGTTTTTACTCGACTAGCCGGCGGGATGCATCCTCTCGCACGTGTTTTTGCTCGACTAGCCATGCGCATCCCAAAAAACCAGCGCATGCGCATCCCAAAAAACCTGCGCATGCGCATCCCAAAAAACCTGCGCCTGCGCATCCCGCAAAACCTGCGCATACGCATCCCACAAAACCTCGCACGTGTTTTTACTCGACTAGCCGGCGGGATGCATCCTCTCGCACGTGTTTTTACTGGACTAGCCTGCGGGATGCATCCTCTCGCACGTGTTTTTGCTCGACTAGCCATGCGCATCCCAAAAAACCAGCGCATGCGCATCCCAAAAAACCTGCGCGTGCGCATCCCAAAAAACCTGCGCCTGCGCATCCCACAAAACCTGCGCATGCGCATCCCACAAAACCTGCGCATACGCATCCCACAAAACCTCGCACGTGTTTTTACTCGACTAGCCGGCGGGATGCATCCTCTCGCACGTGTTTTTACTGGACTAGCCTGCGGGATGCATCCTCTCGCACGTGTTTTTGCTCGACTAGCCATGCGCATCCCAAAAAACCTGCGCATGCGCATCCCAAAAAACCTGCGCATGCGCATCCCACAAAACCTGCGCATACGCATCCCACAAAACCTCGCACGTGTTTTTACTCGACTAGCCTGCGGGATGCATCCTCTCGCACGTGTATTTACTCGACTAGCCTGCGGGAAGCATCCTCTCGCACGTGTTTTTGCTCGACTAGCCATGCGCATCCCAAAAAACCTGCGCATGCGCATCCCAAAAAACCTGCGCATGCGCATCCCACAAAACCGGCGCATGCGCATCCCACAAAACCTGCGCATACGCATCCCACAAAACCTCGCACGTGTTTTTACTCGACTAGCCGGCGGGATGCATCCTCTCGCACGTGTTTTTACTGGACTAGCCTGCGGGATGCATCCTCTCGCACGTGTTTTTACTCGACTAGCCTGCGGGAAGCATCCTCTCGCACGTGTTTTTGCTCAACTAGCCTGCGGGATGCATCCTCTCGCACGTGTTTTTGCTCGACTAGCCATGCGCATCCCAAAAAACCTGCGCATGCGCATCCCAAAAAACCTGCGCATGCGCATCCCACAAAACCGGCGCATGCGCATCCCACAAAACCTGCGCATACGCATCCCACAAAACCTCGCACGTGTTTTTACTCGACTAGCCGGCGGGATGCATCCTCTCGCACGTGTTTTTGCTCGACTAGCCATGCGCATCCCAAAAAACCTGCGCATGCGCATCCCAAAAAACCTGCGCATGCGCATCCCACAAAACCTGCGCATACGCATCCCACAAAACCTCGCACGTGTTTTTACTCGACTAGCCGGCGGGATGCATCCTCTCGCACGTGTTTTTACTCGACTAGCCTGCGGGATGCATCCTCTCGAACGTGTTTTTGCTCGACTAGGCTGCGGGATGCATCCTCTCGCACGTGTTTTTGCTCGACTAGCCATGCGCATCCCAAAAAACCTGCGCATGCGCATCCCAAAAAACCTGCGCATGCGCATCCCACAAAACCTGCGCATACGCATCCCACAAAACCTCGCACGTGTTTTTACTCGACTAGCCGGCGGGATGCATCCTCTCGCACGTGTTTTTACTCGACTAGCCTGCGGGATGCATCCTCTCGAACGTGTTTTTGCTCGACTAGGCTGCGGGATGTATCCTCTCGCACGTGTTTTTGCTCGACTAGCCTGCGGGATGCATCCTCTCGCACGTGTTTTTGCTCGACTAGCCTGCGGGATGCATCCTCTCGCACGTGTTTTTGCTCGACTAGCCATGCGCATCCCAAAAAACCTGCGCATGCGCATCCCAAAAAACCTGCGCCTGCGCATCCCACAAAACCTGCGCATACGCATCCCACAAAACCTCGCACGTGTTTTTACTCGACTAGCCGGCGGGATGCATCCTCTCGCACGTGTTTTTACTCGACTAGCCTGCGGCATGCATCCTCTCGCACGTGTTTTTACTCGACTAGCCTGCGGGATGCATCCTCTCGCACGTGTTTTTACTCGACTAGCCTGCGGGAAGCATCCTCTCGCACGTGTTTTTGCTCAACTAGCCTGCGGGATGCATCCTCTCGCACGTGTTTTTGCTCGACTAGCCATGCGCATCCCAAAAAACCTGCGCATGCGCATCCCAAAAAACCTGCGCATGCGCATCCCACAAAACCGGCGCATGCGCATCCCACAAAACCTGCGCATACGCATCCCACAAAACCTCGCACGTGTTTTTACTCGACTAGCCGGCGGGATGCATCCTCTCGCACGTGTTTTTGCTCGACTAGCCATGCGCATCCCAAAAAACCTGCGCATGCGCATCCCAAAAAACCTGCGCATGCGCATCCCACAAAACCTGCGCATACGCATCCCACAAAACCTCGCACGTGTTTTTACTCGACTAGCCGGCGGGATGCATCCTCTCGCACGTGTTTTTACTCGACTAGCCAGCGGGATGCATCCTCTCGCACGTGTTTTTGCTCGACTAGCCTGCGGGATGCATCCTCTCGCACGTGTTTTTACTCCACTAGCCTGCGGGATGCATCCTCTCGAACGTGTTTTTGCTCGACTAGGCTGCGGGATGCATCCTCCCGCACGTGTTTTTGCTCGACTAGCCATGTGCATCCCAAAAAACCTGCGCATGCGCATCCCAAAAAACCTGCGCATGCGCATCCCACAAAACCTCGCACGTGTTTTTACTCGACTAGCCGGCGGGATGCATCCTCTCGCACGTGTTTTTACTCGACTAGCCTGCGGGATGCATCCTCTCGAACGTGTTTTTGCTCGACTAGGCTGCGGGATGTATCCTCTCGCACGTGTTTTTGCTCGACTAGCCTGCGGGATGCATCCTCTCGCACGTGTTTTTGCTCGACTAGCCTGCGGGAAGCATCCTCTCGCACGTGTTTTTGCTCGACTAGCCATGCGCATCCCAAAAAACCTGCGCATGCGCATCCCAAAAAACCTGCGCCTGCGCATCCCACAAAACCTGCGCATACGCATCCCACAAAACCTCGCACGTGTTTTTACTCGACTAGCCGGCGGGATGCATCCTCTCGCACGTGTTTTTACTCGACTAGCCTGCGGGATGCATCCTCTCGCACGTGTTTTTACTCGACCAGCCTGCGGGATGCATCCTCTCGCACGTGTTTTTACTCGACTAGCCTGCGGGAAGCATCCTCTCGCACGTGTTTTTGCTCAACTAGCCTGCGGGATGCATCCTCTCGCACGTGTTTTTGCTCGACTAGCCATGCGCATCCCAAAAAACCTGCGCATGCGCATCCCAAAAAACCTGCGCATGCGCATCCCACAAAACCGGCGCATGCGCATCCCACAAAACCTGCGCATACGCATCCCACAAAACCTCGCACGTGTTTTTACTCGACTAGCCGGCGGGATGCATCCTCTCGCACGTGTTTTTGCTCGACTAGCCATGCGCATCCCAAAAAACCAGCGCATGCGCATCCCAAAAAACCTGCGCATCCCACAAAACCTGCGCATGCGCATCCCACAAAACCTGCGCATACGCATCCCACAAAACCTCGCACGTGTTTTTACTCGACTAGCCGGCGGGATGCATCCTCTCGCACGTGTTTTTACTGGACTAGCCTGCGGGATGCATCCTCTCGCACGTGTTTTTGCTCGACTAGCCATGCGCATCCCAAAAAACCTGCGCATGCGCATCCCAAAAAACCTGCGCATGCGCATCCCACAAAACCTGCGCATACGCATCCCACAAAACCTCGCACGTGTTTTTACTCGACTAGCCTGCGGGATGCATCCTCTCGCACGTGTTTTTACTCGACTAGCCTGCGGGAAGCATCCTCTCGCACGTGTTTTTGCTCGACTAGCCATGCGCATCCCAAAAAACCTGCGCATGCGCATCCCAAAAAACCTGCGCATGCGCATCCCACAAAACCGGCGCATGCGCATCCCACAAAACCTGCGCATACGCATCCCACAAAACCTCGCACGTGTTTTTACTCGACTAGCCGGCGGGATGCATCCTCTCGCACGTGTTTTTACTGGACTAGCCTGCGGGATGCATCCTCTCGCACGTGTTTTTACTCGACTAGCCTGCGGGAAGCATCCTCTCGCACGTGTTTTTGCTCAACTAGCCTGCGGGATGCATCCTCTCGCACGTGTTTTTGCTCGACTAGCCATGCGCATCCCAAAAAACCTGCGCATGCGCATCCCAAAAAACCTGCGCATGCGCATCCCACAAAACCGGCGCATGCGCATCCCACAAAACCTGCGCATACGCATCCCACAAAACCTCGCACGTGTTTTTACTCGACTAGCCGGCGGGATGCATCCTCTCGCACGTGTTTTTGCTCGACTAGCCATGCGCATCCCAAAAAACCTGCGCATGCGCATCCCAAAAAACCTGCGCATGCGCATCCCACAAAACCTGCGCATACGCATCCCACAAAACCTCGCACGTGTTTTTACTCGACTAGCCGGCGGGATGCATCCTCTCGCACGTGTTTTTACTCGACTAGCCAGCGGGATGCATCCTCTCGCACGTGTTTTTGCTCGACTAGCCTGCGGGATGCATCCTCTCGCACGTGTTTTTACTCGACTAGCCTGCGGGATGCATCCTCTCGAACGTGTTTTTGCTCGACTAGGCTGCGGGATGCATCCTCTCGCACGTGTTTTTGCTCGACTAGCCATGCGCATCCCAAAAAACCTGCGCATGCGCATCCCACATAACCTGCGCATGCGCATCCCAAAAAACCTGCGCATGCGCATCCCACAAAACCGGCGCATGCGCATCCCACAAAACCTGCGCATACGCATCCCACAAAACCTCGCACGTGTTTTTACTCGACTAGCCGGCGAGATGCATCCTCTCGCACGTGTTTTTACTGGACTAGCCTGCGGGATGCATCCTCTCGCACGTGTTTTTGCTCGACTAGCCATGCGCATCCCAAAAAACCTGCGCATGCGCATCCCAAAAAACCTGCGCATGCGCATCCCACAAAACCTGCACATACGCATCCCACAAAACCTCGCACGTGTTTTTACTCGACTAGCCGGCGGGATGCATCCTCTCGCACGTGTTTTTACTCGACTAGCCTGCGGGAAGCATCCTCTCGCACGTGTTTTTGCTCGACTAGCCATGCGCATCCCAAAAAACCTGCGCATGCGCATCCCACAAAACCGGCGCATGCGCATCCCACAAAACCTGCGCATACGCATCCCACAAAACCTCGCACGTGTTTTTACTCGACTAGCCGGCGGGATGCATCCTCTCGCACGTGTTTTTACTCGACTAGCCTGCGGGATGCATCCTCTCGCACGTGTTTTTACTCGACTAGCCTGCGGGATGCATCCTCTCGCACGTGTTTTTACTCGACTAGCCTGCGGGAAGCATCCTCTCGCACGTGTTTTTGCTCGACTAGCCATGCGCATCCCAAAAAACCTGCGCATGCGCATCCCAAAAAACCTGCGCATGCGCATCCCACAAAACCGGCGCATGCGCATCCCACAAAACCTGCGCATACGCATCCCACAAAACCTCGCACGTGTTTTTACTCGACTAGCCGGCGGGATGCATCCTCTCGCACGTGTTTTTACTCGACTAGCCTGCGGGAAGCATCCTCTCGCACGTGTTTTTGCTCGACTAGCCATGCGCATCCCAAAAAACCTGCGCATGCGCATCCCAAAAAACCTGCGCATGCGCATCCCACAAAACCGGCGCATGCGCATCCCACAAAACCTGCGCATACGCATCCCACAAAACCTCGCACGTGTTTTTACTCGACTAGCCGGCGGGATGCATCCTCTCGCACGTGTTTTTACTGGACTAGCCTGCGGGATGCATCCTCTCGCACGTGTTTTTGCTCGACTAGCCATGCGCATCCCAAAAAACCTGCGCATGCGCATCCCAAAAAACCTGCGCATGCGCATCCCACAAAACCTGCGCATACGCATCCCACAAAACCTCGCACGTGTTTTTACTCGACTAGCCGGCGGGATGCATCCTCTCGCACGTGTTTTTACTCGACTAGCCTGCGGGATGTATCCTCTCGCACGTGTTTTTACTCGACTAGCCAGCGGGATGTATCCTCTCGCACGTGTTTTTACTCGACTAGCCTGCGGGATGCATCCTCTCGCACGTGTTTTTGCTCGACTAGCCTGCGGGATGCATCCTCTCGCACGTGTTTTTACTCGACTAGCCTGCGGGATGCATCCTCTCGAACGTGTTTTTGCTCGACTAGGCTGCGGGATGCATCCTCTCGCACGTGTTTTTGCTCGACTAGCCATGCGCATCCCAAAAAACCTGCGCATGCGCATCCCAAAAAACCTGCGCATGCGCATCCCACAAAACCTGCGCATACGCATCCCACAAAACCTCGCACGTGTTTTTACTCGACTAGCCGGCGGGATGCATCCTCTCGCACGTGTTTTTACTCGACTAGCCTGCGGGATGCATCCTCTCGAACGTGTTTTTGCTCGACTAGGCTGCGGGATGTATCCTCTCGCACGTGTTTTTGCTCGACTAGCCTGCGGGATGCATCCTCTCGCACGTGTTTTTGCTCGACTAGCCTGCGGGATGCATCCTCTCGCACGTGTTTTTGCTCGACTAGCCATGCGCATCCCAAAAAACCTGCGCATGCGCATCCCAAAAAACCTGCGCCTGCGCATCCCACAAAACCTGCGCATACGCATCCCACAAAACCTCGCACGTGTTTTTACTCGACTAGCCGGCGGGATGCATCCTCTCGCACGTGTTTTTACTCGACTAGCCTGCGGGATGCATCCTCTCGCACGTGTTTTTACTCGACTAGCCTGCGGGATGCATCCTCTCGCACGTGTTTTTACTCGACTAGCCTGCGGGAAGCATCCTCTCGCACGTGTTTTTGCTCAACTAGCCTGCGGGATGCATCCTCTCGCACGTGTTTTTGCTCGACTAGCCATGCGCATCCCAAAAAACCTGCGCATGCGCATCCCAAAAAACCTGCGCATGCGCATCCCACAAAACCGGCGCATGCGCATCCCACAAAACCTGCGCATACGCATCCCACAAAACCTCGCACGTGTTTTTACTCGACTAGCCGGCGGGATGCATCCTCTCGCACGTGTTTTTGCTCGACTAGCCATGCGCATCCCAAAAAACCTGCGCATGCGCATCAGAAAAAACCTGCGCATGCGCATCCCACAAAACCTGCGCATACGCATCCCACAAAACCTCGCACGTGTTTTTACTCGACTAGCCGGCGGGATGCATCCTCTCGCACGTGTTTTTACTCGACTAGCCTGCGGGATGCATCCTCTCGAACGTGTTTTTGCTCGACTAGGCTGCGGGATGTATCCTCTCGCACGTGTTTTTGCTCGACTAGCCTGCGGGATGCATCCTCTCGCACGTGTTTTTGCTCGACTAGCCTGCGGGATGCATCCTCTCGCACGTGTTTTTGCTCGACTAGCCATGCGCATCCCAAAAAACCTGCGCATGCGCATCCCAAAAAACCTGCGCATGCGCATCCCACAAAACCGGCGCATGCGCATCCCACAAAACCTGCGCATACGCATCCCACAAAACCTCGCACGTGTTTTTACTCGACTAGCCGGCGGGATGCATCCTCTCGCACGTGTTTTTGCTCGACTAGCCATGCGCATCCCAAAAAACCAGCGCATGCGCATCCCAAAAAACCTGCGCATGCGCATCCCAAAAAACCTGCGCCTGCGCATCCCGCAAAACCTGCGCATACGCATCCCACAAAACCTCGCACGTGTTTTTACTCGACTAGCCGGCGGGATGCATCCTCTCGCACGTGTTTTTACTGGACTAGCCTGCGGGATGCATCCTCTCGCACGTGTTTTTGCTCGACTAGCCATGCGCATCCCAAAAAACCAGCGCATGCGCATCCCAAAAAACCTGCGCGTGCGCATCCCAAAAAACCTGCGCCTGCGCATCCCACAAAACCTGCGCATGCGCATCCCACAAAACCTGCGCATACGCATCCCACAAAACCTCGCACGTGTTTTTACTCGACTAGCCGGCGGGATGCATCCTCTCGCACGTGTTTTTACTGGACTAGCCTGCGGGATGCATCCTCTCGCACGTGTTTTTGCTCGACTAGCCATGCGCATCCCAAAAAACCTGCGCATGCGCATCCCAAAAAACCTGCGCATGCGCATCCCACAAAACCTGCGCATACGCATCCCACAAAACCTCGCACGTGTTTTTACTCGACTAGCCTGCGGGATGCATCCTCTCGCACGTGTATTTACTCGACTAGCCTGCGGGAAGCATCCTCTCGCACGTGTTTTTGCTCGACTAGCCATGCGCATCCCAAAAAACCTGCGCATGCGCATCCCAAAAAACCTGCGCATGCGCATCCCACAAAACCGGCGCATGCGCATCCCACAAAACCTGCGCATACGCATCCCACAAAACCTCGCACGTGTTTTTACTCGACTAGCCGGCGGGATGCATCCTCTCGCACGTGTTTTTACTGGACTAGCCTGCGGGATGCATCCTCTCGCACGTGTTTTTACTCGACTAGCCTGCGGGAAGCATCCTCTCGCACGTGTTTTTGCTCAACTAGCCTGCGGGATGCATCCTCTCGCACGTGTTTTTGCTCGACTAGCCATGCGCATCCCAAAAAACCTGCGCATGCGCATCCCAAAAAACCTGCGCATGCGCATCCCACAAAACCGGCGCATGCGCATCCCACAAAACCTGCGCATACGCATCCCACAAAACCTCGCACGTGTTTTTACTCGACTAGCCGGCGGGATGCATCCTCTCGCACGTGTTTTTGCTCGACTAGCCATGCGCATCCCAAAAAACCTGCGCATGCGCATCCCAAAAAACCTGCGCATGCGCATCCCACAAAACCTGCGCATACGCATCCCACAAAACCTCGCACGTGTTTTTACTCGACTAGCCGGCGGGATGCATCCTCTCGCACGTGTTTTTACTCGACTAGCCTGCGGGATGCATCCTCTCGAACGTGTTTTTGCTCGACTAGGCTGCGGGATGCATCCTCTCGCACGTGTTTTTGCTCGACTAGCCATGCGCATCCCAAAAAACCTGCGCATGCGCATCCCAAAAAACCTGCGCATGCGCATCCCACAAAACCTGCGCATACGCATCCCACAAAACCTCGCACGTGTTTTTACTCGACTAGCCGGCGGGATGCATCCTCTCGCACGTGTTTTTACTCGACTAGCCTGCGGGATGCATCCTCTCGAACGTGTTTTTGCTCGACTAGGCTGCGGGATGTATCCTCTCGCACGTGTTTTTGCTCGACTAGCCTGCGGGATGCATCCTCTCGCACGTGTTTTTGCTCGACTAGCCTGCGGGATGCATCCTCTCGCACGTGTTTTTGCTCGACTAGCCATGCGCATCCCAAAAAACCTGCGCATGCGCATCCCAAAAAACCTGCGCATGCGCATCCCACAAAACCGGCGCATGCGCATCCCACAAAACCTGCGCATACGCATCCCACAAAACCTCGCACGTGTTTTTACTCGACTAGCCGGCGGGATGCATCCTCTCGCACGTGTTTTTGCTCGACTAGCCATGCGCATCCCAAAAAACCAGCGCATGCGCATCCCAAAAAACCTGCGCATGCGCATCCCAAAAAACCTGCGCCTGCGCATCCCGCAAAACCTGCGCATACGCATCCCACAAAACCTCGCACGTGTTTTTACTCGACTAGCCGGCGGGATGCATCCTCTCGCACGTGTTTTTACTGGACTAGCCTGCGGGATGCATCCTCTCGCACGTGTTTTTGCTCGACTAGCCATGCGCATCCCAAAAAACCAGCGCATGCGCATCCCAAAAAACCTGCGCGTGCGCATCCCAAAAAACCTGCGCCTGCGCATCCCACAAAACCTGCGCATGCGCATCCCACAAAACCTGCGCATACGCATCCCACAAAACCTCGCACGTGTTTTTACTCGACTAGCCGGCGGGATGCATCCTCTCGCACGTGTTTTTACTGGACTAGCCTGCGGGATGCATCCTCTCGCACGTGTTTTTGCTCGACTAGCCATGCGCATCCCAAAAAACCTGCGCATGCGCATCCCAAAAAACCTGCGCATGCGCATCCCACAAAACCTGCGCATACGCATCCCACAAAACCTCGCACGTGTTTTTACTCGACTAGCCTGCGGGATGCATCCTCTCGCACGTGTATTTACTCGACTAGCCTGCGGGAAGCATCCTCTCGCACGTGTTTTTGCTCGACTAGCCATGCGCATCCCAAAAAACCTGCGCATGCGCATCCCAAAAAACCTGCGCATGCGCATCCCACAAAACCGGCGCATGCGCATCCCACAAAACCTGCGCATACGCATCCCACAAAACCTCGCACGTGTTTTTACTCGACTAGCCGGCGGGATGCATCCTCTCGCACGTGTTTTTACTGGACTAGCCTGCGGGATGCATCCTCTCGCACGTGTTTTTACTCGACTAGCCTGCGGGAAGCATCCTCTCGCACGTGTTTTTGCTCAACTAGCCTGCGGGATGCATCCTCTCGCACGTGTTTTTGCTCGACTAGCCATGCGCATCCCAAAAAACCTGCGCATGCGCATCCCAAAAAACCTGCGCATGCGCATCCCACAAAACCGGCGCATGCGCATCCCACAAAACCTGCGCATACGCATCCCACAAAACCTCGCACGTGTTTTTACTCGACTAGCCGGCGGGATGCATCCTCTCGCACGTGTTTTTGCTCGACTAGCCATGCGCATCCCAAAAAACCTGCGCATGCGCATCCCAAAAAACCTGCGCATGCGCATCCCACAAAACCTGCGCATACGCATCCCACAAAACCTCGCACGTGTTTTTACTCGACTAGCCGGCGGGATGCATCCTCTCGCACGTGTTTTTACTCGACTAGCCTGCGGGATGCATCCTCTCGAACGTGTTTTTGCTCGACTAGGCTGCGGGATGCATCCTCTCGCACGTGTTTTTGCTCGACTAGCCATGCGCATCCCAAAAAACCTGCGCATGCGCATCCCAAAAAACCTGCGCATGCGCATCCCACAAAACCTGCGCATACGCATCCCACAAAACCTCGCACGTGTTTTTACTCGACTAGCCGGCGGGATGCATCCTCTCGCACGTGTTTTTACTCGACTAGCCTGCGGGATGCATCCTCTCGAACGTGTTTTTGCTCGACTAGGCTGCGGGATGTATCCTCTCGCACGTGTTTTTGCTCGACTAGCCTGCGGGATGCATCCTCTCGCACGTGTTTTTGCTCGACTAGCCTGCGGGATGCATCCTCTCGCACGTGTTTTTGCTCGACTAGCCATGCGCATCCCAAAAAACCTGCGCATGCGCATCCCAAAAAACCTGCGCCTGCGCATCCCACAAAACCTGCGCATACGCATCCCACAAAACCTCGCACGTGTTTTTACTCGACTAGCCGGCGGGATGCATCCTCTCGCACGTGTTTTTACTCGACTAGCCTGCGGCATGCATCCTCTCGCACGTGTTTTTACTCGACTAGCCTGCGGGATGCATCCTCTCGCACGTGTTTTTACTCGACTAGCCTGCGGGAAGCATCCTCTCGCACGTGTTTTTGCTCAACTAGCCTGCGGGATGCATCCTCTCGCACGTGTTTTTGCTCGACTAGCCATGCGCATCCCAAAAAACCTGCGCATGCGCATCCCAAAAAACCTGCGCATGCGCATCCCACAAAACCGGCGCATGCGCATCCCACAAAACCTGCGCATACGCATCCCACAAAACCTCGCACGTGTTTTTACTCGACTAGCCGGCGGGATGCATCCTCTCGCACGTGTTTTTGCTCGACTAGCCATGCGCATCCCAAAAAACCTGCGCATGCGCATCCCAAAAAACCTGCGCATGCGCATCCCACAAAACCTGCGCATACGCATCCCACAAAACCTCGCACGTGTTTTTACTCGACTAGCCGGCGGGATGCATCCTCTCGCACGTGTTTTTACTCGACTAGCCAGCGGGATGCATCCTCTCGCACGTGTTTTTGCTCGACTAGCCTGCGGGATGCATCCTCTCGCACGTGTTTTTACTCCACTAGCCTGCGGGATGCATCCTCTCGAACGTGTTTTTGCTCGACTAGGCTGCGGGATGCATCCTCCCGCACGTGTTTTTGCTCGACTAGCCATGTGCATCCCAAAAAACCTGCGCATGCGCATCCCAAAAAACCTGCGCATGCGCATCCCACAAAACCTCGCACGTGTTTTTACTCGACTAGCCGGCGGGATGCATCCTCTCGCACGTGTTTTTACTCGACTAGCCTGCGGGATGCATCCTCTCGAACGTGTTTTTGCTCGACTAGGCTGCGGGATGTATCCTCTCGCACGTGTTTTTGCTCGACTAGCCTGCGGGATGCATCCTCTCGCACGTGTTTTTGCTCGACTAGCCTGCGGGAAGCATCCTCTCGCACGTGTTTTTGCTCGACTAGCCATGCGCATCCCAAAAAACCTGCGCATGCGCATCCCAAAAAACCTGCGCCTGCGCATCCCACAAAACCTGCGCATACGCATCCCACAAAACCTCGCACGTGTTTTTACTCGACTAGCCGGCGGGATGCATCCTCTCGCACGTGTTTTTACTCGACTAGCCTGCGGGATGCATCCTCTCGCACGTGTTTTTACTCGACTAGCCTGCGGGATGCATCCTCTCGAACGTGTTTTTGCTCGACTAGGCTGCGGGATGTATCCTCTCGCACGTGTTTTTGCTCGACTAGCCTGCGGGATGCATCCTCTCGCACGTGTTTTTGCTCGACTAGCCTGCGGGATGCATCCTCTCGCACGTGTTTTTGCTCGACTAGCCATGCGCATCCCAAAAAACCTGCGCATGCGCATCCCAAAAAACCTGCGCATGCGCATCCCACAAAACCGGCGCATGCGCATCCCACAAAACCTGCGCATACGCATCCCACAAAACCTCGCACGTGTTTTTACTCGACTAGCCGGCGGGATGCATCCTCTCGCACGTGTTTTTGCTCGACTAGCCATGCGCATCCCAAAAAACCAGCGCATGCGCATCCCAAAAAACCTGCGCATGCGCATCCCAAAAAACCTGCGCCTGCGCATCCCGCAAAACCTGCGCATACGCATCCCACAAAACCTCGCACGTGTTTTTACTCGACTAGCCGGCGGGATGCATCCTCTCGCACGTGTTTTTACTGGACTAGCCTGCGGGATGCATCCTCTCGCACGTGTTTTTGCTCGACTAGCCATGCGCATCCCAAAAAACCAGCGCATGCGCATCCCAAAAAACCTGCGCGTGCGCATCCCAAAAAACCTGCGCCTGCGCATCCCACAAAACCTGCGCATGCGCATCCCACAAAACCTGCGCATACGCATCCCACAAAACCTCGCACGTGTTTTTACTCGACTAGCCGGCGGGATGCATCCTCTCGCACGTGTTTTTACTGGACTAGCCTGCGGGATGCATCCTCTCGCACGTGTTTTTGCTCGACTAGCCATGCGCATCCCAAAAAACCTGCGCATGCGCATCCCAAAAAACCTGCGCATGCGCATCCCACAAAACCTGCGCATACGCATCCCACAAAACCTCGCACGTGTTTTTACTCGACTAGCCTGCGGGATGCATCCTCTCGCACGTGTATTTACTCGACTAGCCTGCGGGAAGCATCCTCTCGCACGTGTTTTTGCTCGACTAGCCATGCGCATCCCAAAAAACCTGCGCATGCGCATCCCAAAAAACCTGCGCATGCGCATCCCACAAAACCGGCGCATGCGCATCCCACAAAACCTGCGCATACGCATCCCACAAAACCTCGCACGTGTTTTTACTCGACTAGCCGGCGGGATGCATCCTCTCGCACGTGTTTTTACTGGACTAGCCTGCGGGATGCATCCTCTCGCACGTGTTTTTACTCGACTAGCCTGCGGGAAGCATCCTCTCGCACGTGTTTTTGCTCAACTAGCCTGCGGGATGCATCCTCTCGCACGTGTTTTTGCTCGACTAGCCATGCGCATCCCAAAAAACCTGCGCATGCGCATCCCAAAAAACCTGCGCATGCGCATCCCACAAAACCGGCGCATGCGCATCCCACAAAACCTGCGCATACGCATCCCACAAAACCTCGCACGTGTTTTTACTCGACTAGCCGGCGGGATGCATCCTCTCGCACGTGTTTTTGCTCGACTAGCCATGCGCATCCCAAAAAACCTGCGCATGCGCATCCCAAAAAACCTGCGCATGCGCATCCCACAAAACCTGCGCATACGCATCCCACAAAACCTCGCACGTGTTTTTACTCGACTAGCCGGCGGGATGCATCCTCTCGCACGTGTTTTTACTCGACTAGCCTGCGGGATGCATCCTCTCGAACGTGTTTTTGCTCGACTAGGCTGCGGGATGCATCCTCTCGCACGTGTTTTTGCTCGACTAGCCATGCGCATCCCAAAAAACCTGCGCATGCGCATCCCAAAAAACCTGCGCATGCGCATCCCACAAAACCTGCGCATACGCATCCCACAAAACCTCGCACGTGTTTTTACTCGACTAGCCGGCGGGATGCATCCTCTCGCACGTGTTTTTACTCGACTAGCCTGCGGGATGCATCCTCTCGAACGTGTTTTTGCTCGACTAGGCTGCGGGATGTATCCTCTCGCACGTGTTTTTGCTCGACTAGCCTGCGGGATGCATCCTCTCGCACGTGTTTTTGCTCGACTAGCCTGCGGGATGCATCCTCTCGCACGTGTTTTTGCTCGACTAGCCATGCGCATCCCAAAAAACCTGCGCATGCGCATCCCAAAAAACCTGCGCATGCGCATCCCACAAAACCGGCGCATGCGCATCCCACAAAACCTGCGCATACGCATCCCACAAAACCTCGCACGTGTTTTTACTCGACTAGCCGGCGGGATGCATCCTCTCGCACGTGTTTTTGCTCGACTAGCCATGCGCATCCCAAAAAACCAGCGCATGCGCATCCCAAAAAACCTGCGCATGCGCATCCCAAAAAACCTGCGCCTGCGCATCCCGCAAAACCTGCGCATACGCATCCCACAAAACCTCGCACGTGTTTTTACTCGACTAGCCGGCGGGATGCATCCTCTCGCACGTGTTTTTACTGGACTAGCCTGCGGGATGCATCCTCTCGCACGTGTTTTTGCTCGACTAGCCATGCGCATCCCAAAAAACCAGCGCATGCGCATCCCAAAAAACCTGCGCGTGCGCATCCCAAAAAACCTGCGCCTGCGCATCCCACAAAACCTGCGCATGCGCATCCCACAAAACCTGCGCATACGCATCCCACAAAACCTCGCACGTGTTTTTACTCGACTAGCCGGCGGGATGCATCCTCTCGCACGTGTTTTTACTGGACTAGCCTGCGGGATGCATCCTCTCGCACGTGTTTTTGCTCGACTAGCCATGCGCATCCCAAAAAACCTGCGCATGCGCATCCCAAAAAACCTGCGCATGCGCATCCCACAAAACCTGCGCATACGCATCCCACAAAACCTCGCACGTGTTTTTACTCGACTAGCCTGCGGGATGCATCCTCTCGCACGTGTATTTACTCGACTAGCCTGCGGGAAGCATCCTCTCGCACGTGTTTTTGCTCGACTAGCCATGCGCATCCCAAAAAACCTGCGCATGCGCATCCCAAAAAACCTGCGCATGCGCATCCCACAAAACCGGCGCATGCGCATCCCACAAAACCTGCGCATACGCATCCCACAAAACCTCGCACGTGTTTTTACTCGACTAGCCGGCGGGATGCATCCTCTCGCACGTGTTTTTACTGGACTAGCCTGCGGGATGCATCCTCTCGCACGTGTTTTTACTCGACTAGCCTGCGGGAAGCATCCTCTCGCACGTGTTTTTGCTCAACTAGCCTGCGGGATGCATCCTCTCGCACGTGTTTTTGCTCGACTAGCCATGCGCATCCCAAAAAACCTGCGCATGCGCATCCCAAAAAACCTGCGCATGCGCATCCCACAAAACCGGCGCATGCGCATCCCACAAAACCTGCGCATACGCATCCCACAAAACCTCGCACGTGTTTTTACTCGACTAGCCGGCGGGATGCATCCTCTCGCACGTGTTTTTGCTCGACTAGCCATGCGCATCCCAAAAAACCTGCGCATGCGCATCCCAAAAAACCTGCGCATGCGCATCCCACAAAACCTGCGCATACGCATCCCACAAAACCTCGCACGTGTTTTTACTCGACTAGCCGGCGGGATGCATCCTCTCGCACGTGTTTTTACTCGACTAGCCTGCGGGATGCATCCTCTCGAACGTGTTTTTGCTCGACTAGGCTGCGGGATGCATCCTCTCGCACGTGTTTTTGCTCGACTAGCCATGCGCATCCCAAAAAACCTGCGCATGCGCATCCCAAAAAACCTGCGCATGCGCATCCCACAAAACCTGCGCATACGCATCCCACAAAACCTCGCACGTGTTTTTACTCGACTAGCCGGCGGGATGCATCCTCTCGCACGTGTTTTTACTCGACTAGCCTGCGGGATGCATCCTCTCGAACGTGTTTTTGCTCGACTAGGCTGCGGGATGTATCCTCTCGCACGTGTTTTTGCTCGACTAGCCTGCGGGATGCATCCTCTCGCACGTGTTTTTGCTCGACTAGCCTGCGGGATGCATCCTCTCGCACGTGTTTTTGCTCGACTAGCCATGCGCATCCCAAAAAACCTGCGCATGCGTATCCCAAAAAACCTGCGCCTGCGCATCCCACAAAACCTGCGCATACGCATCCCACAAAACCTCGCACGTGTTTTTACTCGACTAGCCGGCGGGATGCATCCTCTCGCACGTGTTTTTACTCGACTAGCCTGCGGCATGCATCCTCTCGCACGTGTTTTTACTCGACTAGCCTGCGGGATGCATCCTCTCGCACGTGTTTTTACTCGACTAGCCTGCGGGAAGCATCCTCTCGCACGTGTTTTTGCTCAACTAGCCTGCGGGATGCATCCTCTCGCACGTGTTTTTGCTCGACTAGCCATGCGCATCCCAAAAAACCTGCGCATGCGCATCCCAAAAAACCTGCGCATGCGCATCCCACAAAACCGGCGCATGCGCATCCCACAAAACCTGCGCATACGCATCCCACAAAACCTCGCACGTGTTTTTACTCGACTAGCCGGCGGGATGCATCCTCTCGCACGTGTTTTTGCTCGACTAGCCATGCGCATCCCAAAAAACCTGCGCATGCGCATCCCAAAAAACCTGCGCATGCGCATCCCACAAAACCTGCGCATACGCATCCCACAAAACCTCGCACGTGTTTTTACTCGACTAGCCGGCGGGATGCATCCTCTCGCACGTGTTTTTACTCGACTAGCCAGCGGGATGCATCCTCTCGCACGTGTTTTTGCTCGACTAGCCTGCGGGATGCATCCTCTCGCACGTGTTTTTACTCCACTAGCCTGCGGGATGCATCCTCTCGAACGTGTTTTTGCTCGACTAGGCTGCGGGATGCATCCTCCCGCACGTGTTTTTGCTCGACTAGCCATGTGCATCCCAAAAAACCTGCGCATGCGCATCCCAAAAAACCTGCGCATGCGCATCCCACAAAACCTCGCACGTGTTTTTACTCGACTAGCCGGCGGGATGCATCCTCTCGCACGTGTTTTTACTCGACTAGCCTGCGGGATGCATCCTCTCGAACGTGTTTTTGCTCGACTAGGCTGCGGGATGTATCCTCTCGCACGTGTTTTTGCTCGACTAGCCTGCGGGATGCATCCTCTCGCACGTGTTTTTGCTCGACTAGCCTGCGGGAAGCATCCTCTCGCACGTGTTTTTGCTCGACTAGCCATGCGCATCCCAAAAAACCTGCGCCTGCGCATCCCACAAAACCTGCGCATACGCATCCCACAAAACCTCGCACGTGTTTTTACTCGACTAGCCGGCGGGATGCATCCTCTCGCACGTGTTTTTACTCGACTAGCCTGCGGGATGCATCCTCTCGCACGTGTTTTTACTCGACCAGCCTGCGGGATGCATCCTCTCGCACGTGTTTTTACTCGACTAGCCTGCGGGAAGCATCCTCTCGCACGTGTTTTTGCTCAACTAGCCTGCGGGATGCATCCTCTCGCACGTGTTTTTGCTCGACTAGCCATGCGCATCCCAAAAAACCTGCGCATGCGCATCCCAAAAAACCTGCGCATGCGCATCCCACAAAACCGGCGCATGCGCATCCCACAAAACCTGCGCATACGCATCCCACAAAACCTCGCACGTGTTTTTACTCGACTAGCCGGCGGGATGCATCCTCTCGCACGTGTTTTTGCTCGACTAGCCATGCGCATCCCAAAAAACCAGCGCATGCGCATCCCAAAAAACCTGCGCATGCGCATCCCAAAAAACCTGCGCCTGCGCATCCCGCAAAACCTGCGCATACGCATCCCACAAAACCTCGCACGTGTTTTTACTCGACTAGCCGGCGGGATGCATCCTCTCGCACGTGTTTTTACTGGACTAGCCTGCGGGATGCATCCTCTCGCACGTGTTTTTGCTCGACTAGCCATGCGCATCCCAAAAAACCAGCGCATGCGCATCCCAAAAAAACCTGCGCATGCGCATCCAAAAAACCTGCGCCTGCGCATCCCACAAAACCTGCGCATGCGCATCCACAAAACCTGCGCATACGCATCCCACAAAACCTCGCACGTGTTTTTACTCGACTAGCCGGCGGGATGCATCCTCTCGCACGTGTTTTTACTGGACTAGCCTGCGGGATGCATCCTCTCGCACGTGTTTTTGCTCGACTAGCCATGCGCATCCCAAAAAACCTGCGCATGCGCATCCCAAAAAACCTGCGCATGCGCATCCCACAAAACCTGCGCATACGCATCCACAAAACCTCGCACGTGTTTTTACTCGACTAGCCTGCGGGATGCATCCTCTCGCACGTGTTTTTACTCGACTAGCCTGCGGAAGCATCCTCTCGCACGTGTTTTTGCTCGACTAGCCATGCGCATCCCAAAAAACCTGCGCATGCGCATCCCAAAAAACCTGCGCATGCGCATCCCACAAAACCGGCGCATGCGCATCCCACAAAACCTGCGCATACGCATCCCACAAAACCTCGCACGTGTTTTTACTCGACTAGCCGGCGGGATGCATCCTCTCGCACGTGTTTTACTGGACTAGCCTGCGGGATGCATCCTCTCGCACGTGTTTTTACTCGACTAGCCTGCGGGAAGCATCCTCTCGCACGTGTTTTTGCTCAACTAGCCTGCGGGATGCATCCTCTCGCACGTGTTTTTGCTCGACTAGCCATGCGCATCCCAAAAAACCTGCGCATGCGCATCCCAAAAAACCTGCGCATGCGCATCCCACAAAACCGGCGCATGCGCATCCCACAAAACCTGCGCATACGCATCCCACAAAACCTCGCACGTGTTTTTACTCGACTAGCCGGCGGGATGCATCCTCTCGCACGTGTTTTTGCTCGACTAGCCATGCGCATCCCAAAAAACCTGCGCATGCGCATCCCAAAAAACCTGCGCATGCGCATCCCACAAAACCTGCGCATACGCATCCCACAAAACCTCGCACGTGTTTTTACTCGACTAGCCGGCGGGATGCATCCTCTCGCACGTGTTTTTACTCGACTAGCCAGCGGGATGCATCCTCTCGCACGTGTTTTTGCTCGACTAGCCTGCGGGATGCATCCTCTCGCACGTGTTTTTACTCGACTAGCCTGCGGGATGCATCCTCTCGAACGTGTTTTTGCTCGACTAGGCTGCGGGATGCATCCTCTCGCACGTGTTTTTGCTCGACTAGCCATGCGCATCCCAAAAAACCTGCGCATGCGCATCCCACATAACCTGCGCATGCGCATCCCAAAAAACCTGCGCATGCGCATCCCACAAAACCGGCGCATGCGCATCCCACAAAACCTGCGCATACGCATCCCACAAAACCTCGCACGTGTTTTTACTCGACTAGCCGGCGAGATGCATCCTCTCGCACGTGTTTTTACTGGACTAGCCTGCGGGATGCATCCTCTCGCACGTGTTTTTGCTCGACTAGCCATGCGCATCCCAAAAAACCTGCGCATGCGCATCCCAAAAAACCTGCGCATGCGCATCCCACAAAACCTGCACATACGCATCCCACAAAACCTCGCACGTGTTTTTACTCGACTAGCCGGCGGGATGCATCCTCTCGCACGTGTTTTTACTCGACTAGCCTGCGGGAAGCATCCTCTCGCACGTGTTTTTGCTCGACTAGCCATGCGCATCCCAAAAAACCTGCGCATGCGCATCCCACAAAACCGGCGCATGCGCATCCCACAAAACCTGCGCATACGCATCCCACAAAACCTCGCACGTGTTTTTACTCGACTAGCCGGCGGGATGCATCCTCTCGCACGTGTTTTTACTCGACTAGCCTGCGGGATGCATCCTCTCGCACGTGTTTTTACTCGACTAGCCTGCGGGATGCATCCTCTCGCACGTGTTTTTACTCGACTAGCCTGCGGGAAGCATCCTCTCGCACGTGTTTTTGCTCGACTAGCCATGCGCATCCCAAAAAACCTGCGCATGCGCATCCCAAAAAACCTGCGCATGCGCATCCCACAAAACCGGCGCATGCGCATCCCACAAAACCTGCGCATACGCATCCCACAAAACCTCGCACGTGTTTTTACTCGACTAGCCGGCGGGATGCATCCTCTCGCACGTGTTTTTACTCGACTAGCCTGCGGGAAGCATCCTCTCGCACGTGTTTTTGCTCGACTAGCCATGCGCATCCCAAAAAACCTGCGCATGCGCATCCCAAAAAACCTGCGCATGCGCATCCCACAAAACCGGCGCATGCGCATCCCACAAAACCTGCGCATACGCATCCCACAAAACCTCGCACGTGTTTTTACTCGACTAGCCGGCGGGATGCATCCTCTCGCACGTGTTTTTACTGGACTAGCCTGCGGGATGCATCCTCTCGCACGTGTTTTTGCTCGACTAGCCATGCGCATCCCAAAAAACCTGCGCATGCGCATCCCAAAAAACCTGCGCATGCGCATCCCACAAAACCTGCGCATACGCATCCCACAAAACCTCGCACGTGTTTTTACTCGACTAGCCGGCGGGATGCATCCTCTCGCACGTGTTTTTACTCGACTAGCCTGCGGGATGTATCCTCTCGCACGTGTTTTTACTCGACTAGCCAGCGGGATGTATCCTCTCGCACGTGTTTTTACTCGACTAGCCTGCGGGATGCATCCTCTCGCACGTGTTTTTGCTCGACTAGCCTGCGGGATGCATCCTCTCGCACGTGTTTTTACTCGACTAGCCTGCGGGATGCATCCTCTCGAACGTGTTTTTGCTCGACTAGGCTGCGGGATGCATCCTCTCGCACGTGTTTTTGCTCGACTAGCCATGCGCATCCCAAAAAACCTGCGCATGCGCATCCCAAAAAACCTGCGCATGCGCATCCCACAAAACCTGCGCATACGCATCCCACAAAACCTCGCACGTGTTTTTACTCGACTAGCCGGCGGGATGCATCCTCTCGCACGTGTTTTTACTCGACTAGCCTGCGGGATGCATCCTCTCGAACGTGTTTTTGCTCGACTAGGCTGCGGGATGTATCCTCTCGCACGTGTTTTTGCTCGACTAGCCTGCGGGATGCATCCTCTCGCACGTGTTTTTGCTCGACTAGCCTGCGGGATGCATCCTCTCGCACGTGTTTTTGCTCGACTAGCCATGCGCATCCCAAAAAACCTGCGCATGCGCATCCCAAAAAACCTGCGCCTGCGCATCCCACAAAACCTGCGCATACGCATCCCACAAAACCTCGCACGTGTTTTTACTCGACTAGCCGGCGGGATGCATCCTCTCGCACGTGTTTTTACTCGACTAGCCTGCGGGATGCATCCTCTCGCACGTGTTTTTACTCGACTAGCCTGCGGGATGCATCCTCTCGCACGTGTTTTTACTCGACTAGCCTGCGGGAAGCATCCTCTCGCACGTGTTTTTGCTCAACTAGCCTGCGGGATGCATCCTCTCGCACGTGTTTTTGCTCGACTAGCCATGCGCATCCCAAAAAACCTGCGCATGCGCATCCCAAAAAACCTGCGCATGCGCATCCCACAAAACCGGCGCATGCACATCCCACAAAACCTGCGCATACGCATCCCACAAAACCTCGCACGTGTTTTTACTCGACTAGCCTGCGGGATGCATCCTCTCGCACGTGTTTTTACTCGACTAGCCTGCGGGAAGCATCCTCTCGCACGTGTTTTTGCTCGACTAGCCATGCGCATCCCAAAAAACCTGCGCATGCGCATCCCAAAAAACCTGCGCATGCGCATCCCACAAAACCGGCGCATGCGCATCCCACAAAACCTGCGCATACGCATCCCACAAAACCTCGCACGTGTTTTTACTCGACTAGCCGGCGGGATGCATCCTCTCGCACGTGTTTTTACTGGACTAGCCTGCGGGATGCATCCTCTCGCACGTGTTTTTACTCGACTAGCCTGCGGGAAGCATCCTCTCGCACGTGTTTTTGCTCATCTAGCCTGCGGGATGCATCCTCTCGCACGTGTTTTTGCTCGACTAGCCATGCGCATCCCAAAAAACCTGCGCATGCGCATCCCAAAAAACCTGCGCATGCGCATCCCACAAAACCGGCGCATGCGCATCCCACAAAACCTGCGCATGCGCATCCCACAAAACCGGCGCATGCGCATCCCACAAAACCTGCGCATACGCATCCCACAAAACCTCGCACGTGTTTTTACTCGACTAGCCGGCGGGATGCATCCTCTCGCACGTGTTTTTACTCGACTAGCCTGCGGGAAGCATCCTCTCGCACGTGTTTTTGCTCGACTAGCCATGCGCATCCCAAAAAACCTGCGCATGCGCATCCCAAAAAACCTGCGCATGCGCATCCCACAAAACCGGCGCATGCGCATCCCACAAAACCTGCGCATACGCATCCCACAAAACCTCGCACGTGTTTTTACTCGACTAGCCGGCGGGATGCATCCTCTCGCACGTGTTTTTACTGGACTAGCCTGCGGGATGCATCCTCTCGCACGTGTTTTTGCTCGACTAGCCATGCGCATCCCAAAAAACCTGCGCATGCGCATCCCAAAAAACCTGCGCATGCGCATCCCACAAAACCTGCGCATACGCATCCCACAAAACCTCGCACGTGTTTTTACTCGACTAGCCGGCGGGATGCATCCTCTCGCACGTGTTTTTACTCGACTAGCCTGCGGGATGTATCCTCTCGCACGTGTTTTTACTCGACTAGCCAGCGGGATGTATCCTCTCGCACGTGTTTTTACTCGACTAGCCTGCGGGATGCATCCTCTCGCACGTGTTTTTGCTCGACTAGCCTGCGGGATGCATCCTCTCGCACGTGTTTTTACTCGACTAGCCTGCGGGATGCATCCTCTCGAACGTGTTTTTGCTCGACTAGGCTGCGGGATGCATCCTCTCGCACGTGTTTTTGCTCGACTAGCCATGCGCATCCCAAAAAACCTGCGCATGCGCATCCCAAAAAACCTGCGCATGCGCATCCCACAAAACCTGCGCATACGCATCCCACAAAACCTCGCACGTGTTTTTACTCGACTAGCCGGCGGGATGCATCCTCTCGCACGTGTTTTTACTCGACTAGCCTGCGGGATGCATCCTCTCGAACGTGTTTTTGCTCGACTAGGCTGCGGGATGTATCCTCTCGCACGTGTTTTTGCTCGACTAGCCTGCGGGATGCATCCTCTCGCACGTGTTTTTGCTCGACTAGCCTGCGGGATGCATCCTCTCGCACGTGTTTTTGCTCGACTAGCCATGCGCATCCCAAAAAACCTGCGCATGCGCATCCCAAAAAACCTGCGCCTGCGCATCCCACAAAACCTGCGCATACGCATCCCACAAAACCTCGCACGTGTTTTTACTCGACTAGCCGGCGGGATGCATCCTCTCGCACGTGTTTTTACTCGACTAGCCTGCGGGATGCATCCTCTCGCACGTGTTTTTACTCGACTAGCCTGCGGGATGCATCCTCTCGCACGTGTTTTTACTCGACTAGCCTGCGGGAAGCATCCTCTCGCACGTGTTTTTGCTCAACTAGCCTGCGGGATGCATCCTCTCGCACGTGTTTTTGCTCGACTAGCCATGCGCATCCCAAAAAACCTGCGCATGCGCATCCCAAAAAACCTGCGCATGCGCATCCCACAAAACCGGCGCATGCACATCCCACAAAACCTGCGCATACGCATCCCACAAAACCTCGCACGTGTTTTTACTCGACTAGCCGGCGGGATGCATCCTCTCGCACGTGTTTTTGCTCGACTAGCCATGCGCATCCCAAAAAACCTGCGCATGCGCATCCCAAAAAACCTGCGCATGCGCATCCCACAAAACCTGCGCATACGCATCCCACAAAACCTCGCACGTGTTTTTACTCGACTAGCCGGCGGGATGCATCCTCTCGCACGTGTTTTTACTCGACTAGCCAGCGGGATGCATCCTCTCGCACGTGTTTTTGCTCGACTAGCCTGCGGGATGCATCCTCTCGCACGTGTTTTTACTCGACTAGCCTGCGGGATGCATCCTCTCGAACGTGTTTTTGCTCGACTAGGCTGCGGGATGCATCCTCCCGCACGTGTTTTTGCTCGACTAGCCATGCGCATCCCAAAAAACCTGCGCATGCGCATCCCAAAAAACCTGCGCATGCGCATCCCACAAAACCGGCGCATGCGCATCCCACAAAACCTGCGCATACGCATCCCACAAAACCTCGCACGTGTTTTTACTCGACTAGCCGGCGGGATGCATCCTCTCGCACGTGTTTTTGCTCGACTAGCCATGCGCATCCCAAAAAACCAGCGCATGCGCATCCCAAAAAACCTGCGCATGCGCATCCCAAAAAACCTGCGCCTGCGCATCCCGCAAAACCTGCGCATACGCATCCCACAAAACCTCGCACGTGTTTTTACTCGACTAGCCGGCGGGATGCATCCTCTCGCACGTGTTTTTACTGGACTAGCCTGCGGGATGCATCCTCTCGCACGTGTTTTTGCTCGACTAGCCATGCGCATCCCAAAAAACCAGCGCATGCGCATCCCAAAAAACCTGCGCATGCGCATCCCAAAAAACCTGCGCCTGCGCATCCCACAAAACCTGCGCATGCGCATCCCACAAAACCTGCGCATACGCATCCCACAAAACCTCGCACGTGTTTTTACTCGACTAGCCGGCGGGATGCATCCTCTCGCACGTGTTTTTACTGGACTAGCCTGCGGGATGCATCCTCTCGCACGTGTTTTTGCTCGACTAGCCATGCGCATCCCAAAAAACCTGCGCATGCGCATCCCAAAAAACCTGCGCATGCGCATCCCACAAAACCTGCGCATACGCATCCCACAAAACCTCGCACGTGTTTTTACTCGACTAGCCTGCGGGATGCATCCTCTCGCACGTGTTTTTACTCGACTAGCCTGCGGGAAGCATCCTCTCGCACGTGTTTTTGCTCGACTAGCCATGCGCATCCCAAAAAACCTGCGCATGCGCATCCCAAAAAACCTGCGCATGCGCATCCCACAAAACCGGCGCATGCGCATCCCACAAAACCTGCGCATACGCATCCCACAAAACCTCGCACGTGTTTTTACTCGACTAGCCGGCGGGATGCATCCTCTCGCACGTGTTTTTACTGGACTAGCCTGCGGGATGCATCCTCTCGCACGTGTTTTTACTCGACTAGCCTGCGGGAAGCATCCTCTCGCACGTGTTTTTGCTCAACTAGCCTGCGGGATGCATCCTCTCGCACGTGTTATTGCTCGACTAGCCATGCGCATCCCAAAAAACCTGCGCATGCGCATCCCAAAAAACCTGCGCATGCGCATCCCACAAAACCGGCGCATGCGCATCCCACAAAACCTGCGCATACGCATCCCACAAAACCTCGCACGTGTTTTTACTCGACTAGCCGGCGGGATGCATCCTCTCGCACGTGTTTTTGCTCGACTAGCCATGCGCATCCCAAAAAACCTGCGCATGCGCATCCCAAAAAACCTGCGCATGCGCATCCCACAAAACCTGCGCATACGCATCCCACAAAACCTCGCACGTGTTTTTACTCGACTAGCCGGCGGGATGCATCCTCTCGCACGTGTTTTTACTCGACTAGCCAGCGGGATGCATCCTCTCGCACGTGTTTTTGCTCGACTAGCCTGCGGGATGCATCCTCTCGCACGTGTTTTTACTCGACTAGCCTGCGGGATGCATCCTCTCGAACGTGTTTTTGCTCGACTAGGCTGCGGGATGCATCCTCTCGCACGTGTTTTTGCTCGACTAGCCATGCGCATCCCAAAAAACCTGCGCATGCGCATCCCAAAAAACCTGCGCATGCGCATCCCACAAAACCTGCGCATACGCATCCCACAAAACCTCGCACGTGTTTTTACTCGACTAGCCGGCGGGATGCATCCTCTCGCACGTGTTTTTACTCGACTAGCCTGCGGGATGCATCCTCTCGCACGTGTTTTTACTCGACTAGCCTGCGGGATGCATCCTCTCGCACGTGTTTTTACTCGACTAGCCTGCGGGAAGCATCCTCTCGCACGTGTTTTTGCTCGACTAGCCATGCGCATCCCAAAAAACCTGCGCATGCGCATCCCAAAAAACCTGCGCATGCGCATCCCACAAAACCGGCGCATGCGCATCCCACAAAACCTGCGCATACGCATCCCACAAAACCTCGCACGTGTTTTTACTCGACTAGCCGGCGGGATGCATCCTCTCGCACGTGTTTTTACTCGACTAGCCTGCGGGAAGCATCCTCTCGCACGTGTTTTTGCTCGACTAGCCATGCGCATCCCAAAAAACCTGCGCATGCGCATCCCAAAAAACCTGCGCATGCGCATCCCACAAAACCGGCGCATGCGCATCCCACAAAACCTGCGCATACGCATCCCACAAAACCTCGCACGTGTTTTTACTCGACTAGCCGGCGGGATGCATCCTCTCGCACGTGTTTTTACTGGACTAGCCTGCGGGATGCATCCTCTCGCACGTGTTTTTGCTCGACTAGCCATGCGCATCCCAAAAAACCTGCGCATGCGCATCCCAAAAAACCTGCGCATGCGCATCCCACAAAACCTGCGCATACGCATCCCACAAAACCTCGCACGTGTTTTTACTCGACTAGCCGGCGGGATGCATCCTCTCGCACGTGTTTTTACTCGACTAGCCTGCGGGATGTATCCTCTCGCACGTGTTTTTACTCGACTAGCCAGCGGGATGTATCCTCTCGCACGTGTTTTTACTCGACTAGCCTGCGGGATGCATCCTCTCGCACGTGTTTTTGCTCGACTAGCCTGCGGGATGCATCCTCTCGCACGTGTTTTTACTCGACTAGCCTGCGGGATGCATCCTCTCGAACGTGTTTTTGCTCGACTAGGCTGCGGGATGCATCCTCTCGCACGTGTTTTTACTGGACTAGCCTGCGGGATGCATCCTCTCGCACGTGTTTTTACTCGACTAGCCTGCGGGAAGCATCCTCTCGCACGTGTTTTTGCTCAACTAGCCTGCGGGATGCATCCTCTCGCACGTGTTATTGCTCGACTAGCCATGCGCATCCCAAAAAACCTGCGCATGCGCATCCCAAAAAACCTGCGCATGCGCATCCCACAAAACCGGCGCATGCGCATCCCACAAAACCTGCGCATACGCATCCCACAAAACCTCGCACGTGTTTTTACTCGACTAGCCGGCGGGATGCATCCTCTCGCACGTGTTTTTGCTCGACTAGCCATGCGCATCCCAAAAAACCTGCGCATGCGCATCCCAAAAAACCTGCGCATGCGCATCCCACAAAACCTGCGCATACGCATCCCACAAAACCTCGCACGTGTTTTTACTCGACTAGCCGGCGGGATGCATCCTCTCGCACGTGTTTTTACTCGACTAGCCAGCGGGATGCATCCTCTCGCACGTGTTTTTGCTCGACTAGCCTGCGGGATGCATCCTCTCGCACGTGTTTTTACTCGACTAGCCTGCGGGATGCATCCTCTCGAACGTGTTTTTGCTCGACTAGGCTGCGGGATGCATCCTCTCGCACGTGTTTTTGCTCGACTAGCCATGCGCATCCCAAAAAACCTGCGCATGCGCATCCCAAAAAACCTGCGCATGCGCATCCCAAAAAACCTGCGCATGCGCATCCCACAAAACCTGCGCATACGCATCCCACAAAACCTCGCACGTGTTTTTACTCGACTAGCCGGCGGGATGCATCCTCTCGCACGTGTTTTTACTGGACTAGCCTGCGGGATGCATCCTCTCGCACGTGTTTTTGCTCGACTAGCCATGCGCATCCCAAAAAACCTGCGCATGCGCATCCCAAAAAACCTGCGCATGCGCATCCCACAAAACCTGCGCATACGCATCCCACAAAACCTCGCACGTGTTTTTACTCGACTAGCCGGCGGGATGCATCCTCTCGCACGTGTTTTTACTCGACTAGCCTGCGGGATGTATCCTCTCGCACGTGTTTTTACTCGACTAGCCAGCGGGATGTATCCTCTCGCACGTGTTTTTACTCGACTAGCCTGCGGGATGCATCCTCTCGCACGTGTTTTTGCTCGACTAGCCTGCGGGATGCATCCTCTCGCACGTGTTTTTACTCGACTAGCCTGCGGGATGCATCCTCTCGAACGTGTTTTTGCTCGACTAGGCTGCGGGATGCATCCTCTCGCACGTGTTTTTACTGGACTAGCCTGCGGGATGCATCCTCTCGCACGTGTTTTTACTCGACTAGCCTGCGGGAAGCATCCTCTCGCACGTGTTTTTGCTCAACTAGCCTGCGGGATGCATCCTCTCGCACGTGTTATTGCTCGACTAGCCATGCGCATCCCAAAAAACCTGCGCATGCGCATCCCAAAAAACCTGCGCATGCGCATCCCACAAAACCGGCGCATGCGCATCCCACAAAACCTGCGCATACGCATCCCACAAAACCTCGCACGTGTTTTTACTCGACTAGCCGGCGGGATGCATCCTCTCGCACGTGTTTTTGCTCGACTAGCCATGCGCATCCCAAAAAACCTGCGCATGCGCATCCCAAAAAACCTGCGCATGCGCATCCCACAAAACCTGCGCATACGCATCCCACAAAACCTCGCACGTGTTTTTACTCGACTAGCCGGCGGGATGCATCCTCTCGCACGTGTTTTTACTCGACTAGCCAGCGGGATGCATCCTCTCGCACGTGTTTTTGCTCGACTAGCCTGCGGGATGCATCCTCTCGCACGTGTTTTTACTCGACTAGCCTGCGGGATGCATCCTCTCGAACGTGTTTTTGCTCGACTAGGCTGCGGGATGCATCCTCTCGCACGTGTTTTTGCTCGACTAGCCATGCGCATCCCAAAAAACCTGCGCATGCGCATCCCAAAAAACCTGCGCATGCGCATCCCACAAAACCTGCGCATACGCATCCCACAAAACCTCGCACGTGTTTTTACTCGACTAGCCGGCGGGATGCATCCTCTCGCACGTGTTTTTACTCGACTAGCCTGCGGGATGCATCCTCTCGAACGTGTTTTTGCTCGACTAGCCATGCGCATCCCAAAAAACCTGCGCATGCGCATCCCAAAAAACCTGCGCCTGCGCATCCCACAAAACCTGCGCATACGCATCCCACAAAACCTCGCACGTGTTTTTACTCGACTAGCCGGCGGGATGCATCCTCTCGCACGTGTTTTTACTCGACTAGCCTGCGGGATGCATCCTCTCGCACGTGTTTTTACTCGACTAGCCTGCGGGATGCATCCTCTCGCACGTGTTTTTACTCGACTAGCCTGCGGCAAGCATCCTCTCGCACGTGTTTTTGCTCAACTAGCCTGCGGGATGCATCCTCTCGCACGTGTTTTTGCTCGACTAGCCATGCGCATCCCAAAAAACCTGCGCATGCGCATCCCAAAAAACCTGCGCATGCGCATCCCACAAAACCGGCGCATGCGCATCCCACAAAACCTGCGCATACGCATCCCACAAAACCTCGCACGTGTTTTTACTCGACTAGCCGGCGGGATGCATCCTCTCGCACGTGTTTTTGCTCGACTAGCCATGCGCATCCCAAAAAACCAGCGCATGCGCATCCCAAAAAACCTGCGCATGCGCATCCCAAAAAACCTGCGCCTGCGCATCCCAAAAAACCTGCGCATGCGCATCCCAAAAAACCTGCGCCTGCGCATCCCACAAAACCTGCGCATGCGCATCCCACAAAACCTGCGCATACGCATCCCACAAAACCTCGCACGTGTTTTTACTCGACTAGCCGGCGGGATGCATCCTCTCGCACGTGTTTTTACTGGACTAGCCTGCGGGATGCATCCTCTCGCACGTGTTTTTGCTCGACTAGCCATGCGCATCCCAAAAAACCTGCGCATGCGCATCCCAAAAAACCTGCGCATGCGCATCCCACAAAACCTGCGCATACGCATCCCACAAAACCTCGCACGTGTTTTTACTCGACTAGCCTGCGGGATGCATCCTCTCGCACGTGTTTTTACTCGACTAGCCTGCGGGAAGCATCCTCTCGCACGTGTTTTTGCTCGACTAGCCATGCGCATCCCAAAAAACCTGCGCATGCGCATCCCAAAAAACCTGCGCATGCGCATCCCACAAAACCGGCGCATACGCATCCCACAAAACCTCGCACGTGTTTTTACTCGACTAGCCGGCGGGATGCATCCTCTCGCACGTGTTTTTACTGGACTAGCCTGCGGGATGCATCCTCTCGCACGTGTTTTTGCTCGACTAGCCATGCGCATCCCAAAAAACCTGCGCATGCGCATCCCAAAAAACCTGCGCATGCGCATCCCACAAAACCTGCGCATGCGCATCCCACAAAACCTGCGCATACGCATCCCACAAAACCTCGCACGTGTTTTTACTCGACTAGCCGGCGGGATGCATCCTCTCGCACGTGTTTTTGCTCGACTAGCCATGCGCATCCCAAAAAACCTGCGCATGCGCATCCCAAAAAACCTGCGCATGCGCATCCCACAAAACCGGCGCATGCGCATCCCACAAAACCTGCGCATACGCATCCCACAAAACCTCGCACGTGTTTTTACTCGACTAGCCGGCGGGATGCATCCTCTCGCACGTGTTTTTACTGGACTAGCCTGCGGGATGCATCCTCTCGCACGTGTTTTTGCTCGACTAGCCATGCGCATCCCAAAAAACCTGCGCATGCGCATCCCAAAAAACCTGCGCATGCGCATCCCAAAAAACCTGCGCATGCGCATCCCACAAAACCTGCGCATGCGCATCCCACAAAACCTGCGCATACGCATCCCACAAAACCTCGCACGTGTTTTTACTCGACTAGCCTGCGGGAAGCATCCTCTCGCACGTGTTTTTGCTCGACTAGCCATGCGCATCCCAAAAAACCTGCGCATGCGCATCCCAAAAAACCTGCGCATGCGCATCCCACAAAACCGGCGCATGCGCATCCCACAAAACCTGCGCATACGCATCCCACAAAACCTCGCACGTGTTTTTACTCGACTAGCCGGCGGGATGCATCCTCTCGCACGTGTTTTTACTGGACTAGCCTGCGGGATGCATCCTCTCGCACGTGTTTTTGCTCGACTAGCCATGCGCATCCCAAAAAACCTGCGCATGCGCATCCCAAAAAACCTGCGCATGCGCATCCCACAAAACCTGCGCATACGCATCCCACAAAACCTCGCACGTGTTTTTACTCGACTAGCCGGCGGGATGCATCCTCTCGCACGTGTTTTTACTCGACTAGCCTGCGGGATGTATCCTCTCGCACGTGTTTTTACTCGACTAGCCAGCGGGATGTATCCTCTCGCACGTGTTTTTACTCGACTAGCCTGCGGGATGCATCCTCTCGCACGTGTTTTTGCTCGACTAGCCTGCGGGATGCATCCTCTCGCACGTGTTTTTACTCGACTAGCCTGCGGGATGCATCCTCTCGAACGTGTTTTTGCTCGACTAGGCTGCGGGATGCATCCTCTCGCACGTGTTTTTGCTCGACTAGCCATGCGCATCCCAAAAAACCTGCGCATGCGCATCCCAAAAAACCTGCGCATGCGCATCCCACAAAACCTGCGCATACGCATCCCACAAAACCTCGCACGTGTTTTTACTCGACTAGCCGGCGGGATGCATCCTCTCGCACGTGTTTTTACCGACTAGCCTGCGGGATGCATCCTCTCGAACGTGTTTTTGCTCGACTAGGCTGCGGGATGTATCCTCTCGCACGTGTTTTTGCTCGACTAGCCTGCGGGATGCATCCTCTCGCACGTGTTTTTGCTCGACTAGCCTGCGGGATGCATCCTCTCGCACGTGTTTTTGCTCGACTAGCCATGCGCATCCCAAAAAACCTGCGCATGCGCATCCCAAAAAACCTGCGCCTGCGCATCCCACAAAACCTGCGCATACGCATCCCACAAAACCTCGCACGTGTTTTTACTCGACTAGCCGGCGGGATGCATCCTCTCGCACGTGTTTTTACTCGACTAGCCTGCGGGATGCATCCTCTCGCACGTGTTTTTACTCGACTAGCCTGCGGGATGCATCCTCTCGCACGTGTTTTTACTCGACTAGCCTGCGGGAAGCATCCTCTCGCATGTGTTTTTGCTCAACTAGCCTGCGGGATGCATCCTCTCGCACGTGTTTTTGCTCGACTAGCCATGCGCATCCCAAAAAACCTGCGCATGCGCATCCCAAAAAACCTGCGCATGCGCATCCCACAAAACCGGCGCATGCGCATCCCACAAAACCTGCGCATACGCATCCCACAAAACCTCGCACGTGTTTTTACTCGACTAGCCGGCGGGATGCATCCTCTCGCACGTGTTTTTGCTCGACTAGCCATGCGCATCCCAAAAAACCTGCGCATGCGCATCCCAAAAAACCTGCGCATGCGCATCCCACAAAACCTGCGCATACGCATCCCATAAAACCTCGCACGTGTTTTTACTCGACTAGCCGGCGGGATGCATCCTCTCGCACGTGTTTTTACTCGACTAGCCAGCGGGATGCATCCTCTCGCACGTGTTTTTGCACGACTAGCCTGCGGGATGCATCCTCTCGCACGTGTTTTTACTCGACTAGCCTGCGGGATGCATCCTCTCGAACGTGTTTTTGCTCGACTAGGCTGCGGGATGCATCCTCCCGCACGTGTTTTTGCTCGACTAGCCATGCGCATCCCAAAAAACCTGCGCATGCGCATCCCAAAAAACCTGCGCATGCGCATCCCACAAAACCTGCGCATACGCATCCCACAAAACCTCGCACGTGTTTTTACTCGACTAGCCGGCGGGATGCATCCTCTCGCACGTGTTTTTACTCGACTAGCCTGCGGGATGCATCCTCTCGAACGTGTTTTTGCTCGACTAGGCTGCGGGATGTATCCTCTCGCACGTGTTTTTGCTCGACTAGCCTGCGGGATGCATCCTCTCGCACGTGTTTTTGCTCGACTAGCCTGCGGGATGCATCCTCTCGCACGTGTTTTTGCTCGACTAGCCATGCGCATCCCAAAAAACCTGCGCATGCGCATCCCAAAAAACCTGCGCCTGCGCATCCCACAAAACCTGCGCATACGCATCCCACAAAACCTCGCACGTGTTTTTACTCGACTAGCCGGCGGGATGCATCCTCTCGCACGTGTTTTTACTCGACTAGCCTGCGGGATGCATCCTCTCGCACGTGTTTTTACTCGACTAGCCTGCGGGATGCATCCTCTCGCACGTGTTTTTACTCGACTAGCCTGCGGGAAGCATCCTCTCGCACGTGTTTTTGCTCAACTAGCCTGCGGGATGCATCCTCTCGCACGTGTTTTTGCTCGACTAGCCATGCGCATCCCAAAAAACCTGCGCATGCGCATCCCACAAAACCTGCGCATGCGCATCCCACAAAACCGGCGCATGCGCATCCCTCAAAACCTGCGCATACGCATCCCACAAAACCTCGCACGTGTTTTTACTCGACTAGCCGGCGGGATGCATCCTCTCGCACGTGTTTTTACTGGACTAGCCTGCGGGATGCATCCTCTCGCACGTGTTTTTGCTCGACTAGCCATGCGCATCCCAAAAAACCAGCGCATGCGCATCCCAAAAAACCTGCGCATGCGCATCCCAAAAAACCTGCGCCTGCGCATCCCACAAAACCTGCGCATGCGCATCCCACAAAACCTGCGCATACGCATCCCACAAAACCTCGCACGTGTTTTTACTCGACTAGCCGGCGGGATGCATCCTCTCGCACGTGTTTTTACTGGACTAGCCTGCGGGATGCATCCTCTCGCACGTGTTTTTGCTCGACTAGCCATGCGCATCCCAAAAAACCTGCGCATGCGCATCCCAAAAAACCTGCGCATGCGCATCCCAAAAAACCTGCGCCTGCGCATCCCACAAAACCTGCGCATACGCATCCCACAAAACCTCGCACGTGTTTTTACTCGACTAGCCGGCGGGATGCATCCTCTCGCACGTGTTTTTACTGGACTAGCCTGCGGGATGCATCCTCTCGCACGTGTTTTTGCTCGACTAGCCATGCGCATCCCAAAAAACCAGCGCATGCGCATCCCAAAAAACCTGCGCATGCGCATCCCAAAAAACCTGCGCCTGCGCATCCCACAAAACCTGCGCATGCGCATCCCACAAAACCTGCGCATACGCATCCCACAAAACCTCGCACGTGTTTTTACTCGACTAGCCGGCGGGATGCATCCTCTCGCACGTGTTTTTACTGGACTAGCCTGCGGGATGCATCCTCTCGCACGTGTTTTTGCTCGACTAGCCATGCGCATCCCAAAAAACCTGCGCATGCGCATCCCAAAAAACCTGCGCATGCGCATCCCACAAAACCTGCGCTTACGCATCCCACAAAACCTCGCACGTGTTTTTACTCGACTAGCCTGCGGGATGCATCCTCTCGCACGTGTTTTTACTCGACTAGCCTGCGGGAAGCATCCTCTCGCACGTGTTTTTGCTCGACTAGCCATGCGCATCCCAAAAAACCTGCGCATGCGCATCCCAAAAAACCTGCGCATGCGCATCCCACAAAACCGGCGCATGCGCATCCCACAAAACCTGCGCATACGCATCCCACAAAACCTCGCACGTGTTTTTACTCGACTAGCCGGCGGGATGCATCCTCTCGCACGTGTTTTTACTGGACTAGCCTGCGGGATGCATCCTCTCGCACGTGTTTTTGCTCGACTAGCCATGCGCATCCCAAAAAACCTGCGCATGCGCATCCCAAAAAACCTGCGCATGCGCATCCCACAAAACCTGCGCATACGCATCCCACAAAACCTCGCACGTGTTTTTACTCGACTAGCCGGCGGGATGCATCCTCTCGCACGTGTTTTTACTCGACTAGCCTGCGGGAAGCATCCTCTCGCACGTGTTTTTGCTCGACTAACCATGCGCATCCCAAAAAACCTGCGCATGCGTATCCCAAAAAACCTGCGCATGCGCATCCCACAAAACCGGCGCATGCGCATCCCACAAAACCTGCGCATACGCATCCCACAAAACCTCGCACGTGTTTTTACTCGACTAGCCGGCGGGATGCATCCTCTCGCACGTGTTTTTACTCGACTAGCCTGCGGGATGCATCCTCTCGCACGTGTTTTTACTCGACTAGCCTGCGGGATGCATCCTCTCGCACGTGTTTTTACTCGACTAGCCTGCGGGAAGCATCCTCTCGCACGTGTTTTTGCTCAACTAGCCTGCGGGATGCATCCTCTCGCACGTGTTTTTGCTCGACTAGCCATGCGCATCCCAAAAAACCTGCGCATGCGCATCCCACAAAACCTGCGCATGCGCATCCCACAAAACCGGCGCATGCGCATCCCTCAAAACCTGCGCATACGCATCCCACAAAACCTCGCACGTGTTTTTACTCGACTAGCCGGCGGGATGCATCCTCTCGCACGTGTTTTTACTGGACTAGCCTGCGGGATGCATCCTCTCGCACGTGTTTTTGCTCGACTAGCCATGCGCATCCCAAAAAACCAGCGCATGCGCATCCCAAAAAACCTGCGCATGCGCATCCCAAAAAACCTGCGCCTGCGCATCCCACAAAACCTGCGCATGCGCATCCCACAAAACCTGCGCATACGCATCCCACAAAACCTCGCACGTGTTTTTACTCGACTAGCCGGCGGGATGCATCCTCTCGCACGTGTTTTTACTGGACTAGCCTGCGGGATGCATCCTCTCGCACGTGTTTTTGCTCGACTAGCCATGCGCATCCCAAAAAACCTGCGCATGCGCATCCCAAAAAACCTGCGCATGCGCATCCCAAAAAACCTGCGCCTGCGCATCCCACAAAACCTGCGCATACGCATCCCACAAAACCTCGCACGTGTTTTTACTCGACTAGCCGGCGGGATGCATCCTCTCGCACGTGTTTTTACTGGACTAGCCTGCGGGATGCATCCTCTCGCACGTGTTTTTGCTCGACTAGCCATGCGCATCCCAAAAAACCAGCGCATGCGCATCCCAAAAAACCTGCGCATGCGCATCCCAAAAAACCTGCGCCTGCGCATCCCACAAAACCTGCGCATGCGCATCCCACAAAACCTGCGCATACGCATCCCACAAAACCTCGCACGTGTTTTTACTCGACTAGCCGGCGGGATGCATCCTCTCGCACGTGTTTTTACTGGACTAGCCTGCGGGATGCATCCTCTCGCACGTGTTTTTGCTCGACTAGCCATGCGCATCCCAAAAAACCTGCGCATGCGCATCCCAAAAAACCTGCGCATGCGCATCCCACAAAACCTGCGCTTACGCATCCCACAAAACCTCGCACGTGTTTTTACTCGACTAGCCTGCGGGATGCATCCTCTCGCACGTGTTTTTACTCGACTAGCCTGCGGGAAGCATCCTCTCGCACGTGTTTTTGCTCGACTAGCCATGCGCATCCCAAAAAACCTGCGCATGCGCATCCCAAAAAACCTGCGCATGCGCATCCCACAAAACCGGCGCATGCGCATCCCACAAAACCTGCGCATACGCATCCCACAAAACCTCGCACGTGTTTTTACTCGACTAGCCGGCGGGATGCATCCTCTCGCACGTGTTTTTACTGGACTAGCCTGCGGGATGCATCCTCTCGCACGTGTTTTTGCTCGACTAGCCATGCGCATCCCAAAAAACCTGCGCATGCGCATCCCAAAAAACCTGCGCATGCGCATCCCACAAAACCTGCGCATACGCATCCCACAAAACCTCGCACGTGTTTTTACTCGACTAGCCGGCGGGATGCATCCTCTCGCACGTGTTTTTACTCGACTAGCCTGCGGGAAGCATCCTCTCGCACGTGTTTTTGCTCGACTAACCATGCGCATCCCAAAAAACCTGCGCATGCGTATCCCAAAAAACCTGCGCATGCGCATCCCACAAAACCGGCGCATGCGCATCCCACAAAACCTGCGCATACGCATCCCACAAAACCTCGCACGTGTTTTTACTCGACTAGCCGGCGGGATGCATCCTCTCGCACGTGTTTTTACTCGACTAGCCTGCGGGATGCATCCTCTCGCACGTGTTTTTACTCGACTAGCCTGCGGGATGCATCCTCTCGCACGTGTTTTTACTCGACTAGCCTGCGGGAAGCATCCTCTCGCACGTGTTTTTGCTCGACTAGCCATGCGCATCCCAAAAAACCTGCGCATGCGCATCCCAAAAAACCTGCGCATGCGCATCCCACAAAACCTGCGCATACGCATCCCACAAAACCTCGCACGTGTTTTTACTCGACTAGCCGGCGGGATGCATCCTCTCGCACGTGTTTTTACTCGACTAGCCTGCGGGATGCATCCTCTCGAACGTGTTTTTGCTCGACTAGGCTGCGGGATGTATCCTCTCGCACGTGTTTTTGCTCGACTAGCCTGCGGGATGCATCCTCTCGCACGTGTTTTTGCTCGACTAGCCTGCGGGATGCATCCTCTCGCACGTGTTTTTGCTCGACTAGCCATGCGCATCCCAAAAAACCTGCGCATGCGCATCCCAAAAAACCTGCGCCTGCGCATCCCACAAAACCTGCGCATACGCATCCCACAAAACCTCGCACGTGTTTTTACTCGACTAGCCGGCGGGATGCATCCTCTCGCACGTGTTTTTACTCGACTAGCCTGCGGGATGCATCCTCTCGCACGTGTTTTTACTCGACTAGCCTGCGGGATGCATCCTCTCGCACGTGTTTTTACTCGACTAGCCTGCGGGAAGCATCCTCTCGCACGTGTTTTTGCTCAACTAGCCTGCGGGATGCATCCTCTCGCACGTGTTTTTGCTCGACTAGCCATGCGCATCCCAAAAAACCTGCGCATGCGCATCCCAAAAAACCTGCGCATGCGCATCCCACAAAACCGGCGCATGCGCATCCCACAAAACCTGCGCATACGCATCCCACAAAACCTCGCACGTGTTTTTACTCGACTAGCCGGCGGGATGCATCCTCTCGCACGTGTTTTTACTCGACTAGCCTGCGGGAAGCATCCTCTCGCACGTGTTTTTGCTCGACTAGCCATGCGCATCCCAAAAAACCTGCGCATGCGCATCCCAAAAAACCTGCGCATGCGCATCCCACAAAACCGGCGCATGCGCATCCCACAAAACCTGCGCATACGCATCCCACAAAACCTCGCACGTGTTTTTACTCGACTAGCCGGCGGGATGCATCCTCTCGCACGTGTTTTTACTCGACTAGCCTGCGGGATGCATCCTCTCGCACGTGTTTTTACTCGACTAGCCTGCGGGATGCATCCTCTCGCACGTGTTTTTACTCGACTAGCCTGCGGGAAGCATCCTCTCGCACGTGTTTTTGCTCGACTAGCCATGCGCATCCCAAAAAACCTGCGCATACGCATCCCACAAAACCTCGCACGTGTTTTTACTCGACTAGCCGGCGGGATGCATCCTCTCGCACGTGTTTTTACTCGACTAGCCTGCGGGATGCATCCTCTCGCACGTGTTTTTACTCGACTAGCCTGCGGGATGCATCCTCTCGCACGTGTTTTTACTCGACTAGCCTGCGGGAAGCATCCTCTCGCACGTGTTTTTGCTCGACTAGCCATGCGCATCCCAAAAAACCTGCGCATACGCATCCCACAAAACCTCGCACGTGTTTTTACTCGACTAGCCGGCGGGATGCATCCTCTCGCACGTGTTTTTACTCGACTAGCCTGCGGGATGCATCCTCTCGCACGTGTTTTTACTCGACTAGCCTGCGGGATGCATCCTCTCGCACGTGTTTTTACTCGACTAGCCTGCGGGAAGCATCCTCTCGCACGTGTTTTTGCTCGACTAGCCATGCGCATCCCAAAAAACCTGCGCATGCGTATCCCAAAAAACCTGCGCATGCGCATCCCACAAAACCTGCGCATACGCATCCCACAAAACCTCGCACGTGTTTTTACTCGACTAGCCGGCGGGATGCATCCTCTCGCACGTGTTTTTACTCGACTAGCCTGCGGGATGTATCCTCTCGCACGTGTTTTTACTCGGCTAGCCGGCGGGATGTATCCTCTCGCACGTGTTTTTACTCGACTAGCCTGCGGGATGCATCCTCTCGCACGTGTTTTTGCTCGACTAGCCTGCGGGATGCATCCTCTCGCACGTGTTTTTACTCGACTAGCCTGCGGGATGCATCCTCTCGAACGTGTTTTTGCTCGACTAGCCTGCGGGATGCATCCTCTCGCACGTGTTTTTGCTCGACTAGCCTGCGGGATGCATCCTCTCGCACGTGTTTTTGCTCGACTAGCCATGCGCATCCCAAAAAACCTGCGCCTGCGCATCCCACAAAACCTGCGCATACGCATCCCACAAAACCTCGCACGTGTTTTTACTCGACTAGCCGGCGGGATGCATCCTCTCGCACGTGTTTTTACTCGACTAGCCTGCGGGATGCATCCTCTCGCACGTGTTTTTACTCGACTAGCCTGCGGGATGCATCCTCTCGCACGTGTTTTTACTCGACTAGCCTGCGGGATGCATCCTCTCGCACGTGTTTTTGCTCAACTAGCCTGCGGGATGCATCCTCTCGCACGTGTTTTTGCTCGACTAGCCATGCGCATCCCAAAAAACCTGCGCATGCGCATCCCAAAAAACCTGCGCATGCGCATCCCACAAAACCGGCGCATGCGCATCCCACAAAACCTGCGCATACGCATCCCACAAAACCTCGCACGTGTTTTTACTCGACTAGCCGGCGGGATGCATCCTCTCGCACGTGTTTTTGCTCGACTAGCCATGCGCATCCCAAAAAACCAGCGCATGCGCATCCCAAAAAACCTGCGCATGCGCATCCCAAAAAACCTGCGCCTGCGCATCCCACAAAACCTCGCACGTGTTTTTACTCGACTAGCCGGCGGGATGCATCCTCTCGCACGTGTTTTTACTGGACTAGCCTGCGGGATGCATCCTCTCGCACGTGTTTTTGCTCGACTAGCCATGCGCATCCCAAAAAACCAGCGCATGCGCATCCCAAAAAACCTGCGCATGCGCATCCCAAAAAACCTGCGCCTGCGCATCCCACAAAACCTGCGCATGCGCATCCCACAAAACCTGCGCATACGCATCCCACAAAACCTCGCACGTGTTTTTACTCGACTAGCCGGCGGGATGCATCCTCTCGCACGTGTTTTTACTGGACTAGCCTGCGGGATGCATCCTCTCGCACGTGTTTTTGCTCGACTAGCCATGCGCATCCCAAAAAACCTGCGCATGCGCATCCCAAAAAACCTGCGCATGCGCATCCCACAAAACCTGCGCATACGCATCCCACAAAACCTCGCACGTGTTTTTACTCGACTAGCCTGCGGGATGCATCCTCTCGCACGTGTTTTTACTCGACTAGCCTGCGGGAAGCATCCTCTCGCACGTGTTTTTGCTCGACTAGCCATGCGCATCCCAAAAAACCTGCGCATGCGCATCCCAAAAAACCTGCGCATGCGCATCCCACAAAACCTGCGCTTACGCATCCCACAAAACCTCGCACGTGTTTTTACTCGACTAGCCTGCGGGATGCATCCTCTCGCACGTGTTTTTACTCGACTAGCCTGCGGGAAGCATCCTCTCGCACGTGTTTTTGCTCGACTAGCCATGCGCATCCCAAAAAACCTGCGCATGCGCATCCCAAAAAACCTGCGCATGCGCATCCCACAAAACCGGCGCATGCGCATCCCACAAAACCTGCGCATACGCATCCCACAAAACCTCGCACGTGTTTTTACTCGACTAGCCGGCGGGATGCATCCTCTCGCACGTGTTTTTACTGGACTAGCCTGCGGGATGCATCCTCTCGCACGTGTTTTTGCTCGACTAGCCATGCGCATCCCAAAAAACCTGCGCATGCGCATCCCAAAAAACCTGCGCATGCGCATCCCACAAAACCTGCGCATACGCATCCCACAAAACCTCGCACGTGTTTTTACTCGACTAGCCGGCGGGATGCATCCTCTCGCACGTGTTTTTACTCGACTAGCCTGCGGGAAGCATCCTCTCGCACGTGTTTTTGCTCGACTAACCATGCGCATCCCAAAAAACCTGCGCATGCGTATCCCAAAAAACCTGCGCATGCGCATCCCACAAAACCGGCGCATGCGCATCCCACAAAACCTGCGCATACGCATCCCACAAAACCTCGCACGTGTTTTTACTCGACTAGCCGGCGGGATGCATCCTCTCGCACGTGTTTTTACTCGACTAGCCTGCGGGATGCATCCTCTCGCACGTGTTTTTACTCGACTAGCCTGCGGGATGCATCCTCTCGCACGTGTTTTTACTCGACTAGCCTGCGGGAAGCATCCTCTCGCACGTGTTTTTGCTCGACTAGCCATGCGCATCCCAAAAAACCTGCGCATGCGCATCCCAAAAAACCTGCGCATGCGCATCCCACAAAACCTGCGCATACGCATCCCACAAAACCTCGCACGTGTTTTTACTCGACTAGCCGGCGGGATGCATCCTCTCGCACGTGTTTTTACTCGACTAGCCTGCGGGATGCATCCTCTCGAACGTGTTTTTGCTCGACTAGGCTGCGGGATGTATCCTCTCGCACGTGTTTTTGCTCGACTAGCCTGCGGGATGCATCCTCTCGCACGTGTTTTTGCTCGACTAGCCTGCGGGATGCATCCTCTCGCACGTGTTTTTGCTCGACTAGCCATGCGCATCCCAAAAAACCTGCGCATGCGCATCCCAAAAAACCTGCGCCTGCGCATCCCACAAAACCTGCGCATACGCATCCCACAAAACCTCGCACGTGTTTTTACTCGACTAGCCGGCGGGATGCATCCTCTCGCACGTGTTTTTACTCGACTAGCCTGCGGGATGCATCCTCTCGCACGTGTTTTTACTCGACTAGCCTGCGGGATGCATCCTCTCGCACGTGTTTTTACTCGACTAGCCTGCGGGAAGCATCCTCTCGCACGTGTTTTTGCTCAACTAGCCTGCGGGATGCATCCTCTCGCACGTGTTTTTGCTCGACTAGCCATGCGCATCCCAAAAAACCTGCGCATGCGCATCCCAAAAAACCTGCGCATGCGCATCCCACAAAACCGGCGCATGCGCATCCCACAAAACCTGCGCATACGCATCCCACAAAACCTCGCACGTGTTTTTACTCGACTAGCCGGCGGGATGCATCCTCTCGCACGTGTTTTTACTCGACTAGCCTGCGGGAAGCATCCTCTCGCACGTGTTTTTGCTCGACTAGCCATGCGCATCCCAAAAAACCTGCGCATGCGCATCCCAAAAAACCTGCGCATGCGCATCCCACAAAACCGGCGCATGCGCATCCCACAAAACCTGCGCATACGCATCCCACAAAACCTCGCACGTGTTTTTACTCGACTAGCCGGCGGGATGCATCCTCTCGCACGTGTTTTTACTCGACTAGCCTGCGGGATGCATCCTCTCGCACGTGTTTTTACTCGACTAGCCTGCGGGATGCATCCTCTCGCACGTGTTTTTACTCGACTAGCCTGCGGGAAGCATCCTCTCGCACGTGTTTTTGCTCGACTAGCCATGCGCATCCCAAAAAACCTGCGCATACGCATCCCACAAAACCTCGCACGTGTTTTTACTCGACTAGCCGGCGGGATGCATCCTCTCGCACGTGTTTTTACTCGACTAGCCTGCGGGATGCATCCTCTCGCACGTGTTTTTACTCGACTAGCCTGCGGGATGCATCCTCTCGCACGTGTTTTTACTCGACTAGCCTGCGGGAAGCATCCTCTCGCACGTGTTTTTGCTCGACTAGCCATGCGCATCCCAAAAAACCTGCGCATACGCATCCCACAAAACCTCGCACGTGTTTTTACTCGACTAGCCGGCGGGATGCATCCTCTCGCACGTGTTTTTACTCGACTAGCCTGCGGGATGCATCCTCTCGCACGTGTTTTTACTCGACTAGCCTGCGGGATGCATCCTCTCGCACGTGTTTTTACTCGACTAGCCTGCGGGAAGCATCCTCTCGCACGTGTTTTTGCTCGACTAGCCATGCGCATCCCAAAAAACCTGCGCATGCGTATCCCAAAAAACCTGCGCATGCGCATCCCACAAAACCTGCGCATACGCATCCCACAAAACCTCGCACGTGTTTTTACTCGACTAGCCGGCGGGATGCATCCTCTCGCACGTGTTTTTACTCGACTAGCCTGCGGGATGTATCCTCTCGCACGTGTTTTTACTCGACTAGCCGGCGGGATGTATCCTCTCGCACGTGTTTTTACTCGACTAGCCTGCGGGATGCATCCTCTCGCACGTGTTTTTGCTCGACTAGCCTGCGGGATGCATCCTCTCGCACGTGTTTTTACTCGACTAGCCTGCGGGATGCATCCTCTCGAACGTGTTTTTGCTCGACTAGCCTGCGGGATGCATCCTCTCGCACGTGTTTTTGCTCGACTAGCCTGCGGGATGCATCCTCTCGCACGTGTTTTTGCTCGACTAGCCATGCGCATCCCAAAAAACCTGCGCATGCGCATCCCAAAAAACCTGCGCCTGCGCATCCCACAAAACCTGCGCATACGCATCCCACAAAACCTCGCACGTGTTTTTACTCGACTAGCCGGCGGGATGCATCCTCTCGCACGTGTTTTTACTCGACTAGCCTGCGGGATGCATCCTCTCGCACGTGTTTTTACTCGACTAGCCTGCGGGATGCATCCTCTCGCACGTGTTTTTACTCGACTAGCCTGCGGGATGCATCCTCTCGCACGTGTTTTTGCTCAACTAGCCTGCGGGATGCATCCTCTCGCACGTGTTTTTGCTCGACTAGCCATGCGCATCCCAAAAAACCTGCGCATGCGCATCCCAAAAAACCTGCGCATGCGCATCCCACAAAACCGGCGCATGCGCATCCCACAAAACCTGCGCATACGCATCCCACAAAACCTCGCACGTGTTTTTACTCGACTAGCCGGCGGGATGCATCCTCTCGCACGTGTTTTTGCTCGACTAGCCATGCGCATCCCAAAAAACCAGCGCATGCGCATCCCAAAAAACCTGCGCATGCGCATCCCAAAAAACCTGCGCCTGCGCATCCCACAAAACCTCGCACGTGTTTTTACTCGACTAGCCGGCGGGATGCATCCTCTCGCACGTGTTTTTACTGGACTAGCCTGCGGGATGCATCCTCTCGCACGTGTTTTTGCTCGACTAGCCATGCGCATCCCAAAAAACCAGCGCATGCGCATCCCAAAAAACCTGCGCATGCGCATCCCAAAAAACCTGCGCCTGCGCATCCCACAAAACCTGCGCATGCGCATCCCACAAAACCTGCGCATACGCATCCCACAAAACCTCGCACGTGTTTTTACTCGACTAGCCGGCGGGATGCATCCTCTCGCACGTGTTTTTACTGGACTAGCCTGCGGGATGCATCCTCTCGCACGTGTTTTTGCTCGACTAGCCATGCGCATCCCAAAAAACCTGCGCATGCGCATCCCAAAAAACCTGCGCATGCGCATCCCACAAAACCTGCGCATACGCATCCCACAAAACCTCGCACGTGTTTTTACTCGACTAGCCTGCGGGATGCATCCTCTCGCACGTGTTTTTACTCGACTAGCCTGCGGGAAGCATCCTCTCGCACGTGTTTTTGCTCGACTAGCCATGCGCATCCCAAAAAACCTGCGCATGCGCATCCCAAAAAACCTGCGCATGCGCATCCCACAAAACCGGCGCATGCGCATCCCACAAAACCTGCGCATACGCATCCCACAAAACCTCGCACGTGTTTTTACTCGACTAGCCGGCGGGATGCATCCTCTCGCACGTGTTTTTACTGGACTAGCCTGCGGGATGCATCCTCTCGCACGTGTTTTTGCTCGACTAGCCATGCGCATCCCAAAAAACCTGCGCATGCGCATCCCAAAAAACCTGCGCATGCGCATCCCACAAAACCTGCGCATACGCATCCCACAAAACCTCGCACGTGTTTTTACTCGACTAGCCGGCGGGATGCATCCTCTCGCACGTGTTTTTACTCGACTAGCCTGCGGGAAGCATCCTCTCGCACGTGTTTTTGCTCGACTAACCATGCGCATCCCAAAAAACCTGCGCATGCGCATCCCAAAAAACCTGGGCATGCGCATCCCACAAAACCGGCGCATGCGCATCCCACAAAACCTGCGCATACGCATCCCACAAAACCTCGCACGTGTTTTTACTCGACTAGCCGGCGGGATGCATCCTCTCGCACGTGTTTTTACTCGACTAGCCTGCGGGATGCATCCTCTCGCACGTGTTTTTACTCGACTAGCCTGCGGGATGCATCCTCTCGCACGTGTTTTTACTCGACTAGCCTGCGGGAAGCATCCTCTCGCACGTGTTTTTGCTCGACTAGCCATGCGCATCCCAAAAAACCTGCGCATACGCATCCCACAAAACCTCGCACGTGTTTTTACTCGACTAGCCGGCGGGATGCATCCTCTCGCACGTGTTTTTACTCGACTAGCCTGCGGGATGCATCCTCTCGCACGTGTTTTTACTCGACTAGCCTGCGGGATGCATCCTCTCGCACGTGTTTTTACTCGACTAGCCTGCGGGAAGCATCCTCTCGCACGTGTTTTTGCTCGACTAGCCATGCGCATCCCAAAAAACCTGCGCATGCGCATCCCAAAAAACCTGCGCATGCGCATCCCACAAAACCTGCGCATACGCATCCCACAAAACCTCGCACGTGTTTTTACTCGACTAGCCGGCGGGATGCATCCTCTCGCACGTGTTTTTACTCGACTAGCCTGCGGGATGCATCCTCTCGAACGTGTTTTTGCTCGACTAGGCTGCGGGATGTATCCTCTCGCACGTGTTTTTGCTCGACTAGCCTGCGGGATGCATCCTCTCGCACGTGTTTTTGCTCGACTAGCCTGCGGGATGCATCCTCTCGCACGTGTTTTTGCTCGACTAGCCATGCGCATCCCAAAAAACCTGCGCATGCGCATCCCAAAAAACCTGCGCCTGCGCATCCCACAAAACCTGCGCATACGCATCCCACAAAACGTCGCACGTGTTTTTACTCGACTAGCCGGCGGGATGCATCCTCTCGCACGTGTTTTTACTCGACTAGCCTGCGGGATGCATCCTCTCGCACGTGTTTTTACTCGACTAGCCTGCGGGATGCATCCTCTCGCACGTGTTTTTACTCGACTAGCCTGCGGGAAGCATCCTCTCGCACGTGTTTTTGCTCAACTAGCCTGCGGGATGCATCCTCTCGCACGTGTTTTTGCTCGACTAGCCATGCGCATCCCAAAAAACCTGCGCATGCGCATCCCAAAAAACCTGCGCATGCGCATCCCACAAAACCTGCGCATACGCATCCCACAAAACCTCGCACGTGTTTTTACTCGACTAGCCGGCGGGATGCATCCTCTCGCACGTGTTTTTACTCGACTAGCCTGCGGGATGCATCCTCTCGAACGTGTTTTTGCTCGACTAGGCTGCGGGATGTATCCTCTCGCACGTGTTTTTGCTCGACTAGCCTGCGGGATGCATCCTCTTGCACGTGTTTTTGCTCGACTAGCCTGCGGGATGCATCCTCTCGCACGTGTTTTTGCTCGACTAGCCATGCGCATCCCAAAAAACCTGCGCATGCGCATCCCAAAAAACCTGCGCCTGCGCATCCCACAAAACCTGCGCATACGCATCCCACAAAACCTCGCACGTGTTTTTACTCGACTAGCCGGCGGGATGCATTCTCTCGCACGTGTTTTTACTCGACTAGCCTGCGGGATGCATCCTCTCGCACGTGTTTTTACTCGACTAGCCTGCGGGATGCATCCTCTCGCACGTGTTTTTACTCGACTAGCCTGCGGGAAGCATCCTCTCGCACGTGTTTTTGCTCAACTAGCCTGCGGGATGCATCCTCTCGCACGTGTTTTTGCTCGACTAGCCATGCGCATCCCAAAAAACCTGCGCATGCGCATCCCAAAAAACCTGCGCATGCGCATCCCACAAAACCGGCGCATGCGCATCCCACAAAACCTGCGCATACGCATCCCACAAAACCTCGCACGTGTTTTTACTCGACTAGCCGGCGGGATGCATCCTCTCGCACGTGTTTTTACTCGACTAGCCTGCGGGAAGCATCCTCTCGCACGTGTTTTTGCTCGACTAGCCATGCGCATCCCAAAAAACCTGCGCATGCGCATCCCAAAAAACCTGCGCATGCGCATCCCACAAAACCGGCGCATGCGCATCCCACAAAACCTGCGCATACGCATCCCACAAAACCTCGCACGTGTTTTTACTCGACTAGCCGGCGGGATGCATCCTCTCGCACGTGTTTTTACTGGACTAGCCTGCGGGATGCATCCTCTCGCACGTGTTTTTGCTCGACTAGCCATGCGCATCCCAAAAAACCTGCGCATGCGCATCCCAAAAAACCTGCGCATGCGCATCCCACAAAACCTGCGCATACGCATCCCACAAAACCTCGCACGTGTTTTTACTCGACTAGCCGGCGGGATGCATCCTCTCGCACGTGTTTTTACTCGACTAGCCTGCGGGATGCATCCTCTCGCACGTGTTTTTACTCGACTAGCCTGCGGGATGCATCCTCTCGCACGTGTTTTTACTCGACTAGCCTGCGGGAAGCATCCTCTCGCACGTGTTTTTGCTCGACTAGCCATGCGCATCCCAAAAAACCTGCGCATACGCATCCCACAAAACCTCACACGTGTTTTTACTCGACTAGCCGGCGGGATGCATCCTCTCGCACGTGTTTTTACTCGACTAGCCTGCGGGATGCATCCTCTCGCACGTGTTTTTACTCGACTAGCCTGCGGGATGCATCCTCTCGCACGTGTTTTTACTCGACTAGCCTGCGGGAAGCATCCTCTCGCACGTGTTTTTGCTCGACTAGCCATGCGCATCCCAAAAAACCTGCGCATGCGTATCCCAAAAAACCTGCGCATGCGCATCCCACAAAACCTGCGCATACGCATCCCACAAAACCTCGCACGTGTTTTTACTCGACTAGCCGGCGGGATGCATCCTCTCGCACGTGTTTTTACTCGACTAGCCTGCGGGATGTATCCTCTCGCACGTGTTTTTACTCGACTAGCCAGCGGGATGTATCCTCTCGCACGTGTTTTTACTCGACTAGCCTGCGGGATGCATCCTCTCGCACGTGTTTTTGCTCGACTAGCCTGCGGGATGCATCCTCTCGCACGTGTTTTTACTCGACTAGCCTGCGGGATGCATCCTCTCGAACGTGTTTTTGCTCGACTAGCCTGCGGGATGCATCCTCTCGCACGTGTTTTTGCTCGACTAGCCTGCGGGATGCATCCTCTCGCACGTGTTTTTGCTCGACTAGCCATGCGCATCCCAAAAAACCTGCGCATGCGCATCCCAAAAAACCTGCGCCTGCGCATCCCACAAAACCTGCGCATACGCATCCCACAAAACCTCGCACGTGTTTTTACTCGACTAGCCGGCGGGATGCATCCTCTCGCACGTGTTTTTACTCGACTAGCCTGCGGGATGCATCCTCTCGCACGTGTTTTTACTCGACTAGCCTGCGGGATGCATCCTCTCGCACGTGTTTTTACTCGACTAGCCTGCGGGAAGCATCCTCTCGCACGTGTTTTTGCTCAACTAGCCTGCGGGATGCATCCTCTCGCACGTGTTTTTGCTCGACTAGCCATGCGCATCCCAAAAAACCTGCGCATGCGCATCCCAAAAAACCTGCGCATGCGCATCCCACAAAACCGGCGCATGCGCATCCCACAAAACCTGCGCATACGCATCCCACAAAACCTCGCACGTGTTTTTACTCGACTAGCCGGCGGGATGCATCCTCTCGCACGTGTTTTTGCTCGACTAGCCATGCGCATCCCAAAAAACCAGCGCATGCGCATCCCAAAAAACCTGCGCATGCGCATCCCAAAAAACCTGCGCCTGCGCATCCCACAAAACCTGCGCATACGCATCCCACAAAACCTCGCACGTGTTTTTACTCGACTAGCCGGCGGGATGCATCCTCTCGCACGTGTTTTTACTGGACTAGCCTGCGGGATGCATCCTCTCGCACGTGTTTTTGCTCGACTAGCCATGCGCATCCCAAAAAACCAGCGCATGCGCATCCCAAAAAACCTGCGCATGCGCATCCCAAAAGACCTGCGCCTGCGCATCCCACAAAACCTGCGCATGCGCATCCCACAAAACCTGCGCATACGCATCCCACAAAACCTCGCACGTGTTTTTACTCGACTAGCCGGCGGGATGCATCCTCTCGCACGTGTTTTTACTGGACTAGCCTGCGGGATGCATCCTCTCGCACGTGTTTTTGCTCGACTAGCCATGCGCATCCCAAAAAACCTGCGCATGCGCATCCCAAAAAACCTGCGCATGCGCATCCCACAAAACCTGCGCATACGCATCCCACAAAACCTCGCACGTGTTTTTACTCGACTAGCCTGCGGGATGCATCCTCTCGCACGTGTTTTTACTCGACTAGCCTGCGGGAAGCATCCTCTCGCACGTGTTTTTGCTTGACTAGCCATGCGCATCCCAAAAAACCTGCGCATGCGCATCCCAAAAAACCTGCGCATGCGCATCCCACAAAACCGGCGCATGCGCATCCCACAAAACCTGCGCATACGCATCCCACAAAACCTCGCACGTGTTTTTACTCGACTAGCCGGCGGGATGCATCCTCTCGCACGTGTTTTTACTGGACTAGCCTGCGGGATGCATCCTCTCGCACGTGTTTTTGCTCGACTAGCCATGCGCATCCCAAAAAACCTGCGCATGCGCATCCCAAAAAACCTGCGCATGCGCATCCCACAAAACCTGCGCATACGCATCCCACAAAACCTCGCACGTGTTTTTACTCGACTAGCCGGCGGGATGCATCCTCTCGCACGTGTTTTTACTCGACTAGCCTGCGGGAAGCATCCTCTCGCACGTGTTTTTGCTCGACTAACCATGCGCATCCCAAAAAACCTGCGCATGCGCATCCCAAAAAACCTGCGCATGCGCATCCCACAAAACCGGCGCATGCGCATCCCACAAAACCTGCGCATACGCATCCCACAAAACCTCGCACGTGTTTTTACTCGACTAGCCGGCGGGATGCATCCTCTCGCACGTGTTTTTACTCGACTAGCCTGCGGGATGCATCCTCTCGCACGTGTTTTTACTCGACTAGCCTGCGGGATGCATCCTCTCGCACGTGTTTTTACTCGACTAGCCTGCGGGAAGCATCCTCTCGCACGTGTTTTTGCTCGACTAGCCATGCGCATCCCAAAAAACCTGCGCATACGCATCCCACAAAACCTCGCACGTGTTTTTACTCGACTAGCCGGCGGGATGCATCCTCTCGCACGTGTTTTTACTCGACTAGCCTGCGGGATGCATCCTCTCGCACGTGTTTTTACTCGACTAGCCTGCGGGATGCATCCTCTCGCACGTGTTTTTACTCGACTAGCCTGCGGGAAGCATCCTCTCGCACGTGTTTTTGCTCGACTAGCCATGCGCATCCCAAAAAACCTGCGCATGCGCATCCCAAAAAACCTGCGCATGCGCATCCCACAAAACCTGCGCATACGCATCCCACAAAACCTCGCACGAGTTTTTACTCGACTAGCCGGCGGGATGCATCCTCTCGCACGTGTTTTTACTCGACTAGCCTGCGGGAAGCATCCTCTCGCACGTGTTTTTGCTCGACTAGCCATGCGCATCCCAAAAAACCTGCGCATACGCATCCCACAAAACCTCGCACGTGTTTTTACTCGACTAGCCGGCGGGATGCATCCTCTCGCACGTGTTTTTACTCGACTAGCCTGCGGGATGCATCCTCTCGCACGTGTTTTTACTCGACTAGCCTGCGGGATGCATCCTCTCGCACGTGTTTTTACTCGACTAGCCTGCGGGAAGCATCCTCTCGCACGTGTTTTTGCTCGACTAGCCATGCGCATCCCAAAAAACCTGCGCATGCGCATCCCAAAAAACCTGCGCATGCGCATCCCACAAAACCTGCGCATACGCATCCCACAAAACCTCGCACGTGTTTTTACTCGACTAGCCGGCGGGATGCATCCTCTCGCACGTGTTTTTACTCGACTAGCCTGCGGGATGCATCCTCTCGAACGTGTTTTTGCTCGACTAGGCTGCGGGATGTATACTCTCGCACGTGTTTTTACTCGACTAGCCGGCGGGATGCATCCTCTCGCACGTGTTTTTACTCGACTAGCCTGCGGGAAGCATCCTCTCGCACGTGTTTTTGCTCGACTAACCATGCGCATCCCAAAAAACCTGCGCATGCGCATCCCAAAAAACCTGCGCATGCGCATCCCACAAAACCGGCGCATGCGCATCCCACAAAACCTGCGCATACGCATCCCACAAAACCTCGCACGTGTTTTTACTCGACTAGCCGGCGGGATGCATCCTCTCGCACGTGTTTTTACTCGACTAGCCTGCGGGATGCATCCTCTCGCACGTGTTTTTACTCGACTAGCCTGCGGGATGCATCCTCTCGCACGTGTTTTTACTCGACTAGCCTGCGGGAAGCATCCTCTCGCACGTGTTTTTGCTCGACTAGCCATGCGCATCCCAAAAAACCTGCGCATACGCATCCCACAAAACCTCGCACGTGTTTTTACTCGACTAGCCGGCGGGATGCATCCTCTCGCACGTGTTTTTACTCGACTAGCCTGCGGGATGCATCCTCTCGCACGTGTTTTTACTCGACTAGCCTGCGGGATGCATCCTCTCGCACGTGTTTTTACTCGACTAGCCTGCGGGAAGCATCCTCTCGCACGTGTTTTTGCTCGACTAGCCATGCGCATCCCAAAAAACCTGCGCATGCGTATCCCAAAAAACCTGCGCATGCGCATCCCACAAAACCTGCGCATACGCATCCCACAAAACCTCGCACGTGTTTTTACTCGACTAGCCGGCGGGATGCATCCTCTCGCACGTGTTTTTACTCGACTAGCCTGCGGGATGTATCCTCTCGCACGTGTTTTTACTCGACTAGCCAGCGGGATGTATCCTCTCGCACGTGTTTTTACTCGACTAGCCTGCGGGATGCATCCTCTCGCACGTGTTTTTGCTCGACTAGCCTGCGGGATGCATCCTCTCGCACGTGTTTTTACTCGACTAGCCTGCGGGATGCATCCTCTCGAACGTGTTTTTGCTCGACTAGCCTGCGGGATGCATCCTCTCGCACGTGTTTTTGCTCGACTAGCCATGCGCATCCCAAAAAACCTGCGCATGCGCATCCCAAAAAACCTGCGCCTGCGCATCCCACGAAACCTGCGCATACGCATCCCACAAAACCTCGCACGTGTTTTTACTCGACTAGCCGGCGGGATGCATCCTCTCGCACGTGTTTTTACTCGACTAGCCTGCGGGATGCATCCTCTCGCACGTGTTTTTACTCGACTAGCCTGCGGGATGCATCCTCTCGCACGTGTTTTTACTCGACTAGCCTGCGGGAAGCATCCTCTCGCACGTGTTTTTGCTCAACTAGCCTGCGGGATGCATCCTCTCGCACGTGTTTTTGCTCGACTAGCCATGCGCATCCCAAAAAACCTGCGCATGCGCATCCCAAAAAACCTGCGCATGCGCATCCCACAAAACCGGCGCATGCGCATCCCACAAAACCTGCGCATACGCATCCCACAAAACCTCGCACGTGTTTTTACTCGACTAGCCGGCGGGATGCATCCTCTCGCAGGTGTTTTTGCTCGACTAGCCATGCGCATCCCAAAAAACCAGCGCATGCGCATCCCAAAAAACCTGCGCATGCGCATCCCAAAAAACCTGCGCCTGCGCATCCCACAAAACCTGCGCATACGCATCCCACAAAACCTCGCACGTGTTTTTACTCGACTAGCCGGCGGGATGCATCCTCTCGCACGTGTTTTTACTGGACTAGCCTGCGGGATGCATCCTCTCGCACGTGTTTTTGCTCGACTAGCCATGCGCATCCCAAAAAACCAGCGCATGCGCATCCCAAAAAACCTGCGCATGCGCATCCCAAAAGACCTGCGCCTGCGCATCCCACAAAACCTGCGCATGCGCATCCCACAAAACCTGCGCATACGCATCCCACAAAACCTCGCACGTGTTTTTACTCGACTAGCCGGCGGGATGCATCCTCTCGCACGTGTTTTTACTGGACTAGCCTGCGGGATGCATCCTCTCGCACGTGTTTTTGCTCGACTAGCCATGCGCATCCCAAAAAACCTGCGCATGCGCATCCCAAAAAACCTGCGCATGCGCATCCCACAAAACCTGCGCATACGCATCCCACAAAACCTCGCACGTGTTTTTACTCGACTAGCCTGCGGGATGCATCCTCTCGCACGTGTTTTTACTCGACTAGCCTGCGGGAAGCATCCTCTCGCACGTGTTTTTGCTCGACTAGCCATGCGCATCCCAAAAAACCTGCGCATGCGCATCCCAAAAAACCTGCGCATGCGCATCCCACAAAACCGGCGCATGCGCATCCCACAAAACCTGCGCATACGCATCCCACAAAACCTCGCACGTGTTTTTACTCGACTAGCCGGCGGGATGCATCCTCTCGCACGTGTTTTTACTGGACTAGCCTGCGGGATGCATCCTCTCGCACGTGTTTTTGCTCGACTAGCCATGCGCATCCCAAAAAACCTGCGCATGCGCATCCCAAAAAACCTGCGCATGCGCATCCCACAAAACCTGCGCATACGCATCCCACAAAACCTCGCACGTGTTTTTACTCGACTAGCCGGCGGGATGCATCCTCTCGCACGTGTTTTTACTCGACTAGCCTGCGGGAAGCATCCTCTCGCACGTGTTTTTGCTCGACTAACCATGCGCATCCCAAAAAACCTGCGCATGCGCATCCCAAAAAACCTGCGCATGCGCATCCCACAAAACCGGCGCATGCGCATCCCACAAAACCTGCGCATACGCATCCCACAAAACCTCGCACGTGTTTTTACTCGACTAGCCGGCGGGATGCATCCTCTCGCACGTGTTTTTACTCGACTAGCCTGCGGGATGCATCCTCTCGCACGTGTTTTTACTCGACTAGCCTGCGGGAAGCATCCTCTCGCACGTGTTTTTGCTCGACTAGCCATGCGCATCCCAAAAAACCTGCGCATGCGCATCCCAAAAAACCTGCGCATGCGCATCCCACAAAACCTGCGCATACGCATCCCACAAAACCTCGCACGTGTTTTTACTCGACTAGCCGGCGGGATGCATCCTCTCGCACGTGTTTTTACTCGACTAGCCTGCGGGATGCATCCTCTCGAACGTGTTTTTGCTCGACTAGGCTGCGGGATGTATCCTCTCGCACGTGTTTTTGCTCGACTAGCCTGCGGGATGCATCCTCTCGCACGTGTTTTTGCTCGACTAGCCTGCGGGATGCATCCTCTCGCACGTGTTTTTGCTCGACTAGCCATGCGCATCCCAAAAAACCTGCGCATGCGCATCCCAAAAAACCTGCGCCTGCGCATCCCACAAAACCTGCGCATACGCATCCCACAAAACCTCGCACGTGTTTTTACTCGACTAGCCGGCGGGATGCATCCTCTCGCACGTGTTTTTACTCGACTAGCCTGCGGGATGCATCCTCTCGCACGTGTTTTTACTCGACTAGCCTGCGGGATGCATCCTCTCGCACGTGTTTTTACTCGACTAGCCTGCGGGAAGCATCCTCTCGCACGTGTTTTTGCTCAACTAGCCTGCGGGATGCATCCTCTCGCACGTGTTTTTGCTCGACTAGCCATGCGCATCCCAAAAAACCTGCGCATGCGCATCCCAAAAAACCTGCGCATGCGCATCCCACAAAACCGGCGCATGCGCATCCCACAAAACCTGCGCATACGCATCCCACAAAACCTCGCACGTGTTTTTACTCGACTAGCCGGCGGGATGCATCCTCTCGCACGTGTTTTTACTCGACTAGCCTGCGGGAAGCATCCTCTCGCACGTGTTTTTGCTCGACTAGCCATGCGCATCCCAAAAAACCTGCGCATGCGCATCCCAAAAAACCTGCGCATGCGCATCCCACAAAACCGGCGCATGCGCATCCCACAAAACCTGCGCATACGCATCCCACAAAACCTCGCACGTGTTTTTACTCGACTAGCCGGCGGGATGCATCCTCTCGCACGTGTTTTTACTCGACTAGCCTGCGGGATGCATCCTCTCGCACGTGTTTTTACTCGACTAGCCTGCGGGATGCATCCTCTCGCACGTGTTTTTACTCGACTAGCCTGCGGGAAGCATCCTCTCGCACGTGTTTTTGCTCGACTAGCCATGCGCATCCCAAAAAACCTGCGCATACGCATCCCACAAAACCTCGCACGTGTTTTTACTCGACTAGCCGGCGGGATGCATCCTCTCGCACGTGTTTTTACTCGACTAGCCTGCGGGATGCATCCTCTCGCACGTGTTTTTACTCGACTAGCCTGCGGGATGCATCCTCTCGCACGTGTTTTTACTCGACTAGCCTGCGGGAAGCATCCTCTCGCACGTGTTTTTGCTCGACTAGCCATGCGCATCCCAAAAAACCTGCGCATGCGTATCCCAAAAAACCTGCGCATGCGCATCCCACAAAACCTGCGCATACGCATCCCACAAAACCTCGCACGTGTTTTTACTCGACTAGCCGGCGGGATGCATCCTCTCGCACGTGTTTTTACTCGACTAGCCTGCGGGATGTATCCTCTCGCACGTGTTTTTACTCGACTAGCCAGCGGGATGTATCCTCTCGCACGTGTTTTTACTCGACTAGCCTGCGGGATGCATCCTCTCGCACGTGTTTTTGCTCGACTAGCCTGCGGGATGCATCCTCTCGCACGTGTTTTTACTCGACTAGCCTGCGGGATGCATCCTCTCGAACGTGTTTTTGCTCGACTAGCCTGCGGGATGCATCCTCTCGCACGTGTTTTTGCTCGACTAGCCTGCGGGATGCATCCTCTCGCACGTGTTTTTGCTCGACTAGCCATGCGCATCCCAAAAAACCTGCGCATGCGCATCCCAAAAAACCTGCGCCTGCGCATCCCACAAAACCTGCGCATACGCATCCCACAAAACCTCGCACGTGTTTTTACTCGACTAGCCGGCGGGATGCATCCTCTCGCACGTGTTTTTACTCGACTAGCCTGCGGGATGCATCCTCTCGCACGTGTTTTTACTCGACTAGCCTGCGGGATGCATCCTCTCGCACGTGTTTTTACTCGACTAGCCTGCGGGAAGCATCCTCTCGCACGTGTTTTTGCTCAACTAGCCTGCGGGATGCATCCTCTCGCACGTGTTTTTGCTCGACTAGCCATGCGCATCCCAAAAAACCTGCGCATGCGCATCCCAAAAAACCTGCGCATGCGTATCCCAAAAAACCTGCGCATGCGCATCCCACAAAACCTGCGCATACGCATCCCACAAAACCTCGCACGTGTTTTTACTCGACTAGCCGGCGGGATGCATCCTCTCGCACGTGTTTTTACTCGACTAGCCTGCGGGATGTATCCTCTCGCACGTGTTTTTACTCGACTAGCCAGCGGGATGTATCCTCTCGCACGTGTTTTTACTCGACTAGCCTGCGGGATGCATCCTCTCGCACGTGTTTTTGCTCGACTAGCCTGCGGGATGCATCCTCTCGCACGTGTTTTTACTCGACTAGCCTGCGGGATGCATCCTCTCGAACGTGTTTTTGCTCGACTAGCCTGCGGGATGCATCCTCTCGCACGTGTTTTTGCTCGACTAGCCTGCGGGATGCATCCTCTCGCACGTGTTTTTGCTCGACTAGCCATGCGCATCCCAAAAAACGTGCGCATGCGCATCCCAAAAAACCTGCGCCTGCGCATCCCACAAAACCTGCGCATACGCATCCCACAAAACCTCGCACGTGTTTTTACTCGACTAGCCGGCGGGATGCATCCTCTCGCACGTGTTTTTACTCGACTAGCCTGCGGGATGCATCCTCTCGCACGTGTTTTTACTCGACTAGCCTGCGGGATGCATCCTCTCGCACGTGTTTTTACTCGACTAACCTGCGGGAAGCATCCTCTCGCACGTGTTTTTGCTCAACTAGCCTGCGGGATGCATCCTCTCGCACGTGTTTTTGCTCGACTAGCCATGCGCATCCCAAAAAACCTGCGCATGCGCATCCCAAAAAACCTGCGCATGCGCATCCCACAAAACCGGCGCATGCGCATCCCACAAAACCTGCGCATACGCATCCCACAAAACCTCGCACGTGTTTTTACTCGACTAGCCGGCGGGATGCATCCTCTCGCACGTGTTTTTGCTCGACTAGCCATGCGCATCCCAAAAAACCAGCGCATGCGCATCCCAAAAAACCTGCGCATGCGCATCCCAAAAAACCTGCGCCTGCGCATCCCACAAAACCTGCGCATACGCATCCCACAAAACCTCGCACGTGTTTTTACTCGACTAGCCGGCGGGATGCATCCTCTCGCACGTGTTTTTACTGGACTAGCCTGCGGGATGCATCCTCTCGCACGTGTTTTTGCTCGACTAGCCATGCGCATCCCAAAAAACCAGCGCATGCGCATCCCAAAAAACCTGCGCATGCGCATCCCAAAAGACCTGCGCCTGCGCATCCCACAAAACCTGCGCATGCGCATCCCACAAAACCTGCGCATACGCATCCCACAAAACCTCGCACGTGTTTTTACTCGACTAGCCGGCGGGATGCATCCTCTCGCACGTGTTTTTACTCGACTAGCCTGCGGGATGTATCCTCTCGCACGTGTTTTTACTCGACTAGCCAGCGGGATGTATCCTCTCGCACGTGTTTTTACTCGACTAGCCTGCGGGATGCATCCTCTCGCACGTGTTTTTGCTCGACTAGCCTGCGGGATGCATCCTCTCGCACGTGTTTTTACTCGACTAGCCTGCGGGATGCATCCTCTCGAACGTGTTTTTGCTCGACTAGCCTGCGGGATGCATCCTCTCGCACGTGTTTTTGCTCGACTAGCCTGCGGGATGCATCCTCTCGCACGTGTTTTTGCTCGACTAGCCATGCGCATCCCAAAAAACGTGCGCATGCGCATCCCAAAAAACCTGCGCCTGCGCATCCCACAAAACCTGCGCATACGCATCCCACAAAACCTCGCACGTGTTTTTACTCGACTAGCCGGCGGGATGCATCCTCTCGCACGTGTTTTTACTCGACTAGCCTGCGGGATGCATCCTCTCGCACGTGTTTTTACTCGACTAGCCTGCGGGATGCATCCTCTCGCACGTGTTTTTACTCGACTAACCTGCGGGAAGCATCCTCTCGCACGTGTTTTTGCTCAACTAGCCTGCGGGATGCATCCTCTCGCACGTGTTTTTGCTCGACTAGCCATGCGCATCCCAAAAAACCTGCGCATGCGCATCCCAAAAAACCTGCGCATGCGCATCCCACAAAACCGGCGCATGCGCATCCCACAAAACCTGCGCATACGCATCCCACAAAACCTCGCACGTGTTTTTACTCGACTAGCCGGCGGGATGCATCCTCTCGCACGTGTTTTTGCTCGACTAGCCATGCGCATCCCAAAAAACCAGCGCATGCGCATCCCAAAAAACCTGCGCATGCGCATCCCAAAAAACCTGCGCCTGCGCATCCCACAAAACCTGCGCATACGCATCCCACAAAACCTCGCACGTGTTTTTACTCGACTAGCCGGCGGGATGCATCCTCTCGCACGTGTTTTTACTGGACTAGCCTGCGGGATGCATCCTCTCGCACGTGTTTTTGCTCGACTAGCCATGCGCATCCCAAAAAACCAGCGCATGCGCATCCCAAAAAACCTGCGCATGCGCATCCCAAAAGACCTGCGCCTGCGCATCCCACAAAACCTGCGCATGCGCATCCCACAAAACCTGCGCATACGCATCCCACAAAACCTCGCACGTGTTTTTACTCGACTAGCCGGCGGGATGCATCCTCTCGCACGTGTTTTTACTGGACTAGCCTGCGGGATGCATCCTCTCGCACGTGTTTTTGCTCGACTAGCCATGCGCATCCCAAAAAACCTGCGCATGCGCATCCCAAAAAACCTGCGCATGCGCATCCCACAAAACCTGCGCATACGCATCCCACAAAACCTCGCACGTGTTTTTACTCGACTAGCCGGCGGGATGCATCCTCTCGCACGTGTTTTTACTCGACTAGCCTGCGGGAAGCATCCTCTCGCACGTGTTTTTGCTTGACTAGCCATGCGCATCCCAAAAAACCTGCGCATGCGCATCCCAAAAAACCTGCGCATGCGCATCCCACAAAACCGGCGCATGCGCATCCCACAAAACCTGCGCATACGCATCCCACAAAACCTCGCACGTGTTTTTACTCGACTAGCCGGCGGGATGCATCCTCTCGCACGTGTTTTTACTGGACTAGCCTGCGGGATGCATCCTCTCGCACGTGTTTTTGCTCGACTAGCCATGCGCATCCCAAAAAACCTGCGCATGCGCATCCCAAAAAACCTGCGCATGCGCATCCCACAAAACCTGCGCATACGCATCCCACAAAACCTCGCACGTGTTTTTACTCGACTAGCCGGCGGGATGCATCCTCTCGCACGTGTTTTTACTCGACTAGCCTGCGGGAAGCATCCTCTCGCACGTGTTTTTGCTCGACTAACCATGCGCATCCCAAAAAACCTGCGCATGCGCATCCCAAAAAACCTGCGCATGCGCATCCCACAAAACCGGCGCATGCGCATCCCACAAAACCTGCGCATACGCATCCCACAAAACCTCGCACGTGTTTTTACTCGACTAGCCGGCGGGATGCATCCTCTCGCACGTGTTTTTACTCGACTAGCCTGCGGGATGCATCCTCTCGCACGTGTTTTTACTCGACTAGCCTGCGGGATGCATCCTCTCGCACGTGTTTTTACTCGACTAGCCTGCGGGAAGCATCCTCTCGCACGTGTTTTTGCTCGACTAGCCATGCGCATCCCAAAAAACCTGCGCATACGCATCCCACAAAACCTCGCACGTGTTTTTACTCGACTAGCCGGCGGGATGCATCCTCTCGCACGTGTTTTTACTCGACTAGCCTGCGGGATGCATCCTCTCGCACGTGTTTTTACTCGACTAGCCTGCGGGATGCATCCTCTCGCACGTGTTTTTACTCGACTAGCCTGCGGGAAGCATCCTCTCGCACGTGTTTTTGCTCGACTAGCCATGCGCATCCCAAAAAACCTGCGCATGCGCATCCCAAAAAACCTGCGCATGCGCATCCCACAAAACCTGCGCATACGCATCCCACAAAACCTCGCACGAGTTTTTACTCGACTAGCCGGCGGGATGCATCCTCTCGCACGTGTTTTTACTCGACTAGCCTGCGGGAAGCATCCTCTCGCACGTGTTTTTGCTCGACTAGCCATGCGCATCCCAAAAAACCTGCGCATACGCATCCCACAAAACCTCGCACGTGTTTTTACTCGACTAGCCGGCGGGATGCATCCTCTCGCACGTGTTTTTACTCGACTAGCCTGCGGGATGCATCCTCTCGCACGTGTTTTTACTCGACTAGCCTGCGGGATGCATCCTCTCGCACGTGTTTTTACTCGACTAGCCTGCGGGAAGCATCCTCTCGCACGTGTTTTTGCTCGACTAGCCATGCGCATCCCAAAAAACCTGCGCATGCGCATCCCAAAAAACCTGCGCATGCGCATCCCACAAAACCTGCGCATACGCATCCCACAAAACCTCGCACGTGTTTTTACTCGACTAGCCGGCGGGATGCATCCTCTCGCACGTGTTTTTACTCGACTAGCCTGCGGGATGCATCCTCTCGAACGTGTTTTTGCTCGACTAGGCTGCGGGATGTATACTCTCGCACGTGTTTTTACTCGACTAGCCGGCGGGATGCATCCTCTCGCACGTGTTTTTACTCGACTAGCCTGCGGGAAGCATCCTCTCGCACGTGTTTTTGCTCGACTAACCATGCGCATCCCAAAAAACCTGCGCATGCGCATCCCAAAAAACCTGCGCATGCGCATCCCACAAAACCGGCGCATGCGCATCCCACAAAACCTGCGCATACGCATCCCACAAAACCTCGCACGTGTTTTTACTCGACTAGCCGGCGGGATGCATCCTCTCGCACGTGTTTTTACTCGACTAGCCTGCGGGATGCATCCTCTCGCACGTGTTTTTACTCGACTAGCCTGCGGGATGCATCCTCTCGCACGTGTTTTTACTCGACTAGCCTGCGGGAAGCATCCTCTCGCACGTGTTTTTGCTCGACTAGCCATGCGCATCCCAAAAAACCTGCGCATACGCATCCCACAAAACCTCGCACGTGTTTTTACTCGACTAGCCGGCGGGATGCATCCTCTCGCACGTGTTTTTACTCGACTAGCCTGCGGGATGCATCCTCTCGCACGTGTTTTTACTCGACTAGCCTGCGGGATGCATCCTCTCGCACGTGTTTTTACTCGACTAGCCTGCGGGAAGCATCCTCTCGCACGTGTTTTTGCTCGACTAGCCATGCGCATCCCAAAAAACCTGCGCATGCGTATCCCAAAAAACCTGCGCATGCGCATCCCACAAAACCTGCGCATACGCATCCCACAAAACCTCGCACGTGTTTTTACTCGACTAGCCGGCGGGATGCATCCTCTCGCACGTGTTTTTACTCGACTAGCCTGCGGGATGTATCCTCTCGCACGTGTTTTTACTCGACTAGCCAGCGGGATGTATCCTCTCGCACGTGTTTTTACTCGACTAGCCTGCGGGATGCATCCTCTCGCACGTGTTTTTGCTCGACTAGCCTGCTGGATGCATCCTCTCGCACGTGTTTTTACTCGACTAGCCTGCGGGATGCATCCTCTCGAACGTGTTTTTGCTCGACTAGCCTGCGGGATGCATCCTCTCGCACGTGTTTTTGCTCGACTAGCCTGCGGGATGCATCCTCTCGCACGTGTTTTTGCTCGACTAGCCATGCGCATCCCAAAAAACCTGCGCATGCGCATCCCAAAAAACCTGCGCCTGCGCATCCCACAAAACCTGCGCATACGCATCCCACAAAACCTCGCACGTGTTTTTACTCGACTAGCCTGCGGGATGCATCCTCTCGAACGTGTTTTTGCTCGACTAGCCTGCGGGATGCATCCTCTCGCACGTGTTTTTGCTCGACTAGCCTGCGGGATGCATCCTCTCGCACGTGTTTTTGCTCGACTAGCCATGCGCATCCCAAAAAACCTGCGCATGCGCATCCCAAAAAACCTGCGCATGCGCATCCCACAAAACCGGCGCATGCGCATCCCACAAAACCTGCGCATACGCATCCCACAAAACCTCGCACGTGTTTTTACTCGACTAGCCGGCGGGATGCATCCTCTCGCACGTGTTTTTGCTCGACTAGCCATGCGCATCCCAAAAAACCAGCGCATGCGCATCCCAAAAAACCTGCGCATGCGCATCCCAAAAAACCTGCGCCTGCGCATCCCACAAAACCTGCGCATACGCATCCCACAAAACCTCGCACGTGTTTTTACTCGACTAGCCGGCGGGATGCATCCTCTCGCACGTGTTTTTACTGGACTAGCCTGCGGGATGCATCCTCTCGCACGTGTTTTTGCTCGACTAGCCATGCGCATCCCAAAAAACCAGCGCATGCGCATCCCAAAAAACCTGCGCATGCGCATCCCAAAAGACCTGCGCCTGCGCATCCCACAAAACCTGCGCATGCGCATCCCACAAAACCTGCGCATACGCATCCCACAAAACCTCGCACGTGTTTTTACTCGACTAGCCGGCGGGATGCATCCTCTCGCACGTGTTTTTACTGGACTAGCCTGCGGGATGCATCCTCTCGCACGTGTTTTTGCTCGACTAGCCATGCGCATCCCAAAAAACCTGCGCATGCGCATCCCAAAAAACCTGCGCATGCGCATCCCACAAAACCTGCGCATACGCATCCCACAAAACCTCGCACGTGTTTTTACTCGACTAGCCTGCGGGATGCATCCTCTCGCACGTGTTTTTACTCGACTAGCCTGCGGGAAGCATCCTCTCGAAAGTGTTTTTGCTCGACTAGCCATGCGCATCCCAAAAAACCTGCGCATGCGCATCCCAAAAAACCTGCGCATGCGCATCCCACAAAACCGGCGCATGCGCATCCCACAAAACCTGCGCATACGCATCCCACAAAACCTCGCACGTGTTTTTACTCGACTAGCCGGCGGGATGCATCCTCTCGCACGTGTTTTTACTGGACTAGCCTGCGGGATGCATCCTCTCGCACGTGTTTTTGCTCGACTAGCCATGCGCATCCCAAAAAACCTGCGCATGCGCATCCCAAAAAACCTGCGCATGCGCATCCCACAAAACCTGCGCATACGCATCCCACAAAACCTCGCACGTGTTTTTACTCGACTAGCCGGCGGGATGCATCCTCTCGCACGTGTTTTTACTCGACTAGCCTGCGGGAAGCATCCTCTCGCACGTGTTTTTGCTCGACTAACCATGCGCATCCCAAAAAACCTGCGCATGCGCATCCCACAAAACCGGCGCATGCGCATCCCACAAAACCTGCGCATACGCATCCCACAAAACCTCGCACGTGTTTTTACTCGACTAGCCGGCGGGATGCATCCTCTCGCACGTGTTTTTACTCGACTAGCCTGCGGGATGCATCCTCTCGCACGTGTTTTTACTCGACTAGCCTGCGGGAAGCATCCTCTCGCACGTGTTTTTGCTCGACTAGCCATGCGCATCCCAAAAAACCTGCGCATGCGCATCCCAAAAAACCTGCGCATGCGCATCCCACAAAACCTGCGCATACGCATCCCACAAAACCTCGCACGTGTTTTTACTCGACTAGCCGGCGGGATGCATCCTCTCGCACGTGTTTTTACTCGACTAGCCTGCGGGATGCATCCTCTCGAACGTGTTTTTGCTCGACTAGGCTGCGGGATGTATCCTCTCGCACGTGTTTTTGCTCGACTAGCCTGCGGGATGCATCCTCTCGCACGTGTTTTTGCTCGACTAGCCTGCGGGATGCATCCTCTCGCACGTGTTTTTGCTCGACTAGCCATGCGCATCCCAAAAAACCTGCGCATGCGCATCCCAAAAAACCTGCGCCTGCGCATCCCACAAAACCTGCGCATACGCATCCCACAAAACCTCGCACGTGTTTTTACTCGACTAGCCGGCGGGATGCATCCTCTCGCACGTGTTTTTACTCGACTAGCCTGCGGGATGCATCCTCTCGCACGTGTTTTTACTCGACTAGCCTGCGGGATGCATCCTCTCGCACGTGTTTTTACTCGACTAGCCTGCGGGAAGCATCCTCTCGCACGTGTTTTTGCTCAACTAGCCTGCGGGATGCATCCTCTCGCACGTGTTTTTGCTCGACTAGCCATGCGCATCCCAAAAAACCTGCGCATGCGCATCCCAAAAAACCTGCGCATGCGCATCCCACAAAACCGGCGCATGCGCATCCCACAAAACCTGCGCATACGCATCCCACAAAACCTCGCACGTGTTTTTACTCGACTAGCCGGCGGGATGCATCCTCTCGCACGTGTTTTTACTCGACTAGCCTGCGGGAAGCATCCTCTCGCACGTGTTTTTGCTCGACTAGCCATGCGCATCCCAAAAAACCTGCGCATGCGCATCCCAAAAAACCTGCGCATGCGCATCCCACAAAACCGGCGCATGCGCATCCCACAAAACCTGCGCATACGCATCCCACAAAACCTCGCACGTGTTTTTACTCGACTAGCCGGCGGGATGCATCCTCTCGCACGTGTTTTTACTCGACTAGCCTGCGGGATGCATCCTCTCGCACGTGTTTTTACTCGACTAGCCTGCGGGATGCATCCTCTCGCACGTGTTTTTACTCGACTAGCCTGCGGGAAGCATCCTCTCGCACGTGTTTTTGCTCGACTAGCCATGCGCATCCCAAAAAACCTGCGCATACGCATCCCACAAAACCTCGCACGTGTTTTTACTCGACTAGCCGGCGGGATGCATCCTCTCGCACGTGTTTTTACTCGACTAGCCTGCGGGATGCATCCTCTCGCACGTGTTTTTACTCGACTAGCCTGCGGGATGCATCCTCTCGCACGTGTTTTTACTCGACTAGCCTGCGGGAAGCATCCTCTCGCACGTGTTTTTGCTCGACTAGCCATGCGCATCCCAAAAAACCTGAGCATGCGTATCCCAAAAAACCTGCGCATGCGCATCCCACAAAACCTGCGCATACGCATCCCACAAAACCTCGCACGTGTTTTTACTCGACTAGCCGGCGGGATGCATCCTCTCGCACGTGTTTTTACTCGACTAGCCTGCGGGATGTATCCTCTCGCACGTGTTTTTACTCGACTAGCCAGCGGGATGTATCCTCTCGCACGTGTTTTTACTCGACTAGCCTGCGGGATGCATCCTCTCGCACGTGTTTTTGCTCGACTAGCCTGCGGGATGCATCCTCTCGCACGTGTTTTTACTCGACTAGCCTGCGGGATGCATCCTCTCGAACGTGTTTTTGCTCGACTAGCCTGCGGGATGCATCCTCTCGCACGTGTTTTTGCTCGACTAGCCTGCGGGATGCATCCTCTCGCACGTGTTTTTGCTCGACTAGCCATGCGCATCCCAAAAAACCTGCGCATGCGCATCCCAAAAAACCTGCGCCTGCGCATCCCACAAAACCTGCGCATACGCATCCCACAAAACCTCGCACGTGTTTTTACTCGACTAGCCGGCGGGATGCATCCTCTCGCACGTGTTTTTACTCGACTAGCCTGCGGGATGCATCCTCTCGCACGTGTTTTTACTCGACTAGCCTGCGGGATGCATCCTCTCGCACGTGTTTTTACTCGACTAGCCTGCGGGAAGCATCCTCTCGCACGTGTTTTTGCTCAACTAGCCTGCGGGATGCATCCTCTCGCACGTGTTTTTGCTCGACTAGCCATGCGCATCCCAAAAAACCTGCGCATGCGCATCCCAAAAAACCTGCGCATGCGCATCCCACAAAACCGGCGCATGCGCATCCCACAAAACCTGCGCATACGCATCCCACAAAACCTCGCACGTGTTTTTACTCGACTAGCCGGCGGGATGCATCCTCTCGCACGTGTTTTTACTCGACTAGCCTGCGGGATGTATCCTCTCGCACGTGTTTTTACTCGACTAGCCAGCGGGATGTATCCTCTCGCACGTGTTTTTACTCGACTAGCCTGCGGGATGCATCCTCTCGCACGTGTTTTTGCTCGACTAGCCTGCGGGATGCATCCTCTCGCACGTGTTTTTACTCGACTAGCCTGCGGGATGCATCCTCTCGAACGTGTTTTTGCTCGACTAGCCTGCGGGATGCATCCTCTCGCACGTGTTTTTGCTCGACTAGCCTGCGGGATGCATCCTCTCGCACGTGTTTTTGCTCGACTAGCCATGCGCATCCCAAAAAACCTGCGCATGCGCATCCCAAAAAACCTGCGCATGCGCATCCCACAAAACCTGCGCATACGCATCCCACAAAACCTCGCACGTGTTTTTACTCGACTAGCCGGCGGGATGCATCCTCTCGCACGTGTTTTTACTCGACTAGCCTGCGGGATGCATCCTCTCGAACGTGTTTTTGCTCGACTAGGCTGCGGGATGTATCCTCTCGCACGTGTTTTTGCTCGACTAGCCTGCGGGATGCATCCTCTCGCACGTGTTTTTGCTCGACTAGCCTGCGGGATGCATCCTCTCGCACGTGTTTTTGCTCGACTAGCCATGCGCATCCCAAAAAACCTGCGCCTGCGCATCCCACAAAACCTGCGCATACGCATCCCACAAAACCTCGCACGTGTTTTTACTCGACTAGCCGGCGGGATGCATCCTCTCGCACGTGTTTTTACTCGACTAGCCTGCGGGATGCATCCTCTCGCACGTGTTTTTACTCGACTAGCCTGCGGGATGCATCCTCTCGCACGTGTTTTTACTCGACTAGCCTGCGGGAAGCATCCTCTCGCACGTGTTTTTGCTCAACTAGCCTGCGGGATGCATCCTCTCGCACGTGTTTTTGCTCGACTAGCCATGCGCATCCCAAAAAACCTGCGCATGCGCATCCCAAAAAACCTGCGCATGCGCATCCCACAAAACCGGCGCATGCGCATCCCACAAAACCTGCGCATACGCATCCCACAAAACCTCGCACGTGTTTTTACTCGACTAGCCGGCGGGATGCATCCTCTCGCACGTGTTTTTACTCGACTAGCCTGCGGGAAGCATCCTCTCGCACGTGTTTTTGCTCGACTAGCCATGCGCATCCCAAAAAACCTGCGCATGCGCATCCCAAAAAACCTGCGCATGCGCATCCCACAAAACCGGCGCATGCGCATCCCACAAAACCTGCGCATACGCATCCCACAAAACCTCGCACGTGTTTTTACTCGACTAGCCGGCGGGATGCATCCTCTCGCACGTGTTTTTACTCGACTAGCCTGCGGGATGCATCCTCTCGCACGTGTTTTTACTCGACTAGCCTGCGGGATGCATCCTCTCGCACGTGTTTTTACTCGACTAGCCTGCGGGAAGCATCCTCTCGCACGTGTTTTTGCTCGACTAGCCATGCGCATCCCAAAAAACCTGCGCATACGCATCCCACAAAACCTCGCACGTGTTTTTACTCGACTAGCCGGCGGGATGCATCCTCTCGCACGTGTTTTTACTCGACTAGCCTGCGGGATGCATCCTCTCGCACGTGTTTTTACTCGACTAGTCTGCGGGATGCATCCTCTCGCACGTGTTTTTACTCGACTAGCCTGCGGGAAGCATCCTCTCGCACGTGTTTTTGCTCGACTAGCCATGCGCATCCCAAAAAACCTGCGCATGCGTATCCCAAAAAACCTGCGCATGCGCATCCCACAAAACCTGCGCATACGCATCCCACAAAACCTCGCACGTGTTTTTACTCGACTAGCCGGCGGGATGCATCCTCTCGCACGTGTTTTTACTCGACTAGCCTGCGGGATGTATCCTCTCGCACGTGTTTTTACTCGACTAGCCAGCGGGATGTATCCTCTCGCACGTGTTTTTACTCGACTAGCCTGCGGGATGCATCCTCTCGCACGTGTTTTTGCTCGACTAGCCTGCGGGATGCATCCTCTCGCACGTGTTTTTACTCGACTAGCCTGCGGGATGCATCCTCTCGAACGTGTTTTTGCTCGACTAGCCTGCGGGATGCATCCTCTCGCACGTGTTTTTGCTCGACTAGCCTGCGGGATGCATCCTCTCGCACGTGTTTTTGCTCGACTAGCCATGCGCATCCCAAAAAACCTGCGCATGCGCATCCCAAAAAACCTGCGCCTGCGCATCCCACAAAACCTGCGCATACGCATCCCACAAAACCTCGCACGTGTTTTTACTCGACTAGCCGGCGGGATGCATCCTCTCGCACGTGTTTTTACTCGACTAGCCTGCGGGATGCATCCTCTCGCACGTGTTTTTACTCGACTAGCCTGCGGGATGCATCCTCTCGCACGTGTTTTTACTCGACTAGCCTGCGGGAAGCATCCTCTCGCACGTGTTTTTGCTCAACTAGCCTGCGGGATGCATCCTCTCGCACGTGTTTTTGCTCGACTAGCCATGCGCATCCCAAAAAACCTGCGCATGCGCATCCCAAAAAACCTGCGCATGCGCATCCCACAAAACCGGCGCATGCGCATCCCACAAAACCTGCGCATACGCATCCCACAAAACCTCGCACGTGTTTTTACTCGACTAGCCGGCGGGATGCATCCTCTCGCACGTGTTTTTACTCGACTAGCCTGCGGGATGTATCCTCTCGCACGTGTTTTTACTCGACTAGCCAGCGGGATGTATCCTCTCGCACGTGTTTTTACTCGACTAGCCTGCGGGATGCATCCTCTCGCACGTGTTTTTGCTCGACTAGCCTGCGGGATGCATCCTCTCGCACGTGTTTTTACTCGACTAGCCTGCGGGATGCATCCTCTCGAACGTGTTTTTGCTCGACTAGCCTGCGGGATGCATCCTCTCGCACGTGTTTTTGCTCGACTAGCCTGCGGGATGCATCCTCTCGCACGTGTTTTTGCTCGACTAGCCATGCGCATCCCAAAAAACCTGCGCATGCGCATCCCAAAAAACCTGCGCCTGCGCATCCCACAAAACCTGCGCATACGCATCCCACAAAACCTCGCACGTGTTTTTACTCGACTAGCCGGCGGGATGCATCCTCTCGCACGTGTTTTTACTCGACTAGCCTGCGGGATGCATCCTCTCGCACGTGTTTTTACTCGACTAGCCTGCGGGATGCATCCTCTCGCACGTGTTTTTACTCGACTAGCCTGCGGGATGCATCCTCTCGCACGTGTTTTTACTCGACTAGCCTGCGGGAAGCATCCTCTCGCACGTGTTTTTGCTCAACTAGCCTGCGGGATGCATCCTCTCGCACGTGTTTTTGCTCGACTAGCCATGCGCATCCCAAAAAACCTGCGCATGCGCATCCCAAAAAACCTGCGCATGCGCATCCCACAAAACCTGCGCATACGCATCCCACAAAACCTCGCACGTGTTTTTACTCGACTAGCCGGCGGGATGCATCCTCTCGCACGTGTTTTTACTCGACTAGCCTGCGGGATGTATCCTCTCGCACGTGTTTTTACTCGACTAGCCAGCGGGATGTATCCTCTCGCACGTGTTTTTACTCGACTAGCCTGCGGGATGCATCCTCTCGCACGTGTTTTTGCTCGACTAGCCTGCGGGATGCATCCTCTCGCACGTGTTTTTACTCGACTAGCCTGCGGGATGCATCCTCTCGAACGTGTTTTTGCTCGACTAGCCTGCGGGATGCATCCTCTCGCACGTGTTTTTGCTCGACTAGCCTGCGGGATGCATCCTCTCGCACGTGTTTTTGCTCGACTAGCCATGCGCATCCCAAAAAACCTGCGCATGCGCATCCCAAAAAACCTGCGCCTGCGCATCCCACAAAACCTGCGCATACGCATCCCACAAAACCTCGCACGTGTTTTTACTCGACTAGCCGGCGGGATGCATCCTCTCGCACGTGTTTTTACTCGACTAGCCTGCGGGATGCATCCTCTCGCACGTGTTTTTACTCGACTAGCCTGCGGGATGCATCCTCTCGCACGTGTTTTTACTGGACTAGCCTGCGGGATGCATCCTCTCGCAAGTGTTTTTGCTCGACTAGCCATGCGCATCCCAAAAAACCAGCGCATGCGCATCCCAAAAAACCTGCGCATGCGCATCCCAAAAAACCTGCGCCTGCGCATCCCAAAAAACCTGCGCCTGCGCATCCCACAAAACCTGCGCATGCGCATCCCACAAAACCTGCGCATACGCATCCCACAAAACCTCGCACGTGTTTTTACTCGACTAGCCGGCGGGATGCATCCTCTCGCACGTGTTTTTACTGGACTAGCCTGCGGGATGCATCCTCTCGCACGTGTTTTTGCTCGACTAGCCATGCGCATCCCAAAAAACCTGCGCATGCGCATCCCAAAAAACCTGCGCATGCGCATCCCACAAAACCTGCGCATACGCATCCCACAAAACCTCGCACGTGTTTTTACTCGACTAGCCTGCGGGATGCATCCTCTCGCACGTGTTTTTACTCGACTAGCCTGCGGGAAGCATCCTCTCGCACGTGTTTTTGCTCGACTAGCCATGCGCATCCCAAAAAACCTGCGCATGCGCATCCCAAAAAACCTGCGCATGCGCATCCCACAAAACCGGCGCATGCGCATCCCACAAAACCTGCGCATACGCATCCCACAAAACCTCGCACGTGTTTTTACTCGACTAGCCGGCGGGATGCATCCTCTCGCACGTGTTTTTACTGGACTAGCCTGCGGGATGCATCCTCTCGCACGTGTTTTTGCTCGACTAGCCATGCGCATCCCAAAAAACCTGCGCATGCGCATACCAAAAAACCTGCGCATGCGCATCCCACAAAACCTGCGCATACGCATCCCACAAAACCTCGCACGTGTTTTTACTCGACTAGCCGGCGGGATGCATCCTCTCGCACGTGTTTTTACTCGACTAGCCTGCGGGAAGCATCCTCTCGCACTTGTTTTTGCTCGACTAACCATGCGCATCCCAAAAAACCTGCGCATGCGCATCCCAAAAAACCTGCGCATGCGCATCCCACAAAACCGGCGCATGCGCATCCCACAAAACCTGCGCATACGCATCCCACAAAACCTCGCACGTGTTTTTACTCGACTAGCCGGCGGGATGCATCCTCTCGCACGTGTTTTTACTCGACTAGCCTGCGGGATGCATCCTCTCGCACGTGTTTTTACTCGACTAGCCTGCGGGATGCATCCTCTCGCACGTGTTTTTACTCGACTAGCCTGCGGGAAGCATCCTCTCGCACGTGTTTTTGCTCGACTAGCCATGCGCATCCCAAAAAACCTGCGCATACGCATCCCACAAAACCTCGCACGTGTTTTTACTCGACTAGCCGGCGGGATGCATCCTCTCGCACGTGTTTTTACTCGACTAGCCTGCGGGATGCATCCTCTCGCACGTGTTTTTACTCGACTAGCCTGCGGGATGCATCCTCTCGCACGTGTTTTTACTCGACTAGCCTGCGGGAAGCATCCTCTCGCACGTGTTTTTGCTCGACTAGCCATGCGCATCCCAAAAAACCTGCGCATGCGCATCCCAAAAAACCTGCGCATGCGCATCCCACAAAACCTGCGCATACGCATCCCACAAAACCTCGCACGAGTTTTTACTCGACTAGCCGGCGGGATGCATCCTCTCGCACGTGTTTTTACTCGACTAGCCTGCGGGAAGCATCCTCTCGCACGTGTTTTTGCTCGACTAGCCATGCGCATCCCAAAAAACCTGCGCATACGCATCCCACAAAACCTCGCACGTGTTTTTACTCGACTAGCCGGCGGGATGCATCCTCTCGCACGTGTTTTTACTCGACTAGCCTGCGGGATGCATCCTCTCGCACGTGTTTTTACTCGACTAGCCTGCGGGATGCATCCTCTCGCACGTGTTTTTACTCGACTAGCCTGCGGGAAGCATCCTCTCGCACGTGTTTTTGCTCGACTAGCCATGCGCATCCCAAAAAACCTGCGCATGCGCATCCCAAAAAACCTGCGCATGCGCATCCCACAAAACCTGCGCATACGCATCCCACAAAACCTCGCACGTGTTTTTACTCGACTAGCCGGCGGGATGCATCCTCTCGCACGTGTTTTTACTCGACTAGCCTGCGGGATGCATCCTCTCGAACGTGTTTTTGCTCGACTAGGCTGCGGGATGTATACTCTCGCACGTGTTTTTACTCGACTAGCCGGCGGGATGCATCCTCTCGCACGTGTTTTTACTCGACTAGCCTGCGGGAAGCATCCTCTCGCACGTGTTTTTGCTCGACTAACCATGCGCATCCCAAAAAACCTGCGCATGCGCATCCCAAAAAACCTGCGCATGCGCATCCCACAAAACCGGCGCATGCGCATCCCACAAAACCTGCGCATACGCATCCCACAAAACCTCGCACGTGTTTTTACTCGACTAGCCGGCGGGATGCATCCTCTCGCACGTGTTTTTACTCGACTAGCCTGCGGGATGCATCCTCTCGCACGTGTTTTTACTCGACTAGCCTGCGGGATGCATCCTCTCGCACGTGTTTTTACTCGACTAGCCTGCGGGAAGCATCCTCTCGCACGTGTTTTTGCTCGACTAGCCATGCGCATCCCAAAAAACCTGCGCATACGCATCCCACAAAACCTCGCACGTGTTTTTACTCGACTAGCCGGCGGGATGCATCCTCTCGCACGTGTTTTTACTCGACTAGCCTGCGGGATGCATCCTCTCGCACGTGTTTTTACTCGACTAGCCTGCGGGATGCATCCTCTCGCACGTGTTTTTACTCGACTAGCCTGCGGGAAGCATCCTCTCGCACGTGTTTTTGCTCGACTAGCCATGCGCATCCCAAAAAACCTGCGCATACGCATCCCACAAAACCTCGCACGTGTTTTTACTCGACTAGCCGGCGGGATGCATCCTCTCGCACGTGTTTTTACTCGACTAGCCTGCGGGATGCATCCTCTCGCACGTGTTTTTACTCGACTAGCCTGCGGGATGCATCCTCTCGCACGTGTTTTTACTCGACTAGCCTGCGGGAAGCATCCTCTCGCACGTGTTTTTGCTCGACTAGCCATGCGCATCCCAAAAAACCTGCGCATGCGTATCCCAAAAAACCTGCGCATGCGCATCCCACAAAACCTGCGCATACGCATCCCACAAAACCTCGCACGTGTTTTTACTCGACTAGCCGGCGGGATGCATCCTCTCGCACGTGTTTTTACTCGACTAGCCTGCGGGATGTATCCTCTCGCACGTGTTTTTACTCGACTAGCCAGCGGGATGTATCCTCTCGCACGTGTTTTTACTCGACTAGCCTGCGGGATGCATCCTCTCGCACGTGTTTTTGCTCGACTAGCCTGCGGGATGCATCCTCTCGCACGTGTTTTTACTCGACTAGCCTGCGGGATGCATCCTCTCGAACGTGTTTTTGCTCGACTAGCCTGCGGGATGCATCCTCTCGCACGTGTTTTTGCTCGACTAGCCTGCGGGATGCATCCTCTCGCACGTGTTTTTGCTCGACTAGCCATGCGCATCCCAAAAAACCTGCGCATGCGCATCCCAAAAAACCTGCGCCTGCGCATCCCACAAAACCTGCGCATACGCATCCCACAAAACCTCGCACGTGTTTTTACTCGACTAGCCGGCGGGATGCATCCTCTCGCACGTGTTTTTACTCGACTAGCCTGCGGGATGCATCCTCTCGCACGTGTTTTTACTCGACTAGCCTGCGGGATGCATCCTCTCGCACGTGTTTTTACTCGACTAGCCTGCGGGAAGCATCCTCTCGCACGTGTTTTTGCTCAACTAGCCTGCGGGATGCATCCTCTCGCACGTGTTTTTGCTCGACTAGCCATGCGCATCCCAAAAAACCTGCGCATGCGCATCCCAAAAAACCTGCGCATGCGCATCCCACAAAACCGGCGCATGCGCATCCCACAAAACCTGCGCATACGCATCCCACAAAACCTCGCACGTGTTTTTACTCGACTAGCCGGCGGGATGCATCCTCTCGCACGTGTTTTTGCTCGACTAGCCATGCGCATCCCAAAAAACCAGCGCATGCGCATCCCAAAAAACCTGCGCATGCGCATCCCAAAAAACCTGCGCCTGCGCATCCCACAAAACCTCGCACGTGTTTTTACTCGACTAGCCGGCGGGATGCATCCTCTCGCACGTGTTTTTACTGGACTAGCCTGCGGGATGCATCCTCTCGCACGTGTTTTTGCTCGACTAGCCATGCGCATCCCAAAAAACCAGCGCATGCGCATCCCAAAAAACCTGCGCATGCGCATCCCAAAAAACCTGCGCCTGCGCATCCCAAAAAACCTGCGCCTGCGCATCCCACAAAACCTGCGCATGCGCATCCCACAAAACCTGCGCATACGCATCCCACAAAACCTCGCACGTGTTTTTACTCGACTAGCCGGCGGGATGCATCCTCTCGCACGTGTTTTTACTGGACTAGCCTGCGGGATGCATCCTCTCGCACGTGTTTTTGCTCGACTAGCCATGCGCATCCCAAAAAACCTGCGCATGCGCATCCCAAAAAACCTGCGCATGCGCATCCCACAAAACCTGCGCATACGCATCCCACAAAACCTCGCACGTGTTTTTACTCGACTAGCCTGCGGGATGCATCCTCTCGCACGTGTTTTTACTCGACTAGCCTGCGGGAAGCATCCTCTCGCACGTGTTTTTGCTCGACTAGCCATGCGCATCCCAAAAAACCTGCGCATGCGCATCCCAAAAAACCTGCGCATGCGCATCCCACAAAACCGGCGCATGCGCATCCCACAAAACCTGCGCATACGCATCCCACAAAACCTCGCACGTGTTTTTACTCGACTAGCCGGCGGGATGCATCCTCTCGCACGTGTTTTTACTGGACTAGCCTGCGGGATGCATCCTCTCGCACGTGTTTTTGCTCGACTAGCCATGCGCATCCCAAAAAACCTGCGCATGCGCATCCCAAAAAACCTGCGCATGCGCATCCCACAAAACCTGCGCATACGCATCCCACAAAACCTCGCACGTGTTTTTACTCGACTAGCCGGCGGGATGCATCCTCTCGCACGTGTTTTTACTCGACTAGCCTGCGGGAAGCATCCTCTCGCACGTGTTTTTGCTCGACTAACCATGCGCATCCCAAAAAACCTGCGCATGCGCATCCCAAAAAACCTGCGCATGCGCATCCCAAAAAACCTGCGCATGCGCATCCCACAAAACCGGCGCATGCGCATCCCACAAAACCTGCGCATACGCATCCCACAAAACCTCGCACGTGTTTTTACTCGACTAGCCGGCGGGATGCATCCTCTCGCACGTGTTTTTACTCGACTAGCCTGCGGGATGCATCCTCTCGCACGTGTTTTTACTCGACTAGCCTGCGGGATGCATCCTCTCGCACGTGTTTTTACTCGACTAGCCTGCGGGAAGCATCCTCTCGCACGTGTTTTTGCTCGACTAGCCATGCGCATCCCAAAAAACCTGCGCATACGCATCCCACAAAACCTCGCACGTGTTTTTACTCGACTAGCCGGCGGGATGCATCCTCTCGCACGTGTTTTTACTCGACTAGCCTGCGGGATGCATCCTCTCGCACGTGTTTTTACTCGACTAGCCTGCGGGATGCATCCTCTCGCACGTGTTTTTACTCGACTAGCCTGCGGGAAGCATCCTCTCGCACGTGTTTTTGCTCGACTAGCCATGCGCATCCCAAAAAACCTGCGCATGCGCATCCCAAAAAACCTGCGCATGCGCATCCCACAAAACCTGCGCATACGCATCCCACAAAACCTCGCACGAGTTTTTACTCGACTAGCCGGCGGGATGCATCCTCTCGCACGTGTTTTTACTCGACTAGCCTGCGGGAAGCATCCTCTCGCACGTGTTTTTGCTCGACTAGCCATGCGCATCCCAAAAAACCTGCGCATACGCATCCCACAAAACCTCGCACGTGTTTTTACTCGACTAGCCGGCGGGATGCATCCTCTCGCACGTGTTTTTACTCGACTAGCCTGCGGGATGCATCCTCTCGCACGTGTTTTTACTCGACTAGCCTGCGGGATGCATCCTCTCGCACGTGTTTTTACTCGACTAGCCTGCGGGAAGCATCCTCTCGCACGTGTTTTTGCTCGACTAGCCATGCGCATCCCAAAAAACCTGCGCATGCGCATCCCAAAAAACCTGCGCATGCGCATCCCACAAAACCTGCGCATACGCATCCCACAAAACCTCGCACGTGTTTTTACTCGACTAGCCGGCGGGATGCATCCTCTCGCACGTGTTTTTACTCGACTAGCCTGCGGGATGCATCCTCTCGAACGTGTTTTTGCTCGATTAGGCTGCGGGATGTATACTCTCGCACGTGTTTTTACTCGACTAGCCGGCGGGATGCATCTTCTCGCACGTGTTTTTACTCGACTAGCCTGCGGGAAGCATCCTCTCGCACGTGTTTTTGCTCGACTAACCATGCGCATCCCAAAAAACCTGCGCATGCGCATCCCAAAAAACCTGCGCATGCGCATCCCACAAAACCGGCGCATGCGCATCCCACAAAACCTGCGCATACGCATCCCACAAAACCTCGCACGTGTTTTTACTCGACTAGCCGGCGGGATGCATCCTCTCGCACGTGTTTTTACTCGACTAGCCTGCGGGATGCATCCTCTCGCACGTGTTTTTACTCGACTAGCCTGCGGGATGCATCCTCTCGCACGTGTTTTTACTCGACTAGCCTGCGGGAAGCATCCTCTCGCACGTGCTTTTGCTCGACTAGCCATGCGCATCCCAAAAAACCTGCGCATACGCATCCCACAAAACCTCGCACGTGTTTTTACTCGACTAGCCGGCGGGATGCATCCTCTCGCACGTGTTTTTACTCGACTAGCCTGCGGGATGCATCCTCTCGCACGTGTTTTTACTCGACTAGCCTGCGGGATGCATCCTCTCGCACGTGTTTTTACTTGACTAGCCTGCGGGAAGCATCCTCTCGCACGTGTTTTTGCTCGACTAGCCATGCGCATCCCAAAAAACCTGCGCATACGCATCCCACAAAACCTCGCACGTGTTTTTACTCGACTAGCCGGCGGGATGCATCCTCTCGCACGTGTTTTTACTCGACTAGCCTGCGGGATGCATCCTCTCGCACGTGTTTTTACTCGACTAGCCTGCGGGATGCATCCTCTCGCACGTGTTTTTACTCGACTAGCCTGCGGGAAGCATCCTCTCGCACGTGTTTTTGCTCGACTAGCCATGCGCATCCCAAAAAACCTGCGCATGCGTATCCCAAAAAACCTGCGCATGCGCATCCCACAAAACCTGCGCATACGCATCCCACAAAACCTCGCACGTGTTTTTACTCGACTAGCCGGCGGGATGCATCCTCTAGCACGTGTTTTTACTCGACTAGCCTGCGGGATGTATCCTCTCGCACGTGTTTTTACTCGACTAGCCAGCGGGATGTATCCTCTCGCACGTGTTTTTACTCGACTAGCCTGCGGGATGCATCCTCTCGCACGTGTTTTTGCTCGACTAGCCTGCGGGATGCATCCTCTCGCACGTGTTTTTACTCGACTAGCCTGCGGGATGCATCCTCTCGAACGTGTTTTTGCTCGACTAGCCTGCGGGATGCATCCTCTCGCACGTGTTTTTGCTCGACTAGCCTGCGGGATGCATCCTCTCGCACGTGTTTTTGCTCGACTAGCCATGCGCATCCCAAAAAACCTGCGCATGCGCATCCCAAAAAACCTGCGCCTGCGCATCCCACAAAACCTGCGCATACGCATCCCACAAAACCTCGCACGTGTTTTTACTCGACTAGCCGGCGGGATGCATCCTCTCGCACGTGTTTTTACTCGACTAGCCTGCGGGATGCATCCTCTCGCACGTGTTTTTACTCGACTAGCCTGCGGGATGCATCCTCTCGCACGTGTTTTTACTCGACTAGCCTGCGGGAAGCATCCTCTCGCACGTGTTTTTGCTCAACTAGCCTGCGGGATGCATCCTCTCGCACGTGTTTTTGCTCGACTAGCCATGCGCATCCCAAAAAACCTGCGCATGCGCATCCCAAAAAACCTGCGCATGCGCATCCCACAAAACCGGCGCATGCGCATCCCACAAAACCTGCGCATACGCATCCCACAAAACCTCGCACGTGTTTTTACTCGACTAGCCGGCGGGATGCATCCTCTCGCACGTGTTTTTGCTCGACTAGCCATGCGCATCCCAAAAAACCAGCGCATGCGCATCCCAAAAAACCTGCGCATGCGCATCCCAAAAAACCTGCGCCTGCGCATCCCACAAAACCTGCGCATACGCATCCCACAAAACCTCGCACGTGTTTTTACTCGACTAGCCGGCGGGATGCATCCTCTCGCACGTGTTTTTACTGGACTAGCCTGCGGGATGCATCCTCTCGCACGTGTTTTTGCTCGACTAGCCATGCGCATCCCAAAAAACCAGCGCATGCGCATCCCAAAAAACCTGCGCATGCGCATCCCAAAAGACCTGCGCCTGCGCATCCCACAAAACCTGCGCATGCGCATCCCACAAAACCTGCGCATACGCATCCCACAAAACCTCGCACGTCTTTTTACTCGACTAGCCGGCGGGATGCATCCTCTCGCACGTGTTTTTACTGGACTAGCCTGCGGGATGCATCCTCTCGCACGTGTTTTTGCTCGACTAGCCATGCGCATCCCAAAAAACCTGCGCATGCGCATCCCAAAAAACCTGCGCATGCGCATCCCACAAAACCTGCGCATACGCATCCCACAAAACCTCGCACGTGTTTTTACTCGACTAGCCTGCGGGATGCATCCTCTCGCACGTGTTTTTACTCGACTAGCCTGCGGGAAGCATCCTCTCGCACGTGTTTTTGCTCGACTAGCCATGCGCATCCCAAAAAACCTGCGCATGCGCATCCCAAAAAACCTGCGCATGCGCATCCCACAAAACCGGCGCATGCGCATCCCACAAAACCTGCGCATACGCATCCCACAAAACCTCGCACGTGTTTTTACTCGACTAGCCGGCGGGATGCATCCTCTCGCACGTGTTTTTACTGGACTAGCCTGCGGGATGCATCCTCTCGCACGTGTTTTTGCTCGACTAGCCATGCGCATCCCAAAAAACCTGCGCATGCGCATCCCAAAAAACCTGCGCATGCGCATCCCACAAAACCTGCGCATACGCATCCCACAAAACCTCGCACGTGTTTTTACTCGACTAGCCGGCGGGATGCATCCTCTCGCACGTGTTTTTACTCGACTAGCCTGCGGGAAGCATCCTCTCGCACGTGTTTTTGCTCGACTAACCATGCGCATCCCAAAAAACCTGCGCATGCGCATCCCAAAAAACCTGCGCATGCGCATCCCACAAAACCGGCGCATGCGCATCCCACAAAACCTGCGCATACGCATCCCACAAAACCTCGCACGTGTTTTTACTCGACTAGCCGGCGGGATGCATCCTCTCGCACGTGTTTTTACTCGACTAGCCTGCGGGATGCATCCTCTCGCACGTGTTTTTACTCGACTAGCCTGCGGGAAGCATCCTCTCGCACGTGTTTTTGCTCGACTAGCCATGCGCATCCCAAAAAACCTGCGCATGCGCATCCCAAAAAACCTGCGCCTGCGCATCCCACAAAACCTGCGCATACGCATCCCACAAAACCTCGCACGTGTTTTTACTCGACTAGCCGGCGGGATGCATCCTCTCGCACGTGTTTTTACTCGACTAGCCTGCGGGATGCATCCTCTCGAACGTGTTTTTGCTCGACTAGGCTGCGGGATGTATCCTCTCGCACGTGTTTTTGCTCGACTAGCCTGCGGGATGCATCCTCTCGCACGTGTTTTTGCTCGACTAGCCTGCGGGATGCATCCTCTCGCACGTGTTTTTGCTCGACTAGCCATGCGCATCCCAAAAAACCTGCGCATGCGCATCCCAAAAAACCTGCGCCTGCGCATCCCACAAAACCTGCGCATACGCATCCCACAAAACCTCGCACGTGTTTTTACTCGACTAGCCGGCGGGATGCATCCTCTCGCACGTGTTTTTACTCGACTAGCCTGCGGGATGCATCCTCTCGCACGTGTTTTTACTCGACTAGCCTGCGGGATGCATCCTCTCGCACGTGTTTTTACTCGACTAGCCTGCGGGAAGCATCCTCTCGCACGTGTTTTTGCTCAACTAGCCTGCGGGATGCATCCTCTCGCACGTGTTTTTGCTCGACTAGCCATGCGCATCCCAAAAAACCTGCGCATGCGCATCCCAAAAAACCTGCGCATGCGCATCCCACAAAACCGGCGCATGCGCATCCCACAAAACCTGCGCATACGCATCCCACAAAACCTCGCACGTGTTTTTACTCGACTAGCCGGCGGGATGCATCCTCTCGCACGTGTTTTTACTCGACTAGCCTGCGGGAAGCATCCTCTCGCACGTGTTTTTGCTCGACTAGCCATGCGCATCCCAAAAAACCTGCGCATGCGCATCCCAAAAAACCTGCGCATGCGCATCCCACAAAACCGGCGCATGCGCATCCCACAAAACCTGCGCATACGCATCCCACAAAACCTCGCACGTGTTTTTACTCGACTAGCCGGCGGGATGCATCCTCTCGCACGTGTTTTTACTCGACTAGCCTGCGGGATGCATCCTCTCGCACGTGTTTTTACTCGACTAGCCTGCGGGATGCATCCTCTCGCACGTGTTTTTACTCGACTAGCCTGCGGGAAGCATCCTCTCGCACGTGTTTTTGCTCGACTAGCCATGCGCATCCCAAAAAACCTGCGCATACGCATCCCACAAAACCTCGCACGTGTTTTTACTCGACTAGCCGGCGGGATGCATCCTCTCGCACGTGTTTTTACTCGACTAGCCTGCGGGATGCATCCTCTCGCACGTGTTTTTACTCGACTAGCCTGCGGGATGCATCCTCTCGCACGTGTTTTTACTCGACTAGCCTGCGGGAAGCATCCTCTCGCACGTGTTTTTGCTCGACTAGCCATGCGCATCCCAAAAAACCTGCGCATGCGTATCCCAAAAAACCTGCGCATGCGCATCCCACAAAACCTGCGCATACGCATCCCACAAAACCTCGCACGTGTTTTTACTCGACTAGCCGGCGGGATGCATCCTCTCGCACGTGTTTTTACTCGACTAGCCTGCGGGATGTATCCTCTCGCACGTGTTTTTACTCGACTAGCCAGCGGGATGTATCCTCTCGCACGTGTTTTTACTCGACTAGCCTGCGGGATGCATCCTCTCGCACGTGTTTTTGCTCGACTAGCCTGCGGGATGCATCCTCTCGCACGTGTTTTTACTCGACTAGCCTGCGGGATGCATCCTCTCGAACGTGTTTTTGCTCGACTAGCCTGCGGGATGCATCCTCTCGCACGTGTTTTTGCTCGACTAGCCTGCGGGATGCATCCTCTCGCACGTGTTTTTGCTCGACTAGCCATGCGCATCCCAAAAAACCTGCGCATGCGCATCCCAAAAAACCTGCGCCTGCGCATCCCACAAAACCTGCGCATACGCATCCCACAAAACCTCGCACGTGTTTTTACTCGACTAGCCGGCGGGATGCATCCTCTCGCACGTGTTTTTACTCGACTAGCCTGCGGGATGCATCCTCTCGCACGTGTTTTTACTCGACTAGCCTGCGGGATGCATCCTCTCGCACGTGTTTTTACTCGACTAGCCTGCGGGAAGCATCCTCTCGCACGTGTTTTTGCTCAACTAGCCTGCGGGATGCATCCTCTCGCACGTGTTTTTGCTCGACTAGCCATGCGCATCCCAAAAAACCTGCGCATGCGCATCCCAAAAAACCTGCGCATGCGCATCCCACAAAACCGGCGCATGCGCATCCCACAAAACCTGCGCATACGCATCCCACAAAACCTCGCACGTGTTTTTACTCGACTAGCCGGCGGGATGCATCCTCTCGCACGTGTTTTTGCTCGACTAGCCATGCGCATCCCAAAAAACCAGCGCATGCGCATCCCAAAAAACCTGCGCATGCGCATCCCAAAAAACCTGCGCCTGCGCATCCCACAAAACCTGCGCATACGCATCCCACAAAACCTCGCACGTGTTTTTACTCGACTAGCCGGCGGGATGCATCCTCTCGCACGTGTTTTTACTGGACTAGCCTGCGGGATGCATCCTCTCGCACGTGTTTTTGCTCGACTAGCCATGCGCATCCCAAAAAACCTGCGCATGCGCATCCCAAAAAACCTGCGCATGCGCATCCCACAAAACCTGCGCATACGCATCCCACAAAACCTCGCACGTGTTTTTACTCGACTAGCCTGCGGGATGCATCCTCTCGCACGTGTTTTTACTCGACTAGCCTGCGGGAAGCATCCTCTCGCACGTGTTTTTGCTCGACTAGCCATGCGCATCCCAAAAAACCTGCGCATGCGCATCCCAAAAAACCTGCGCATGCGCATCCCACAAAACCGGCGCATGCGCATCCCACAAAACCTGCGCATACGCATCCCACAAAACCTCGCACGTGTTTTTACTCGACTAGCCGGCGGGATGCATCCTCTCGCACGTGTTTTTACTGGACTAGCCTGCGGGATGCATCCTCTCGCACGTGTTTTTGCTCGACTAGCCATGCGCATCCCAAAAAACCTGCGCATGCGCATCCCACAAAACCGGCGCATGCGCATCCCACAAAACCTGCGCATACGCATCCCACAAAACCTCGCACGTGTTTTTACTCGACTAGCCGGCGGGATGCATCCTCTCGCACGTGTTTTTACTCGACTAGCCTGCGGGATGCATCCTCTCGCACGTGTTTTTACTCGACTAGCCTGCGGGATGCATCCTCTCGCACGTGTTTTTACTCGACTAGCCTGCGGGAAGCATCCTCTCGCACGTGTTTTTGCTCGACTAGCCATGCGCATCCCAAAAAACCTGCGCATACGCATCCCACAAAACCTCGCACGTGTTTTTACTCGACTAGCCGGCGGGATGCATCCTCTCGCACGTGTTTTTACTCGACTAGCCTGCGGGATGCATCCTCTCGCACGTGTTTTTACTCGACTAGCCTGCGGGATGCATCCTCTCGCACGTGTTTTTACTCGACTAGCCTGCGGGAAGCATCCTCTCGCACGTGTTTTTGCTCGACTAGCCATGCGCATCCCAAAAAACCTGCGCATGCGCATCCCAAAAAACCTGCGCATGCGCATCCCACAAAACCTGCGCATACGCATCCCACAAAACCTCGCACGTGTTTTTACTCGACTAGCCGGCGGGATGCATCCTCTCGCACGTGTTTTTACTCGACTAGCCTGCGGGATGCATCCTCTCGAACGTGTTTTTGCTCGACTAGGCTGCGGGATGTATCCTCTCGCACGTGTTTTTGCTCGACTAGCCTGCGGGATGCATCCTCTCGCACGTGTTTTTGCTCGACTAGCCATGCGCATCCCAAAAAACCTGCGCATGCGCATCCCAAAAAACCTGCGCCTGCGCATCCCACAAAACCTGCGCATACGCATCCCACAAAACCTCGCACGTGTTTTTACTCGACTAGCCGGCGGGATGCATCCTCTCGCACGTGTTTTTACTCGACTAGCCTGCGGGATGCATCCTCTCGCACGTGTTTTTACTCGACTAGCCTGCGGGATGCATCCTCTCGCACGTGTTTTTACTCGACTAGCCTGCGGGAAGCATCCTCTCGCACGTGTTTTTGCTCGACTAGCCATGCGCATCCCAAAAAACCTGCGCATGCGCATCCCAAAAAACCTGCGCATGCGCATCCCACAAAACCTGCGCATACGCATCCCACAAAACCTCGCACGTGTTTTTACTCGACTAGCCTGCGGGATGCATCCTCTCGCACGTGTTTTTGCTCGACTAGCCTGCGGGATGCATCCTCTCGCACGTGTTTTTGCTCGACTAGGCTGCGGGATGTATCCTCTCGCACGTGTTTTTGCTCGACTAGCCTGCGGGATGCATCCTCTCGCACGTGTTTTTGCTCGACTAGCCTGCGGGATGCATCCTCTCGCACGTGTTTTTGCTCGACTAGCCATGCGCATCCCAAAAAACCTGCGCATGCGCATCCCAAAAAACCTGCGCCTGCGCATCCCACAAAACCTGCGCATACGCATCCCACAAAACCTCGCACGTGTTTTTACTCGACTAGCCGGCAAGATGCATCCTCTCGCACGTGTTTTTACTCGACTAGCCTGCGGGATGCATCCTCTCGCACGTGTTTTTACTCGACTAGCCTGCGGGATGCATCCTCTCGCACGTGTTTTTACTCGACTAGCCTGCGGGAAGCATCCTCTCGCACGTGTTTTTGCTCGACTAGCCATGCGCATCCCAAAAAACCTGCGCATACGCATCCCACAAAACCTCGCACGTGTTTTTACTCGACTAGCCGGCGGGATGCATCCTCTCGCACGTGTTTTTACTCGATTGGCCTGCGGGATGCATCCTCTCGCACGTGTTTTTACTCGACTAGCCTGCGGGATGCATCCTCTCGCACGTGTTTTTACTCGACTAGCCTGCGGGAAGCATCCTCTCGCACGTGTTTTTGCTCGACTAGCCATGCGCATCCCAAAAAACCTGCGCATACGCATCCCACAAAACCTCGCACGTGTTTTTACTCGACTAGCCGGCGGGATGCATCCTCTCGCACGTGTTTTTACTCGATTGGCTTGCGGGATGCATCCTCTCGCACGTGTTTTTACTCGACTAGCCTGCGGGAAGCATCCTCTCGCACGTGTTTTTGCTCGACTAGCCATGCGCATCCCAAAAAACCTGCGCATGCGCATCCCACAAAACCTGCGCATACGCATCCCACAAAACCTCGCACGTGTTTTTACTCGACTAGCCGGCGGGATGCATCCTCTCGCACGTGTTTTTACTCGACTAGCCTGCGGGATGCATCCTCTCGAACGTGTTTTTGCTCGACTAGGCTGCGGGATGTATCCTCTCGCACGTGTTTTTACTCGACTAGCCTGCGGGATGCATCCTCTCGCACGTGTTTTTGCTCGACTAGCCTGCGGGATGCATCCTCTCGCACGTGTTTTTGCTCGACTAGCCATGCGCATCCCAAAAAACCTGCGCATGCGCATCCCAAAAAACATGCGCATGCGCATCCCACAAAACCTGCGCATACGCATCCCACAAAACCTCGCACGTGTTTTTACTCGACTAGCCGGCGGGATGCATCCTCTCGCACGTGTTTTTACTCGACTAGCCTGCGGGATGCATCCTCTCGAACGTGTTTTTGCTCGACTAGGCTGCGGGATGTATCCTCTCGCACGTGTTTTTGCTCGACTAGCCTGCGGGATGCATCCTCTCGCACGTGTTTTTGCTCGACTAGCCTGTGTTACGTCGGACGACCTCCGACGTTGGTCGAATCGAGGACCGTACCTCGATTCTAGGTTAAGACTAAATATTAAGTACATAACAACCTCTTAAACCCATCGCTATCAAACTCTTGTTCTAATTCTAATACCTCTTAAACCCATCGCTATCAAACTCTTGTTCTAAATCTAATATCTCTTAAACCCGTCGCTATCAAACTCTTGTTCTAATTCTAATACCTCTTAAACCCATCGCTATCAAACTCTTGTTCTAAATCTAATACCTCTTAAACCCATCACTACTTCACCCGCGACTTTTCCTAAAACTTGTTCTAAAACCCATCACTACTTGAATCTCGACTCTCCCAATTGTTCTAAACCCAACCACCACTCCAAACTCTCAATCTTACCTAACACTTGTTCAAACCCTCATCTACACTTATAACGTGTTTGAACCCTCATCTACACTTAACACTTGTTCAAACCCTCATCTACACTTTGTCACGTCCCACGTCCTAGGCAAAGAAGATGACTCCAGGAGGCGGCACGTGGAAAGAAGAGGAAACGGTCTTTTTCGCCAAGACAGCCAGACGGGCAGTCATATGCGCTAGGACACCGATAGTCATTTGGAAAACCGGCACCCGCTTGCAGTCAACGCGGATGGCGATACTTATTCGTTAACGCAACGAACGCGGTGAGTTGACATGGGTAAAGATGGATACAAGATACTGATTCTCACCGGTTTGTTGTTACGCCTGTTACGTCCCGGGACGTCGGACGACGAAAAATATATAAAACCGTCGAACGCGACCGCGGAGAAAACGTATTTCAAAATGCTCCAGCTTTCGAATCCACGCGGCGACTACTTCCGCGTCTAATTCGGGAATCGCGAGACGAGAACAGCACTAAATGAATACGCGTATATGAATAATAAATGAATCGACTCACCAGCTCAGCAACGTAGATAAATTAATGTCTTCGTAGGAGCTTCACGGGCCGTCGATACAATCTGGATCGCTCGATTCTCCTTGGCGAAGGCTGCATACGTGAACGCTTGCTTTAGCGTACGTTGAAATTCTGGATCTCCGTGCAGCATACGATAACGCTCGCTTTAGCGTACGTTGTCTATTCTGGTGCGAGGGTTTAGCCGCTCGATGGAAGGCGCAATTGCAATTGCGAGTTGTATGCGTTATTAGCAGTGAAAACCGCTGATTGACGATGCGAGTGCCTGAGCAGCTCGATGCGATGCGAATACGTATGGTATTCGATGAAGAGCGAAGCGGAAGAAACGAAGGAGTGTTTCTCTGACGTAGAAACGTTCCGTTTTACCGTGAAGTTAATATTGAATAAAATGAAATAATTGAATCGACGAGGAGAACTCGAAGCAGGTAAATATACTCAAAGAATGAATGCAAGGTTTAAAATATACTGAGATTTTAATATAAGAACGTCGGAAGAGTACAAGTTGAAAGTCGGAATACAAGAATAATTCTAAGTATCGAAAGTATGGAAAATTAACGCAGTCGGCAGGCTCAGAGGGAGACCTGGCGCGACGTGTGTCGAGAGACGACTCGATTCGAAGTGTTGTTCAGCGCGCTCGCTGCGATCGACTGACTCCCGGCGGAGTGGGGGAAACGACGCAGTGGGGCGTGCCGCTGCACGGTGGAGGGGCGCGCTGGCGTGTAACGGTACTGGCGAGCGTCTCGGGCGCTCGCGCGTTCTTACGACGGTAAAACATGAAAACGTGAATTCTTTATATTGATATTAAAAATATACGCTGTTGAATATAAAATATATAACTTTGACTACATGCTAGCTTAGTATGGCGAGTATATAGATATGTACAGAAATAGATGAAAAGGTAAGTATGAAGAAAGATATAGGAATGAGAACGAGTAAAAACGTAGTATAGAAGGTAGAAGGCAAGTATAGAAGATAAAAGGTAAGTATAGAGGATAAAAGGTAAGTATAGAAGATAAAAGGTAAGTATAGAAAATAAAAGGTAAGTATAGAAAATAAAAGGTAAGTATAGAAACGAATGAGAGTATGAAGATCTTACGGCTATGTGTTTGCGTTACATAATTAGTGTACTTATAGCTATCGATTACAAAGTCTTAAGAATAAGCAGACACCGTGAGGTGTCAACACGTCAGCGGACGTGACAGTAGTAGATCGTTCTATCTATTTCAATGTGGCATTGGAGGACTCGGGCTTGCGAAAACTCGGCTAGCTGCAGAAGTTGAATTCGCTCTAAACTCTCGATCGGTGTGACATCTTCGGGTTCGCAATTCAGGTTATCGATGGTAGAGTACGTAGTAACGTTGAGTGTCGGTCCACCGCAATCATATCCAATGAGGGTATAAACTTGCGTGGTAATGGTGCATAGGATGGCAACTTGTAACGGATACATGTTTGTGGTTGCGAAATTGTCTGAAGACTGGAGCTCCTCTGTAATGATCCTATCTTCCGAGGGTCTGAGTCGTGATGCGACAAGCTTATCTTCCGGTTGTGGAAGGAGATTTTGTCGTCGCTGGGTTTCGGATTTCGCTCGCTTATCGGTGTTGACCGGACGCGTGATTAACGCGGATTCTAATTTCGCGTCAGCGGAGGACTGTAATGAAATCTCCTGGGTGGGTTTCTTATCGCAAGTCGCAGGAGATGCTACAATCATTGTTCGCGGGTTATCGCAGAGGTATAGTATAATACGAAATTTGTTTCTCCTTTTTGCTGACGCGTATTTTACAGACGTATAATTCCTAGATGGATGAAACTCGCTTTGCGGTGCACGGATACTTGACCGTTTAGATTGGAAGAGATCATGTTCCGGCGAAAAATCAGAGGTAGGTTTTTGAAATGAAATATAGACTCTCTTTGACACTGATTTAGAAATTATCGCGGGATGATCTTTTATGATCGACTCGTATGCTCGGTCTATACGAGGTAGAGTTTTATGCTTTATTTTATGTAGACGTTCTGTCGTCTTTAGAGAATCAAAGGCGGGGACATTTCCTTTCAACCTAGACTCGGAATAGAAACAATCGGACTTGATACCGGAGCTTGTAGAATAAACCTCCATAGGTTTGAATTCGCGGGAGTCCTCTTTGGACTCTAGATTAAAATTGTCGGGATGGTTACCGAATACGTCGGGATGGTTACCGGAATTGAAAAGGTCGGGATGGTTACCGAATGCGTCGGGATGGTTACCGGAATTAGAAAGGTCGGGATGGTTACCGGAACTGGAAAGGTCGGGATGGTTACCGAATGCGTCGGGATAGTACCCGGAATTAGTATAATAACGCTCGATCTCTTCCACCTCTAACACGGGTAATCGGAATGAGATCGGACGCGGAGATGTGTTGAAACATCTGAGGCTCGCTTTGCCTCCGCGATTAGTGACTACACAGTCACCGAGGAATACATCCGGCGCTACGCTGACGCGGCGGATATATCCCTGTTTCGGGCCCTGTACGCTAACTGCAATGCAGGCGGCTGTTCGGGGCTCAACGACAAACTCATTGGAGTCTGGTGCAGTCCTTGATTCGGACTGTTGATTTAGATTTTCGCGCTTATCGACCGGTTCCTCTACGATATTATTCGATGTGATACGAATCTCTCCCGGTTGCACCCGACGTTTTGAGAGAGGGAATGTTTCTTCCTCTGTCCTTGCGGAGTGCTTTTCAAGAGAGACCTCCGTTTTCGGAGAAGGCATTGAAATAACCCTCGTCATTGAACTATCGCGGGGCTCAGTCGGCAGTGCGCGTGAATTAGAGAACGGAATAGAAATGTTTCCGATTAAAACAAATTGCTTTGCAAAGGAAATCTCAGCTCCTCCTATAAAGAAGGGCGAGCCGAGAATTCCGTTAACACTGACTGGGAAATCGTCCCCGAGCACGTGGAATTTGACAGGGATTGTCCCCTGAATGAATATAACGACTTCGCCGAGTGTTACTATGGAACCCTCGGTTATTCCATGAACTTCGATCGTGCTCGTGGGATCAATGGTTATCCCAGGTTTTAAACTAGACGCGCGTATCAAATTGACTTCCGAGCCCGTGTCTAATAAGAATTCACTTTTCTCGCGAAGCTGAGGGGCGGAGATTTGTACGCGCGGGATCGGCGAGTCTACTGCGAGGTTAACTGCAGAGACGAATCGTCGATCTGGTCTTCGGGGAGCTCGTTCGTTCGAACGGCGGTCTGCGTGAATGTTTGGTTGCGCTTTGTTGGGGCGGCCTCCCGCTGTTGATTCGTTCCGGTCGGGAGGCCTGACTCGTTTCCCGAGCGCAGGTTATTGTTATAGGCTCTTTTTCGACATTCGTGAATGTCATGCCCGGGAGTTTTGCAATAGTTGCAAAACTTGCGGGGCTCTCCCGAACGTCTGTCGCGATTTGAATTCGGGTCCCGGTTTTCGCGCTGCGGGTTTTGTTCGCGAGGGTTTTCGGACCGCCACTGCGGAGTTGGAGAACGATAAGAGTTGCGGTTCGAGTTTCTCCACGAGTCTCGACGTTGGTCGGACCCGTTATCGCGACGCTCATCCGGTCTGTTGTCGCGACGTTCAGGGATGCGTTCGCGAGAATTGAAATTGTCAGAAGAGCGTGGGCGATAGGAGCTTCTGTTATCTGAGAAGCTTACCTTGCGGGAATCGTCACGATTAGATTCGCGACGACGGTTTTGATACAGCTCGTATTGCTTATATGCAGAGATGATCTCTGCCGAATTCTGAGAACGGCAATGCAAAACTTCGCTGCGAAGTTGTGGGAGTAGACCGCGAAGGAAGCACTCGACTGTGAAACGATCGATTTCTCTGATGGCGGTTCGTAAATCTTTGACTCGATTTATGAAGTCAAGAATATGCTCATTGTTGCCCTGGGCTACGCTTGCCAATTCGCCACGGTACTGGTCCACGAATTTGTAGGGTCCCAGTACTGTTCGTAGCTTATCGCAAAGTTGTGAGATCGCACGTATGTTTTCGCCTTCAATGGCAGCGTACGCACGATCGGAAAATTTATTGCAGATTAGTTTAGTAAGGGCACGTTCTATGGATTCGGGGATAGAATCACGCGCGCGTTTGCAGGCGCGGATGAATTTTAGGACGGGAATCGATGTTCCGTCGAATTTGGGTACGAGTTCTGCGGCTTGTTTCAACGCGAAATTTCCTGTTGGCTCATATTGCGGGATTTCGCGTGGCTCTGATAATGAAGGTTCTCGCGTGTTAGAGACGTTACTGGGGCCTGGTGTAGGCGTTTGGTGAGTTAAGTTTTGATTCACGACTTGAATATTGTGAAGCTCTTTGCGTATTTCATCGAGCATGTTATTTTGATTCTGTGCGTCTTCTTCATATTTAAGACGCAATTTAGCAATGAATTCGGTTTGCTCTTTTAAATATTCCTCTTTACGGGCGAGGTCTTGCGCGTAAAGAAGTAGCTCTTCCTCGGTTGACGGAGGAAGGTCTTGATTAGGATCCGCTCGGGGATCCGTTTGGGATCGTGCGATTGGGCGAGACATTTTGCGATATTAGTGTGAATTCTCACTCGACACACGATATAGAGAACAAATGTCAGACGTACAAAAACAATTTGTTAATGGTTCGACTACCGGCGACCGTTTTCGTGTCCTACCGACTGCGCCAAATTTGTTACGTCATCGTCCCACGTCCTAGGCAAAGAAGATGACCCCAGGAGGCGGCACGTGGAAAGAAGAGGAAACGGTCTTTTACGCCAAGACAGCCAGACGGGCAGTCATATGCGCTAGGACACCGATAGCCATTTGAGACCGACACCCGCTAGCAGTCAACGCGGATGGCGATACTTCTACGCTGACGCAACGAACGCGGTGAGTTGACATGGAACAAAAGGGGTTACAAAAGATACGAATTCTCACCGGTTAGTTGTTGTATCTTAGTAGTACTGTTGAAGGAGCTGAGCTCGTCGGTCAGCATGGGTCTGGTATAACGGGTCGTCCAGACAGATCTCATCGAGATGAGGAAGGTTTGGCAGCTGTCTCGCTGGGGTACGCACGACAATGCGTCTGTTGGACGGTAGGTATGTTACGTCCCGTGACGTCTTCGCGATAAAAATATATAATTTTACGCGACTCGCGGATTCACGGAAGAAAACGTAATTGAAATTAATTTAAGCTTTCGGATCCACACGGCACGGTACGTCCGCGTCTAATCCGGGAACCACGATGATCGTCTCACGCGGCGACAGCACGCAATACAATAATAACAAATTACCGACCTCGAGATGTCTCTTAACAATTACGCGAATGATCCTTGATGCAGGAGCAGGAACTGACGGCGTCTCTCAGCGAGGACTCTCGATGCTCGTCCGCAGATAGGCTGGTTGGATCGATTTCCATCGATTTGAGAAGAAATGCTCCCCGTAGACTGACTGGACCTGGATGCTGAGCTCGTTCTTCGGTTCGTTGATCGCGATTTGAATGATCGAGTGAATGTAGGACGATATTGAAGAACAACGAAATGACTTGAGAAACACTGAGTTTAGTTTAAAATATACTTGTTTTATTATAACCTCGTAGAATGTGTTACAATGATGTACGAGTGATATCCGTAATAGAATCGCATAAAATGAAAGAGCCGGATTGAAAGCCGAATAAGAGCCGGGAAGGATCAAGGGCGAAGCCCTTGATTTAATAAAGAGCCGGGAAAAGAGATCTTCTCGTCGGAGGAGAAGGATCTCGTCCGCGCTTGGCGGCTGGAGAGTAGAATCCTTTCCGACTGTCTAGCTCCGCTGAGCTCTCCGGGCAGAGTGCCTCGGCGGAGTGGGGATGTTACGTCGTCCGTGTACATACATTATGTATTCAAGGTCTGATCTGCATAAGATCCATACACCGTCCCCTAGACATAAGAACATAATATTAAGATCTCATATATTCTATTGTTCTAATCCTTATCCATCACCATAACTTCACCTTGATCAACACCTTACCTCAGTTTCAACCCATCACCACGACACATAATGCAATAAAGTATTGCATCACTCTGGAAGCATCTAGAAGCTTCTAGAAACGTCGAGAAGTCCAAAGACTGCTGCATCAGCAGTCCCACGCTCGTAGAGGGCAATAGGACAGCCACGAGACTGCAGCGTCAGCAGAAATGCACGTGCAGTCCCCGGGAGCGAAGACGCTGCTGCGTCAGCGGTTCTCCCACTCCGACGACTGAAGAACAAAGAGACTGCAGCGTCAGCTATCCCCACTCCGACCGAAGGAGGCAAGGCAGAGCAGGCGCTTGCATCAGTCCGCCTCCAGACAGCGACTCGAACGGTCCGCTCCAAGCGAGCGACTCGCACGGACGTGCCAGTCCGGCTTCTTCCGACTTCAAGAGCAGACGTGTTCAGTCTAGCTCCGCGATAGTGAAGTGTGTCGATCCTTCACTCCTAATTCCAATTCCGATTCCAACTCTAACTCAACTCCTAATTCTCATACATTATTCCTACAACATATTACTATATCCATTATTCATTAATTCAATTACTACTCCTATTATAATACTACTTACATATTGTATACCAGTGTACTTACCAGTTCTTATTTAATATATCGTTGTTATACCAGTGCTTCGATCTTGTTATTCTTGTGTTAGTTCAACACCATCTTCCAATTCAGTTCTTGCATCGAATATATTAAACTCGTGACATATCCGGACTTGGTCTAAAGTGCGCAGTGGAAACGCTGAGCCGCCAATAAGGAATTTGAAGCGAGTCATAGAGAAGTTCTCGTGCCACGTCTAGAATTGGTCTAAAGTGCGCAGTGGAAACGCTGAGCCGCCACTATAGACGTGAAGCGAGTTAACTACCTAAAAGGTTAATAACAAGTGGAAGTTCATTATATTATTAATATTCCATCATTACTATTCCTTACCCATGCGACGCCCACGTCGAGCGGGACGCAAGCATCAACTTGCTAAATTGAGACGCGCGTTAAGAAATAAAGCGGTGCTCGATCAAATCATTGCCACTACCGAGTGGACAGAACTTCTGGGAACCACCGAGCACATTCCGTGTGACGCGTCCGATTACGTTCCTGTATACGGTTGCCCTTGCAATCCTCCTAAAGAGGTCAACCACGCGGACCTCTCGCGAGCTCCGACGCCAGTTCTACATCCGGTCGATTGTCCAGAGGTGATCAACATAGCCGACGACGACGACAGCCGAGACACGATCATCGTTCCCAGGGTCCGTTGCCGAATCATCCGTGACGTTCCTCTGCCAGCTCATCAACGTGTCATCTTGCGGCCAGCATCCAAGGCCACTAACGTCGTCCCGAACCGAGCAGCAGCAACTCTGCCAGATCTTCCCCACCTCGAGGACATCTGTATAGAAGACCCGATGTACGACACCTACTGTCAGTACCGCCAGTTCCTGCTGCAGCAATATTATTAGGCATTAATACAACATTGCGGTGAGTCGTATAATATCTTGTATAATTGTTGAATCCTGTAAACTCACCGTTTTCGTTGCATCATCTCGCGCGTGATTCTTGTCGGGACACTTCTTGTAACCGCGTCGGACGTTCTCTTCTTGACTGCATCCATAGCAATATCGGTTGTCCTAGTGCAATATGACAGCCCGCGGCTGTCTCGGCACGAAAGACCACTCCTCATTTTAATCATAATATCTCAACCGTCCGTCTGTCACTGTTCTCTTTTCTCTCTCTTGGTACCTGTAACAAAAACACAGTGACGGACGTGACAAATTTGGCGCAGTCGGTAGGACATCGAAGTGGTCGCCGATATTTGCATTAATAAGCCCGACGCGTGTCAGTACGAAGTTCACATTTCTTAAATCCCATTCATATCTTTCAAAATGTCTCGCCCAATCACGCGATCTCAAAGGGATCTCCAAGCAGATCCTAACGCAGACCTTCCCCCAATGTCCGAGGAAGAGCTACTCCTATACGCACAAGACCTCGCCCGCAGAGAGCAATATCTCAAAGAGGAAACTGATTTTATTGCCAAATTGCGTCTCAAATATGAAGAAGACGCACAAAACCAAAAGAATATGCTCGACGAAATACGAAAAGAGCTTCGCAACATCCAAATCACGAGTGAAACCCTACGTCAACAAACGCCTACACCAGGCCCTAGTAACGTCTCTAATATGCGGGAACCTTCACCGCCAGACCCACGCGAAATCCCACAGTATGAACCTACTGGTAATTTCGCTCTAAAACAAGCCGCCGAGCTTGTCCCTAGATTCGACGGAACTTCGTCTTCCGTCCTACAATTCATACGTGCATGCAAACGCGCGCGTGACACCGTACCGGCCACTGCAGAGCGTGCCCTCACAAAATTGCTCTGCAATAAACTCCACGATCGTGCTTATGCCGCTATAGAAGGCCAGCACATATTCACAATTTCTGCACTATGCGAGAAATTACGAACAGTACTGGGCCCATACAAATTCGTTGACCAGTACCGTGGCGATCTCGCGAGTGTACTCCAAGCTCCAAACGAGCACATCCTAGACTTCATCAATCGCGTTAAAGACCTTTGAACCGCGATTCAAGATGCCACAGATATTGGCCTTGATTACGAAGAACTAGATCGCTTCGTAGTAGATTGTTTTCTACGAGGTCTCCTTCCCCAGCTGCGTGCCGAAGTGCTTCATTGCCCTTCGCGAAATCCTGCCACTGTTTTCGAAGCAGCCATCTCTGCTTACAGGTGTGACGTCGGTCGCACCTCCGACGTTAGCTTTAAGACTACATGTAAAATTAGATACATAAGAGCGAGCGTTCCTCTTTAAAGATTCCAAAACTCCTAAAAATCCTTCATAACAATGAATCCTTAACACCACGTACATCTGATTGAAATCCATCAACATAACCTAAAATCCAAAATCCGTCAAAATCCTAAAATAGCCAAAAATGGCCCAAACTCGAAGATTGAAATATCATTGGACTCGTGAGCGAAAATCATGAAACTAACCTAAAAATTTGTAGGTTAGGTTCTCAATTCGCGTTTGTTTAGACTTTACCAAAATTTCGATTTTTGGTAATTTTCAAAAGTACTTAGAATATTTTCAAACATATGATCGGTCGACAAATGATGTCAACTAATCATATGACATATAAAATTTACATCGAAACGCCTTGCAAGAGCAAGCGCTCGAAAATATTCCAAGTCCCAATTTATTTAAATAAATAAATAGGTACGCCAATGGTTACCACTTAATTTTCGAGTCCTGCACCACTGGGAACGAAAACTGCTGACTCTAGTGCGGCGGCCATCGCGCTGTTTACGACGAAGACCGGCACAAAGAGGACACGGTCCCCTTTTGCGAAGTCAGCATTTTTCGGACGAACATTATTCGTCGACGAACGTTCGATTCTCCCCAGTCCTCTCCGGGGACCCGAGTGGGTCAGTCGAGTTTTCGTCAATCTTCCAAGTCCAGACTATTTAGACATAGTCTTTCCAAATCCAGATTGTTTAGACACAATCTTTCCAAATCCATACTGTTTAGACACAGTCCCTAATACCATTCAGTAATATCGTATTCTTATTCGTTTAATTCAAACATTACTTCGTTTATTCAATTAAACATTTTTATTGCGTTTCATATTTCGTACTTAGTACGTATTTCGATTTCGTTAATAATAAGCATCTTTACCTTTGTATTCTTTTACGTTTATAATATACTTTGTTTTACCAGAGTCAATCTAAATCCCAATTATTATTTCCTTGCTCCTAACTTCGTAGTTTGAAGTGACACGTTGTTAGTTAGAGATAGAGTTCTCACTGGAAAGTTCGCGAATAGTATTCCTTATTCAATTTCCTGTTACGTGTTCGCGTACGTGCGTGATAGTGATAGACTTGCTCGCATAGCAAGCTCCGCAGCATCCACGTCCGTTTTCTCGAATCAAAATATCGTCAACCACGCGGACGATATTCGCGAGATAAATTCACGGGATCGCACAGCGTCCACGCCCGTTTTCGCTAGTTAAAATATCGTCAATCACGCGGACGATATTCGTGAGTTAGATTCACGGTATCGTACAGCGTCCACGCCCGTTTCCTCAACGAGCGCATCCGTCTACAATACCGTAGCAGCCAGCTGTCAATCATTGGAGGTCGTTCTTGTCAAATATTGACGTGACAGAGTTTGGCGCAGTCGTCAATCCTTGAAGGTCGTTTCCAGCCATTTGGATCAACGCCTGTCAAGCAGAGCGGACCGTATTCAAGGCCATCAGCGCAACCGTAGCTGTTCATCCGTTGCGAATTCATGTCTCGTGTCAATCGACAAACAAGCGAAGCGTAAAAGTAAGTGGAACATATTACCGCGTATGTTTCAGGGTCGCGTGCATCTTTCATCTGTGTAAGACTGCATGCAGGTGTCGGCATCGGGTCCTAGTCTGTTGATAAAAAGACCAACACTTTTATTAAATGTCAGTCAGTGGAAGAGTAGAGTAGCCGGGCCGCGGTATTCTCTTCTCTTGCTCTTATAGCCCCGCCAGGACGTGACACAGGCAGTATGAGTCAGACCAGACTCGTCGACGAGAACTGATCCGCGAAGAAAAACGAGTCAGCTTCTCTGATAACCGGCCGTATCGCCCGCGTTCCACGAATGAATCCGTTCGTGACATTCCAGAGCGAACTCAAGAACGCCGCGATAACAGACCGGACTCGTCTCAGTAGTCCTCAAGAAACTCAAACCGGGACTTTTATCGCTCCCCGACGCCGCAACGGCGATGGGAAAATAATCCTCGCGACCAAAACACGTACCGCGATGGTCGCACAGATCGCCCCTCAAGCTCTAACAAATTTTGCAACTACTGCAAAACCCCCGGGCACGATATTCACGAGTGCCGTAAGCGCACTTTCAATAATAATAGGAGGTCGGGAAACGAGTCCGGCCTCCCGACCGAAGCCAACCCCAGGCGGGAGGCCGCATCTTCAACTCAAACTACAGCCCGCACCCAAACAGCTATCCGGACGAACGACCAGTCCGACGATTCGTCTCAGCAGTAAATCTTGCTGCAGACTCACCAATTCCGCGCGTAAAAATCTCTGCCCCTCAATTACAAAAGAAGTGTGAATTTTTGTTAGACACGGGTTCGGAGATCAATTTAATTCGTGCGTCAAGTCTAGAACCAAATCTACCTATAGATCATACGAACACTATAGAAGTCCAAGGAATAACCGAGGGATCCATTCCAACTCTCGGTCAAATTAAAATACACTTACAGGGTCAAAACCCTATCGAATTTCATGTCTTGGAAGAAAACTTCCCAATTAACATCGACGGAATCCTCGGTTCTCCCTTCTTCAGAACAGGAGCCGAGATCTCCTTTGCGAATGAATACATTATGATAGGAAACATTCGGGTTCCCTTCTCGAACCCTTGCGCGCCCACGGCTGAGCCTCGCGATAAATTGGCAGCAGAGGTTATTTCAATGCCTTCGTCTATGACCAACGATCTCGTTAAAACTCCAGCCGCCAAGCGTGAGGAACATTCGGCAGGGAACGTTCGAATGTCTTCCTCAAATCCTCGTGCACCCGCGGTCAGACCTTGCAGAGCTCCGGTGACGGAGGTTATTTCAATGCCTCCTCGGGATTCGATCGAGTGCTCCCTAGAGAAAAACGCCGTGAAAAGCCGGCCGGAATCGAAGGAGACTCGAGAGATATCGGAGTACACTGCGAGAAGTCGGATCGTGGAGCGTGAGGATCGAGTCCGAACAAAGACTCCTCCGAAATCCGAAGAATTCGTCCTCGAACCTCGTACCGTTGCGTGCATAGCGGTCGACGTCGAAGGACCTAAACAGGGATATATCCGCCGTGTTAACGTAGCGCCGGATGTATTCCTGGGTGACTGCGTCGTCACCAATCGTAAAGGCAAAGCGAGCCTCCGGTGTTTTAACACCTCGTCGGAAAGAGTTTCATTTCGATTGCCCCCATTGGAGATGGAAGAAATCGAGTCGTACTCTTCCGACCTTTCTAATTCCGGGTATCATCCCGACGTATTCGGTAACCATTCCGACCTTTCTACTTCCGGGTATCATCCCGACGTATTCGGTAACCATCCCGACCTTTCTAATTCCGGGTATCAACCCGACGCATTCGGTAACCATCCCGACCTTTCTAACTCCGGTAACCAGCCCGATTCTCATACTAACTCCGGTAACCAGCCCGATCCTCATACTAACTCCGGTAACCAGCCCGATTCTCATACTAACTCCGGTAACCAGCCCGATCATTATACTAACTCCGGTAACCAGCCCGATCAATTCCAAGACCAACTCCATTCCTACGACAATCAAAGATCTTCAAGACCCACATGTAAGCAGGTGTCACGTCCGCTGACGTGTTGACGCCTTTCAGCGTCTGTATTATAGTCAAGATACTAGGTTATATTAATAGTTATAAGTACACAGATTATGTAACACGAACACCTAGTCTTAAGATCCTTACATATATAATTTTACTTACCTTTTTATACTTACCTTGTACCTAGAATACTTACCGAGCAGTTGACCAAAGTTCTGTATTTTATATTGCATATTTAATATTTTTAATAACATATTAAAGACTTTATGTTTCTGTTGCGATGAACGCGCGAGCGCCTGAGACGCTCGCCAGTACGCTTCACGCGCTAGCGCGCCCCACCACTGTACAGCGGCGCGCCCCACTGCGTCGCTTCCCCCACTCCACCGGCGGCCAGTCGAACGCAGCGAGCGTGCTGAGCAGTCGTGCAGATTCGCTTCTCGACTACGAGCGAGCACAGGCCTCCTTCCGAGCCTGTCTCCTCTCTCCGATTTTCTCCGGTTCTAGTACTTAGAAATATTCCGACGTTGTATCTCATAGAGTTGTACTCTACAGTTTGCTTCAAATATATTTTATTTCCTGAATCTTAAACCTAGAGTCACATTTATTCACGGGATCCCAGTTCGCCGTTTATTATATTTTATTTCAACTTCGAGTTCCATTTTCGAATCTTCGAGAGTTCTACGAGTAGAACAATCTTCATTCTTCGCATCGAACGAGCAGCTTCGCCGCTCGCAACGCATTCAAACAGTAATTTTCATTACTTCATCAACGAACGCAACGTTCGCATTGAACGAGCCGCTACGCCGCTCGCAACGATTAAATCAGCAATTATCATTGCTACTTATAACGCAAACCAGCAGTTCTCACTGCTTATTCTACAATTGAACGATTCCATCGTTCGCAACAAATGAACGGACGCATCGTTCACTACGTGGATTCATCGTACGCTTTAGCGAGCGTCCTCATATGCAGCAAGGAGAAGCTGAACCTCATCGTACGCTGTAGCGGGCGTTATCGTATGCTGCAAGGAAAAGCTGAAACGCATCGTACGCTTGAGCGAGCGTCTACGTATGCGGTCCGTCGCTTCCTTCTCATCACGACATCGAGGAAGCTCCTCCGCAGACAATTCTTCATAGTATTAACGGCGTTCTTCTCGGTGAGTCCGATTATATTGTATACGCGTGAAATTGTCAAGACTGTAGCTTCGCGGTTCCCGATTCAGACGTGGAAGTTCTCGCCGCGTGGTTTCAAAGCTGGAATAATTTCGTGTACGTTTATATCCGTGTCGCGGTCGGTGAATTTATATATTTTTAACCGTCCGACGTCCCGGGACGTAACAGCTCCCTGCGCGGAGTACCTCCGGACGATGCGTCGCATGAATGAGTGTGTAATCGAGTGTTGAGCGAGAAATTTCTTCCTTGTAAGAAATTTCTTTTCCGCGTTGGGAGGTGTTACGTCGTCCGATGTACGACGTTGGCCTTGTACATACATTATGTATTCAAGGTCTGATCTGCATAAGATCCATACACCGTCCCCTAGACATAAGAACATAATATTAAGATCTCATATATTCTATTGTTCTAATCCTTATCCATCACCATAACTTCACCTTGATCAACACCTTACCTCAGTTTCAACCCATCACCACGACACATAATGCAATAGAGTATTGCATCACTCTGGAAGCATCTAGAAGCTTCTAGAAACGTCGAGAAGTCCAAAGACTGCTGCATCAGCAGTCCCACGCTCGTTAGAGGGCAATAGGACAGCCACGAGACTGCAGCGTCAGCAGAAATGCACGTGCAGTCCCCGGGAGCGAAGACGCTGCTGCGTCAGCGGTTCTCCCACTCCGACGACTGAAGAACAAAGAGACTGCAGCGTCAGCTATCCCCACTCCGACCGAAGGAGGCAAGGCAGAGCAGGCGCTTGCATCAGTCCGCCTCCAGACAGCGACTCGAACGGTCCGCTCCAAGCGGGCGACTCGCACGGACTTTCCAGTCCGGCTTCTTCCGACTTCAAGAGCAGACGTGTTCAGTCTAGCTCCGCGATAGTGAAGTGTGTCGATCCTTCACTCCTAATTCCAATTCCGATTCCAACTCTAACTCAACTCCTAATTCTCATACATTATTCCTACAACATATTACTATATCCATTATTCATTAATCCAATTACTACTCCTATTATAATACTACTTACATATTGTATACCAGTGTACTTACCAGTTCTTATTTAATATATCGTTGTTATACCAGTGCTTCGATCTTGTTATTCTTGTGTTAGTTCAACACCATCTTCCAATTCAGTTCTTGCATCGAATATATTAAACTCGTGACATATCCGGACTTGGTCTAAAGTGCGCAGTGGAAACGCTGAGCCGCCACTATAGACGTGAAGCGAGTTAACTACCTAAAAGGTTAATAACAAGTGGAAGTTCATTATATTATTAATATTCCATCATTACTATTCCTTACCCATGCGACGCCCACGTCGAGCGGGACGCAAGCATCAACTTGCTAAATTGAGACGCGCGTTAAGAAATAAAGCGGTGCTCGATCAAATCATTGCCACTACCGAGTGGACAGAACTTCTGGGAACCACCGAGCACATTCCGTGTGACGCGTCCGATTACGTTCCTGTATACGGTTGCCCTTGCAATCCTCCTAAAGAGGTCAACCACGCGGACCTCTCGCGAGCTCCGACGCCAGTTCTACATCCGGTCGATTGTCCAGAGGTGATCAACATAGCCGACGACGACGACAGCCGAGACACGATCATCGTTCCCAGGGTCCGTTGCCGAATCATCCGTGACGTTCCTCTGCCAGCTCATCAACGTGTCATCTTGCGGCCAGCATCCAAGGCCACTAACGTCGTCCCGAACCGAGCAGCAGCAACTCTGCCAGATCTTCCCCACCTCGAGGACATCTGTATAGTGTGACGTCGGTCGCACCTCCGACGTTAGCTTTAAGACTACATGTAAAATTAGATACATAAGAGCGAGCGTTCCCCTTTAAAGATTCCAAAACTCCTAAAAATCCTTCATAACAATGAATCCTTAACACCACGTACATCTGATTGAAATCCATCAACATAACCTAAAATCCAAACTCTGTCAAATTCCTAAAAATAGCCAAAAATGGCCCAAACTCGAAGATTGAAATATCATTGGACTCGTGAGCGAAAATCATGAAACTAACCTAAAAATTTGTAGGTTATGTTCTCAATTCGCGTTTGTTTAGACTTTACCAAAATTTCGATTTTTGGTAATTTTCAAAAGTACTTAGAATATTTTCAAACATATGATCGGTCGACAAATGATGTCAACTAATCATATGACATATAAAATTTACATCGAAACGCCTTGCAAAAGCAAGCGCTCGAAAATATTCTAAGTCCCAATTTATTTAAATAAATAAATAGGTACGCCAATGGTTACCACTTAATTTTCGAGTCCTGCACCACTGGGAACGAAAACTGCTGACTCTAGTGCGGCGGCCATCGTGCTGTTTACGACGAAGACCGGCACAAAGAGGACACGGTCCCCTTTTGCGAAGTCAGCATTTTTCGGACGAACGTTATTCGTCGACGAACGTTCGATTCTCCCCAGTCCTCTCCGGGGACCCGAGTGGGTCAGTCGAGTTTTCGTCAATCTTCCAAGTCCAGACTATTTAGACATAGTCTTTCCAAATCCAGATTGTTTAGACACAATCTTTCCAAATCCATACTGTTTAGACACAGTCCCTAATACCATTCAGTAATATCGTATTCTTATTCGTTTAATTCAAACATTACTTCGTTTATTCAATTAAACATTTTTATTGCGTTTCATATTTCGTACTTAGTACGTATTTCGATTTCGTTAATAATAAGCATCTTTACCTTTGTATTCTTTTACGTTTATAATATACTTTGTTTTACCAGAGTCAATCTAAATCCCAATTATTATTTCCTTGCTCCTAACTTCGTAGTTTGAAGTGACACGTTGTTAGTTAGAGATAGAGTTCTCACTGGAAAGTTCGCGAATAGTATTCCTTATTCAATTTCATGTTTCAACGTGTTCGCGTACGTGCGTGATAGTGATAGACTTGCTCGCATAGCAAGCTCCGCAGCATCCACGTCCGTTTTCTCGAGTTAAAATATCGTCAATCACGCGGACGATATTCGTGAGTTAGATTCACGGTATCGTACAGCGTCCACGCCCGTTTCCTCAACGAGCGCATCCGTCTACAATACCGTAGCCGCCAGCTGTCCACCATTGGAGGTCGTTCCTGCCAAATATTGACGTGACAGAATTTGGCGCAGTCGTCAATCCTTGAAGGTCGTTTCCAGCCATTTGGATCAACGCCTGTCAAACAGAGAGGACCGAATTCAAGGCCATCAGCGCAACCGTAGCTGTTCATCCGTTGCGAATTCATTTCTCGTGTCAATCGACAAACAAGCGAAGCGTAAAAGTAAGTGGAACATATTATCGCGTATGTTTCAGGGTCGCGTGCATCATTCATCTGTGTAAGACTGCATGCAGGTGTCGGCATCGGGTCCTAGTCTGTTGATAAAAAGACCAACACTTTTATTAAATGTCAGTCAGTGGAAGAGTAGAGTAGCCGGGCCGCGGTATTCTCTTCTCTTGCTCTTATAGCCCCGCCAGGACGTGACAAATTTGGCGCAGTCGGTAGGACACTCGTTGGTCACCGATGTTAGAGACACCGTCAACACTTTTGTAGGATACGTCATGTGTCCTACCTCTGCCAAAATTTGTTGTGACAAATTTGGCGCAGTCGGTAGGACAGTCGTTGGTCACCGATGTTAGAAGCACGGCATCGAGGAATAAAAATAGAATCAGTGTTAGCACGCGAACCCCTGCGCGTTCCATCATTGTTTGACAATTTAACGCAGTAGACTTAGAGTCCGTGAAAGCATAGTGTCAGTTAAAAGTGCGACGGGCAGTGAAGGAAATGCCCTTTCGCCCACGTTACATACTCAAATTGTTTTTCGCGATGTTCGTACTCAGTACAAATTCATCGAGAGTTTTAGTGAACGTTAAAGTGCGACGGGCGGTTTAGAAAACGCCCCTTCGCCCACGTTATATAGTCGGATTATTTTTCGCGAATTTCATACTTAGAAATTTTCAAGCGACGCAATCATGGAAACGCGTAGCGAGGCTAGAAAGAAGGTTCCTCCTACGGAAGAGGAATTAATTGAATTCCAGAAGGATTTAGCTCGTAGAGAAGCAGCTCTCATTAATCAAACCGCCGCGTTGACTCAACTCAAATTGCAATACGAAGCAGAAACGCGCGATCAGAGAGAAACGTACGAGGATATACGCCGCGAGATAGCAGAAATCCGATCGGCCAGAGATTCTCAATCAATTCCAGCTAGCCCAGTCGTTGCGCCCCGCGAACCCATAATGCACGATTCTTCGAATTTCACCGTTAAACAAGCGGTTGAACTTGTGCCTACCTTTGACGGCACCTCCATAACCGTGCTACAATTCGTTCGCGCGTGCAAGCGAGCCTTGGAAGCTGTTCCAGCCACAGCTGAGCGTACCCTCACTAGATTAGTATGCAATAAGCTTAGAGGACAGGCATACGCCGCGATTGAAGACGTAAATATTAACACAATCTCTGAATTGTGCAACCGCCTGAAAGATGTACTAGGCCCATATAAATTCATCGATCAGTATCGCGGAGAATTAGCTTCGATACACCAGGGACAGTCCGAGCACGTGTTGAATTATATTACGCGAGTAAAGGACCTTAGAACGGCGATCATAGATTCAGGCCGCGGGGTCCCCAATCTAGACGAGATTGATAAATTCACAATTGATTGTTTCATGCGTGGTCTTATCCCAGCGCTTCGAGCCGAGGTCAGGCTCTGCGCGTCACTCGAATTACAGAAAATATTCGACGAAGCAGTAACCGCGTACAAACAGTACGAGCTTGACCGTGTTCGTTATCGTGACGACGGACGCCGCGTTGCATTCTCCGACTCTCGTAATCGCACACCAGAGCGATCAAGCAACTCTTATTATGATAGGAATGCGCCTGAGCAGCGCAACAGATCTTCGGAAAGGAAAGATCAACGACCTTCCTTTTCACCTCGTGAATCCTGGCGAGACAGGAAACCCGATAACAGAGACGCGTATCGCTCTCCTCCTCCGCGACGTCACGAACCGTCGCAATCAAATCAGCGCGAAACGTATAAACGCGAAGATCGCGCTTCCCAGTCCCCAGGTCGCGATCGCTTTCCTACGGAGAATCAGAAGTATTGTAAATATTGTAAGCGCACGGGACATGACATACACGAATGTCGCCGCCGCGAATATTACAGTAGAAATGAGTCGGGAAACGAATCAAGCCTCCCGACAAACGCGACCAAAGGACGGGAGGCATCCCAAGAGAATCGCCAAAAGGCAACACAGCTGGCCGTCATCAGCGACGACCAGCAGTAGATGAAATTCGAGTAGATAGGAGAGATAACCCGAACAGTCAGCAGAATGAACGACCATCCGCGAAATTAGTCTCGGCAATAAATCTCGCGCCGGACTCCCCTATCCCTCGAATAAAAGCAAAATCGTCACTCTTCTCAAAAGAGTGTGAGTTCCTCTTGGACACCGGGTCCGAGGTCAACTTAATCCGAGCGTCTGGTATCAAATCTGACGTTCATCTAAAAACTGACAGCGTCATACACGTCCATGGCGTGACAGAAGGAGAAATTGCGACCCTCGGTTATATCAATGCGGAGCTAGCAAATTCCATTAAAGTCACGCTACACGTTCTGCCTGACAGTTTTCCAATTAATATAGATGGTATCTTAGGCTCCCCCTTCTTCAGAGAGGGAGCAGAGATATCATTTGCGAAGGAATGCGTAGAGTATAAAAACCTACGTATCCCCTTTTCGAATCCTCGGGAATATTCCATCGAAAGCCGTACCGCCGCCTGCATAGCCGTCAACGTAAAGGGCCCAAGCGAAGGGTATGTGCGAAAAGTAGATGTAAAACCCGATGTGTTCTTAGGTGATTGTTTAGTCACCAACCGTAACGGAAAGGCATACCTGCGATGCTTTAACGCATCGTCCGAAGTGGCGTCCTTCTCCCTGCCTACGTTGAAGGTGGAAGAGATCGAGGTTCCCTTTTCGAATATTCAAGCCGAAGTCAATTCGGACTTATTCAATGCTCGTGCGTGCCGCGCGCACGAGACGATCGTTAACGATCAACTCGCGTCTTCTATTAATTCCGGTAACCATCCCGACGATTCCGGTAGCCATCCCGATTCTTTAAATAATTCCGGTAACCATTCCGACGATTCCGGTAGCCATCCCGATTCTTTAAATAATTCCGGTAACCATCCCGACGATTCCGGTAGCCATCCCGATACTTTAAATAATTCCGGTAACCATCCCGACGATTCCGGTAGCCATCCCGATTTCCTAAACAATTCCGGTAACCATCCCGATCACTCATACTCGAAACCCTTTATGAAAGGCTTCGAATTCATACCCAAAAGGGTCCATTCCATTACCAAGTCCCGTAATGCTCGCGTTAATGAGCTTATGGAAACTATTCCCATGGATCACCTCGATCACGACGAGATAGACCATGTCAAATCTTTATTGGAGGAGAATAATGATCTCTTCCACCTTCAAGGGGATCGTCTGGGGAAAACTAACGCTGTAACACATAAAATCCCCACGACGGACGACATCCCCGTACATACCAAGCAATACCGGTATCCGCCGATTCACAAAGAGGAGATCGACAAACAAATGTGTGAACTCTTACAAAATGATATAGTCGCACCCTCTAGTTCACCGTATAACTCCCCTTTGTGGATCGTACCGAAGAAAGCGGATGCCGAAGGAAATAAGAAATGGAGAATGGTAATTGACTATCGCGCTTTAAACGAGAAGTCAATAGCAGACGCTTATCCACTGCCCAGCATAAACGAGATCTTAGATCAGCTGGGTAGTGCCAAATATTTTAGCGTATTTGATCTGGCAAGCGGGTTTCACCAAATAGGCATGGAAAAGGAGGACGCCGCAAAAACCGCCTTCTCAACTCCATTCGGACACTACCAGTATAATAGAATGCCGTTCGGATTGCGTAATGCGCCGGCTACGTTCCAGCGACTAATGGATACGATCCTAACCGGTCTCCAGGGTAACGAACTCTTCGTTTATCTTGACGATATAGTCATATACGCGCGTTCCCTAGAAGAACACAAAGCGAAATTTGATAAATTGGCTCGCCGATTGAGAGCCGCCAATTTGAAATTACAACCGTCTAAATGCGGGTTTTTGCACAGAGAGGTAGCTTACCTAGGACACCAGATTAGCGAGGATGGCGTACGGCCATGCCCTAAAAAAATTAACGCGGTCCAAAATTATCCTCGACCGAAAAACGCAAAGAACGTCCGCGAATTTTTAGGTCTAGCGGGCTATTACCGCAGATTCATAGATAGATTCGCTCATATTTCCAAACCCCTCACCCAACTCCTTACCAAGGACACGAAATTCGTGTGGGGGTCAAAGCAGGAGGAAGCCTTCGAGACTTTACGACAGGCATTGTGTACGGAGCCTGTCCTCCAGTACCCAGATTTTGGGAAACCATTCAACGTAACGTGCGACGCCTCAGGGTACGCGATCGGCGCTGTCCTAAGCCAAGGCGACGTGGGAAAGGATCGCCCTATCGCGTACGCGTCACGTATCCTTCACGGCGCTGAACTAAACTACTCCACAATAGAAAAGGAGTGTTTAGCCATAATATTCGCCGTCCAATATTTCCGCCCGTACATTTACGGCAGGAAATTCTTACTCATCACCGATCACAGACCGCTGGTGTGGATGACATCCGTAAAGGATCCCACATCCCGGCTCCTCCGGTGGAGATTAAAATTGGCAGAGTTCGAATACCAGGTTATCTACAAACCTGGCAGAGCCAACTCTAATGCGGATGCCCTATCCCGGAATCCGGTGGCATTGCCCATCTCATGGACCGATTCAGAGGAAACGACTCCGCCTAGGACGCCATTGTCAAGCCCGGGGACTCCTCTTTTCGACGCACGCCGCAGGAAGAAAGATAGAGACGATTCAATTCTCATGCCTCCACCGAAGTCAATGCCCCCAAAAAGGAGAAGATCATCGGCAGCCTCGTCACCGGGACCATCGATGGGTACGCCATCGCATTCTGATGACCCCCGCGCAGCATCCCCGCCTCTTATTTCAATCGCCGATCAAGGATTACTACGGGATCTGGGAGTCGAAGAAACTCTTTCCTTTTCTCCTATATTTCCGCCTTCCTTGACCGGACCAGATGTCTTCGATGAGCGAGAAGAGAGTATTCCCTCAGAAGAAGAAGAAGAAGAAGAAGAAGAAGAAGAAGAAGAAGAAGAAGAAAGCAATCCTACACCACGTAGAAGAAGAATAATTCATACAAGAGACCGATTAATAATGAGAAAGGACAACTTAGTTTGCTTCATAACGATGGACGGACGGCCCATCGATCTCGGGGCCGTAGATCTCTATAGACAAGGCAAACTGGCCAAATCCCAAGACTTACTCCTACATAGAGCTAGGGTAACAGATCACGGTAAATACAAGTTAATCCAGATACCGATTAAACAATCGCCGCTTCATGAGGTATCTGCAGACGACCTCAAAGAATGTCTTAGAACGTTGATCGACGTTGTCAACGAGCTCGCGTTGGAATCCTTTTCAATCTCTAAAACATTCCTCGACCATTTGTCAAGAGAATACGTGATCAATCTACTCACAGAAACATTCGAGGACACACCAGTCCAAATATTTCTCTGTTCGAACGAGGTCCAAATCCCCGCTGAGGATAGAAGGATGGAGATCATCACGGAGAACCATGTATCAGCGTATGCCGGCCATAAAGGCATAACCAAGACATACAAAAGGATAAGAGAAAAATACTGGTGGAACAGCCTCAAAAAGGACGTAACCAACTACGTTAACAATTGCCTGAGTTGCCAGCGTAACAAGTTAACAAGAGTAAAAACTCGCCTACCAATGAAGTTAACGGATACGCCCGGCAGGGCGTTTGATAAGGTCTCGCTAGACATCGTGGGACCATTACCCACTACCGAAGATGGCAACACGTATGTAATGACGATGCAAGACCTTCTTACAAAGTACTCCGTCGCAGTGCCGCTCAAATCTACCGACTCCGTCAGTACAGCAAACGCCTTCATCGACCACCTGATATGTCGCTTTGGAACGCCTAAGGCAATATTAACGGATCAAGGGACTAACTTCACAAGCTCCCTTATGAAGGCTATCGCAAAAAGATTCAGGATTATACGCCTCCAAACCACTGCTTTCCACCCACAAAGCAACGGATCCATTGAGAGATCGCATCATGTACTGACGGAATATTTGAAGCAGTACGTCAACAAAAATAACTGGGATAAATGGATAAACTTGGCAATGTTTAGCTACAATACCAGCGTACACGAGGGAACAGACTTCACCCCACACGAGTTGGTATTCGGTTCCCTGGCCCGTGTTCCTTCCTCTGATTCCCATCTCTACGCAGTAGAGAACGAGTCCTACGCAGGTTACCTCTTTGACCTACAAAGAAAGATAAGCGAGACACAATCCCGCGCGCGCGATAATTTAGTAGCGGCAAAGCAGAAATCAAAGACTTATTATGATAGGAAGATTAACCCCGTGCAGTTCACGGTAGGCGAACAGGTATACTTGTTAAAAGAACCTCGTAAAGGAAAATTCGACGCGCAATATACTGGACCGCATGAGATAATAGAAATGCTTGATACGAACAATGTCAAATTACGAATAGGAAACCATTTCAAAATTGTCCATGCAAATAAGATTAAACGTCTTCCAGGTAGCCCGAGACAGGACACGCGTCAGCGAAATATTGTAACTGCAAACTTAATCTCTGATCCTTCTAAGAAAGACGATAGCGAGCCAAGGGTCCAACCAGAGGAGTCAGCTTACGAGACTCTTCACTCCTCATCCGATCAAGCTCCGAGTCACATTGCGGATCCCATAGCTATCCACGACAGAAAGATGTGCGGACCGATGGGAGGAAGACGGCCGACCGTGCTGAAAGCTCACCGATACATGAGACGATACAACAACACTATCTGTTACAATGGGATAGTTCGAGTGGCTTGCAACGGCAAGTTGCTGTGCCGCAACTGCAGCCAATACACCCGAATTGTTAGAGTGGAACGATGGGAGCATCAGCGGATGTATAACACCCCAAATAGATGCGAGTATTGTGGAATAAGGCTATGCACCGAAACGCCAGTATTGGAGTGCATCCCTTGCGGACAGATTCTATCGGCAAGATGGATCGCACAACGGGACGACCCTGACTGGATATCCGATAGTTCCAGCGATGACACCGATTCAGACAATGGTGACATTTAAGCGGAAGCCAGTGATAGTGCCAGTGTCGGAGAATTCCGAACCCGTCCTCCCTTGACGAAACGAACGTTAATTTGCGATTCCCTTGACCCAGCGTTGCGAGACAGGGATGACATTTCAGTGCATCCTGTCTACCGCCACCCAGAGGCAGAGATTCCACTGCGTGAAATCTCTTCTCTAAGGGGGGAGGTGTGACGTCGGTCGCACCTCCGACGTTAGCTTTAAGACTACATGTAAAATTAGATACATAAGAGCGAGCGTTCCCCTTTAAAGATTCCAAAACTCCTAAAAATCCTTCATAACAATGAATCCTTAACACCACGTACATCTGATTGAAATCCATCAACATAACCTAAAATCCAAACTCTGTCAAATTCCTAAAAATAGCCAAAAATGGCCCAAACTCGAAGATTGAAATATCATTGGACTCGTGAGCGAAAATCATGAAACTAACCTAAAAATTTGTAGGTTATGTTCTCAATTCGCGTTTGTTTAGACTTTACCAAAATTTCGATTTTTGGTAATTTTCAAAAGTACTTAGAATATTTTCAAACATATGATCGGTCGACAAATGATGTCAACTAATCATATGACATATAAAATTTACATCGAAACGCCTTGCAAAAGCAAGCGCTCGAAAATATTCTAAGTCCCAATTTATTTAAATAAATAAATAGGTACGCCAATGGTTACCACTTAATTTTCGAGTCCTGCACCACTGGGAACGAAAACTGCTGACTCTAGTGCGGCGGCCATCGTGCTGTTTACGACGAAGACCGGCACAAAGAGGACACGGTCCCCTTTTGCGAAGTCAGCATTTTTCGGACGAACGTTATTCGTCGACGAACGTTCGATTCTCCCCAGTCCTCTCCGGGGACCCGAGTGGGTCAGTCGAGTTTTCGTCAATCTTCCAAGTCCAGACTATTTAGACATAGTCTTTCCAAATCCAGATTGTTTAGACACAATCTTTCCAAATCCATACTGTTTAGACACAGTCCCTAATACCATTCAGTAATATCGTATTCTTATTCGTTTAATTCAAACATTACTTCGTTTATTCAATTAAACATTTTTATTGCGTTTCATATTTCGTACTTAGTACGTATTTCGATTTCGTTAATAATAAGCATCTTTACCTTTGTATTCTTTTACGTTTATAATATACTTTGTTTTACCAGAGTCAATCTAAATCCCAATTATTATTTCCTTGCTCCTAACTTCGTAGTTTGAAGTGACACGTTGTTAGTTAGAGATAGAGTTCTCACTGGAAAGTTCGCGAATAGTATTCCTTATTCAATTTCATGTTTCAACGTGTTCGCGTACGTGCGTGATAGTGATAGACTTGCTCGCATAGCAAGCTCCGCAGCATCCACGTCCGTTTTCTCGAGTTAAAATATCGTCAATCACGCGGACGATATTCGTGAGTTAGATTCACGGTATCGTACAGCGTCCACGCCCGTTTCCTCAACGAGCGCATCCGTCTACAATACCGTAGCCGCCAGCTGTCCACCATTGGAGGTCGTTCCTGCCAAATATTGACGTGACAGAATTTGGCGCAGTCGTCAATCCTTGAAGGTCGTTTCCAGCCATTTGGATCAACGCCTGTCAAACAGAGAGGACCGAATTCAAGGCCATCAGCGCAACCGTAGCTGTTCATCCGTTGCGAATTCATTTCTCGTGTCAATCGACAAACAAGCGAAGCGTAAAAGTAAGTGGAACATATTATCGCGTATGTTTCAGGGTCGCGTGCATCATTCATCTGTGTAAGACTGCATGCAGGTGTCGGCATCGGGTCCTAGTCTGTTGATAAAAAGACCAACACTTTTATTAAATGTCAGTCAGTGGAAGAGTAGAGTAGCCGGGCCGCGGTATTCTCTTCTCTTGCTCTTATAGCCCCGCCAGGACGTGACAATAGAAGACCCGATGTACGACACCTACTGTCAGTACCGCCAGTTCCTGCTGCAGCAATATTATTAGGCATTAATACAACATTGCGGTGAGTCGTATAATATCTTGTATAATTGTTGAATCCTGTAAACTCACCGTTTTCGTTGCATCATCTCGCGCGTGATTCTTGTCGGGACACTTCTTGTAACCGCGTCGGACGTTCTCTTCTTGACTGCATCCATAGCAATATCGGTTGTCCTAGTGCAATATGACAGCCCGCGGCTGTCTCGGCACGAAAGACCACTCCTCATTTTAATCATAATATCTCAACCGTCCGTCTGTCACTGTTCTCTTTTCTCTCTCTTGGTACCTGTAACAAAAACACAGTGACGGACGTGACAGGGATGCGCCTAGAGTGGGGAGGCGCGTAACGCGGCGGCCTAGTGGCGAGCGTCTTCGGCGCTCGCGCGCACGCTGTCGCGTTTCGAACAGAATTTTATAATACTCTTTAAAAATCGAAATATTGTAGTTACAGTTATGAAATTTTGTACAGAGGTTATTCGAACATTTTAGTACAGTGTCACGTCCTGGCGGGGCTATAAGAGCAAGAGAAGAGAATACCGCGGCCCGGCTACTCTACTCTTCCACTGACTGACATTTAATAAAAGTGTTGGTCTTTTTATCAACAGACTAGGACCCGATGCCGACACCTGCATGCAGTCTTACACAGATGAATGATGCACGCGACCCTGAAACATACGCGATAATATGTTCCACTTACTTTTACGCTTCGCTTGTTTGTCGATTGACACGAGAAATGAATTCGCAACGGATGAACGGCTACGGTTGCGCTGATGACCTTGAATTCGGTCCGCTCTGCTTGACAGGCGTTGATCCAAATGGCTGGAAACGACCTTCAAGGATTGACGACTGCGCCAAACTCTGTTACGTCAATATTTGACAGGAACGACCTCCAATGATTGACAGCTGGCTGCTACGGTATTGTAGACGGATGCGCTCGTTGAGGAAACGGGCGTGGACGCTGTACGATACCGTGAATCTAACTCACGAATATCGTCCGCGTGATTGACGATATTTTAACTAGCGAAAACGGGCGTGGACGCTGTGCGATCCCGTGAATTTATCTCGCGAATATCGTCCGCGTGGTTGACGATATTTTGATTCGAGAAAACGGACGTGGATGCTGCGGAGCTTGCTATGCGAGCAAGTCTATCACTATCACGCACGTACGCGAACACGTGACAGGAAATTGAATAAGGAATACTATTCGCGAACTTTCCAGTGAGAACTCTATCTCTAACTAACAACGTGTCACTTCAAACTACGAAGTTAGGAGCAAGGAAATAATAATTGGGATTTAGATTGACTCTGGTAAAACAAAGTATATTATAAACGTAAAGGAATACAACGGTAAAGATGCTTATTATTAACGAAATCGAAATACGTACTAAGTACGAAATATGAGACGCAATAAAAATGTTTAATTGAATAAACGAAGTAATGTTTGAATTAAACGAATAAGAATACGATATTACTGAATGGTATTAGGGACTGTGTCTAAACAGTATGGATTTGGAAAGATTGTGTCTAAACAATCTGGATTTGGAAAGACTATGTCTAAATAGTCTGGACTTGGAAGATTGACGAAAACTCGACTGACCCACTCGGGTCCCCGGAGAGGACTGGGGAAAATCGAACGTTCGTCGACGAACAACGTTCGTCCGAAAAATGCTGACTTCGCAAAAGGGGACCGTGTCCTCTTTGTGCCGGTCTTCGTCGTAAACAGCGCGATGGCCGCCGCACTAGAGTCAGCAGTTTTCGTTCCCAGTGGTGCAGGACTCGAAAATTAAGTGGTAACCATTGGCGTACCTATTTATTTATTTAAATAAATTGGGACTTAGAATATTTTCGAGCGCTTGCTCTTGCAAGGCGTTTCGATGTAAATTTATATGTCATATGATTAGTTGACATCATTTGTCGACCGATCATATGTTTGAAAATATTCTAAGTACTTTTGAAAATTACCAAAAATCGAAATTTTGGTAAAGTCTAAACAAACGCGAATTGAGAACCTAACCTACAAATTTTTAGGTTAGTTTCATGATTTTCGCTCACGAGTCCAATGATATTTCAATCTTCGAGTTTGGGCCATTTTTGGCTATTTTAGGATTTTGACAGATTTTGGATTTTAGGTTATGTTGATGGATTTCAATCAAATGTACGTGGTGTTAAGGATTCATTGTTATGAAGGATTTTTAGGAGGTTTGGAATCTTTAAAGGGGAACGCTCGCTCTTATGTATCTAATTTTACATGTAGTCTTAAAGCTAACGTCGGAGGTGCGACCGACGTCACACCTCCCCCCTTAGAGAAGAGATTTCACGCAGTGGAATCTCTGCCTCTGGGTGGCGGTAGACAGGATGCACTGAAATGTCATCCCTGTCTCGCAACGCTGGGTCAAGGGAATCGCAAATTAACGTTCGTTTCGTCAAGGGAGGACGGGTTCGGAATTCTCCGACACTGGCACTATCACTGGCTTCCGCTTAAATGTCACCATTGTCTGAATCGGTGTCATCGCTGGAACTATCGGATATCCAGTCAGGGTCGTCCCGTTGTGCGATCCATCTTGCCGATAGAATCTGTCCGCAAGGGATGCACTCCAATACTGGCGTTTCGGTGCATAGCCTTATTCCACAATACTCGCATCTATTTGGGGTGTTATACATCCGCTGATGCTCCCATCGTTCCACTCTAACAATTCGGGTGTATTGGCTGCAGTTGCGGCACAGCAACTTGCCGTTGCAAGCCACTCGAACTATCCCATTGTAACAGATAGTGTTGTTGTATCGTCTCATGTATCGGTGAGCTTTCAGCACGGTCGGCCGTCTTCCTCCCATCGGTCCGCACATCTTTCTGTCGTGGATAGCTATGGGATCCGCAATGTGACTCGGAGCTTGATCGGATGAGGAGTGAAGAGTCTCGTAAGCTGACTCCTCTGGTTGGACCCTTGGCTCGCTATCGTCTTTCTTAGAAGGATCAGAGATTAAGTTTGCAGTTACAATATTTCGCTGACGCGTGTCCTGTCTCGGGCTACCTGGAAGACGTTTAATCTTATTTGCATGGACAATTTTGAAATGGTTTCCTATTCGTAATTTGACATTGTTCGTATCAAGCATTTCTATTATCTCATGCGGTCCAGTATATTGCGCGTCGAATTTTCCTTTACGAGGTTCTTTTAACAAGTATACCTGTTCGCCTACCGTGAACTGCACGGGGTTAATCTTCCTATCATAATAAGTCTTTGATTTCTGCTTTGCCGCTACTAAATTATCGCGCGCGCGGGATTGTGTCTCGCTTATCTTTCTTTGTAGGTCAAAGAGGTAACCTGCGTAGGACTCGTTCTCTACTGCGTAGAGATGGGAATCAGAGGAAGGAACACGGGCCAGGGAACCGAATACCAACTCGTGTGGGGTGAAGTCTGTTCCCTCGTGTACGCTGGTATTGTAGCTAAACATTGCCAAGTTTATCCATTTATCCCAGTTATTTTTGTTGACGTACTGCTTCAAATATTCCGTCAGTACATGATGCGATCTCTCAATGGATCCGTTGCTTTGTGGGTGGAAAGCAGTGGTTTGGAGGCGTGTAATCCTGAATCTTTTTGCGATAGCCTTCATAAGGGAGCTTGTGAAGTTAGTCCCTTGATCCGTTAATATTGCCTTAGGCGTTCCAAAGCGACATATCAGGTGGTCGATGAAGGCGTTTGCTGTACTGACGGAGTCGGTAGATTTGAGCGGCACTGCGACGGAGTACTTTGTAAGAAGGTCTTGCATCGTCATTACATACGTGTTGCCATCTTCGGTAGTGGGTAATGGTCCCACGATGTCTAGCGAGACCTTATCAAACGCCCTGCCGGGCGTATCCGTTAACTTCATTGGTAGGCGAGTTTTTACTCTTGTTAACTTGTTACGCTGGCAACTCAGGCAATTGTTAACGTAGTTGGTTACGTCCTTTTTGAGGCTGTTCCACCAGTATTTTTCTCTTATCCTTTTGTATGTCTTGGTTATGCCTTTATGGCCGGCATACGCTGATACATGGTTCTCCGTGATGATCTCCATCCTTCTATCCTCAGCGGGGATTTGGACCTCGTTCGAACAGAGAAATATTTGGACTGGTGTGTCCTCGAATGTTTCTGTGAGTAGATTGATCACGTATTCTCTTGACAAATGGTCGAGGAATGTTTTAGAGATTGAAAAGGATTCCAACGCGAGCTCGTTGACAACGTCGATCAACGTTCTAAGACATTCTTTGAGGTCGTCTGCAGATACCTCATGAAGCGGCGATTGTTTAATCGGTATCTGGATTAACTTGTATTTACCGTGATCTGTTACCCTAGCTCTATGTAGGAGTAAGTCTTGGGATTTGGCCAGTTTGCCTTGTCTATAGAGATCTACGGCCCCGAGATCGATGGGCCGTCCGTCCATCGTTATGAAGCAAACTAAGTTGTCCTTTCTCATTATTAATCGGTCTCTTGTATGAATTATTCTTCTTCTACGTGGTGTAGGATTGCTTTCTTCTTCTTCTTCTTCTTCTTCTTCTTCTTCTTCTTCTTCTTCTTCTGAGGGAATACTCTCTTCTCGCTCATCGAAGACATCTGGTCCGGTCAAGGAAGGCGGAAATATAGGAGAAAAGGAAAGAGTTTCTTCGACTCCCAGATCCCGTAGTAATCCTTGATCGGCGATTGAAATAAGAGGCGGGGATGCTGCGCGGGGGTCATCAGAATGCGATGGCGTACCCATCGATGGTCCCGGTGACGAGGCTGCCGATGATCTTCTCCTTTTTGGGGGCATTGACTTCGGTGGAGGCATGAGAATTGAATCGTCTCTATCTTTCTTCCTGCGGCGTGCGTCGAAAAGAGGAGTCCCCGGGCTTGACAATGGCGTCCTAGGCGGAGTCGTTTCCTCTGAATCGGTCCATGAGATGGGCAATGCCACCGGATTCCGGGATAGGGCATCCGCATTAGAGTTGGCTCTGCCAGGTTTGTAGATAACCTGGTATTCGAACTCTGCCAATTTTAATCTCCACCGGAGGAGCCGGGATGTGGGATCCTTTACGGATGTCATCCACACCAGCGGTCTGTGATCGGTGATGAGTAAGAATTTCCTGCCGTAAATGTACGGGCGGAAATATTGGACGGCGAATATTATGGCTAAACACTCCTTTTCTATTGTGGAGTAGTTTAGTTCAGCGCCGTGAAGGATACGTGACGCGTACGCGATAGGGCGATCCTTTCCCACGTCGCCTTGGCTTAGGACAGCGCCGATCGCGTACCCTGAGGCGTCGCACGTTACGTTGAATGGTTTCCCAAAATCTGGGTACTGGAGGACAGGCTCCGTACACAATGCCTGTCGTAAAGTCTCGAAGGCTTCCTCCTGCTTTGACCCCCACACGAATTTCGTGTCCTTGGTAAGGAGTTGGGTGAGGGGTTTGGAAATATGAGCGAATCTATCTATGAATCTGCGGTAATAGCCCGCTAGACCTAAAAATTCGCGGACGTTCTTTGCGTTTTTCGGTCGAGGATAATTTTGGACCGCGTTAATTTTTTTAGGGCATGGCCGTACGCCATCCTCGCTAATCTGGTGTCCTAGGTAAGCTACCTCTCTGTGCAAAAACCCGCATTTAGACGGTTGTAATTTCAAATTGGCGGCTCTCAATCGGCGAGCCAATTTATCAAATTTCGCTTTGTGTTCTTCTAGGGAACGCGCGTATATGACTATATCGTCAAGATAAACGAAGAGTTCGTTACCCTGGAGACCGGTTAGGATCGTATCCATTAGTCGCTGGAACGTAGCCGGCGCATTACGCAATCCGAACGGCATTCTATTATACTGGTAGTGTCCGAACGGAGTTGAGAAGGCGGTTTTTGCGGCGTCCTCCTTTTCCATGCCTATTTGGTGAAACCCGCTTGCCAGATCAAATACGCTAAAATATTTGGCACTACCCAGCTGATCTAAGATCTCGTTTATGCTGGGCAGTGGATAAGCGTCTGCTATTGACTTCTCGTTTAAAGCGCGATAGTCAATTACCATTCTCCATTTCTTATTTCCTTCGGCATCCGCTTTCTTCGGTACGATCCACAAAGGGGAGTTATACGGTGAACTAGAGGGTGCGACTATATCATTTTGTAAGAGTTCACACATTTGTTTGTCGATCTCCTCTTTGTGAATCGGCGGATACCGGTATTGCTTGGTATGTACGGGGATGTCGTCCGTCGTGGGGATTTTATGTGTTACAGCGTTAGTTTTCCCCAGACGATCCCCTTGAAGGTGGAAGAGATCATTATTCTCCTCCAATAAAGATTTGACATGGTCTATCTCGTCGTGATCGAGGTGATCCATGGGAATAGTTTCCATAAGCTCATTAACGCGAGCATTACGGGACTTGGTAATGGAATGGACCCTTTTGGGTATGAATTCGAAGCCTTTCATAAAGGGTTTCGAGTATGAGTGATCGGGATGGTTACCGGAATTGTTTAGGAAATCGGGATGGCTACCGGAATCGTCGGGATGGTTACCGGAATTATTTAAAGTATCGGGATGGCTACCGGAATCGTCGGGATGGTTACCGGAATTATTTAAAGAATCGGGATGGCTACCGGAATCGTCGGGATGGTTACCGGAATTATTTAAAGAATCGGGATGGCTACCGGAATCGTCGGAATGGTTACCGGAATTAATAGAAGACGCGAGTTGATCGTTAACGATCGTCTCGTGCGCGCGGCACGCACGAGCATTGAATAAGTCCGAATTGACTTCGGCTTGAATATTCGAAAAGGGAACCTCGATCTCTTCCACCTCCAACGTAGGCAGGGAGAAGGACGCCACTTCGGACGATGCGTTAAAGCATCGCAGGTATGCCTTTCCGTTACGGTTGGTGACTAAACAATCACCTAAGAACACATCGGGTTTTACATCTACTTTTCGCACATACCCTTCGCTTGGGCCCTTTACGTTGACGGCTATGCAGGCGGCGGTACGGCTTTCGATGGAATATTCCCGAGTATTCGAAAAGGGAATACGTAGGTTTTTATACTCTACGCATTCCTTCGCAAATGATATCTCTGCTCCCTCTCTGAAGAAGGGGGAGCCTAAGATACCATCTATATTAATTGGAAAACTGTCAGGCAGAACGTGTAGCGTGACTTTAATGGAATTTGCTAGCTCCGCATTGATATAACCGAGGGTCGCAATTTCTCCTTCTGTCACGCCATGGACGTGTATGACGCTGTCAGTTTTTAGATGAACGTCAGATTTGATACCAGACGCTCGGATTAAGTTGACCTCGGACCCGGTGTCCAAGAGGAACTCACACTCTTTTGAGAAGAGTGACGATTTTGCTTTTATTCGAGGGATAGGGGAGTCCGGCGCGAGATTTATTGCCGAGACTAATTTCGCGGATGGTCGTTCATTCTGCTGACCGTCCGGGTTATCTCTCCTATCTACTCGAATTTCATCTACTGCTGGTCGTCGCTGATGACGGCCAGCTGTGTTGCCTTTTGGCGATTCTCTTGGGATGCCTCCCGTCCTTTGGTCGCGTTTGTCGGGAGGCTTGATTCGTTTCCCGACTCATTTCTACTGTAATATTCGCGGCGGCGACATTCGTGTATGTCATGTCCCGTGCGCTTACAATATTTACAATACTTTTGATTCTCCGTAGGAAAGCGATCGCGACCTGGGGACTGGGAAGCGCGATCTTCGCGTTTATACGTTTCGCGCTGATTTGATTGCGACGGTTCGTGACGTCGCGGAGGAGGAGAGCGATACGCGTCTCTGTTATCGGATTTCCTGTCTCGCCAGGATTCACGAGGTGAAAAGGAAGGTCGTTGATCTTTCCTTTCCGAAGATCTGTTGCGCTGCTCAGGCGCATTCCTATCATAATAAGAGTTGCTTGATCGCTCTGGTGTGCGATTACGAGAGTCGGAGAATGCAACGCGGCGTCCGTCGTCACGATAACGAACACGGTCAAGCTCGTACTGTTTGTACGCGGTTACTGCTTCGTCGAATATTTTCTGTAATTCGAGTGACGCGCAGAGCCTGACCTCGGCTCGAAGCGCTGGGATAAGACCACGCATGAAACAATCAATTGTGAATTTATCAATCTCGTCTAGATTGGGGACCCCGCGGCCTGAATCTATGATCGCCGTTCTAAGGTCCTTTACTCGCGTAATATAATTCAACACGTGCTCGGACTGTCCCTGGTGTATCGAAGCTAATTCTCCGCGATACTGATCGATGAATTTATATGGGCCTAGTACATCTTTCAGGCGGTTGCACAATTCAGAGATTGTGTTAATATTTACGTCTTCAATCGCGGCGTATGCCTGTCCTCTAAGCTTATTGCATACTAATCTAGTGAGGGTACGCTCAGCTGTGGCTGGAACAGCCTCCAAGGCTCGCTTGCACGCGCGAACGAATTGTAGCACGGTTATGGAGGTGCCGTCAAAGGTAGGCACAAGTTCAACCGCTTGTTTAACGGTGAAATTCGAAGAATCGTGCATTATGGGTTCGCGGGGCGCAACGACTGGGCTAGCTGGAATTGATTGAGAATCTCTGGCCGATCGGATTTCTGCTATCTCGCGGCGTATATCCTCGTACGTTACTCTCTGCTCACGCGTTTCTGTTTCGTATTGCAATTTGAGTTGAGTCAACGCGGCGGTTTGATTAATGAGAGCTGCTTCTCTACGAGCTAAATCTTTCTGGAATTCAATTAATTCCTCTTCCGTAGGAGGAACCTTCTTTCTAGCCTCGCTACGCGTTTCCATGATTGCGTCGCTTGAAAATTTCTAAGTATGAAATTCGCGAAAAATAATCCGACTATATAACGTGGGCGAAGGGGCGTTTTCTAAACCGCCCGTCGCACTTTAACGTTCACTAAAACTCTCGATGAATTTGTACTGAGTACGAACATCGCGAAAAATAATTTGAGTATGTAACGTGGGCGAAAGGGCATTTCCTTCACTGCCCGTCGCACTTTTAACTGACACTATGCTCTAAGTCTACTGCGTTAAATTGTCAAACAATGATGGAACGCGCAGGGGTTCGCGTGCTAACACTGATTCTATTTTTATTCCTCGATGCCGTGCTTCTAACATCGGTGACCAACGACTGTCCTACCGACTGCGCCAAATTTGTCACAACAAATTTTGGCAGAGGTAGGACATATGACGTATCCTACAAAAGTGTTGACGGTGTTTCTAACATCGGTGACCAACGAGTGTCCTACCGACTGCGCCAAATTTGTCACGTCCTGGCGGGGCTATAAGAGCAAGAGAAGAGAATACCGCGGCCCGGCTACTCTACTCTTCCACTGACTGACATTTAATAAAAGTGTTGGTCTTTTTATCAACAGACTAGGACCCGATGCCGACACCTGCATGCAGTCTTACACAGATGAATGATGCACGCGACCCTGAAACATACGCGATAATATGTTCCACTTACTTTTACGCTTCGCTTGTTTGTCGATTGACACGAGAAATGAATTCGCAACGGATGAACGGCTACGGTTGCGCTGATGACCTTGAATTCGGTCCGCTCTGCTTGACAGGCGTTGATCCAAATGGCTGGAAACGACCTTCAAGGATTGACGACTGCGCCAAACTCTGTTACGTCAATATTTGACAGGAACGACCTCCAATGATTGACAGCTGGCTGCTACGGTATTGTAGACGGATGCGCTCGTTGAGGAAACGGGCGTGGACGCTGTACGATACCGTGAATCTAACTCACGAATATCGTCCGCGTGATTGACGATATTTTAACTAGCGAAAACGGGCGTGGACGCTGTGCGATCCCGTGAATTTATCTCGCGAATATCGTCCGCGTGGTTGACGATATTTTGATTCGAGAAAACGGACGTGGATGCTGCGGAGCTTGCTATGCGAGCAAGTCTATCACTATCACGCACGTACGCGAACACGTGACAGGAAATTGAATAAGGAATACTATTCGCGAACTTTCCAGTGAGAACTCTATCTCTAACTAACAACGTGTCACTTCAAACTACGAAGTTAGGAGCAAGGAAATAATAATTGGGATTTAGATTGACTCTGGTAAAACAAAGTATATTATAAACGTAAAGGAATACAACGGTAAAGATGCTTATTATTAACGAAATCGAAATACGTACTAAGTACGAAATATGAGACGCAATAAAAATGTTTAATTGAATAAACGAAGTAATGTTTGAATTAAACGAATAAGAATACGATATTACTGAATGGTATTAGGGACTGTGTCTAAACAGTATGGATTTGGAAAGATTGTGTCTAAACAATCTGGATTTGGAAAGACTATGTCTAAATAGTCTGGACTTGGAAGATTGACGAAAACTCGACTGACCCACTCGGGTCCCCGGAGAGGACTGGGGAAAATCGAACGTTCGTCGACGAACAACGTTCGTCCGAAAAATGCTGACTTCGCAAAAGGGGACCGTGTCCTCTTTGTGCCGGTCTTCGTCGTAAACAGCGCGATGGCCGCCGCACTAGAGTCAGCAGTTTTCGTTCCCAGTGGTGCAGGACTCGAAAATTAAGTGGTAACCATTGGCGTACCTATTTATTTATTTAAATAAATTGGGACTTAGAATATTTTCGAGCGCTTGCTCTTGCAAGGCGTTTCGATGTAAATTTATATGTCATATGATTAGTTGACATCATTTGTCGACCGATCATATGTTTGAAAATATTCTAAGTACTTTTGAAAATTACCAAAAATCGAAATTTTGGTAAAGTCTAAACAAACGCGAATTGAGAACCTAACCTACAAATTTTTAGGTTAGTTTCATGATTTTCGCTCACGAGTCCAATGATATTTCAATCTTCGAGTTTGGGCCATTTTTGGCTATTTTAGGATTTTGACAGATTTTGGATTTTAGGTTATGTTGATGGATTTCAATCAAATGTACGTGGTGTTAAGGATTCATTGTTATGAAGGATTTTTAGGAGGTTTGGAATCTTTAAAGGGGAACGCTCGCTCTTATGTATCTAATTTTACATGTAGTCTTAAAGCTAACGTCGGAGGTGCGACCGACGTCACAACAGTATGGTGTAGGAATCAGAGGGGATTCTAAAGGTGAGTATTGAAGGTAAGTAGGAAACTGTAAGTAGGAAACTGTAGGTAAGTATGGAACTGTGGAAGTGTGGAACTGTGGAAGTGTGGAACTGTGGAAGTGTGGAACTGTGGAAGTGTGGAACTGTGGAAGTATAGAGGTGTTACGTCGGACGACCTCCGACGTTGGTCGAATCGAGGACCGTACCTCGATTCTAGGCTAAGATTAAATATTAAGTACATAATACCTCTTAAACCCATCGCTATCAAACTCTTGTTCTAAATCTAATATCTCTTAAACCCATCGCTATCAAACTCTTGTTCTAATTCTAATACATCTTAAACCCATCACTACTTCACCCACGACTTTTCCTAAACTTGTTCTAATACCCATCACTACTTAAATCTCGACTCTCCCAATTGTTCTAAACCCAACCACCACTCCAAACTCTCAATCTTACCTAACACTTGTTCAAACCCTCATCTACACTTATAACTTGTTTAAACCCTCATCTACACTTAACACTTGTTCAAACCCTCATCTACACTTACAACTTGTTCAAATCCTCAACTCCGCTCGAGTAAACGCCATCTCGAGAACAAAGAGATCGCAACGTCAGCAGTCTTGCACGCGTCACCACTCTGTCGAGAGCGAGGACAAAGAGACTGCAACGTCAGCAGTCTTGCACCCGTCACCACTCCGACGAGCGAGGACAAAGGGACTGCAGCGTCAGCAACCCCCACTCCGAGCGAAGGAGGCAACGCAGAGCTGCCTCTTGCATCAGTCAGTCTGGTGCTAGCCAGCGGAGTGAGCGGACGTGTCGGTCTGCGCTCACTCCATTCTCACACAACGACATCAGTCAGTCTGGCCCAAGCCAGCGAAGTGAGCAGACGTGTCGACCTGCGCTCTTCTAATTCGCGCTTCGACGTTCATCGACGTTTGTTCTACAATTCCAATTCCAAATCTAATTCCAATTCTAATTCAAACTCAATACCAATTCCGACTCAACGCAGTCTCTATTCCAATACTAATTCATTTACTAACTCCTACGCAATTAATTCATTTAATTCATATTCACATTTATATTAATACAATTGTAACCAAGTGTAACCAAGTTATTATTATAATATATCTTATTTTACCAGAACTTCGCGAGTGACTTCTCTTACAATTCAATCAATTCAGTGACCTATTTCTCTCCGATATTCAAACTATATCTTCGTTTATCGTGCACTTGTAGAGTATTGAAACTCGGTCACAAAGGGAGAAGCTTACAGCTCCGCCGAGACAATACGTCTGCAAGCGACATTTTGAACAATTGTTTCCATTAGCAATCGTGCACTTGTTGAGTATTGAAACTCGGTCACAAAGGGAGAAGCTTACAGCTCCGCCGAGACAATACGTCTGCAAGCGACATTTTGATCGGTCAAGTGTTTTCTCGGTCAAGTGTTCGATCAAGTCTCCATCAAGTGACAGTTCACACAAGGAATACGTGCAGTGCTAGATCTATAGTGACAGTTCTAACAGTGCCCTCGTTCGTTACACAGTGACCCGGCTTGGAGGCCAGTTCGTCCGCTCCGCTTGGGTAGTGTCAATGAACGAGCGGACCTTTTCAATAACTATATTTTATTAAAGTCACAGGTGGAATACCGCTGGCCAGCGCCTCCGGGGAACCCCTGGCCAATTTTCCCTTTTTCATTCAGAACATAGACAAAATTCCTATAAAGGATTTCTTGAGAAGGAGTTGTTAAACCAAGTTCCTTTCGCTCCTCTCTCCTCATGCGTCGATCACGTCACGACCGAGAATATCGAGTGTGACGCGTCAGATTACGTATCGGTATACGGTTGTCCGTGCCGTCCGATTCTGAACACAGAGATCAACCACGCGGATCTCTCGCGTTCCACGCCTGTCAACGATACACCAGCTGCCCGCTATGAGATCATCGATCTCATAGACATCTCTGACGACGACGATAGCCAGGACACAGTGATCCTGCCACGTCCTCGTTGCGTCATCACCAACAGCACGTTCCTGTCACCACGTCAACGTATTACGTTGCGTCTTCCCAATCTTCCTCGCCTGGAAGATACTTGCATCAAGGACCCACAGTACGAGGTCTACGCAGCGCAGAGGAAACAACTCCTGCGACAGTATTATTAAGGCGTAACAACAAACTGGTGAGAATCAGTATCTTGTATCCATCTTTACCCCATGTCAACTCACCGCGTTCGTTGCGTTAACGTATAAGTATCGCCATCCGCGTTGACTGCAAGCGGGTGCCGGTTTTCCAAATGACTATCGGTGTCCTAGCGCATATGACTGCCCGTCTGGCTGTCTTGGCGTAAAAGACCGTTTCCTCTTCAATTCCACGTGCCGCCTCCTGGGGTCATCTTCTCTGCCTAGGACGTGGGGCGTGACGTAACAAAATTTGGCGCAGTCGGTAGGACACGAAAACGGTCGCCGGTAGTCGAACCATTAACAAATTGTTTTCGTACGTCTGACATTTGTTCTCTATATCGTGTGTCGAGTAAGAGTTCACACTAATATCGCAAAATGTCTCGCCCAATCACACGATCCCAAACGGATCCCCGAGCGGATCCTAATCAAGACCTTCCTCCGCCAACCGAGGAAGAGCTACTTCTTTACGCGCAAGATCTCGCCCGTAAAGAGGAATATTTAAAAGAGCAAACCGAATTCATTGCTAAATTGCGTCTTAAATATGAAGAAGACGCACAGAATCAAAATAACATGCTCGATGAAATACGCAAAGAGCTCCACAATATTCAAGCCTTGAACCAAAACTTACGTCACCAAGCGCCTACACCAGGCCCCAGTAACGTCTGTTACGTCGGACGACCTCCGACGTTGGTCGAATCGAGGACCGTACCTCGATTCTAGGTTAAGACTAAATACTAAGTACATAACAACCTCTTAAACCCATCGCTACCAAACTCTTGTTCTAATTCTAATACCTCTTAAACCCATCACTACTTCACCCACGACTTTTCCCTAAACTTGTTCTAATACCCATCGCTACTTAAATCTCGACTCTCCCAATTGTTCTACAACCAACCATCACTCCGAACTCCTAACTTTACTTTCACTTGTTCAAACCCTCATCTACACTTACAACTTGTTCAAATCCTCAACTCCGCTCGAGTAAACGCCACCTCGAGAACAAAGAGATCGCAACGTCAGCAGTCTTGCACGCGTCACCACTCTGTCGAGAGCGAGGACAAAGAGACTGCAACGTCAGCAGTCTTGCACCCGTCACCACTCCGACGAGCGAGGACAAAGGGACTGCAGCGTCAGCAACCCCCACTCCGAGCGAAGGAGGCTACGCAGAGCTGCCTCTTGCATCAGTCTGGTGCTAGCCAGCGAAGTGAGCGGACGTGTCGGTCTGCGCTCACTCCATTCTCACACAACGACATCAGTCAGTCTGGCCCAAGCCAGCGAAGCGAGCAGACGTGTCGATCTGCGCTCTTCTAATTCGCGCTTCGACGTTCATCGACGTTTGTTCTACTATTCTATTCCAAATCCATTCCAATTCAATTCCTAAATCAATTCCAATTCTAACTCTTACTAACTCATACTCCGTATACGATTATTACGTTTAATTCATTTATTATTATACTACCAAGTTTATACTCAAGTGTACTCAACGTTCTTTATTTCAATATATATATTATATTTTACCAGTGCTACGTGAAGTTAATTTCCACATCATTCTACTAAATCCAGTGACAGTTTCTTTTCGAAATTCGAATCGTGCCCTCGTTAATCATACAGAACTCGGCTTGGAGGTCAGTTCGTCCGCTCCGCTGAGAAGTAGTGGTTGACGAGTAGACGTTTGGAAATAATAACTTTCCAAATCAGATAAACGCATTTAATATTAATAATAAATAATTGAGCTCTCGCTTACGTGTTCAACCTCGGTCACAAAGGGAGAAGCTTACAGCTCCGCCGAGGCAATACGTCAACGAGGTGACACTTAGTCAAAAGATTATCGAAGTTAAAGTGACAGTTTGTGAAAGGAAACATATCAGTGTCTAAAGTGAAGTGACTGTTTTAATAGTGCCCTCGTTGTCGCACGGTGACCCGGCTCGGAGGCCAGTTCGTCTGCTCTGCTGGGTAGTGCCGATTAACGAGTGGACATTTTCGAGTCAGGTAAATTACCTCTGGCCAGCGCCTACGGGGAACCCCTGGCCAATTTTTCTTTCACGTTTGGGACTTAGACAAAATCCGACAAAAGGATTTTCAGAGTATTAACTCTTCCGAAACAGTTCCTTCCATACCCATCCCTTATGCGTCGTACACGTCGTGCAGGCCGAAAGTATCAACTGGCCAAGTTCAAACGGGCATTAAATCAAACAGCCATCTTAAACCGCGTCTTAAGTTCGACTGATTGGACTGAACTTCTCGGAACGACCGAGAATATCGAGTGCGACGCGTCAGATTACGTATCGGTATACGGTTGTCCGTGCCGTCCGATTCCGAACACAGAGGTCGACCACGCGGACCTCTCGCGTTCTTCACCTGTCACCAAACCGTCTGCTGGTCGCTACGAGATAGCCGATCTCGTTGACATCTCTGACGACGACGACGACGACGTCAGGAATACCATAAACCTGTCCAGTGACAACAACAACCCGCCTGCCGTTCGTTACGAGGTCATTGATCTCGTCACCAGCTCTGATGACGATGACAGCAGGAGCACCATAATCTTGCCGCACGTTCGCTGTGGGATCATCAAGGACGAGTACCTACCGTCCAACAGACGCATTGTCGTGCGTACCCCAGCGAGACAGCTGCCAAACCTTCCTCATCTCGATGAGATCTGTCTGGACGACCCGTTATGTCACGTCCGTCACTGTGTTTTTGTTACAGGTACCAGGAGAGAGAAAAGAGAACAGTGACAGACGGACGGTTCAGATATTATGATTAAAATGAGGAGTGGTCTTTCGTGCCGAGACAGCCGCGGGCTGTCATATGCACTAGGACAACCGATATTGCTATGGATGCAGTCAAGAAAAGAACGTCCGACGCGGTTACAAGGAGTGTCCCGACAAGAATCGCGCGCGAGAGGATGCAACGAGAACGGTGAGTTTACAGGATTCAACAATTATACAAGATATTATACGACTCACCGCAATGCTGTATTAACGCCTAATAGTATTGTTGCAGCAGGAACTGGCGGTACTGACAGTAGGTGTCGTACATCGGGTCTTCTATACAGATGTCCTCGAGGTGGGGAAGATCTGGCAGAGTTGCTGCTGCTCGGTTCGGGACGACGTTAGTGGCCTTGGATGCTGGCCGCAAGACGACACGTTGATGAGCTGGCAGAGGGACGTCACGGATGATTCGGCAACGGACCCTGGGAACGATGATCGTGTCTCGGCTGTCGTCGTCGTCGGCTATGTCGATCACCTCTGGACAATTGACCGGATGTAGAACTGGCGTCGGGGCTCGCGAGAGGTCCGCGTGGTTGACCTCTTTAGGAGGGTTGCAAGGGCAACCGTATACAGAAACGTAATCGGACGCGTCACACGGAATGTGCTCGGTAGTTCCCAGAAGTTCTGTCCACTCGGTAGTGGCAATGATTTGATCGAGCACCGCTTTATTTCTTAACGCGCGTCTCAATTTAGCAAGTTGATACTTGCGTCCCGCTCGACGTGGGCGTCGCATGGGTAAGGAATAGTAATGATGGAATATTAATAATATAATGAAAATGAACTTCCATTTGTTATTAACCTTTTTGGTAGTTAACTCGCTTCACGTCTATAGTGGCGGCTCAGCGTTTCCACTGCGCTCTTTAGACCAATTCTAGACGTGGCACGAGAACTTCTCTATGACTCGCTTCAAATTCCTTATTGGCGGCTCAGCGTTTCCACTGCGCACTTTAGACCAAGTCCGGATATGTCACGAGTATAATACATTCAATGTAAGAACTGAACTGGAAGATGGTGTTGAACTAACACAAGAATAACAAGATCGAAGCACTGGTATAACAACGATATATTAAATAAGAACTGGTAAGTACACTGGTATACAATATGTAAGTAATATTATAATAGGAGTAGTAATTGGATTAATGAATAATGGATATAGTAATATGTTGTAGGAATAATGTATGAGTTGAGTTGAGTTGAGTTAGAATTGGAATTGGAATTGGAATTAGGAGTGAAGGATCGACACACTTCACTTTCGCGGAGCTAGACTGAACACGTCTGCTCTTGAAGTCGGAAGAAGCCGGACTGGCGGCTGAGGCCAGGTTGGCACGACTGCTCGAGTCGCCGGTCGGAGGCGGACTGATGCAAGCGTCCGCTCTGCCTTGCCTCCTTCGTTCGGAGTGGGGATAGCTGACGCTGCAGTCTCTTTGTTCTTCAGTCGTCGGAGTGGGAGAACCGCTGACGCAGCAGCGTCTTCGCTCCCGGGGACTGCACGTGCATTTCTGCTGACGCTGCAGTCTCGTGGCTGTCCTATTGCCCTCTACGAGCGTGGGACTGCTGATGCAGCAGTCTTTGGACTTCTCGACGTTTCTAGAAGCTTCCAGATGCTTCCAGAGTGATGCAATACTTTATTGCATTATGTGTCGTGGTGATGGGTTGAAACTGAGGTAAGGTGTTGATCAAGGTGAAGTTATGGTGATGGGTAGAGACGGAGATAAGGATTAGAACAATAGAATAATGAAATCTTAATACTATGCTCTTATGTCTAGGGGACGGTGTGTGGATCTTATGCAGATCAGACCTTGTATACATAGTGTGTGTACAAGGCCAACGTCGTACATCGGACGACGTAACACCTCCCAACGCGGAAAAGAAATTTCTTACAAGGAAGAAATTTCTCGCTCAACACTCGATCTCACACTCATTCATGCGACGCATCGTCCGGGGGTACTCCGCGCAGGGAGCACAGTTCTCGGCGAGTATTTCCTATATTTGTACGAAACACTGGTCGCACTGAAATGTTGTCGGTGTCGGCACGTGGGGCTGGGGCTGGTTTTATGCAATTTATTTCGCTTTGTTCATTTTGCATAGTTGGGTTTTGGGTGGGTGGGGAATCACTGGTGTCACTGTCACTTTTGTCTTTTCTTATCTTCTTCCAGATGAGTGTCACGTTTCGCTGACGCGGGGTTTGCGTTGGATTATTCGGCGCACGCTTGAGTTTGTTTGCGTGTACAATCTTAAAATGGTTCCCTACTTTAATTTTTACATTGTTTGAGTCTAGGATGTCGCAAATTTCGTGAGGACCCGTATATTGCGCATCGAATTTGCCCTTGCAGGGTTCTTTGAGTAGGAATACCTGTTCTCCCACCTTGAATTCTACAGGGTTAATTCTTCTATCGTAGTATGATTTGGATTTCCTTTTCGCGGAGACTAAGTTTCCGCGCGCGCGAATCTGGGTTTCGGTTATCTTTCTTTGCAATTGGGAGAGGTAGTGGGTATAGGAGTCGTTTTCGCATTCGTAGGAGTAGGAATCGGCGGATGGGACTCGCGCCAAAGAGCCGAATACTAACTCGTGCGGCGTGAAATCTGTGCCCTCGTGGACACTCGTATTGTAACTAAACATTGCCAAATCGACCCATTTGTCCCAGTTGTTCTTGTGGACGTATTGCTTCAGGTACTCTGCTAAGACGTGATGGGATCTCTCGATTGACCCATTGCTTTGAGGGTGGAAGGCTGTTGTTTGCAGCCGAGTTATTCTGAATCTTTTTGCGATGGCCTTCATCAGGGAACTTGTGAAATTCGCTCCTTGATCCGTTAGGATGGCTTTAGGTGTTCCGAAACGACAGATAAAATTGTTTATAAATGCATCCGCAGTGCTGATGGCATCGGCGGATTTAAGAGGGATTGCGGTTGAGTGTTTCGTTAATAGATCCTGTATGGTTAAGATGTATGTGTTTCCGTCGTTGGTTGTTGGAAGGGGCCCTACAATGTCCATGGACACCTTATCGAACGCTCTACCGGGTGTATCCGTTATTCTCATCGGCAGGCGCGTTTTTACCCTGGTCAGTTTATTACGTTGGCAACTGAGGCAGTTATTAACGTAGTTCGTTATCTGGATCTTCATACCGCTCCACCAATATCTTTCGCGGATTCTCTTCAGGGTTTTTGTAATTCCTTTGTGCCCTGCGTACGCAGAGACGTGATTTTCTGCGATAATATCATTCCATCTATCTTCGGCCGGTATCTGGATTTCGTTTGCGCAGAAGAATATGTGTACGGGGGTGTCTTCGAATGTCGCGATGAGGAGGTTCGAGACGTACTCCATGGAATTGTCGTCTATATAGGTTTTAGAGATTGAAAATGTTCGCAGTCTGAGTTCGTTGGCTACATCAAGTAATGTCCGGAAACATTCTTTTAGGTCGTCAGTTGAAACCTCGTGAGTCAGGGATGGTTTGATGGGTATCTGTATTAGCTTGTTGCTACCGAAATTACTTATCTTTGCTTTGAATAAGGTCAGATCTCGACCGTCGGACAGTTTCCTTTGTCTATGGAGGTCTACGGCTCCTGGGTCTATAGGTTGACCATCCAGGGTTGTGAAACATACTAAATTATCTTTCCTCATAATTGTCACGTCCGTCACTGTGTTTTTGTTACAGGTACCAGGAGAGAGAAAAGAGAACAGTGACAGACGGACGGTTGAGATATTATGGTTAAAATGAGGAGTGGTCTTTCGTGCCGAGACAGCCGCGGGCTGTCATATGCACTAGGACAACCGATATTGCTATGGATGCAGTCAAGAAAAGAACGTCCGACGCGGTTACAAGGAGTGTCCCGACAAGAATCGCGCGCGAGAGGATGCAACGAGAACGGTGAGTTTACAGGATTCAACAATTATACAAGATATTATACGACTCACCGCAATGTTGTATTAACGCCTAATAATATTGTTGCAGCAGGAACTGGCGGTACTGACAGTAGGTGTCGTACATCGGATCTTCTATACAGATGTCCTCGAGGTGGGGAAGATCTGGCAGAGTTGCTGCTGCTCGGTTCGGGACGACGTTAGTGGCCTTGGATGCTGGCCGCAAGACGACACGTTGATGAGCTGGCAGAGGAACGTCACGGATGATTCGGCAACGGACCCTGGGAACGATGATCGTGTCTCGGCTGTCGTCGTCGTCGGCTATGTCGATCACCTCTGGACAATCGACCGGATGTAGAACTGGCGTCGGAGCTCGCGAGAGGTCCGCGTGGTTGACCTCTTTAGGAGGGTTGCAAGGGCAACCGTATACAGAAACGTAATCGGACGCGTCACACGGAATGTGCTCGGTGGTTCCCAGAAGTTCTGTCCACTCGGTAGTGGCAATGATTAGATCGAGCACCGCTTTATTTCTCAACGCGCGTCTCAATTTAGCAAGTTGATACTTGCGTCCCGCTCGACGTGGGCGTCGCATGGGTAAGGAATAGTAATGATGGAATATTAATAATATAATGAAAATGAACTTCCACTTGTTATTAACCTTTTTGGTAGTTAACTCGCTTCACGTCTATAGTGGCGGCTCAGCGTTTCCACTGCGCACTTTAGACCAATTCTAGACGTGGCACGAGAACTTCTCTATGACTCGCTTCAAATTCCTTATTGGCGGCTCAGCGTTTCCACTGCGCACTTTAGACCAAGTCCGGATATGTCACGAGTTTAATATATTTGATGCAAGAACTGAATTGGAAGATGGTGTTGAACTAACACAAGAATAACAAGATCGAAGCACTGGTATAACAACGATATATTGAATAAGAACTGGTAAGTACACTGGTATACAATATGTAAGTAGTATTATAATAGGAGTAGTAATTGGATTAATGAATAATGGATATTGTAATATGTTATAGGATTAATGTATGAGAATTAGGACTTGAGTTGAGTTGAGTTAGAGTTGGAATTGGAATTGGAATTAGGAGTGAAGGATCGACACACTTCACTATCGCGGAGCTAGACTGAACACGTCTGCTCTTGAAGTCGGAAGAAGCCGGACTGGCACGTCCGTGCGAGTCGCTCGCTTGGAGCGGACCGTTCGAGTCGCTGTCTGGAGGCGGACTGATGCAAGCGTCCGTTCTGCCTTGCCTCCTTCGGTCGGAGTGGGGATAGCTGATGCTGCAGTCTCTTTGTTCTTCAGTCGTCGGAGTGGGAGAACCGCTGACGCAGCAGCGTCTTTGCTCCCGGGGACTGCACGTGCATTTCTGCTGACGCTGCAGTCTCGTGGCTGTCCTATTGCCCTCTACGAGCGTGGGACTGCTGATGCAGCAGTCTTTGGACTTCTCGACGTTTCTAGAAGCTTCTAGATGCTTCCAGAGTGATGCAATACTTTATTGCATTATGTGTCGTGGTGATGGGTTGAAACTGAGGTAAGGTGTTGATCAAGGAGAAGTTATGGTGATGGGTAGAGACGGAGATAAGGATTAGAACAATACAATAATGAGATCTTAATATTATGCTCTTATGTCTAGGGGACGGTGTGTGGATCTTATGTAGATCAGACCTTGTATACATAGTGTGTGTACAAGGCCAACGTCGTACATCGGACGACGTAACACCTCCCAACGCGGAAAAGAAATTTCTTACAAGGAAGAAATTTCTCGCTCAACACTCGATATCACACTCATTCATGCGACGTATCGTCCGGGGGTACTCCGCGCAGGGAGCACAGTTCTCGGCGAGTATTTCCTATATTTGTACGAAACACTGGTCGCACTGAAATGTTATCGGTGTCGGCACGTGGGGCTGGGGCTGGTTTTATGCAACTTATTTCGCTTTGTTCATTTTGCATAGTTGGGTTTTGGGTGGGTGGGGAATCACTGGTGTCACTGTCACTTTTGTCTTTTCTGATCTGCGTCCAGATGAGTGTCACGTTTCGCTGACGCGGGGTTTGCGTTGGATTATTCGGCGCACGCTTGAGTTTGTTTGCATGTACAATCTTAAAATGGTTCCCTACTTTAATTTTCACATTGTTTGAGTCTAAGATGTCGCAAATTTCGTGAGGACCCGTATATTGCGCATCGAATTTGCCCTTGCAGGGTTCTTTGAGTAGGAATACCTGTTCTATATCTTCCGGTGGTCGAAGGAGATTTTGCCGATGCTGGGCTTCGAATTTCGCTCGCTTATTCTCATAGGGATATCCTTTATCGCGAGGGTACTCGGATTTATATTGCTTTCTTGCTGACGCGTATTTCGCTGTAGCGCAGAGATTAATTTTATCGTATTCGTTTCGCTTCGCATGGCAACGTGCAGATGGAAGTTGAAAGGAATCGAGTTTCTGTGGATCATCAAAGATATGATTGTGAAGTAAGTTATGAAGTTCTTTTACTCTGGAGGCTTTGATATCCTTCTCTGGTTTAGAACTGTCACTGGGTTTATTGTGCAATATAGAACAGACCTGCTTACATATGGGTCTTGAAGATCTTTGATTGTCGTAGAAATGGAGTTGGTCTTGGAATTGATCGGGCTGGTTACCGGAGTTAGTATAATGATCGGGCTGGTTACCGGAGTTAGTATAAGAATCGGGCTGGTTACCGGAGTTAGTAATGTCGGGATGGTTACCGAATGCGTCGGGATGATACCCGGAATTAGAAAGGTCGGGATGGTTACCGAATGCGTCGGGATAGTTCCCGGAATTAGATAGGTCGGGATGGTTACCGAATGCGTCGGGATGATACCCGGAATTAGAAAGGTCGGGATGGTTACCGAATGCGTCGGGATAGTACCCGGAATTAGTAAGGTCGGGATGGTTACCGAATGCGTCGGGATAGTACCCGGAATTAGAAAGGTCGGAAGAGTACGACTCGATTTCTTCCATCTCCAATGGGGGCAATCGAAATGAAACTCTTTCCGACGAGGTGTTAAAACACCGGAGGCTCGCTTTGCCTTTACGATTGGTGACGACGCAGTCACCCAGGAATACATCCGGCGCTACATTAACACGGCGGATATATCCCTGTTTAGGTCCTTCGACGTCGACCGCTATGCACGCAACGGTACGAGGTTCGAGGACGAATTCTTCGGATTTCGGAGGAGTCTTTGTTCGGACTCGATCCTCACGCTCCACGACCCGACTTCTCGCAGTGTACTCCGATATCTCTCGAGTCTCCTTCGATTCCGGCCGGCTTTTCACGGCGTTTTTCTCTAGGGAGTACTCGATCGAATCCCGAGGAGGCATTGAAATAACCTCCGTCACCGGAGCTCTGCAAGGTCTGACCGCGGGTGCACGAGGATTTGAGGAAGACACTCGAACGTTCCTTGCCGAATGTTCCTCACGCTTGGCGGCTGGAGTTTTAACGAGATCGTTGGTCATAGACGAAGGCATTGAAATAACCTCTGCTGCCAATTCATCGCGAGGCTCAGCCGTGGGCGCGCAAGGGTTCGAGAAGGGAACCCGAATGTTTCCTATTGTTATGGATTGATTCGCAAAGGAGATCTCGGCTCCTGTTCTGAAGAAGGGAGAACCGAGGATTCCGTCGATGTTAATTGGGAAGTTTTCTTCCAAGACATGAAATTCAATAGGGTTTTGACCCTGTAAGTGTATTTTAATTTGACCGAGAGTTGGAATGGATCCCTCGGTTATTCCTTGGACTTCTATAGTGTTCGTATGATCTATAGGTAGATTTGGTTCTAGACTTGACGCACGAATTAAATTGATCTCCGAACCCGTGTCCAACAAAAATTCACACTTCTTTTGTAATTGAGGGGCGGAGATTTTTACGCGCGGGATTGGTGAGTCTGCAGCAAGATTTACTGCTGAGACGAATCGTCGGACTGGTCGTTCGTCCGGATAGCTGTTTGGGTGCGGGCTGTAGTTTGGGTTGAAGATGCGGCCTCCCGCCTTGGGTTGGCTTCGGTCGGGAGGCCGGACTCGTTTCCCGACCTCCTATTATTATTGAAAGTGCGCTTACGGCACTCGTGAATATCGTGCCCGGGGACTTTGCAGTAGTTGCAAAATTTGTTAGGGCTTGAGGGGCGATCTGTGCGACCATCGCGGTACGTGTTTTGGTCGCGAGGATTATTTTCCCATCGCCGTTGCGGCGTCGGGGAGCGATAAGAGTCCCGGTTTAAGTTTCTCGAGGACTGCTGAGACGAGTCCGGTCTGTTATCGCGGCGTTCTTGAGTTCGCTCTGGAATGTCACGAGGGGACTCGTACGTGGAACGCGGGCGATACGGCCGGTTATCAGAGAAGCTGACTCGTTTTTCTTCGCGGATCAGTTCTCGTCGACGAGTCTGGTCTGACTCATACTGCCTGTAAGCAGAGATGGCTGCTTCGAAAACAGTGGCAGGATTTCGCGAAGGGCAATGAAGCACTTCGGCACGCAGCTGGGGAAGGAGACCTCGTAGAAAACAATCTACTACGAAGCGATCTAGTTCTTCGTAATCAAGGCCAATATCTGTGGCATCTTGAATCGCGGTTCGAAGGTCTTTAACGCGATTGATGAAGTCTAAGATGTGCTCGTTTGGAGCTTGGAGTACACTCGCGAGATCGCCACGGTACTGGTCCACGAATTTGTATGGGCCCAGTACTGTACGTAACTTTTCGCATAGTGCAGAAATTGTGAATATGTGCTGGCCTTCTATAGCGGCATAAGCACGATCGTGGAGTTTATTGCAGAGCAATTTTGTGAGGGCACGCTCTGCAGTGGCCGGTACGGTGTCACGCGCGCGTTTGCATGCACGTATGAATTGTAGGACGGAAGACGAAGTTCCGTCGAATCTAGGGACAAGCTCGGCGGCTTGTTTTAGAGCGAAATTGCCAGTAGGTTCATACTGTGGGATTTCGCGTGGCTCTGGCGGTGAAGGTTCCCGCATATTAGAGACGTTACTAGGGCCTGGTGTAGGCGATTGTTGACGTAGGCTTTGACTCGTGATTTGGATGTTATGAAGCTCTTTTCGTATTTCGTCGAGCATATTCTTTTGGTTTTGTGCGTCTTCTTCATATTTGAGACGCAATTTGGCAATAAAATCAGTTTCCTCTTTGAGATATTGCTCTCTACGGGCGAGGTCTTGCGCATAAAGGAGTAGCTCTTCCTCGGTCATTGGCGGAAGGTCTGCGTTAGGATCTGCTTGGAGATCCCTTTGGGATCGCGTGATTGGGCGAGACATTTTGGAGGATATAAATGAGATTTAAAATGTGAATTTCGCACTGACACGCGTCGGAGCTTATTAATGCAAATATCGGCGACCACTTCGATGTCCTACCGACTGCGCCAAATTTGTCACGTCCGTCACTGTGTTTTTGTTACAGGTACCAGGAGAGAGAAAAGAGAACAGTGACAGACGGACGGTTGAGATATTATGGTTAAAATGAGGAGTGGTCTTTCGTGCCGAGACAGCCGCGGGCTGTCATATGCACTAGGACAACCGATATTGCTATGGATGCAGTCAAGAAAAGAACGTCCGACGCGGTTACAAGGAGTGTCCCGACAAGAATCGCGCGCGAGAGGATGCAACGAGAACGGTGAGTTTACAGGATTCAACAATTATACAAGATATTATACGACTCACCGCAATGTTGTATTAACGCCTAATAATATTGTTGCAGCAGGAACTGGCGGTACTGACAGTAGGTGTCGTACATCGGATCTTCTATACAGATGTCCTCGAGGTGGGGAAGATCTGGCAGAGTTGCTGCTGCTCGGTTCGGGACGACGTTAGTGGCCTTGGATGCTGGCCGCAAGACGACACGTTGATGAGCTGGCAGAGGAACGTCACGGATGATTCGGCAACGGACCCTGGGAACGATGATCGTGTCTCGGCTGTCGTCGTCGTCGGCTATGTCGATCACCTCTGGACAATCGACCGGATGTAGAACTGGCGTCGGAGCTCGCGAGAGGTCCGCGTGGTTGACCTCTTTAGGAGGGTTGCAAGGGCAACCGTATACAGAAACGTAATCGGACGCGTCACACGGAATGTGCTCGGTGGTTCCCAGAAGTTCTGTCCACTCGGTAGTGGCAATGATTAGATCGAGCACCGCTTTATTTCTCAACGCGCGTCTCAATTTAGCAAGTTGATACTTGCGTCCCGCTCGACGTGGGCGTCGCATGGGTAAGGAATAGTAATGATGGAATATTAATAATATAATGAAAATGAACTTCCACTTGTTATTAACCTTTTTGGTAGTTAACTCGCTTCACGTCTATAGTGGCGGCTCAGCGTTTCCACTGCGCACTTTAGACCAATTCTAGACGTGGCACGAGAACTTCTCTATGACTCGCTTCAAATTCCTTATTGGCGGCTCAGCGTTTCCACTGCGCACTTTAGACCAAGTCCGGATATGTCACGAGTTTAATATATTTGATGCAAGAACTGAATTGGAAGATGGTGTTGAACTAACACAAGAATAACAAGATCGAAGCACTGGTATAACAACGATATATTGAATAAGAACTGGTAAGTACACTGGTATACAATATGTAAGTAGTATTATAATAGGAGTAGTAATTGGATTAATGAATAATGGATATTGTAATATGTTATAGGATTAATGTATGAGAATTAGGACTTGAGTTGAGTTGAGTTAGAGTTGGAATTGGAATTGGAATTAGGAGTGAAGGATCGACACACTTCACTATCGCGGAGCTAGACTGAACACGTCTGCTCTTGAAGTCGGAAGAAGCCGGACTGGCACGTCCGTGCGAGTCGCTCGCTTGGAGCGGACCGTTCGAGTCGCTGTCTGGAGGCGGACTGATGCAAGCGTCCGTTCTGCCTTGCCTCCTTCGGTCGGAGTGGGGATAGCTGATGCTGCAGTCTCTTTGTTCTTCAGTCGTCGGAGTGGGAGAACCGCTGACGCAGCAGCGTCTTTGCTCCCGGGGACTGCACGTGCATTTCTGCTGACGCTGCAGTCTCGTGGCTGTCCTATTGCCCTCTACGAGCGTGGGACTGCTGATGCAGCAGTCTTTGGACTTCTCGACGTTTCTAGAAGCTTCTAGATGCTTCCAGAGTGATGCAATACTTTATTGCATTATGTGTCGTGGTGATGGGTTGAAACTGAGGTAAGGTGTTGATCAAGGAGAAGTTATGGTGATGGGTAGAGACGGAGATAAGGATTAGAACAATACAATAATGAGATCTTAATATTATGCTCTTATGTCTAGGGGACGGTGTGTGGATCTTATGTAGATCAGACCTTGTATACATAGTGTGTGTACAAGGCCAACGTCGTACATCGGACGACGTAACATAATTAGTCGGTCGCGGAGGTACGTTATTCTCCCTTGTCGTCTTGGCTCCTCATCTTCTTCCTCGTCCTCGGAGGGTAAGGTTTCTTCTTCTTCATCGAGCCAGTTTGGTCCCGTTGGTTGGGGAATTAGGCTGGGGACGGCGGTTAAAATGTCCTCTAGTCCTGTTATGGGTGACTCCTCTTGACTGGAGGCGGGTACTAGGGGTGGTGATACCAAAAGGCTGTCGTCATCTGAACTCGCCCTAGGGCGTGGTGGCGTTTTCGATGGTGGTTCAGATGTTGAGTTTGACGATGATTTCCTCTTCCTCGGGGGAATTGATTGAGGCGGTGGCATAAGATGCGAGTCGGCCCATCTCCTTCGGCGGTTATCGAAGAGAGGGGTTCCTGGATTTGATAACGGTGCTCTTGGCGGCGATGTGCCTCCAGGGGTGCTCCATGAGAGGGGCAACGTAACTGGGTTTCGGGAGAGGGCATCAGCGTTAGAATTCGCTTTTCCAGGTTTGTAGACGACTTTATATTCAAACTCGGCCAGTTTTAGGCGCCATCTGAGGAGGCGCGACGTAGGGTCTTTTACTGACGTCATCCAGACCAGCGGTTTATGGTCTGTGATTAGTGTAAATTTTCGGCCGTAAATATATGGTCTAAAATACTGTACTGCGAATATTATGGCTAAACACTCCTTCTCTATTGTAGAATAGTTCACTTCAGCGCCCTGCAGGATCCTTGAGGCATAGGCAACGGGACGATCCTTGCCTACTTCGCCTTGGCTTAGTACGGCGCCGATGGCATATCCAGATGCATCGCAGGTGACGTTAAACGGCTTATCGAAATCCGGGTATTGAAGGACCGGTTCGTCACACAGAGCTTGTCGTAGGTCTTCGAAGGCCTTTTCTTGTTTTGGACCCCATTCGAAATTGTGCTCTTTGGCGAGGAGTTGGGTTAGGGGTTTGGAGATTTTAGCAAAGTCATTAATAAATTTGCGGTAGTACCCTGCAAGGCCTAGAAATTCGCGCACGTTTTTCGCGTTCTTAGGTCGTGGGAAATTTTGTACGGCATTAATTTTCTTTGGACATGGTCTGACGCCGTCTTGACTAATCTGATGTCCCAGGTATGCCACTTCCTTATGAAGGAAGCCGCATTTCGAGGGCTGTAATTTGAGGTTGGCTCCGCGCAGTCGGCGGGCTAGTTTATTGAATTTGGCATAATGTTCTTCTAATGAACGCGCGTAGATCACGATATCATCGAGGTACACGAAGAGTTCGTTGCCTTGTAGGCCGCAGAGGACTGTGTCCATTAATCTTTGGAAGGTAGCCGGGGCATTACGGAGACCGAATGGCATTCTGTTGAATTCGTAGTGGCCGAAAGGCGTGGAGAAGGCGGTCTTTGCGGCGTCCTCCTTCTCCATTCCTATCTGATGGAATCCGCTGGCTAAGTCAAATACACTGAAGTATGCGGCGCTGCCTAACTGGTCTAGGATTTCGTTAATGCTAGGTAGCGGGTACGCGTCGGCCACCGATTTCTCGTTTAATGCGCGGTAATCGATTACCATGCGCCATTTTTTGTTACCCTCGGCGTCCGCTTTCTTAGGAACAATCCACAAGGGGGAATTATAAGGTGAGTTAGATGGAACGACTATGTCATTCCGTAAGAGTTCGGACATTTGTTTGTTGATTTCGTCCTTGTGGATTGGTGGGTAGCGATACTGTTTAACATGGATTGGAATATCATCCGTCGTGATGATTCTGTGAGTCACCGCATTTGTTTTTCCCAAACGATCCCCTTGGAGATGGAAAAGATCATTGTGCTTTTCTAACAAAGATTTAACATGGTCCATTTCGTCACCGCTGAGATGATCCATGGCGATAGTTTCTAATAGCTCTTTCACGCGAGCTTCGTGGGAATTTGCGATGGAATAGGTCATTCTGACCTTGGTTTTATCGGGCTGGTTACCGGAGTTAGTATAATGATCGGGCTGGTTACCGGAGTTAGTATGAGAATCGGGCTGGTTACCGGAGTTAGTATGAGAATCGGGCTGGTTACCGGAGTTAGTATGAGAATCGGGCTGGTTACCGGAGTTAGAAAGGTCGGGATGGTTACCGAATACGTCGGGATGATACCCGGAAGTAGAATGGTCGGGATGGTTACCGAATACGTCGGGATGGTTCCCGGAATTAGAAAGGTCGGGATGGTTACCGAATGCGTCGGGATGATACCCGGAATTAGAAAGGTCGGGATGGTTACCGAATGCGTCGGGATAGTTCCCGGAAGTAGAAAGGTCGGGATGGTTACCGAATGCGTCGGGATGATACCCGGAATTAGTAAGGTCGGGATGGTTACCGAATACGTCGGGATGATACCCGGAATTAGAAAGGTCGGGATGGTTACCGAATGCGTCGGGATGATACCCGGAATTAGAAAAGTCGGAAGAGTACGACTCGATTTCTTCCATCTCCAATGAGGGCAATCGAAATGAAACTCTTTCCGACGAGGTGTTAAAACACCGGAGGCTCGCTTTGCCTTTACGATTGGTGACGACGCAGTCACCCAGGAATACATCCGGCGCTACATTAACACGGCGGATATATCCCTGTTTAGGTCCTTCGACGTCGACCGCTATGCACGCAACGGTACGAGGTTCGAGGACGAATTCTTCGGATTTCGGAGGAGTCTTTGTTCGGACTCGATCCTCACGCTCCACGATCCGACTTCTCGCAGTGTACTCCGATATCTCTCGAGTCTCCTTCGATTCCGGCCGGCTTTTCACGGCGTTTTTCTCTAGGGAGCACTCGATCGAATCCCGAGGAGGCATTGAAATAACCTCCGTCACCGGAGCTCTGCAAGGTCTGACCGCGGGTGCACGAGGATTTGAGGAAGACACTCGAACGTTCCTTGCCGAATGTTCCTCACGCTTGGCGGCTGGAGTTTTAACGAGATCGTTGGTCATAGACGAAGGCATTGAAATAACCTCTGCTGCCAATTCATCGCGAGGCTCAGCCGTGGGCGCGCAAGGGTTCGAGAAGGGAACCCGAATGTTTCCTATTGTTATGGATTGATTCGCAAAGGAGATCTCGGCTCCTGTTCTGAAGAAGGGAGAACCGAGGATTCCGTCGATGTTAATTGGGAAGTTTTCTTCCAAGACATGAAATTCAATAGGGTTTTGACCCTGTAAGTGTATTTTAATTTGACCGAGAGTTGGAATGGATCCCTCGGTTATTCCTTGGACTTCTATAGTGTTCGTATGATCTATAGGTAGATTTGGTTCTAGACTTGACGCACGAATTAAATTGATCTCCGAACCCGTGTCCAACAAAAATTCACACTTCTTTTGTAATTGGGGGGCGGAGATTTTTACGCGCGGGATTGGTGAGTCTGCAGCAAGATTTACTGCTGAGACGAATCGTCGGACTGGTCGTTCGTCCGGATAGCTGTTTGGGTGCGGGCTGTAGTTTGAGTTGAAGATGCGGCCTCCCGCCTTGGGTTGGCTTCGGTCGGGAGGCCGGACTCGTTTCCCGACCTCCTATTATTATTAAAAGCGCGCTTACGGCACTCGTGAATATCGTGCCCGGGGACTTTGCAGTAGTTGCAAAATTTGTTAGGGCTTGAGGGGCGGTCTGTGCGACCATCGCGGTACGTGTTTTGGTCGCGAGGATTATTTTCCCATCGCCGTTGCGGCGTCGGGGAGCGATAAGAGTCCCGGTTTAAGTTTCTTGAGGACTGCTGAGACGAGTCCGGTCTGTTATCGCGGCGTTCTTGAGTTCGCTCTGGAATGTCACGAGCGGACTCGTACGTGGAACGCGGGCGATACGGCCGGTTATCAGAGAAGCTGACTCGTTTTTCTTCGCGGATCAATTCTCGTCGACGAGTCTGGTCTGACTCATACTGCCTGTAAGCAGAGATGGCTGCTTCGAAAACAGTGGCAGGATTTCGCGAAGGGCAATGAAGCACTTCGGCACGCAGCTGGGGAAGGAGACCTCGTAGAAAACAATCTACTACGAAGCGATCTAGTTCTTCGTAATCAAGGCCAATATCTGTGGCATCTTGAATCGCGGTTCGAAGGTCTTTAACGCGATTGATGAAGTCTAAGATGTGCTCGTTTGGAGCTTGGAGTACACTCGCGAGATCGCCACGGTACTGGTCAACGAATTTGTATGGGCCCAGTACTGTTCGTAATTTCTCGCATAGTGCAGAAATTGTGAATATGTGCTGGCCTTCTATAGCGGCATAAGCACGATCGTGGAGTTTATTGCAGAGCAATTTTGTGAGGGCACGCTCTGCAGTGGCCGGTACGGTGTCACGCGCGCGTTTGCATGCACGTATGAATTGTAGGACGGAAGACGAAGTTCCGTCGAATCTAGGGACAAGCTCGGCGGCTTGTTTTAGAGCGAAATTACCAGTAGGTTCATACTGTGGGATTTCGCGTGGCTCTGGCGGTGAAGGTTCCCGCATATTAGAGACGTTACTAGGGCCTGGTGTAGGCGATTGTTGACGTAGGGTTTGACTCGTGATTTGGATGTTATGAAGATCTTTTCGTATTTCGTCGAGCATATTCTTTTGGTTTTGTGCGTCTTCTTCATATTTGAGACGCAATTTGGCAATAAAATCAGTTTCTTCTTTGAGATATTGCTCTCTACGGGCGAGGTCTTGCGCATAAAGGAGTAGCTCTTCCTCGGTCATTGGAGGAAGGTCTGCGTTAGGATCTGCTCGGAGATCCTTTTGAGATCGCGTGATTGGGCGAGACATTTTGAAAGATATAAATGGGATTTAAGAAATGTGAACTTCGCACTGACACGCGTCGGGGCTTATTAATGCAAATATCGGCGACCACTTCGATGTCCTACCGACTGCGCCAAATTTGTCACGTCCGTCACTGTGTTTTTGTTACAGGTACCAGGAGAGAGAAAAGAGAACAGTGACAGACGGACGGTTCAGATATTATGATTAAAATGAGGAGTGGTCTTTCGTGCCGAGACAGCCGCGGGCTGTCATATGCACTAGGACAACCGATATTGCTATGGATGCAGTCAAGAAAAGAACGTCCGACGCGGTTACAAGGAGTGTCCCGACAAGAATCGCGCGCGAGAGGATGCAACGAGAACGGTGAGTTTACAGGATTCAACAATTATACAAGATATTATACGACTCACCGCAATGCTGTATTAACGCCTAATAGTATTGTTGCAGCAGGAACTGGCGGTACTGACAGTAGGTGTCGTACATCGGGTCTTCTATACAGATGTCCTCGAGGTGGGGAAGATCTGGCAGAGTTGCTGCTGCTCGGTTCGGGACGACGTTAGTGGCCTTGGATGCTGGCCGCAAGACGACACGTTGATGAGCTGGCAGAGGGACGTCACGGATGATTCGGCAACGGACCCTGGGAACGATGATCGTGTCTCGGCTGTCGTCGTCGTCGGCTATGTCGATCACCTCTGGACAATTGACCGGATGTAGAACTGGCGTCGGGGCTCGCGAGAGGTCCGCGTGGTTGACCTCTTTAGGAGGGTTGCAAGGGCAACCGTATACAGAAACGTAATCGGACGCGTCACACGGAATGTGCTCGGTAGTTCCCAGAAGTTCTGTCCACTCGGTAGTGGCAATGATTTGATCGAGCACCGCTTTATTTCTTAACGCGCGTCTCAATTTAGCAAGTTGATACTTGCGTCCCGCTCGACGTGGGCGTCGCATGGGTAAGGAATAGTAATGATGGAATATTAATAATATAATGAAAATGAACTTCCATTTGTTATTAACCTTTTTGGTAGTTAACTCGCTTCTGTCACGTCCTGGCGGGGCTATAAGAGCAAGAGAAGAGAATACCGCGGCCCGGCTACTCTACTCTTCCACTGACTGACATTTAATGAAAGTGTTGGTCTTTTTATCAACAGACTAGGACCCGATGCCGACACCTGCATGCAGTCTTACACAGATGAATGATGCACGCGACCCTGAAACATACGCGGTAATATGTTCCACTTACTTTTACGCTTCGCTTGCTTGTCGATTGACACGAGACATGAATTCGCAACGGATGAACAGCTACAGTTGCGCTGATGGCCTTGAATACGGTCCGCTCTGCTTGACAGGCGTTGATCCAAATGGCTGGAAACGACCTTCAAGGATTGACGACTGCGCCAAACTCTGTTACGTCAATATTTGACAGGAACGACCTCCAATGATTGACAGCTGGCTGCTACGGTATTGTAGACGGATGCGCTCGTTGAGGAAACGGGCGTGGACGCTGTACGATACCGTGAATCTAACTCACGAATATCGTCCGCGTGATTGACGATATTTTAACTAACGAAAACGGGCGTGGACGCTGTGCGATCCCGTGAATTTATCTCGCGAATATCGTCCGCGTGGTTGACGATATTTTGATTCAAGAAAACGGACGTGGATGCTGCGGAGCTTGCTATGCGAGCAAGTCTATCACTATCACGCACGTACGCGAACACGTAACAGGAAATTGAATAAGGAATACTATTCGCGAACTTTCCAGTGAGAACTCTATCTCTAACTAACAACGTGTCACTTCAAACTACGAAGTTAGGAGCAAGGAAATAATAATTGGGATTTAGATTGACTCTGGTAAAACAAAGTATATTATAAACGTAAAAGAATACAACGGTAAAGATGCTTATTATTAACGAAATCGAAATACGTACTAAGTACGAAATATGAAATGCAATAAAAATGTTTAATTGAATAAACGAAGTAATATTTGAATTAAACGAATAAGAATACGATATTACTGAATGGTATTAGGGACTGTGTCTAAACAGTATGGATTTGGGAAGATTGTGTCTAAACAATCTGGATTTGGAAAGACTATGTCTAAATAGTCTGGACTTGGAAGATTGACGAAAACTCGACTGACCCACTCGGGTCCCCGGAGAGGACTGGGGAGAATCGAACGCTCGTCGACGAATAACGTTCGTCCGAAAAATGCTGACTTCGCAAAAGGGGACCGTGTCCTCTTTGTGCCGGTCTTCGTTGTAAACAGCGCGATGGCCGCCGCACTAGAGTCAGCAGTTTTCGTTCCCAGTGGTGCAGGACTCGAAAATTAAGTGGTAACCATTGGCGTACCTATTTATTTATTTAAATAAATTGGGACTTAGAATATTTTCGAGCGCTTGCTCTTGCAAGGCGTTTCGATGTAAATTTTATATGTCATATGATTAGTTGACATCATTTGTCGACCGATCATATGTTTGAAAATATTCTAAGTACTTTTGAAAATTACCAAAAATCGAAATTTTGGTAAAGTCTAAACAAACGCGAATTGAGAACCTAACCTACAAATTTTTAGGTTAGTTTCATGATTTTCGCTCACGAGTCCAATGATATTTCAATCTTCGAGTTTGGGCCATTTTTGGCTATTTTAGGATTTTGACAGATTTTGGATTTTAGGTTATGTTGATGGATTTCAATCAGATGTACGTGGTGTTAAGGATTCATTGTTATGAAGGATTTTTTTGGAGTTTTGGAATCTTTAAAGGGGAACGCTCGCTCTTATGTATCTAATTTTACATGTAGTCTTAAAGCTAACGTCGGAGGTGCGACCGACGTCACACCTCCCCCCTTAGAGAAGAGATTTCACGCAGTGGAATCTCTGCCTCTGGGTGGCGGTAGACAGGATGCACTGAAATGTCATCCCTGTCTCGCAACGCTGGGTCAAGGGAATCGCAAATTAACGTTCGTTTCGTCAAGGGAGGACGGGTTCGGAATTCTCCGACACTGGCACTATCACTATCTTTGTCCTCGATGGCCGCTGAAGTCCTGTTGTCTCTCTGCTTCATGAATATAAAGAACCGGGTCAGTGAACCCCAGATGGCGACGACGAGATGCAGGCTCCAGCCGTATAGTGAGTGTAATGCGATGCCGTTAACGATCGTACTGATGATTGTTTTGATCGTGCGGATCGCTACGTACACTCCGATTATTCCAGCACTTATTGATCCGAATGTAGTGAATCCGGACCATAATTTCTGTGCTGTAGACTCCGCTATCTGCTGTAGGGAGTTTTCATCGAGCAGGTTGAACATGTTGATGTTTCCTGCTGCAAACTGTCTTCCCGTCGCACCCTGTGCGATTGAATTTATGACTGCTACCTTCTCTACAGGAAACATTATATGATCCTGTAGTTTGTCCAGGTCGTCTTGTGAATAAATGCCTCCCGTTGCCAAGTTCTTCGGATCTATGTATTTCCAGGTTGACTTGGCGAGGGGGTGAAGCTCCGAAGGAGTGATGGCCTCCATCAATGACGGTGTTAGGCGATACCATGTTCCGTGCAGTCTATAATATGGGGGAAGTAGCTCATTGCATGGCTTTTCTGTCCCCGTATTTGAAATGATGTGGTCCCTTGGCTTCAGGAATTTTGATGTGTTCCGATACGTGATGGGTAGCTCATCATAACACCGTTCGGTTTTCCTCACTTGGACCGTGACTGGTATGCACTTTATTATGTGCACTACCTCTCCTGCTGGAACTGCGATAAATCCGACATCCTTCATGATGGCAGTGGCAACTTCTTCGGGTGCTGAATGTAATAATGTGAGGGCGTTCTGGAGAATCTGACGCTCTAGCTCACACTTCTGACGGATTACATCTTTGTAGAGTTGAGAAAATTGTTTCCGGAGGTGCTTCTCCACGTAGACAAATTTGCTGTTGACATACGTGAAGATGTCCAGATTGTTGACCAAGGTGTGTGTTTTCTCCTTGAATTTTCCTGAACTTCCAACTTCCAGAATGAACAGCTTGGGGTGTTCCGTACGGATTATGACATATCCGCAAACTGACGATCTGCCTGTCTCCGTGAGTGCAAAAGTCGTGTCCTGCGATGCTACGGTATACAGGGTTGGAGAAGGATTCACCTTGGAGGATAGTTTAGTGGCTATCCCTTCGTACAAGACATCATAATTATTGAATTTGCACGAGTCCGTCGGCGTGGTTTCCCAGAACGTATGGCCATCTTGTGCGTCTAAGCAGCTTCCTTTTTGAAGGGGGCAGGTTTGCCCAGTTTGTAGATGAATCTGTCCGGTTGACAATCTGATTGGAGCGATGTAGTCGCGGATCGTGATTCGGACTAAAGCTTGTACCACGACATCGGTCCAAGTCCCAAACGGATCACTATACGTGGTTCCAGCGCAGCTACCATCGTTCTGAATAACTCCTGCTAACGTGAGGCCGTGAGAGGAGGTCGAGTTCGGCTGAATACCTGTGATCTGAGCGGCTGGGGTGATGAATATTGTCCCCGTCGTGTGTAGGCTCGAACAGGTTTCGCTGGAGATCGGTAATATATAGTCTTGTCGACCATTGGATACTACCGAATTATGTGAATGCATGCCACAATAGTATATGGTTCTGTCTATTCCGATATGGCATTGCAAAACACGAGCTTGCGAGAATTCAGCTAGCTGCAGGAGCTGAATTCTTTCTAAATTTTCAGCTGGTGCGATGTCTTCTGGCTCGCAGTTAAGAGTGTCAATAGTTGAATACGTGGTAATATTCAAGGTTGAACCTCCACAGTCATATCCAATGAGTGTTGAGGCTTGCGTGGCAATAGAGAGCAAGATAGCTGCTTGTATCGGCTGCATGGTTGCTGTTATAGCGTTGTCGAGAAACTGATGATCTTCAGGGATGACGGTTTCTCCTTGAAGATCTCGTTGCGTCGCAGGGATATCGTCTTCCTGCTGTGGAGTGGGGTGATGCTGACCAGAGGTTTTAAATTTCGCTCTTGGGTCGCTGCGATAGTTTATCGTTGGCGTAACGATATTGGAGACTCTGTTAACGCTAGGAAGATTGAATTCGTTTCGCAAGATACATAACGAAAGCTTATAATCAGACTTAGTTGTCTCGGGCGAGTATAATGTATCGGCTTTATTTCTTTTTCTTGCTGACGCGAATCTCGCGGAATTGTATTTGCCAGACGCATGGACTTTGTTTTCGGTCGCACGGATACCTGATCGTTGAAGCTGCAAGAGGTCTTGTTCCGGCGAGGATTTGAAGATAGGAGTTTGTGGCAAAACATAAACTCCTTTTGATTTAACTTTAGGAATAGAAATGTTTTCTAAATTGTTCTCATATGAACATTCTAAAAGTTCATCTGAGGCGAAGGCGTTGATGTTTCTTTCCACACAGGACTTTGAATATAAATCGTCGGGATGGTTACCGGAATTCTTTAAAGTATCGGGATGGCTACCGGAATCGTCGGGATGGTTACCGGAATTGTTTAAAGAATCGGGATGGCTACCGGAATCGTCGGGATGGTTACCGGAATTATTTAAAGAATCGGGATGGCTACCGGAATTATTTAAAGAATCGGGATGGCTACCGGAATCGTCGGAATGGTTACCGGAATTAATAGAAGACGCGAGTTGATCGTTAACGATCGTCTCGTGCGCGCGGCACGCACGAGCATTGAATAAGTCCGAATTGACTTCGGCTTGAATATTCGAAAAGGGAACCTCGATCTCTTCCACCTCCAACGTAGGCAGGGAGAAGGACGCCACTTCGGACGATGCGTTAAAGCATCGCAGGTATGCCTTTCCGTTACGGTTGGTGACTAAACAATCACCTAAGAACACATCGGGTTTTACATCTACTTTTCGCACATACCCTTCGCTTGGGCCCTTTACGTTGACGGCTATGCAGGCGGCGGTACGGCTTTCGATGGAATATTCCCGAGTATTCGAAAAGGGAATACGTAGGTTTTTATACTCTACGCATTCCTTCGCAAATGATATCTCTGCTCCCTCTCTGAAGAAGGGGGAGCCTAAGATACCATCTATATTAATTGGAAAACTGTCAGGCAGAACGTGTAGCGTGACTTTAATGGAATTTGCTAGCTCCGCATTGATATAACCGAGGGTCGCAATTTCTCCTTCTGTCACGCCATGGACGTGTATGACGCTGTCCAGTTTTAGATGAACGTCAGATTTGATACCAGACGCTCGGATTAAGTTGACCTCGGACCCGGTGTCCAAGAGGAACTCACACTCTTTTGAGAAGAGTGACGATTTTGCTTTTATTCGAGGGATAGGGGAGTCCGGCGCGAGATTTATTGCCGAGACTAATTTCGCGGATGGTCGTTCATTCTGCTGACCGTCCGGGTTATCTCTCCTATCTACTCGAATTTCATCTACTGCTGGTCGTCGCTGATGACGGCCAGCTGTGTTGCCTTTTTGGCGATTCTCTTGGGATGCCTCCCGTCCTTTGGTCGCGTTTGTCGGGAGGCTTGATTCGTTTACCGACTCATTTCTACTGTAATATTCGCGGCGGCGACATTCGTGTATGTCATGTCCCGTGCGCTTACAATATTTACAATACTTTTGATTCTCCGTAGGAAAGCGATCGCGACCTGGGGACTGGGAAGCGCGATCTTCGCGTTTATACGTTTCGCGCTGATTTGATTGCGACGGTTCGTGACGTCGCGGAGGAGGAGAGCGATACGCGTCTCTGTTATCGGATTTCCTGTCTCGCCAGGATTCACGAGGTGAAAAGGAAGGTCGTTGATCTTTCCTTTCCGAAGATCTGTTGCGCTGCTCAGGCGCATTCCTATCATAATAAGAGTTGCTTGATCGCTCTGGTGTGCGATTACGAGAGTCGGAGAATGCAACGCGGCGTCCGTCGTCACGATAACGAACACGGTCAAGCTCGTACTGTTTGTACGCGGTTACTGCTTCGTCGAATATTTTCTGTAATTCGAGTGACGCGCAGAGCCTGACCTCGGCTCGAAGCGCTGGGATAAGACCACGCATGAAACAATCAATTGTGAATTTATCAATCTCGTCTAGATTGGGGACCCCGCGGCCTGAATCTATGATCGCCGTTTCTAAGGTCCTTTACTCGCGTAATATAATTTCAACACGTGCTCGGACTGTCCCTGGTGTATCGAAGCTAATTCTCCGCGATACTGATCGATGAATTTATATGGCCTAGTACATCTTTCAGGCGGTTGCACAATTCAGAGATTGTGTTAATATTTACGTCTTCAATCGCGGCGTATGCCTGTCCTCTAAGCTTATTGCATACTAATCTAGTGAGGGTACGCTCAGCTGTGGCTGGAACAGCTTCCAAGGCTCGCTTGCACGCGCGAACGAATTGTAGCACGGTTATGGAGGTGCCGTCAAAGGTAGGCACAAGTTCAACCGCTTGTTTAACGGTGAAATTCGAAGAATCGTGCATTATGGGTTCGCGGGGCGCAACGACTGGGCTAGCTGGAATTGATTTGAGAATCTCTGGCCGATCGGATTTCTGCTATCTCGCGGCGTATATCCTCGTACGTTACTCTCTGCTCACGCGTTTCTGTTCGTATTGCAATTTGAGTTGAGTCAACGCGGCGGTTTGATTAATGAGAGCTGCTTCTCTACGAGCTAAATCTTTCTGGAATTCAATTAATTCCTCTTCCGTAGGAGGAACCTTCTTTCTAGCCTCGCTACGCGTTTCCATGATTGCGTCGCTTGAAAATTTCTAAGTATGAAATTCGCGAAAAATAATACCGACTATATAACGTGGGCGAAGGGGCGTTTTCTAAACCGCCCGTCGCACTTTAACGTTCACTAAAACTCTCGATGAATTTGTACTGAGTACGAACATCGCGAAAAATAATTTGAGTATGTAACGTGGGCGAAAAGGGCATTTCCTTCACTGCCCGTCGCACTTTTACTGACACTATGCTTTCACGGACTCTAAGTCTACTGCGTTAAATTGTCAAACAATGATGGAACGCGCAGGGGTTCGCGTGCTAACACTGATTCTATTTTTATTCTCGATGCCGTGCTTCTAACATCGGTGACCAACGACTGTCCTACCGACTGCGCCAAATTTGTCACGTCCTGGCGGGGCTATAAGAGCAAGAGAAGAGAATACCGCGGCCCGGCTACTCTACTCTTCCACTGACTGACATTTAATGAAAGTGTTGGTCTTTTTATCAACAGACTAGGACCCGATGCCGACACCTGCATGCAGTCTTACACAGATGAATGATGCACGCGACCTGAAACATACGCGGTAATATGTTCCACTTACTTTTACGCTTCGCTTGCTTGTCGATTGACACGAGACATGAATTCGCAACGGATGAACAGCTACAGTTGCGCTGATGCCTTGAATACGGTCCGCTCTGCTTGACAGGCGTTGATCCAAATGGCTGGAAACGACCTTCAAGGATTGACGACTGCGCCAAACTCTGTTACGTCAATATTTGACAGGAACGACCTCCAATGATTGACAGCTGGCTGCTACGGTATTGTAGACGGATGCGCTCGTTGAGGAAACGGGCGTGGACGCTGTACGATACCGTGAATCTAACTCACGAATATCGTCCGCGTGATTGACGATATTTTAACTAACGAAAACGGGCGTGGACGCTGTGCGATCCCGTGAATTTATCTCGCGAATATCGTCCGCGTGGTTGACGATATTTTGATTCAAGAAAACGGACGTGGATGCTGCGGAGCTTGCTATGCGAGCAAGTCTATCACTATCACGCACGTACGCGAACACGTAACAGGAAATTGAATAAGGAATACTATTCGCGAACTTTCCAGTGAGAACTCTATCTCTAACTAACAACGTGTCACTTCAAACTACGAAGTTAGGAGCAAGGAAATAATAATTGGGATTTAGATTGACTCTGGTAAAACAAAGTATATTATAAACGTAAAAGAATACAACGGTAAAGATGCTTATTATTAACGAAATCGAAATACGTACTAAGTACGAAATATGAGACGCAATAAAAATGTTTAATTGAATAAACGAAGTAATGTTTGAATTAAACGAATAAGAATACGATATTACTGAATGGTATTAGGGACTGTGTCTAAACAGTATGGATTTGGAAAGATTGTGTCTAAACAATCTGGATTTGGAAAGACTATGTCTAAATAGTCTGGACTTGGAAGATTGACGAAAACTCGACTGACCCACTCGGGTCCCCGGAGAGGACTGGGGAGAATCGAACGTTCGTCGACGAATAACGTTCGTCCGAAAAATGCTGACTTCGCAAAAGGGGACCGTGTCCTCTTTGTGCCGGTCTTCGTCGTAAACAGCGCGATGGCCGCCGCACTAGAGTCAGCAGTTTTCGTTCCCAGTGGTGCAGGACTCGAAAATTAAGTGGTAACCATTGGCGTACCTATTTATTTATTTAAATAAATTGGGACTTAGAATATTTTCGAGCGCTTGCTTTTGCAAGGCGTTTCGATGTAAATTTTATATGTCATATGATTAGTTGACATCATTTGTCGACCGATCATATGTTTGAAAATATTCTAAGTACTTTTGAAAATTACCAAAAATCGAAATTTTGGTAAAGTCTAAACAAACGCGAATTGAGAACATAACCTACAAATTTTTAGGTTAGTTTCATGATTTTCGCTCACGAGTCCAATGATATTTCAATCTTCGAGTTTGGGCCATTTTTGGCTATTTTTAGGAATTTGACAGAGTTTGGATTTTAGGTTATGTTGATGGATTTCAATCAGATGTACGTGGTGTTAAGGATTCATTGTTATGAAGGATTTTTAGGAGTTTTGGAATCTTTAAAGGGGAACGCTCGCTCTTATGTATCTAATTTTACATGTAGTCTTAAAGCTAACGTCGGAGGTGCGACCGACGTCACACTTCACGTCTATAGTGGCGGCTCAGCGTTTCCACTGCGCTCTTTAGACCAATTCTAGACGTGGCACGAGAACTTCTCTATGACTCGCTTCAAATTCCTTATTGGCGGCTCAGCGTTTCCACTGCGCACTTTAGACCAAGTCCGGATATGTCACGAGTATAATACATTCAATGTAAGAACTGAACTGGAAGATGGTGTTGAACTAACACAAGAATAACAAGATCGAAGCACTGGTATAACAACGATATATTAAATAAGAACTGGTAAGTACACTGGTATACAATATGTAAGTAATATTATAATAGGAGTAGTAATTGGATTAATGAATAATGGATATAGTAATATGTTGTAGGAATAATGTATGAGTTGAGTTGAGTTGAGTTAGAATTGGAATTGGAATTGGAATTAGGAGTGAAGGATCGACACACTTCACTTTCGCGGAGCTAGACTGAACACGTCTGCTCTTGAAGTCGGAAGAAGCCGGACTGGCGGCTGAGGCCAGGTTGGCACGACTGCTCGAGTCGCCGGTCGGAGGCGGACTGATGCAAGCGTCCGCTCTGCCTTGCCTCCTTCGTTCGGAGTGGGGATAGCTGACGCTGCAGTCTCTTTGTTCTTCAGTCGTCGGAGTGGGAGAACCGCTGACGCAGCAGCGTCTTCGCTCCCGGGGACTGCACGTGCATTTCTGCTGACGCTGCAGTCTCGTGGCTGTCCTATTGCCCTCTACGAGCGTGGGACTGCTGATGCAGCAGTCTTTGGACTTCTCGACGTTTCTAGAAGCTTCCAGATGCTTCCAGAGTGATGCAATACTTTATTGCATTATGTGTCGTGGTGATGGGTTGAAACTGAGGTAAGGTGTTGATCAAGGTGAAGTTATGGTGATGGGTAGAGACGGAGATAAGGATTAGAACAATAGAATAATGAAATCTTAATACTATGCTCTTATGTCTAGGGGACGGTGTGTGGATCTTATGCAGATCAGACCTTGTATACATAGTGTGTGTACAAGGCCAACGTCGTACATCGGACGACGTAACAGTTATACCAGACCCATGCTGACCGACGAGCTCAGCTCCTTCAACAGTACTACTAAGATACAACAACTAACCGGTGAGAATTCGTATCTTTTGTAATTCCTTTTGTTCCATGTCAACTCACCGTGTTCGTTGCGTCAGCGTAGAAGTATCGCCATCCGCGTTGACTGCTAGCGGGTGTCGGTCTCAAATGACTATCGGTGTCCTAGCGCATATGACTGCCCGTCTGGCTGTCTTGGCGTAAAAGACCGTTTCCTCTTCAATTCCACGTGCCGCCTCCTGGGGTCATCTTCTTTGCCTAGGACGTGGGGCGTGACGTAACAAAATTTGGCGCAGTCGGTAGGACACGAAAACGGTCGCCGGTAGTTGAACCATTAACAAATTGTTTTCGTACGTCTGACATTTGTTCTCTATATCGTGTGTCGAGTAAGAATTCACACTAATATCGCAAAATGTCTCGCCCAATCACACGATCCCAAACGGATCCCCGAGCGGATCCTAATCAAGACCTTCCTCCGCCAACCGAGGAAGAGCTACTTCTTTACGCGCAAGATCTCGCCCGTAAAGAGGAATATTTAAAAGAGCAAACCGAATTCATTGCTAAATTGCGTCTTAAATATGAAGAAGACGCACAGAATCAAAATAACATGCTCGATGAAATACGCAAAGAGCTCCACAATATTCAAGCCTTGAACCAAAACTTACGTCACCAAGCGCCTACACCAGGCCCCAGTAACGTCTCTAACACGCGAGAACCTTCATTATCAGAGCCACGCGAAACCCCGCAATATGAGCCAACAGGAAATTTCGCGTTGAAACAAGCCGCAGAACTCGTACCCAAATTCGACGGAACATCGATTCCCGTCCTAAAATTCATCCGCGCCTGCAAACGCGCGCGTGATTCTATCCCCGAATCCATAGAACGTGCCCTTACTAAACTAATCTGCAATAAACTTTCCGATCGTGCGTACGCTGCCATTGAAGGCGAAAACATACGTACGATCTCACAACTTTGCGATAAGCTACGAACAGTACTGGGACCCTACAAATTCGTGGACCAGTACCGTGGCGAATTGGCAAGCGTAGCCCAGGGCAACAATGAGCATATTCTTGACTTCATAAATCGAGTCAAAGATTTACGAACCGCCATCAGCGATTCTACCGAAGGACATTACGACTACAGAGAAATCGATCGTTTCACAGTCGAGTGCTTCCTTCGCGGTCTACTCCCACAACTTCGCAGCGAAGTTTTGCATTGCCGTTCTCAGAATTCGGCAGAGATCTTCGAAGCAGCCATCTCTGCATATAAGCAATATGAGCTGTATCAAAACCGTCGTCGCGAATCTAATCGTGACGATTCCCGCAAGGTAAGCTTCTCAGATAACAGAAGCTCCTATCGCCCACGCTCTTCTGACAATTTCAATTCTCGCGAACGCATCCCTGAACGTCGCGACAACAGACCGGATGAGCGTCGCGATAACGGGTCCGACCAACGTCGAGACTCGTGGAGAAACTCGAACCGCAACTCTTATCGTTCTCCAACTCCGCAGTGGCGATCCGAAACCCCTCGCGAACAAAACCCGCAGCGCGAAAACCGGGACCCGAATTCAAATCGCGACAGACGTTCGGGAGAGCCCCGCAAGTTTTGCAACTATTGCAAAACTCCCGGGCATGACATTGTGACGTCGGTCGCACCTCCGACGTTAGCTTTAAGACTACATGTAAAATTAGATACATAAGAGCGAGCGTTCCCCTTTAAAGATTCCAAAACTCCAAAAAAATCCTTCATAACAATGAATCCTTAACACCACGTACATCTGATTGAAATCCATCAACATAACCTAAAATCCAAAATCTGTCAAAATCCTAAAATAGCCAAAAATGGCCCAAACTCGAAGATTGAAATATCATTGGACTCGTGAGCGAAAATCATGAAACTAACCTAAAAATTTGTAGGTTAGGTTCTCAATTCGCGTTTGTTTAGACTTTACCAAAATTTCGATTTTTGGTAATTTTCAAAAGTACTTAGAATATTTTCAAACATATGATCGGTCGACAAATGATGTCAACTAATCATATGACATATAAAATTTACATCGAAACGCCTTGCAAGAGCAAGCGCTCGAAAATATTCTAAGTCCCAATTTATTTAAATAAATAAATAGGTACGCCAATGGTTACCACTTAATTTTCGAGTCCTGCACCACTGGGAACGAAAACTGCTGACTCTAGTGCGGCGGCCATCGCGCTGTTTACAACGAAGACCGGCACAAAGAGGACACGGTCCCCTTTTGCGAAGTCAGCATTTTTCGGACGAACGTTATTCGTCGACGAGCGTTCGATTCTCCCCAGTCCTCTCCGGGGACCCGAGTGGGTCAGTCGAGTTTTCGTCAATCTTCCAAGTCCAGACTATTTAGACATAGTCTTTCCAAATCCAGATTGTTTAGACACAATCTTCCCAAATCCATACTGTTTAGACACAGTCCCTAATACCATTCAGTAATATCGTATTCTTATTCGTTTAATTCAAATATTACTTCGTTTATTCAATTAAACATTTTTATTGCATTTCATATTTCGTACTTAGTACGTATTTCGATTTCGTTAATAATAAGCATCTTTACCGTTGTATTCTTTTACGTTTATAATATACTTTGTTTTACCAGAGTCAATCTAAATCCCAATTATTATTTCCTTGCTCCTAACTTCGTAGTTTGAAGTGACACGTTGTTAGTTAGAGATAGAGTTCTCACTGGAAAGTTCGCGAATAGTATTCCTTATTCAATTTCCTGTTACGTGTTCGCGTACGTGCGTGATAGTGATAGACTTGCTCGCATAGCAAGCTCCGCAGCATCCACGTCCGTTTTCTTGAATCAAAATATCGTCAACCACGCGGACGATATTCGCGAGATAAATTCACGGGATCGCACAGCGTCCACGCCCGTTTTCGTTAGTTAAAATATCGTCAATCACGCGGACGATATTCGTGAGTTAGATTCACGGTATCGTACAGCGTCCACGCCCGTTTCCTCAACGAGCGCATCCGTCTACAATACCGTAGCAGCCAGCTGTCAACCATTGGAGGTCGTTCCTGCCAAATATTGACGTGACAGAGTTTGGCGCAGTCGTCAATCCTTGAAGGTCGTTTCCAGCCATTTGGATCAACGCCTGTCAAGCAGAGCGGACCGTATTCAAGGCCATCAGCGCAACTGTAGCTGTTCATCCGTTGCGAATTCATGTCTCGTGTCAATCGACAAGCAAGCGAAGCGTAAAAGTAAGTGGAACATATTACCGCGTATGTTTCAGGGTCGCGTGCATCATTCATCTGTGTAAGACTGCATGCAGGTGTCGGCATCGGGTCCTAGTCTGTTGATAAAAAGACCAACACTTTCATTAAATGTCAGTCAGTGGAAGAGTAGAGTAGCCGGGCCGCGGTATTCTCTTCTCTTGCTCTTATAGCCCCGCCAGGACGTGACAAATTTGGCGCAGTCGGTAGGACACTCGTTGGTCACCGATGTTAGAAACACCGTCAACACTTTTGTAGGATACGTCATATGTCCTACCTCTGCCAAAATTTGTTGTGACAAATTTGGCGCAGTCGGTAGGACAGTCGTTGGTCACCGATGTTAGAAGCACGGCATCGAGGAATAAAAATAGAATCAGTGTTAGCACGCGAACCCCTGCGCGTTCCATCATTGTTTGACAATTTAACGCAGTAGACTTAGAGTCCGTGAAAGCATAGTGTCAGTTAAAAGTGCGACGGGCAGTGAAGGAAATGCCCTTTCGCCCACGTTACATACTCAAATTGTTTTTCGCGATGTTCGTACTCAGTACAAATTCATCGAGAGTTTTAGTGAACGTTAAAGTGCGACGGGCGGTTTAGAAAACGCCCCTTCGCCCACGTTATATAGTCGGATTATTTTTCGCGAATTTCATACTTAGAAATTTTCAAGCGACGCAATCATGGAAACGCGTAGCGAGGCTAGAAAGAAGGTTCCTCCTACGGAAGAGGAATTAATTGAATTCCAGAAAGATTTAGCTCGTAGAGAAGCAGCTCTCATTAATCAAACCGCCGCGTTAACTCAACTCAAATTGCAATACGAAACAGAAACGCGTGAGCAGAGAGTAACGTACGAGGATATACGCCGCGAGATAGCAGAAATCCGATCGGCCAGAGATTCTCAATCAATTCCAGCTAGCCCAGTCGTTGCGCCCCGCGAACCCATAATGCACGATTCTTCGAATTTCACCGTTAAACAAGCGGTTGAACTTGTGCCTACCTTTGACGGCACCTCCATAACCGTGCTACAATTCGTTCGCGCGTGCAAGCGAGCCTTGGAAGCTGTTCCAGCCACAGCTGAGCGTACCCTCACTAGATTAGTATGCAATAAGCTTAGAGGACAGGCATACGCCGCGATTGAAGACGTAAATATTAACACAATCTCTGAATTGTGCAACCGCCTGAAAGATGTACTAGGCCCATATAAATTCATCGATCAGTATCGCGGAGAATTAGCTTCGATACACCAGGGACAGTCCGAGCACGTGTTGAATTATATTACGCGAGTAAAGGACCTTAGAACGGCGATCATAGATTCAGGCCGCGGGGTCCCCAATCTAGACGAGATTGATAAATTCACAGTTGATTGTTTCATGCGTGGTCTTATCCCAGCGCTTCGAGCCGAGGTCAGGCTCTGCGCGTCACTCGAATTACAGAAAATATTCGACGAAGCAGTAACCGCGTACAAACAGTACGAGCTTGACCGTGTTCGTTATCGCGACGACGGACGCCGCGTTGCATTCTCCGACTCTCGTAATCGCACACCAGAGCGATCAAGCAACTCTTCTTATGATAGGAATGCGCCAGAGCAGCGCAACAGATCTTCGGAAAGGAAAGATCAACGACCTTCCTTTTCACCTCGTGAATCCTGGCGAGACAGGAAACCCGATAACAGAGACGCGTATCGCTCTCCTCCTCCGCGACGTCACGAACCGTCGCAATCAAATCAGCGCGAAACGTATAAACGCGAAGATCGCGCTTCCCAGTCCCCAGGTCGCGATCGCTTTCCTACGGAGAATCAGAAGTATTGTAAATATTGTAAGCGCACGGGACATGACATACACGAATGTCGCCGCCGCGAATATTACAATAGAAATGAGTCGGGAAACGAATCAAGCCTCCCGACAAACGCGACCAAAGGACGGGAGGCATCCCAAGAGAATCGCCAAAAGGCAACACAGCTGGCCGTCATCAGCGACGACCAGCAGTAGATGAAATTCGAGTAGATAGGAGAGATAACCCGGACGGTCAGCAGAATGAACGACCATCCGCGAAATTAGTCTCGGCAATAAATCTCGCGCCGGACTCCCCTATCCCTCGAATAAAAGCAAAATCGTCACTCTTCTCAAAAGAGTGTGAGTTCCTCTTGGACACCGGGTCCGAGGTCAACTTAATCCGAGCGTCTGGTATCAAATCTGACGTTCATCTAAAAACTGACAGCGTCATACACGTCCATGGCGTGACAGAAGGAGAAATTGCGACCCTCGGTTATATCAATGCGGAGCTAGCAGATTCCATTAAAGTCACGCTACACGTTCTGCCTGACAGTTTTCCAATTAATATAGATGGTATCTTAGGCTCCCCCTTCTTCAGAGAGGGAGCAGAGATATCATTTGCGAAGGAATGCGTAGAGTATAAAACCCTACGTATTCCCTTTTCGAATCCTCGGGAATATTCCATCGAAAGCCGTACCGCCGCCTGCATAGCCGTCAACGTAAAGGGCCCAAGCGAAGGGTATGTGCGAAAAGTAGATGTAAAACCCGATGTGTTCTTAGGTGATTGTTTAGTCACCAACCGTAACGGAAAGGCATACCTGCGATGCTTTAACGCATCGTCCGAAGTGGCGTCCTTCTCCCTGCCTACGTTGGAGGTGGAAGAGATCGAGGTTCCCTTTTCGAATATTCAAGCCGAAGTCAATTCGGACTTATTCAATGCTCGTGCGTGCCGCGCGCACGAGACGATCGTTAACGATCAACTCGCGTCTTCTATTAATTCCGGTAACCATTCCGACGATTCCGGTAGCCATCCCGATTCTTTAAATAATTCCGGTAGCCATCCCGATTCTTTAAATAATTCCGGTAACCATCCCGACGATTCCGGTAGCCATCCCGATTCTTTAAACAATTCCGGTAACCATCCCGACGATTCCGGTAGCCATCCCGATACTTTAAAGAATTCCGGTAACCATCCCGACGATTTATATTCAAAGTCCTGTGTGGAAAGAAACATCAACGCCTTCGCCTCAGATGAACTTTTAGAATGTTCATATGAGAACAATTTAGAAAACATTTCTATTGTCACGTCCTGGCGGGGCTATAAGAGCAAGAGAAGAGAATACCGCGGCCCGGCTACTCTACTCTTCCACTGACTGACATTTAATGAAAGTGTTGGTCTTTTTATCAACAGACTAGGACCCGATGCCGACACCTGCATGCAGTCTTACACAGATGAATGATGCACGCGACCCTGAAACATACGCGGTAATATGTTCCACTTACTTTTACGCTTCGCTTGCTTGTCGATTGACACGAGACATGAATTCGCAACGGATGAACAGCTACGGTTGCGCTGATGGCCTTGAATACGGTCCGCTCTGCTTGACAGGCGTTGATCCAAATGGCTGGAAACGACCTTCAAGGATTGACGACTGCGCCAAACTCTGTCACGTCAATATTTGGCAGGAACGACCTCCAATGGTTGACAGCTGGCTGCTACGGTATTGTAGACGGATGCGCTCGTTGAGGAAACGGGCGTGGACGCTGTACGATACCGTGAATCTAACTCACGAATATCGTCCGCGTGATTGACGATATTTTGAATCAAGAAAACGGACGTGGATGCTGCGGAGCTTGCTATGCGAGCAAGTCTATCACTATCACGCACGTACGCGAACACGTAACAGGAAATTGAATAAGGAATACTATTCGCGAACTTTCCAGTGAGAACTCTATCTCTAACTAACAACGTGTCACTTCAAACTACGAAGTTAGGAGCAAGGAAATAATAATTGGGATTTAGATTGACTCTGGTAAAACAAAGTATATTATAAACGTAAAAGAATACAACGGTAAAGATGCTTATTATTAACGAAATCGAAATACGTACTAAGTACGAAATATGAAACGCAATAAAAATGTTTAATTGAATAAACGAAGTAATATTTGAATTAAACGAATAAGAATACGATATTACTGAATGGTATTAGGGACTGTGTCTAAACAGTATGGATTTGGGAAGATTGTGTCTAAACAATCTGGATTTGGAAAGACTATGTCTAAATAGTCTGGACTTGGAAGATTGACGAAAACTCGACTGACCCACTCGGGTCCCCGGAGAGGACTGGGGAGAATCGAACGTTCGTCGACGAACAACGTTCGTTCGAAAAATGCTGACTTCGCAAAAGGGGACCGTGTCCTCTTTGTGCCGGTCTTCGTCGTAAACAGCGCGATGGCCGCCGCACTAGAGTCAGCAGTTTTCGTTCCCAGTGGTGCAGGACTCGAAAATTAAGTGGTAACCATTGGCGTACCTATTTATTTATTTAAATAAATTGGGACTTAGAATATTTTCGAGCGCTTGCTCTTGCAAGGCGTTTCGATGTAAATTTTATATGTCATATGATTAGTTGACATCATTTGTCGACCGATCATATGTTTGAAAATATTCTAAGTACTTTTGAAAATTACCAAAAATCGAAATTTTGGTAAAGTCTAAACAAACGCGAATTGAGAACATAACCTACAAATTTTTAGGTTAGTTTCATGATTTTCGCTCACGAGTCCAATGATATTTCAATCTTCGAGTTTGGGCCATTTTTGGCTATTTTAGGATTTTGACAGATTTTGGATTTTAGGTTATGTTGATGGATTTCAGTCAGATGTACGTGGTGTTAAGGATTCATTGTTATGAAGGATTTTTAGGAGTTTTGGAATCTTTAAAGGGGAACGCTCGCTCTTATGTTTCTAATTTTACATGTAGTCTTAAAGCTAACGTCGGAGGTGCGACCGACGTCACACCTCCCCCCTTAGAGAAGAGATTTCACGCAGTGGAATCTCTGCCTCTGGGTGGCGGTAGACAGGATGCACTGAAATGTCATCCCTGTCTCGCAACGCTGGGTCAAGGGAATCGCAAATTAACGTTCGTTTCGTCAAGGGAGGACGGGTTCGGAATTCTCCGACACTGGCACTATCACTATCTTTGTCCTCGATGGCCGCTGAAGTCTTGTTGTCTCTCTGCTTCATGAATATAAAGAACCGGGTCAGTGAACTCCAGATGGCGACAACGAGATGCAGGCTCCAGCCGTATAGTGAGTGTAATGCGATGCCGTTAACGATCGTACTGATGATTGTTTTGATCGTGCGGATCGCTACATACACTCCGATTATTCCAGCACTTATTGATCCGAATGTAGTGAATCCGGACCATAATTTCTGTGCTGTAGACTCCGCTATCTGCTGTAGGGAGTTTTCATCGAGCAGGTTGAACATATTGATGTTTCCTGCTGCAAACTGTCTTCCCGTCGCACCCTGTGCGATTGAATTTATGACTGCTACCTTCTCTACAGGAAACATTATATGATCCTGTAGTTTGTCCAGGTCGTCTTGTGAATAAATGCCTCCCGTTGCCAAGTTCTTCGGATCTATGTATTTCCAGGTTGACTTGGCGAGGGGGTGAAGCTCCGAAGGAGTGATGGCCTCCATCAATGACGGTGTTAGGCGATACCATGTTCCGTGCAGTCTATAATATGGGGGAAGTAGCTCATTGCATGGCTTTTCTGTCCCCGTATTTGAAATGATGTGGTCCCTTGGCTTCAGGAATTTTGATGTGTTCCGATACGTGATGGGTAGCTCATCATAACACCGTTCGGTTTTCCTCACTTGGACCGTGACTGGTATGCACTTTATTATGTGCACTACCTCTCCTGCTGGAACTGCGATAAATCCGACATCCTTCATGATGGCAGTGGCAACTTCTTCGGGTGCTGAATGTAATAATGTGAGGGCGTTCTGGAGAATCTGACGCTCTAGCTCACACTTCTGACGGATTACATCTTTGTAGAGTTGAGAAAATTGTTTCCGGAGGTGCTTCTCCACGTAAACAAATTTGCTGTTGACATACGTGAAGATGTCCAGATTGTTGACCAAGGTGTGTGTTTTCTCCTTGAATTTTCCTGAACTTCCAACTTCCAGAATGAACAGCTTGGGGTGTTCCGTTCGGATTATGACATATCCGCAAACTGACGATCTGCCTGTCTCCGTGAGTGCAAAAGTCGTGTCCTGCGATGCTACGGTATACAGGGTTGGAGAAGGATTCACCTTGGAGGATAGTTTAGTGGCTATCCCTTCGTACAAGACATCATAATTATTGAATTTGCACGAGTCCGTCGGCGTGGTTTCCCAGAACGTATGGCCATCTTGTGCGTCTAAGCAGCTTCCTTTTTGAAGGGGGCAGGTTTGCCCAGTTTGTAGATGAATCTGTCCGGTTGACAATCTGATTGGAGCGATGTAGTCGCGGATCGTGATTCGGACTAAAGCTTGTACCACGACATCGGTCCAAGTCCCAAACGGATCACTATACGTGGTTCCAGCGCAGCTACCATCATTCTGAATAACTCCTGCTAACGTGAGGCCGTGAGAGGAGGTCGAGTTCGGCTGAATACCTGTGATCTGGGCGGCTGGGGTGATGAATATTGTCCCCGTCGTGTGTAGGCTCGAACAGGTTTCGCTGGAGATCGGTAATATATAGTCTTGTCGACCATTGGATACCACCGAATTATGTGAATGCATGCCACAATAGTATATGGTTCTGTCTATTCCGATATGGCATTGCAAAACACGAGCTTGCGAGAATTCAGCTAGCTGCAGGAGCTGAATTCTTTCTAAGTTTTCAGCTGGTGCGATGTCTTCTGGCTCGCAGTTAAGAGTGTCAATAGTTGAATACGTGGTAATATTCAAGGTTGAACCTCCACAGTCATATCCAATGAGTGTTGAGGCTTGCGTGGCAATAGAGAGCAAGATAGCTGCTTGTATCGGCTGCATGGTTGCTGTTATAGCGTTGTCGAGAGACTGATGATCTTCAGGGGTGACGGTTTCTCCTTGAAGATCTCGTTGCGTCGCAGGGATATCGTCTTCCTGCTGTGGAGTGGGGTGATGCTGACCAGAGGTTTTAAATTTCGCTCTTGGGTCGCTGCGATAGTTTATCGTTGGCGTAACGATATTGGAGACTCTGTTAACGCTAGGAAGATTGAATTCGTTTCGCAAGGTACATAACGAAAGCTTATAATCAGACTTAGTTGTCTCGGGCGAGTATAATATATCGGCTTTATTTCTTTTTCTTGCTGACGCGAATCTCGCGGAATTGTATTTGCCAGACGCATGGACTTTGTTTTCGGTCGCACGGATACTTGATCGTTGAAGCTGCAAGAGGTCTTGTTCCGGCGAGGATTTGAAGATAGGAGTTTGTGGCAAAACATAAACTCCTTTTGATTTAACTTTAGGAATGGAAATGTTTTCTAAATTGTTCTCATATGAACATTCTAAAAGTTCATCTGAGGCGAAGGCGTTGATGTTTCTTTCCACACAGGACTTTGAATATAAATCGTCGGGATGGTTACCGGAATTCTTTAAAGTATCGGGATGGCTACCGGAATCGTCGGGATGGTTACCGGAATTATTTAAAGAATCGGGATGGCTACCGGAATCGTCGGAATGGTTACCGGAATTATTTAAAGAATCGGGATGGCTACCGGAATCGTCGGAATGGTTACCGGAATTGTTTAGGAAATCGGGATGGCTACCGGAATCGTCGGAATGGTTACCGGAATTATTTAAAGAATCGGGATGGCTACCGGAATCGTCGGGATGGTTACCGGAATTATTTAAAGAATCGGGATGGCTACCGGAATCGTCGGAATGGTTACCGGAATTAATAGAAGACGCGAGTTGATCGTTAACGATCGTCTCGTGCGCGCGGCACGCACGAGCATTGAATAAGTCCGAATTGACTTCGGCTTGAATATTCGAAAAGGGAACCTCGATCTCTTCCACCTCCAACGTAGGCAGGGAGAAGGACGCCACTTCGGACGATGCGTTAAAGCATCGCAGGTATGCCTTTCCGTTACGGTTGGTGACTAAACAATCACCTAAGAACACATCGGGTTTTACATCTACTTTTCGCACATACCCTTCGCTTGGGCCCTTTACGTTGACGGCTATGCAGGCGGCGGTACGGCTTTCGATGGAATATTCCCGAGGATTCGAAAAGGGAATACGTAGGGTTTTATACTCTACGCATTCCTTCGCAAATGATATCTCTGCTCCCTCTCTGAAGAAGGGGGAGCCTAAGATACCATCTATATTAATTGGAAAACTGTCAGGCAGAACGTGTAACGTGACTTTAATGGAATCTGCTAGCTCCGCATTGATATAACCGAGGGTCGCAATTTCTCCTTCTGTCACGCCATGGACGTGTATGACGCTGTCAGTTTTTAGATGAACGTCAGATTTGATACCAGACGCTCGGATTAAGTTGACCTCGGACCCGGTGTCCAAGAGGAACTCACACTCTTTTGAGAAGAGTGACGATCTTGCTTTTATTCGAGGGATAGGGGAGTCCGGCGCGAGATTTATTGCCGAGACTAATTTCGCGGATGGTCGTTCATTCTGCTGACCGTCCGGGTTATCTCTCCCATCTACTCGAATTTCATCTACTGCTGGTCGTCGCTGATGACGGCCAGCTGTGTTGCCTTTTGGCGATTCTCTTGGGATGCCTCCCGTCCTTTGGTCGCGTTTGTCGGGAGGCTTGATTCGTTTCCCGACTCATTTCTACTGTAATATTCGCGGCGGCGACATTCGTGTATGTCATGTCCCGTGCGCTTACAATATTTACAATACTTCCGATTCTCCGTAGGAAAGCGATCGCGACCTGGGGACTGGGAAGCGCGATCTTCGCGTTTATACGTTTCGCGCTGATTTGATTGCGACGGTTCGTGACGTCGCGGAGGAGGAGAGCGATACGCGTCTCTGTTATCGGGTTTCCTGTCTCGCCAGGATTCACGAGGTGAAAAGGAAGGTCGTTGATCTTTCCTTTCCGAAGATCTATTGCGCTGCTCTGGCGCATTCCTATCATAAGGAGAGTTGCTTGATCGCTCTGGTGTGCGATTACGAGAGTCGGAGAATGCAACGCGGCGTCCGTCGTCGCGATAACGAACACGGTCAAGCTCGTACTGTTTGTACGCGGTTACTGCTTCATCGAATATTTTCTGTAATTCGAGTGACGCGCAGAGCCTGACCTCGGCTCGAAGCGCTGGGATAAGACCACGCATGAAACAATCAATTGTGAATTTGTCAATCTCGTCTAGATTGGGGACCCCGCGGCCTGAATCTATGATCGCCGTTCTAAGGTCCTTTACTCGCGTAATATAATTCAACACGTGCTCGGACTGTCCCTGGTGTATCGAAGCTAATTCTCCGCGATACTGATCGATGAATTTATATGGGCCTAGTACATCTTTCAGGCGGTTGCACAATTCAGAGATTGTGTTAATATTTACGTCTTCAATCGCGGCGTATGCCTGTCCTCTAAGCTTATTGCATACTAATCTAGTGAGGGTACGCTCAGCTGTGGCTGGAACAGCCTCCAAGGCTCGCTTGCACGCGCGAACGAATTGTAGCACGGTTATGGAGGTGCCGTCAAAGGTAGGCACAAGTTCAACCGCTTGTTTAACGGTGAAATTCGAAGAATCGTGCATTATGGGTTCGCGGGGCGCAACGACTGGGCTAGCTGGAATTGATTGAGAATCTCTGGCCGATCGGATTTCTGCTATCTCGCGGCGTATATCCTCGTACGTTACTCTCTGCTCACGCGTTTCTGTTTCGTATTGCAATTTGAGTTGAGTCAACGCGGCGGTTTGATTAATGAGAGCTGCTTCTCTACGAGCTAAATCTTTCTGGAATTCAATTAATTCCTCTTCCGTAGGAGGAACCTTCTTTCTAGCCTCGCTACGCGTTTCCATGATTGCGTCGCTTGAAAATTTCTAAGTATGAAATTCGCGAAAAATAATCCGACTATATAACGTGGGCGAAGGGGCGTTTTCTAAACCGCCCGTCGCACTTTAACGTTCACTAAAACTCTCGATGAATTTGTACTGAGTACGAACATCGCGAAAAATAATTTGAGTATGTAACGTGGGCGAAAGGGCATTTCCTTCACTGCCCGTCGCACTTTTAACTGACACTATGCTTTCACGGACTCTAAGTCTACTGCGTTAAATTGTCAAACAATGATGGAACGCGCAGGGGTTCGCGTGCTAACACTGATTCTATTTTTATTCCTCGATGCCGTGCTTCTAACATCGGTGACCAACGACTGTCCTACCGACTGCGCCAAATTTGTCACAACAAATTTTGGCAGAGGTAGGACACATGACGTATCCTACAAAAGTGTTGACGGTGTCTCTAACATCGGTGACCAACGAGTGTCCTACCGACTGCGCCAAATTTGTCACGTCCTGGCGGGGCTATAAGAGCAAGAGAAGAGAATACCGCGGCCCGGCTACTCTACTCTTCCACTGACTGACATTTAATGAAAGTGTTGGTCTTTTTATCAACAGACTAGGACCCGATGCCGACACCTGCATGCAGTCTTACACAGATGAATGATGCACGCGACCCTGAAACATACGCGGTAATATGTTCCACTTACTTTTACGCTTCGCTTGCTTGTCGATTGACACGAGACATGAATTCGCAACGGATGAACAGCTACGGTTGCGCTGATGGCCTTGAATACGGTCCGCTCTGCTTGACAGGCGTTGATCCAAATGGCTGGAAACGACCTTCAAGGATTGACGACTGCGCCAAACTCTGTCACGTCAATATTTGGCAGGAACGACCTCCAATGGTTGACAGCTGGCTGCTACGGTATTGTAGACGGATGCGCTCGTTGAGGAAACGGGCGTGGACGCTGTACGATACCGTGAATCTAACTCACGAATATCGTCCGCGTGATTGACGATATTTTGAATCAAGAAAACGGACGTGGATGCTGCGGAGCTTGCTATGCGAGCAAGTCTATCACTATCACGCACGTACGCGAACACGTAACAGGAAATTGAATAAGGAATACTATTCGCGAACTTTCCAGTGAGAACTCTATCTCTAACTAACAACGTGTCACTTCAAACTACGAAGTTAGGAGCAAGGAAATAATAATTGGGATTTAGATTGACTCTGGTAAAACAAAGTATATTATAAACGTAAAAGAATACAACGGTAAAGATGCTTATTATTAACGAAATCGAAATACGTACTAAGTACGAAATATGAAACGCAATAAAAATGTTTAATTGAATAAACGAAGTAATATTTGAATTAAACGAATAAGAATACGATATTACTGAATGGTATTAGGGACTGTGTCTAAACAGTATGGATTTGGGAAGATTGTGTCTAAACAATCTGGATTTGGAAAGACTATGTCTAAATAGTCTGGACTTGGAAGATTGACGAAAACTCGACTGACCCACTCGGGTCCCCGGAGAGGACTGGGGAGAATCGAACGTTCGTCGACGAACAACGTTCGTTCGAAAAATGCTGACTTCGCAAAAGGGGACCGTGTCCTCTTTGTGCCGGTCTTCGTCGTAAACAGCGCGATGGCCGCCGCACTAGAGTCAGCAGTTTTCGTTCCCAGTGGTGCAGGACTCGAAAATTAAGTGGTAACCATTGGCGTACCTATTTATTTATTTAAATAAATTGGGACTTAGAATATTTTCGAGCGCTTGCTCTTGCAAGGCGTTTCGATGTAAATTTTATATGTCATATGATTAGTTGACATCATTTGTCGACCGATCATATGTTTGAAAATATTCTAAGTACTTTTGAAAATTACCAAAAATCGAAATTTTGGTAAAGTCTAAACAAACGCGAATTGAGAACATAACCTACAAATTTTTAGGTTAGTTTCATGATTTTCGCTCACGAGTCCAATGATATTTCAATCTTCGAGTTTGGGCCATTTTTGGCTATTTTAGGATTTTGACAGATTTTGGATTTTAGGTTATGTTGATGGATTTCAGTCAGATGTACGTGGTGTTAAGGATTCATTGTTATGAAGGATTTTTAGGAGTTTTGGAATCTTTAAAGGGGAACGCTCGCTCTTATGTTTCTAATTTTACATGTAGTCTTAAAGCTAACGTCGGAGGTGCGACCGACGTCACACTATTCCTAAAGTTAAATCAAAAGGAGTTTATGTTTTGCCACAAACTCCTATCTTCAAATCCTCGCCGGAACAAGACCTCTTGCAGCTTCAACGATCAGGTATCCGTGCGACCGAAAACAAAGTCCATGCGTCTGGCAAATACAATTCCGCGAGATTCGCGTCAGCAAGAAAAAGAAATAAAGCCGATACATTATACTCGCCCGAGACAACTAAGTCTGATTATAAGCTTTCGTTATGTATCTTGCGAAACGAATTCAATCTTCCTAGCGTTAACAGAGTCTCCAATATCGTTACGCCAACGATAAACTATCGCAGCGACCCAAGAGCGAAATTTAAAACCTCTGGTCAGCATCACCCCACTCCACAGCAGGAAGACGATATCCCTGCGACGCAACGAGATCTTCAAGGAGAAACCGTCATCCCTGAAGATCATCAGTTTCTCGACAACGCTATAACAGCAACCATGCAGCCGATACAAGCAGCTATCTTGCTCTCTATTGCCACGCAAGCCTCAACACTCATTGGATATGACTGTGGAGGTTCAACCTTGAATATTACCACGTATTCAACTATTGACACTCTTAACTGCGAGCCAGAAGACATCGCACCAGCTGAAAATTTAGAAAGAATTCAGCTCCTGCAGCTAGCTGAATTCTCGCAAGCTCGTGTTTTGCAATGCCATATCGGAATAGACAGAACCATATACTATTGTGGCATGCATTCACATAATTCGGTAGTATCCAATGGTCGACAAGACTATATATTACCGATCTCCAGCGAAACCTGTTCGAGCCTACACACGACGGGGACAATATTCATCACCCCAGCCGCTCAGATCACAGGTATTCAGCCGAACTCGACCTCCTCTCACGGCCTCACGTTAGCAGGAGTTATTCAGAACGATGGTAGCTGCGCTGGAACCACGTATAGTGATCCGTTTGGGACTTGGACCGATGTCGTGGTACAAGCTTTAGTCCGAATCACGATCCGCGACTACATCGCTCCAATCAGATTGTCAACCGGACAGATTCATCTACAAACTGGGCAAACCTGCCCCCTTCAAAAAGGAAGCTGCTTAGACGCACAAGATGGCCATACGTTCTGGGAAACCACGCCGACGGACTCGTGCAAATTCAATAATTATGATGTCTTGTACGAAGGGATAGCCACTAAACTATCCTCCAAGGTGAATCCTTCTCCAACCCTGTATACTGTCACGTCCTGGCGGGGCTATAAGAGCAAGAGAAGAGAATACCGCGGCCCGGCTACTCTACTCTTCCACTGACTGACATTTAATAAAAGTGTTGGTCTTTTTATCAACAGACTAGGACCCGATGCCGACACCTGCATGCAGTCTTACACAGATGAAAGATGCACGCGACCCTGAAACATACGCGATAATATGTTCCACTTACTTTTACGCTTCGCTTGTTTGTCGATTGACACGAGAAATGAATTCGCAACGGATGAACGGCTACGGTTGCGCTGATGACCTTGAATTCGGTCCGCTCTGCTTGACAGGCGTTAATCCAAATGGCTGGAAACGACCTTCAAGGATTGACGACTGCGCCAAACTCTGTCACGTCAATATTTGACAGGAACGACCTCCAATGATTGACAGCTGGCTGCTACGGTATTGTAGACGGATGCGCTCGTTGAGGAAACGGGCGTGGACGCTGTACGATACCGTGAATCTAACTCACGAATATCGTCCGCGTGATTGACGATATTTTAACTAGCGAAAACGGGCGTGGACGCTGTGCGATCCCGTGAATTTATCTCGCGAATATCGTCCGCGTGGTTGACGATATTTTGATTCAAGAAAACGGACGTGGATGCTGCGGAGCTTGCTATGCGAGCAAGTCTATCACTATCACGCACGTACGCGAACACGTAACAGGAAATTGAATAAGGAATACTATTCGCGAACTTTCCAGTGAGAACTCTATCTCTAATTAACAACGTGTCACTTCAAACTACGAAGTTAGGAGCAAGGAAATAATAATTGGGATTTAGATTGACTCTGGTAAAACAAAGTATATTATAAACGTAAAAGAATACAAAGGTAAAGATGCTTATTATTAACGAAATCGAAATACGTACTAAGTACGAAATATGAAACGCAATAAAAATGTTTAATTGAATAAACGAAGTAATATTTGAATTAAACGAATAAGAATACGATATTACTGAATGGTATTAGGGACTGTGTCTAAACAGTATGGATTTGGAAAGATTGTGTCTAAACAATCTGGATTTGGAAAGACTATGTCTAAATAGTCTGGACTTGGAAGATTGACGAAAACTCGACTGACCCACTCGGGTCCCCGGAGAGGACTGGGGAAAATCGAACGTTCGTCGACGAATAACGTTCGTCCGAAAAATGCTGACTTCGCAAAAGGGGACCGTGTCCTCTTTGTGCCGGTCTTCGTCGTAAACAGCGCGATGGCCGCCGCACTAGAGTCAGCAGTTTTCGTTCCCAGTGGTGCAGGACTCGAAAATTAAGTGGTAACCATTGGCGTACCTATTTATTTATTTAAATAAATTGGGACTTAGAATATTTTCGAGCGCTTGCTCTTGCAAGGCGTTTCGATGTAAATTTTATATGTCATATGATTAGTTGACATCATTTGTCGACCGATCATATGTTTGAAAATATTCTAAGTACTTTTGAAAATTACCAAAAATCGAAATTTTGGTAAAGTCTAAACAAACGCGAATTGAGAACATAACCTACAAATTTTTAGGTTAGTTTCATGATTTTCGCTCACGAGTCCAATGATATTTCAATCTTCGAGTTTGGGCCATTTTTGGCTATTTTAGGATTTTGACAGATTTTGGATTTTAGGTTATGTTGATGGATTTCAATCAAATGTACGTGGTGTTAAGGATTCATTGTTATGAAGGATTTTTAGGAGTTTTGGAATCTTTAAAGGGGAACGCTCGCTCTTATGTATCTAATTTTACATGTAGTCTTAAAGCTAACGTCGGAGGTGCGACCGACGTCACACCTCCCCCCTTAGAGAAGAGATTTCACGCAGTGGAATCTCTGCCTCTGGGTGGCGGTAGACAGGATGCACTGAAATGTCATCCCTGTCTCGCAACGCTGGGTCAAGGGAATCGCAAATTAACGTTCGTTTCGTCAAGGGAGGACGGGTTCGGAATTCTCCGACACTGGCACTATCACTATCTTTGTCCTCGATGGCCGCTGAAGTCTTGTTGTCCCTCTGCTTCATGAATATAAAGAACCGGGTCAGTGAACTCCAGATGGCGACAACGAGATGCAGGCTCCAGCCGTATAGTGAGTGTAATGCGATGCCGTTAACGATCGTACTGATGATTGTTTTGATCGTGCGGATCGCTACATACACTCCGATTATTCCAGCACTTATTGATCCGAATGTAGTGAATCCGGACCATAATTTCTGTGCTGTAGACTCCGCTATCTGCTGTAGGGAGTTTTCATCGAGCAGGTTGAACATGTTGATGTTTCCTGCTGCAAACTGTCTTCCCGTCGCACCTTGTGCGATTGAATTTATGACTGCTACCTTCTCTACAGGAAACATTATATGATCCTGTAGTTTGTCCAGGTCGTCTTGTGAATAAATGCCTCCCGTTGCCAAGTTCTTCGGATCTATGTATTTCCAGGTTGACTTGGCGAGGGGGTGAAGCTCCGAAGGAGTGATGGCCTCCATCAATGACGGTGTTAGGCGATACCATGTTCCGTGCAGTCTATAATATGGGGGAAGTAGCTCATTGCATGGCTTTTCTGTCCCCGTATTTGAAATGATGTGGTCCCTTGGCTTCAGGAATTTTGATGTGTTCCGATACGTGATGGGTAGCTCATCATAACACCGTTCGGTTTTCCTCACTTGGACCGTGACTGGTATGCACTTTATTATGTGCACTACCTCTCCTGCTGGAACTGCGATAAATCCGACATCCTTCATGATGGCAGTGGCAACTTCTTCGGGTGCTGAATGTAATAATGTGAGGGCGTTCTGGAGAATCTGACGCTCTAGCTCACACTTCTGACGGATTACATCTTTGTAGAGTTGAGAAAATTGTTTCCGGAGGTGCTTCTCCACGTAAACAAATTTGCTGTTGACATACGTGAAGATGTCCAGATTGTTGACCAAGGTGTGTGTTTTCTCCTTGAATTTTCCTGAACTTCCAACTTCCAGAATGAACAGCTTGGGGTGTTCCGTTCGGATTATGACATATCCGCAAACTGAAGATCTGCCTGTCTCCGTGAGTGCAAAAGTCGTGTCCTGCGATGCTACGGTATACAGGGTTGGAGAAGGATTCACCTTGGAGGATAGTTTAGTGGCTATCCCTTCGTACAAGACATCATAATTATTGAATTTGCACGAGTCCGTCGGCGTGGTTTCCCAGAACGTATGGCCATCTTGTGCGTCTAAGCAGCTTCCTTTTTGAAGGGGGCAGGTTTGCCCAGTTTGTAGATGAATCTGTCCGGTTGACAATCTGATTGGAGCGATGTAGTCGCGGATCGTGATTCGGACTAAAGCTTGTACCACGACATCGGTCCAAGTCCCAAACGGATCACTATACGTGGTTCCAGCGCAGCTACCATCGTTCTGAATAACTCCTGCTAACGTGAGGCCGTGAGAGGAGGTCGAGTTCGGTTGAATACCTGTGATCTGGGCGGCTGGGGTGATGAATATTGTCCCCGTCGTGTGTAGGCTCGAACAGGTTTCGCTGGAGATCGGTAATATATAGTCTTGTCGACCATTGGATACTACCGAATTATGTGAATGCATGCCACAATAGTATATGGTTCTGTCTATTCCGATATGGCATTGCAAAACACGAGCTTGCGAGAATTCAGCTAGCTGCAGGAGCTGAATTCTTTCTAAATTTTCAGCTGGTGCGATGTCTTCTGGCTCGCAGTTAAGAGTGTCAATAGTTGAATACGTGGTAATATTCAAGGTCGAACCTCCACAGTCATATCCAATGAGTGTTGAGGCTTGCGTGGCAATAGAGAGCAAGATAGCTGCTTGTATCGGCTGCATGGTTGCTGTTATAGCGTTGTCGAGAGACTGATGATCTTCAGGGGTGACGGTTTCTCCTTGAAGATCTCGTTGCGTCGCAGGGATATCGTCTTCCTGCTGTGGAGTGGGGTGATGCTGACCAGAGGTTTTAAATTTCGCTCTTGGGTCGCTGCGATAGTTTATCGTTGGCGTAACGATATTGGAGACTCTGTTAACGCTAGGAAGATTGAATTCGTTTCGCAAGATACATAACGAAAGCTTATAATCAGACTTAGTTGTCTCGGGCGAGTATAATGTATCGGCTTTATTTCTTTTTCTTGCTGACGCGAATCTCGCGGAATTGTATTTGCCAGACGCATGGACTTTGTTTTCGGTCGCACGGATACCTGATCGTTGAAGCTGGAAGAGGCGTTGTTCCGGCGAGGATTTGAAGATAGGAGTTTGCGGCAAAACATAAACTCCTTTTGATTTAACTTTAGGAATAGAAATGTTTTCTAAATTGTTCTCATATGAACATTCTAAAAGTTCATCTGAGGCGAAGGCGTTGATGTTTCTTTCCACACAGGACTTTGAATATAAATCGTCGGGATGGTTACCGGAATTCTTTAAAGTATCGGGATGGCTACCGGAATCGTCGGGATGGTTACCGGAATTATTTAAAGAATCGGGATGGCTACCGGAATCGTCGGGATGGTTACCGGAATTATTTAAAGAATCGGGATGGCTACCGGAATCGTCGGGATGGTTACCGGAATTATTTAAAGGATCGGGATGGCTACCGGAATCGTCGGAATGGTTACCGGAATTATTTAAAGAATCGGGATGGCTACCGGAATCGTCGGAATGGTTACCGGAATTATTTAAAGAATCGGGATGGCTACCGGAATCGTCGGAATGGTTACCGGAATTAATAGAAGACGCGAGTTGATCGTTAACGATCGTCTCGTGCGCGCGGCACGCACGAGCATTGAATAAGTCCGAATTGACTTCGGCTTGAATATTCGAAAAGGGAACCTCGATCTCTTCCACCTCCAACGTAGGCAGGGAGAAGGACGCCACTTCGGACGATGCGTTAAAGCATCGCAGGTATGCCTTTCCGTTACGGTTGGTGACTAAACAATCACCTAAGAACACATCGGGTTTTACATCTACTTTTCGCACATACCCTTCGCTTGGGCCCTTTACGTTGACGGCTATGCAGGCGGCGGTACGGCTTTCGATGGAATATTCCCGAGGATTCGAAAAGGGAATACGTAGGTTTTTATACTCTACGCATTCCTTCGCAAATGATATTTCTGCTCCCTCTCTGAAGAAGGGGGAGCCTAAGATACCATCTATATTAATTGGGAAACTGTCAGGCAGAACGTGTAGCGTGACTTTAATGGAATCTGCTAGCTCCGCATTGATATAACCGAGGGTCGCAATTTCTCCTTCTGTCACGCCATGGACGTGTATGACGCTGTCAGTTTTTAGATGAACGTCAGATTTGATACCAGACGCTCGGATTAAGTTGACCTCGGACCCGGTGTCCAAGAGGAACTCACACTCTTTTGAGAAGAGTGACGATCTTGCTTTTATTCGAGGGATAGGGGAGTCCGGCGCGAGATTTATTGCCGAGACTAATTTCGCGGATGGTCGTTCATTCTGCTGACCGTCCGGGTTATCTCTCCCATCTACTCGAATTTCATCTACTGCTGGTCGTTGCTGATGACGGCCAGCTGTGTTGCCTTTTGGCGATTCTCTTGGGATGCCTCCCGTCCTTTGGTCGCGTTTGTCGGGAGGCTTGATTCGTTTCCCGACTCATTTCTACTGTAATATTCGCGGCGGCGACATTCGTGTATGTCATGTCCCGTGCGCTTACAATATTTACAATACTTCTGATTCTCCGTAGGAAAGCGATCGCGACCTGGGGACTGGGAAGCGCGATCTTCGCGTTTATACGTTTCGCGCTGATTTGATTGCGACGGTTCGTGACGTCGCGGAGGAGGAGAGCGATACGCGTCTCTGTTATCGGGTTTCCTGTCTCGCCAGGATTCGCGAGGTGAAAAGGAAGGTCGTTGATCTTTCCTTTCCGAAGATCTGTTGCGCTGCTCAGGCGCATTCCTATCATAATAAGAGTTGCTTGATCGTTCTGGTGTGCGATTACGAGAGTCGGAGAATGCAACGCGGCGTCCGTCGTCGCGATAACGAACACGGTCAAGCTCGTACTGTTTGTACGCGGTTACTGCTTCATCGAATATTTTCTGTAATTCGAGTGACGCGCAGAGCCTGACCTCGGCTCGAAGCGCTGGGATAAGACCACGCATGAAACAATCAATTGTGAATTTATCAATCTCGTCTAGATTGGGGACCCCGCGGCCTGAATCTATGATCGCCGTTCTAAGGTCCTTTACTCGCGTAATATAATTCAACACGTGCTCGGACTGTCCCTGGTGTATCGAAGCTAATTCTCCGCGATACTGATCGATGAATTTATATGGGCCTAGTACATCTTTCAGGCGGTTGCACAATTCAGAGATTGTGTTAATATTTACGTCTTCAATCGCGGCGTATGCCTGTCCTCTAAGCTTATTGCATACTAATCTAGTGAGGGTACGCTCAGCTGTGGCTGGAACAGCTTCCAAGGCTCGCTTGCACGCGCGAACGAATTGTAGCACGGTTATGGAGGTGCCGTCAAAGGTAGGCACAAGTTCAACCGCTTGTTTAACGGTGAAATTCGAAGAATCGTGCATTATGGGTTCGCGGGGCGCAACGACTGGGCTAGCTGGAATTGATTGAGAATCTCTGGCCGATCGGATTTCTGCTATCTCGCGGCGTATATCCTCGTACGTTTCTCTTTGCTCACGCGTTTCTATTTCGTATTGCAATTTGAGTTGAGTCAACGCGGCGGTTTGATTAATGAGAGCTGCTTCTCTACGAGCTAAATCTTTCTGGAATTCAATTAATTCCTCTTCCGTAGGAGGAACCTTCTTTCTAGCCTCGCTACGCGTTTCCATGATTGCGTCGCTTGAAAATTTCTAAGTATGAAATTCGCGAAAAATAATCCGACTATATAACGTGGGCGAAGGGGCGTTTTCTAAACCGCCCGTCGCACTTTAACGTTCACTAAAACTCTCGATGAATTTGTACTGAGTACGAACATCGCGAAAAATAATTTGAGTATGTAACGTGGGCGAAAGGGCATTTCCTTCACTGCCCGTCGCACTTTTAACTGACACTATGCTTTCACGGACTCTAAGTCTACTGCGTTAAATTGTCAAACAATGATGGAACGCGCAGGGGTTCGCGTGCTAACACTGATTCTATTTTTATTCCTCGATGCCGTGCTTCTAACATCGGTGACCAACGACTGTCCTACCGACTGCGCCAAATTTGTCACAACAAATTTTGGCAGAGGTAGGACACATGACGTATCCTACAAAAGTGTTGACGGTGTCTCTAACATCGGTGACCAACGAGTGTCCTACCGACTGCGCCAAATTTGTCACGTCCTGGCGGGGCTATAAGAGCAAGAGAAGAGAATACCGCGGCCCGGCTACTCTACTCTTCCACTGACTGACATTTAATAAAAGTGTTGGTCTTTTTATCAACAGACTAGGACCCGATGCCGACACCTGCATGCAGTCTTACACAGATGAAAGATGCACGCGACCCTGAAACATACGCGATAATATGTTCCACTTACTTTTACGCTTCGCTTGTTTGTCGATTGACACGAGAAATGAATTCGCAACGGATGAACGGCTACGGTTGCGCTGATGACCTTGAATTCGGTCCGCTCTGCTTGACAGGCGTTAATCCAAATGGCTGGAAACGACCTTCAAGGATTGACGACTGCGCCAAACTCTGTCACGTCAATATTTGACAGGAACGACCTCCAATGATTGACAGCTGGCTGCTACGGTATTGTAGACGGATGCGCTCGTTGAGGAAACGGGCGTGGACGCTGTACGATACCGTGAATCTAACTCACGAATATCGTCCGCGTGATTGACGATATTTTAACTAGCGAAAACGGGCGTGGACGCTGTGCGATCCCGTGAATTTATCTCGCGAATATCGTCCGCGTGGTTGACGATATTTTGATTCAAGAAAACGGACGTGGATGCTGCGGAGCTTGCTATGCGAGCAAGTCTATCACTATCACGCACGTACGCGAACACGTAACAGGAAATTGAATAAGGAATACTATTCGCGAACTTTCCAGTGAGAACTCTATCTCTAATTAACAACGTGTCACTTCAAACTACGAAGTTAGGAGCAAGGAAATAATAATTGGGATTTAGATTGACTCTGGTAAAACAAAGTATATTATAAACGTAAAAGAATACAAAGGTAAAGATGCTTATTATTAACGAAATCGAAATACGTACTAAGTACGAAATATGAAACGCAATAAAAATGTTTAATTGAATAAACGAAGTAATATTTGAATTAAACGAATAAGAATACGATATTACTGAATGGTATTAGGGACTGTGTCTAAACAGTATGGATTTGGAAAGATTGTGTCTAAACAATCTGGATTTGGAAAGACTATGTCTAAATAGTCTGGACTTGGAAGATTGACGAAAACTCGACTGACCCACTCGGGTCCCCGGAGAGGACTGGGGAAAATCGAACGTTCGTCGACGAATAACGTTCGTCCGAAAAATGCTGACTTCGCAAAAGGGGACCGTGTCCTCTTTGTGCCGGTCTTCGTCGTAAACAGCGCGATGGCCGCCGCACTAGAGTCAGCAGTTTTCGTTCCCAGTGGTGCAGGACTCGAAAATTAAGTGGTAACCATTGGCGTACCTATTTATTTATTTAAATAAATTGGGACTTAGAATATTTTCGAGCGCTTGCTCTTGCAAGGCGTTTCGATGTAAATTTTATATGTCATATGATTAGTTGACATCATTTGTCGACCGATCATATGTTTGAAAATATTCTAAGTACTTTTGAAAATTACCAAAAATCGAAATTTTGGTAAAGTCTAAACAAACGCGAATTGAGAACATAACCTACAAATTTTTAGGTTAGTTTCATGATTTTCGCTCACGAGTCCAATGATATTTCAATCTTCGAGTTTGGGCCATTTTTGGCTATTTTAGGATTTTGACAGATTTTGGATTTTAGGTTATGTTGATGGATTTCAATCAAATGTACGTGGTGTTAAGGATTCATTGTTATGAAGGATTTTTAGGAGTTTTGGAATCTTTAAAGGGGAACGCTCGCTCTTATGTATCTAATTTTACATGTAGTCTTAAAGCTAACGTCGGAGGTGCGACCGACGTCACAATACCGTAGCATCGCAGGACACGACTTTTGCACTCACGGAGACAGGCAGATCGTCAGTTTGCGGATATGTCATAATCCGTACGGAACACCCCAAGCTGTTCATTCTGGAAGTTGGAAGTTCAGGAAAATTCAAGGAGAAAACACACACCTTGGTCAACAATCTGGACATCTTCACGTATGTCAACAGCAAATTTGTCTACGTGGAGAAGCACCTCCGGAAACAATTTTCTCAACTCTACAAAGATGTAATCCGTCAGAAGTGTGAGCTAGAGCGTCAGATTCTCCAGAACGCCCTCACATTATTACATTCAGCACCCGAAGAAGTTGCCACTGCCATCATGAAGGATGTCGGATTTATCGCAGTTCCAGCAGGAGAGGTAGTGCACATAATAAAGTGCATACCAGTCACGGTCCAAGTGAGGAAAACCGAACGGTGTTATGATGAGCTACCCATCACGTATCGGAACACATCAAAATTCCTGAAGCCAAGGGACCACATCATTTCAAATACGGGGACAGAAAAGCCATGCAATGAGCTACTTCCCCCATATTATAGACTGCACGGAACATGGTATCGCCTAACACCGTCATTGATGGAGGCCATCACTCCTTCGGAGCTTCACCCCCTCGCCAAGTCAACCTGGAAATACATAGATCCGAAGAACTTGGCAACGGGAGGCATTTATTCACAAGACGACCTGGACAAACTACAGGATCATATAATGTTTCCTGTAGAGAAGGTAGCAGTCATAAATTCAATCGCACAGGGTGCGACGGGAAGACAGTTTGCAGCAGGAAACATCAACATGTTCAACCTGCTCGATGAAAACTCCCTACAGCAGATAGCGGAGTCTACAGCACAGAAATTATGGTCCGGATTCACTACATTCGGATCAATAAGTGCTGGAATAATCGGAGTGTACGTAGCGATCCGCACGATCAAAACAATCATCAGTACGATCGTTAACGGCATCGCATTACACTCACTATACGGCTGGAGCCTGCATCTCGTCGTCGCCATCTGGGGTTCACTGACCCGGTTCTTTATATTCATGAAGCAGAGAGACAACAGGACTTCAGCGGCCATCGAGGACAAAGATAGTGATAGTGCCAGTGTCGGAGAATTCCGAACCCGTCCTCCCTTGACGAAACGAACGTTAATTTGCGATTCCCTTGACCCAGCGTTGCGAGACAGGGATGACATTTCAGTGCATCCTGTCTACCGCCACCCAGAGGCAGAGATTCCACTGCGTGAAATCTCTTCTCTAAGGGGGGAGGTGTGACGTCGGTCGCACCTCCGACGTTAGCTTTAAGACTACATGTAAAATTAGATACATAAGAGCGAGCGTTCCCCTTTAAAGATTCCAAAACTCCAAAAAAATCCTTCATAACAATGAATCCTTAACACCACGTACATCTGATTGAAATCCATCAACATAACCTAAAATCCAAAATCTGTCAAAATCCTAAAATAGCCAAAAATGGCCCAAACTCGAAGATTGAAATATCATTGGACTCGTGAGCGAAAATCATGAAACTAACCTAAAAATTTGTAGGTTAGGTTCTCAATTCGCGTTTGTTTAGACTTTACCAAAATTTCGATTTTTGGTAATTTTCAAAAGTACTTAGAATATTTTCAAACATATGATCGGTCGACAAATGATGTCAACTAATCATATGACATATAAAATTTACATCGAAACGCCTTGCAAGAGCAAGCGCTCGAAAATATTCTAAGTCCCAATTTATTTAAATAAATAAATAGGTACGCCAATGGTTACCACTTAATTTTCGAGTCCTGCACCACTGGGAACGAAAACTGCTGACTCTAGTGCGGCGGCCATCGCGCTGTTTACAACGAAGACCGGCACAAAGAGGACACGGTCCCCTTTTGCGAAGTCAGCATTTTTCGGACGAACGTTATTCGTCGACGAGCGTTCGATTCTCCCCAGTCCTCTCCGGGGACCCGAGTGGGTCAGTCGAGTTTTCGTCAATCTTCCAAGTCCAGACTATTTAGACATAGTCTTTCCAAATCCAGATTGTTTAGACACAATCTTCCCAAATCCATACTGTTTAGACACAGTCCCTAATACCATTCAGTAATATCGTATTCTTATTCGTTTAATTCAAATATTACTTCGTTTATTCAATTAAACATTTTTATTGCATTTCATATTTCGTACTTAGTACGTATTTCGATTTCGTTAATAATAAGCATCTTTACCGTTGTATTCTTTTACGTTTATAATATACTTTGTTTTACCAGAGTCAATCTAAATCCCAATTATTATTTCCTTGCTCCTAACTTCGTAGTTTGAAGTGACACGTTGTTAGTTAGAGATAGAGTTCTCACTGGAAAGTTCGCGAATAGTATTCCTTATTCAATTTCCTGTTACGTGTTCGCGTACGTGCGTGATAGTGATAGACTTGCTCGCATAGCAAGCTCCGCAGCATCCACGTCCGTTTTCTTGAATCAAAATATCGTCAACCACGCGGACGATATTCGCGAGATAAATTCACGGGATCGCACAGCGTCCACGCCCGTTTTCGTTAGTTAAAATATCGTCAATCACGCGGACGATATTCGTGAGTTAGATTCACGGTATCGTACAGCGTCCACGCCCGTTTCCTCAACGAGCGCATCCGTCTACAATACCGTAGCAGCCAGCTGTCAACCATTGGAGGTCGTTCCTGCCAAATATTGACGTGACAGAGTTTGGCGCAGTCGTCAATCCTTGAAGGTCGTTTCCAGCCATTTGGATCAACGCCTGTCAAGCAGAGCGGACCGTATTCAAGGCCATCAGCGCAACTGTAGCTGTTCATCCGTTGCGAATTCATGTCTCGTGTCAATCGACAAGCAAGCGAAGCGTAAAAGTAAGTGGAACATATTACCGCGTATGTTTCAGGGTCGCGTGCATCATTCATCTGTGTAAGACTGCATGCAGGTGTCGGCATCGGGTCCTAGTCTGTTGATAAAAAGACCAACACTTTCATTAAATGTCAGTCAGTGGAAGAGTAGAGTAGCCGGGCCGCGGTATTCTCTTCTCTTGCTCTTATAGCCCCGCCAGGACGTGACAACATTCACGAATGTCGAAAAAGAGCCTATAACAATAACCTGCGCTCGGGAAACGAGTCAGGCCTCCCGACAGGAACGAATCAACAGCGGGAGGCCGCCCCAACAAAGCGCAACCAAACATTCACGCAGACCGCCGTTCGAACGAACGAGCTCCCCGAAGACCAGATCGACGATTCGTCTCTGCAGTTAACCTCGCAGTAGACTCGCCGATCCCGCGCGTACAAATCTCCGCCCCTCAGCTTCGCGAGAAAAGTGAATTCTTATTAGACACGGGCTCGAAAGTCAATTTGATACGCGCGTCTAGTTTAAAATCTGGGATAACCATTGATCCCACGAGCACGATCGAAGTTCATGGAATAACCGAGGGTTCCATAGTAACACTCGGCGAAGTCGTTATATTCATTCAGGGGACAATCCCTGTCAAATTCCACGTGCTCGGGGACGATTTCCCAGTCAGTGTTAACGGAATTCTCGGCTCGCCCTTCTTTATAGGAGGAGCTGAGATTTCCTTTGCAAAGCAATTTGTTTTAATCGGAAACATTTCTATTCCGTTCTCTAATTCACGCGCACTGCCGACTGAGCCCCGCGATAGTTCAATGACGAGGGTTATTTCAATGCCTTCTCCGAAGACGGAGGTCTCTCTTGAAAAGCACGCCGCAAGGACAGAGGAAGAAACATTCCCTCTCTCAAAACGTCGGGTGCAACCGGGAGAGATTCGTATCACATCGAATAATATCGTAGAGGAACCGGTCAATAAGCGCAAAAATCTAAATCAACAGTCCGAATCAAGGACTGCAGCAGACTCTAATGAGTTTGCCGTTGAGCCCCGAACAGCCGCCTGCATTGCAGTCAGCGTACAGGGCCCGAAACAGGGATATATCCGCCGCGTCAGCGTAGCGCCGGATGTATTCCTCGGTGACTGTGTAGTCACTAATCGCGGAGGCAAAGCGAGCCTCAGATGTTTCAACACATCTCCGCGTCCGATCTCATTCCGATTACCCGTGTTAGAGGTGGAAGAGATCGAGCGTTATTCAACTAATTCCGGGCACTATCCCGACGCATTCGGTAACCATCCCGACCTTTCTAATTCCGGTAACCATCCCGACGTATTCGGTAACCATCCCGACCTTTCTAATTCCGGTAACCATCCCGACGCATTCGGTAACCATCCCGACCTTTCTAATTCCGGTAACCATCCCGACGCATTCGGTAACCATCCCGACAATTCTAACTCCGGTAACCAGCCCGATCGTTCCAAACCCAAGAGGGTTTATTCTATTACAAATCCCCATAAAGCTCGCATGAAGGAGCTAATGGACACTATTCCCATGAGCCACCTCAACCAAGATGAGACGGCTCATGTCAAATCTTTATTGGAAGAAAATAACGACCTCTTCCACCTCCAAGGGGATCGCCTGGGGAAGACAAACGCGGTCACCCATAAGATCCCCACAACGGATGAGATCCCCGTACACACGAAGCAATACCGTTATCCGCCAATCCACAAGGAGGAGATTAACAAGCAAATGTTTGAACTATTACAAAACGACATAGTCGTCCCGTCTAACTCTCCCTACAATTCCCCCTTGTGGATTGTCCCGAAGAAGGCGGATGCTAACGGCAATAAAAAATGGCGCATGGTGATCGACTACCGCGCACTAAACGAAAAATCGGTAGCCGACGCATACCCTCTGCCCAGCATTAACGAAATCCTAGATCAGCTGGGCAGCGCGACATACTTTAGCGTATTCGATTTGGCCAGCGGTTTTCATCAGATAGGAATGGAAAAGGAGGACGCCGCAAAGACCGCTTTCTCCACCCCCTTCGGGCATTACGAATTTAATAGAATGCCTTTCGGCCTCAGAAACGCGCCAGCCACCTTCCAGAGATTAATGGACACTATCCTTTCTGGCCTACAAGGCAACGAACTCTTCGTGTATTTAGACGATATTGTAGTCTACGCGCGATCATTAGAGGAACATAAAGCTAAATTCAATAAATTGGCCCAGCGATTACGCAACGCCAACCTCAAGCTACAGCCCTCGAAATGCGGCTTCCTCCACAAGGAAGTGGCATACCTGGGACATCAAATTAGCAAAGACGGCGTTAAGCCATGCCCACAAAAAATTAACGCCGTCCAGAACTTTCCTCGACCCAGAAACGCGAAAAATGTCCGCGAATTTTTGGGCCTAGCAGGGTATTGTTACGTCGTCCGATGTACGACGTTGGCCTTGTACACACATTATGTATACAAGGTCTGATCTGCATAAGATCCACACACCGTCCCCTAGACATAAGAGCATAGCATTAAGATCTCATTATTCTATTGTTCTAATCCTTATCTCCGTCTCTACTCATCACCATAACTTCACCTTGATCAACACCTTACCTCAGTTTCAACCCATCACCACGACACATAATGCAATAAAGTATTGCATCACTCTGGAAGCATCTAGAAGCTTCTAGAACTTCGAGAAGTCCAAGGACTGCTGCATCAGCAGTCGCACGCTCGTAGAGGGCAATAGGACAGCCACGAGACTGCACCGTCAGCAGAAATGCACGTGCAGTCCCCGGGAGCGAAGACGCTGCTGCGTCAGCGGTTCTCCCACTCCGACGACCGAAGAACAAAGAGACTGCAGCGTCAGCTATCCCCACTCCGAACGAAGGAGGCAAGGCAGAGCGGACGCTTGCATCAGTCCGCCTTCAGCCAGCGACTCGCACAGACGTGCCTACCTGGCCTCAGCCGCCAGTCCGGCTTCAAGAGCAGACGTGTTCAGTCTAGCTCCGCGAAAGTGAAGTGTGTCGATCCTTCACTCCTAATTCCAATTCCAATTCCAACTCTAACTCAACTCAACTCAAGTCCTAATTCTCATACATTATTCCTATAACATATTACAATATCCATTATTCATTAATCCAATTACTACTCCTATTATAATACTACTTACATATTGTATACCAGTGTACTTACCAGTTCTTATTTAATATATCGTTGTTATACCAGTGCTTCGATCTTGTTATTCTTGTGTTAGTTCAACACCATCTTCCAATTCAGTTCTTGCATCGAATATATTAAACTCGTGACATATCCGGACTTGGTCTAAAGTGCGCAGTGGAAACGCTGAGCCGCCAATAAGGAATTTGAAGCGAGTCATAGAGAAGTTCTCGTGCCACGTCTAGAATTGGTCTAAAGAGCGCAGTGGAAACGCTGAGCCGCCACTATAGACATGAAGCGAGTTAACTATCAAAAAGGTTAATAACAAGTGGAAGTTCATTTTCATTACATTATTAATATTCCATCATTACTATTCCTTACCCATGCGACGCCCACGTCGAGCGGGACGCAAGTATCAACTTGCTAAATTGAGACGCGCGTTGAGAAATAAAGCGGTGCTCGATCAAATCATTGCCACTACCGAGTGGACAGAACTTCTGGGAACCACCGAGCACATTCCGTGTGACGCGTCCGATTACGTTTCTGTATACGGTTGCCCTTGCAACCCTCCTAAAGAGGTCAACCACGCGGACCTCTCGCGAGCTCCGACGCCAGTTCTACATCCGGTCGATTGTCCAGAGGTGATCGACATAGCCGACGACGACGACAGCCGAGACACGATCATCGTTCCCAGGGTCCGTTGCCGAATCATCCGTGACGTTCCTCTGCCAGCTCATCAACGTGTCGTCTTGCGGCCAGCATCCAAGGCCACTAACGTCGTCCCGAACCGAGCAGCAGCAACTCTGCCAGATCTTCCCCACCTCGAGGACATCTGTATAGAAGATCCGATGTACGACACCTACTGTCAGTACCGCCAGTTCCTGCTGCAACAATATTATTAGGCGTTAATACAACATTGCGGTGAGTCGTATAATATCTTGTATAATTGTTGAATCCTGTAAACTCACCGTTCTCGTTGCATCCTCTCGCGCGCGATTCTTGTCGGGACACTCCTTGTAACCGCGTCGGACGTTCTTTTCTTGACTGCATCCATAGCAATATCGGTTGTCCTAGTGCATATGACAGCCCGCGGCTGTCTCGGCACGAAAGACCACTCCTCATTTTAATCATAATATCTCAACCGTCCGTCTGTCACTGTTCTCTTTTCTCTCTCTTGGTACCTGTAACAAAAACACAGTGACGGACGTGACAAATTTGGCGCAGTCGGTAGGACAACGAAGTGGTCGCCGATATTTGCATTAATAAGCCCCGACGCGTGTCAGTGCGAAGTTCACATTTCTTAAATCCCATTCATATCTTTCAAAATGTCTCGCCCAATCACGCGATCTCAAAAGGATCTCCGAGCAGATCCTAACGCAGACCTTCCTCCAATGACCGAGGAAGAGCTACTCCTTTATGCGCAAGACCTCGCCCGTAGAGAGCAATATCTCAAAGAAGAAACTGATTTTATTGCCAAATTGCGTCTCAAATATGAAGAAGACGCACAAAACCAAAAGAATATGCTCGACGAAATACGAAAAGAGCTTCATAACATCCAAATCACGAGTCAAACCCTACGTCAACAATCGCCTACACCAGGCCCTAGTAACGTCTCTAATATGCGGGAACCTTCACCGCCAGAGCCACGCGAAATCCCACAGTATGAACCTACTGGTAATTTCGCTCTAAAACAAGCCGCCGAGCTTGTCCCTAGATTCGACGGAACTTCGTCTTCCGTCCTACAATTCATACGTGCATGCAAACGCGCGCGTGACACCGTACCGGCCACTGCAGAGCGTGCCCTCACAAAATTGCTCTGCAATAAACTCCACGATCGTGCTTATGCCGCTATAGAAGGCCAGCACATATTCACAATTTCTGCACTATGCGAGAAATTACGAACAGTACTGGGCCCATACAAATTCGTTGACCAGTACCGTGGCGATCTCGCGAGTGTACTCCAAGCTCCAAACGAGCACATCTTAGACTTCATCAATCGCGTTAAAGACCTTCGAACCGCGATTCAAGATGCCACAGATATTGGCCTTGATTACGAAGAACTAGATCGCTTCGTAGTAGATTGCTTCCTACGAGGTCTCCTTCCCCAGCTGCGTGCCGAAGTGCTTCATTGCCCTTCGCGAAATCCTGCCACTGTTTTCGAAGCAGCCATCTCTGCTTACAGGCAGTATGAGTCAGACCAGACTCGTCGACGAGAACTGATCCGCGAAGAAAAACGAGTCAGCTTCTCTGATAACCGGCCGTATCGCCCGCGTTCCACGTACGAGTCCCCTCGTGACATTCCAGAGCGAACCCAAGAACGCCGCGATAACAGACCGGACTCGTCTCAGCAGTCCTCGAGAAACTCAAACCGGGACTTTTATCGCTCCCCGACGCCGCAACGGCGATGGGAAAATAATCCTCGCGACCAAAACACGTACCGCGATGGTCGCACAGATCGCCCTTCAAGCTCTAACAAATTTTGCAACTACTGCAAAGTCCCCGGGCACGATATTCACGAGTGCCGTAAGCGCGCTTTTAATAATAATAGGAGGTCGGGAAACGAGTCCGGCCTCCCGACCGAAGCCAACCCAAGGCGGGAGGCCGCATCTTCAACTCAAACTACAGCCCGCACCCAAACAGCTATCCGGACGAACGACCAGTCCGACGATTCGTCTCAGCAGTAAATCTTGCTGCAGACTCACCAATTCCGCGCGTAAAAATCTCCGCCCCTCAATTACAAAAGAAGTGTGAATTTTTGCTAGACACGGGTTCGGAGATCAATTTAATTCGTGCGTCAAGTCTAGAACCAAATCTACCTATAGATCATACGAACACTATAGAAGTCCAAGGAATAACCGAGGGATCCATTCCAACTCTCGGTCAAATTAAAATACACTTACAGGGTCAAAACCCTATTGAATTTCATGTCTTGGAAGAAAACTTCCCAATTAACATCGACGGAATCCTCGGTTCTCCCTTCTTCAGAACAGGAGCCGAGATCTCCTTTGCGAATGAATACATTATGATAGGAAACATTCGGGTTCCCTTCTCGAACCCTTGCGCGCCCACGGCTGAGCCTCGCGATAAATTGGCAGCAGAGGTTATTTCAATGCCTTCGTCTATGACCAACGATCTCGTTAAAACTCCAGCCGCCAAGCGTGAGGAACATTCGGCAAGGAACGTTCGAGTGTCTTCCTCAAATCCTCGTGCACCCGCGGTCAGACCTTGCAGAGCTCCGGTGACGGAGGTTATTTCAATGCCTCCTCGGGATTCGATCGAGTGCTCCCTAGAGAAAAACGCCGTGAAAAGCCGGCCGGAATCGAAGGAGACTCGAGAGATATCGGAGTACACTGCGAGAAGTCGGATCGTGGAGCGTGAGGATCGAGTCCGAACAAAGACTCCTCCGAAATCCGAAGAATTCGTCCTCGAACCTCGTACCGTTGCGTGCATAGCGGTCGACGTCGAAGGACCTAAACAGGGATATATCCGCCGTGTTAACGTAGCGCCGGATGTATTCCTGGGTGACTGCGTCGTCACCAATCGTAAAGGCAAAGCGAGCCTCCGGTGTTTTAACACCTCGTCGGAAAGAGTTTCATTTCGATTGCCCCCATTGGAGATGGAAGAAATCGAGTCGTACTCTTCCGACCTTTCCAATTCCGGGTATCATCCCGACGCATTCGGTAACCATCCCGACCTTTCTAATTCCGGGTATCATCCCGACGTATTCGGTAACCATCCCGACCTTACTAATTCCGGGTATCATCCCGACGCATTCGGTAACCATCCCGACCTTTCTACTTCCGGGAACTATCCCGACGCATTCGGTAACCATCCCGACCTTTCTAATTCCGGGTATCATCCCGACGCATTCGGTAACCATCCCGACCTTTCTAATTCCGGGAACCATCCCGACGTATTCGGTAACCATCCCGACCATTCTACTTCCGGGTATCATCCCGACGTATTCGGTAACCATCCCGACCTTTCTAACTCCGGTAACCAGCCCGATTCTCATACTAACTCCGGTAACCAGCCCGATTCTCATACTAACTCCGGTAACCAGCCCGATTCTCATACTAACTCCGGTAACCAGCCCGATCATTATACTAACTCCGGTAACCAGCCCGATAAAACCAAGGTCAGAATGACCTATTCCATCGCAAATTCCCACGAAGCTCGCGTGAAAGAGCTATTAGAAACTATCGCCATGGATCATCTCAGCGGTGACGAAATGGACCATGTTAAATCTTTGTTAGAAAAGCACAATGATCTTTTCCATCTCCAAGGGGATCGTTTGGGAAAAACAAATGCGGTGACTCACAGAATCATCACGACGGATGATATTCCAATCCATGTTAAACAGTATCGCTACCCACCAATCCACAAGGACGAAATCAACAAACAAATGTCCGAACTCTTACGGAATGACATAGTCGTTCCATCTAACTCACCTTATAATTCCCCCTTGTGGATTGTTCCTAAGAAAGCGGACGCCGAGGGTAACAAAAAATGGCGCATGGTAATCGATTACCGCGCATTAAACGAGAAATCGGTGGCCGACGCGTACCCGCTACCTAGCATTAACGAAATCCTAGACCAGTTAGGCAGCGCCGCATACTTCAGTGTATTTGACTTAGCCAGCGGATTCCATCAGATAGGAATGGAGAAGGAGGACGCCGCAAAGACCGCCTTCTCCACGCCTTTCGGCCACTACGAATTCAACAGAATGCCATTCGGTCTCCGTAATGCCCCGGCTACCTTCCAAAGATTAATGGACACAGTCCTCTGCGGCCTACAAGGCAACGAACTCTTCGTGTACCTCGATGATATCGTGATCTACGCGCGTTCATTAGAAGAACATTATGCCAAATTCAATAAACAAATTACAGCCCTCGAAATGCGGCTTCCTTCATAAGGAAGTGGCATACCTGGGACATCAGATTAGTCAAGACGGCGTCAGACCATGTCCAAAGAAAATTAATGCCGTACAAAATTTCCCACGACCTAAGAACGCGAAAAACGTGCGCGAATTTCTAGGCCTTGCAGGGTACTACCGCAAATTTATTAATGACTTTGCTAAAATCTCCAAACCCCTAACCCAACTCCTCGCCAAAGAGCACAATTTCGAATGGGGTCCAAAACAAGAAAAGGCCTTCGAAGACCTACGACAAGCTCTGTGTGACGAACCGGTCCTTCAATACCCGGATTTCGATAAGCCGTTTAACGTCACCTGCGATGCATCTGGATATGCCATCGGCGCCGTACTAAGCCAAGGCGAAGTAGGCAAGGATCGTCCCGTTGCCTATGCCTCAAGGATCCTGCAGGGCGCTGAAGTGAACTATTCTACAATAGAGAAGGAGTGTTTAGCCATAATATTCGCAGTACAGTATTTTAGACCATATATTTACGGCCGAAAATTTACACTAATCACAGACCATAAACCGCTGGTCTGGATGACGTCAGTAAAAGACCCTACGTCGCGCCTCCTCAGATGGCGCCTAAAACTGGCCGAGTTTGAATATAAAGTCGTCTACAAACCTGGAAAAGCGAATTCTAACGCTGATGCCCTCTCCCGAAACCCAGTTACGTTGCCCCTCTCATGGAGCACCCCTGGAGGCACATCGCCGCCAAGAGCACCGTTATCAAATCCAGGAACCCCTCTCTTCGATAACCGCCGAAGGAGATGGGCCGACTCGCATCTTATGCCACCGCCTCAATCAATTCCCCCGAGGAAGAGGAAATCATCGTCAAACTCAACATCTGAACCACCATCGAAAACGCCACCACGCCCTAGGGCGAGTTCAGATGACGACAGCCTTTTGGTATCACCACCCCTAGTACCCGCCTCCAGTCAAGAGGAGTCACCCATAACAGGACTAGAGGACATTTTAACCGCCGTCCCCAGCCTAATTCCCCAACCAACGGGACCAAACTGGCTCGATGAAGAAGAAGAAACCTTACCCTCCGAGGACGAGGAAGAAGATGAGGAGCCAAGACGACAAGGGAGAATAACGTACCTCCGCGACCGACTAATTATGAGGAAAGATAATTTAGTATGTTTCACAACCCTGGATGGTCAACCTATAGACCCAGGAGCCGTAGACCTCCATAGACAAAGGAAACTGTCCGACGGTCGAGATCTGACCTTATTCAAAGCAAAGATAAGTAATTTCGGTAGCAACAAGCTAATACAGATACCCATCAAACCATCCCTGACTCACGAGGTTTCAACTGACGACCTAAAAGAATGTTTCCGGACATTACTTGATGTAGCCAACGAACTCAGACTGCGAACATTTTCAATCTCTAAAACCTATATAGACGACAATTCCATGGAGTACGTCTCGAACCTCCTCATCGCGACATTCGAAGACACCCCCGTACACATATTCTTCTGCGCAAACGAAATCCAGATACCGGCCGAAGATAGATGGAATGATATTATCGCAGAAAATCACGTCTCTGCGTACGCAGGGCACAAAGGAATTACAAAAACCCTGAAGAGAATCCGCGAAAGATATTGGTGGAGCGGTATGAAGATCCAGATAACGAACTACGTTAATAACTGCCTCAGTTGCCAACGTAATAAACTGACCAGGGTAAAAACGCGCCTGCCGATGAGAATAACGGATACACCCGGTAGAGCGTTCGATAAGGTGTCCATGGACATTGTAGGGCCCCTTCCAACAACCAACGACGGAAACACATACATCTTAACCATACAGGATCTATTAACGAAACACTCAACCGCAATCCCTCTTAAATCCGCCGATGCCATCAGCACTGCGGATGCATTTATAAACAATTTTATCTGTCGTTTCGGAACACCTAAAGCCATCCTAACGGATCAAGGAGCGAATTTCACAAGTTCCCTGATGAAGGCCATCGCAAAAAGATTCAGAATAACTCGGCTGCAAACAACAGCCTTCCACCCTCAAAGCAATGGGTCAATCGAGAGATCCCATCACGTCTTAGCAGAGTACCTGAAGCAATACGTCCACAAGAACAACTGGGACAAATGGGTCGATTTGGCAATGTTTAGTTACAATACGAGTGTCCACGAGGGCACAGATTTCACGCCGCACGAGTTAGTATTCGGCTCTTTGGCGCGAGTCCCATCCGCCGATTCCTACTCCTACGAATGCGAAAACGACTCCTATACCCACTACCTCTCCCAATTGCAAAGAAAGATAACCGAAACCCAGATTCGCGCGCGCGGAAACTTAGTCTCCGCGAAAAGGAAATCCAAATCATACTACGATAGAAGAATTAACCCTGTAGAATTCAAGGTGGGAGAACAGGTATTCCTACTCAAAGAACCCTGCAAGGGCAAATTCGATGCGCAATATACGGGTCCTCACGAAATTTGCGACATCCTAGACTCAAACAATGTAAAAATTAAAGTAGGGAACCATTTTAAGATTGTACACGCAAACAAACTCAAGCGTGCGCCGAATAATCCAACGCAAACCCCGCGTCAGCGAAACGTGACACTCATCTGGAAGAAGATAAGAAAAGACAAAAGTGACAGTGACACCAGTGATTCCCCACCCACCCAAAACCCAACTATGCAAAATGAACAAAGCGAAATAAATTGCATAAAACCAGCCCCAGCCCCACGTGCCGACACCGACAACATTTCAGTGCGACCAGTGTTTCGTACAAATATAGGAAATACTCGCCGAGAACTGTGCTCCCTGCGCGGAGTACCCCCGGACGATGCGTCGCATGAATGAGTGTGAGATCGAGTGTTGAGCGAGAAATTTCTTCCTTGTAAGAAATTTCTTTTCCGCGTTGGGAGGTGTTACGTCGTCCGATGTACGACGTTGGCCTTGTACACACATTATGTATACAAGGTCTGATCTGCATAAGATCCACACACCGTCCCCTAGACATAAGAGCATAGCATTAAGATCTCATTATTCTATTGTTCTAATCCTTATCTCCGTCTCTACCCATCACCATAACTTCACCTTGATCAACACCTTACCTCAGTTTCAACCCATCACCACGACACATAATGCAATAAAGTATTGCATCACTCTGGAAGCATCTAGAAGCTTCTAGAACTTCGAGAAGTCCAAGGACTGCTGCATCAGCAGTCGCACGCTCGTAGAGGGCAATAGGACAGCCACGAGACTGCACCGTCAGCAGAAATGCACGTGCAGTCCCCGGGAGCGAAGACGCTGCTGCGTCAGCGGTTCTCCCACTCCGACGACCGAAGAACAAAGAGACTGCAGCGTCAGCTATCCCCACTCCGAACGAAGGAGGCAAGGCAGAGCGGACGCTTGCATCAGTCCGCCTTCAGCCAGCGACTCGCACAGACGTGCCTACCTGGCCTCAGCCGCCAGTCCGGCTTCAAGAGCAGACGTGTTCAGTCTAGCTCCGCGAAAGTGAAGTGTGTCGATCCTTCACTCCTAATTCCAATTCCAATTCCAACTCTAACTCAACTCAACTCAAGTCCTAATTCTCATACATTATTCCTATAACATATTACAATATCCATTATTCATTAATCCAATTACTACTCCTATTATAATACTACTTACATATTGTATACCAGTGTACTTACCAGTTCTTATTTAATATATCGTTGTTATACCAGTGCTTCGATCTTGTTATTCTTGTGTTAGTTCAACACCATCTTCCAATTCAGTTCTTGCATCGAATATATTAAACTCGTGACATATCCGGACTTGGTCTAAAGTGCGCAGTGGAAACGCTGAGCCGCCAATAAGGAATTTGAAGCGAGTCATAGAGAAGTTCTCGTGCCACGTCTAGAATTGGTCTAAAGAGCGCAGTGGAAACGCTGAGCCGCCACTATAGACATGAAGCGAGTTAACTATCAAAAAGGTTAATAACAAGTGGAAGTTCATTTTCATTACATTATTAATATTCCATCATTACTATTCCTTACCCATGCGACGCCCACGTCGAGCGGGACGCAAGTATCAACTTGCTAAATTGAGACGCGCGTTGAGAAATAAAGCGGTGCTCGATCAAATCATTGCCACTACCGAGTGGACAGAACTTCTGGGAACCACCGAGCACATTCCGTGTGACGCGTCCGATTACGTTTCTGTATACGGTTGCCCTTGTGACGTCGGTCGCACCTCCGACGTTAGCTTTAAGACTACATGTAAAATTAGATACATAAGAGCGAGCGTTCCCCTTTAAAGATTCCAAAACTCCTAAAAATCCTTCATAACAATGAATCCTTAACACCACGTACATCTGATTGAAATCCATCAACATAACCTAAAATCCAAAATCTGTCAAATTCCTAAAATAGCCAAAAATGGCCCAAACTCGAAGATTGAAATATCATTGGACTCGTGAGCGAAAATCATGAAACTAACCTAAAAATTTGTAGGTTATGTTCTCAATTCGCGTTTGTTTAGACTTTACCAAAATTTCGATTTTTGGTAATTTTCAAAAGTACTTAGAATATTTTCAAACATATGATCGGTCGACAAATGATGTCAACTAATCATATGACATATAAAATTTACATCGAAACGCCTTGCAAGAGCAAGCGCTCGAAAATATTCTAAGTCCCAATTTATTTAAATAAATAAATAGGTACGCCAATGGTTACCACTTAATTTTCGAGTCCTGCACCACTGGGAACGAAAACTGCTGACTCTAGTGCGGCGGCCATCGCGCTGTTTACGACGAAGACCGGCACAAAGAGGACACGGTCCCCTTTTGCGAAGTCAGCATTTTTCGGACGAACGTTATTCGTCGACGAACGTTCGATTTTCCCCAGTCCTCTCCGGGGACCCGAGTGGGTCAGTCGAGTTTTCGTCAATCTTCCAAGTCCAGACTATTTAGACATAGTCTTTCCAAATCCAGATTGTTTAGACACAATCTTCCCAAATCCATACTGTTTAGACACAGTCCCTAATACCATTCAGTAATATCGTATTCTTATTCGTTTAATTCAAATATTACTTCGTTTATTCAATTAAACATTTTTATTGCGTTTCATATTTCGTACTTAGTACGTATTTCGATTTCGTTAATAATAAGCATCTTTACCTTTGTATTCTTTTACGTTATTAATATACTTTGTTTTACCAGAGTCAATCTAAATCCCAATTATTATTTCCTTGCTCCTAACTTCGTAGTTTGAAGTGACACGTTGTTAGTTAGAGATAGAGTTCTCACTGGAAAATTCGCGAATAGTATTCCTTATTCAATTTCCTGTTACGTGTTCGCGTACGTGCGTGATAGTGATAGACTTGCTCGCATAGCAAGCTCCGCAGCATCCACGTCCGTTTTCTCGAATCAAAATATCGTCAACCACGCGGACGATATTCGCGAGATAAATTCACGGGATCGCACAGCGTCCACGCCCGTTTTCGCTAGTTAAAATATCGTCAATCACGCGGACGATATTCGTGAGTTAGATTCACGGTATCGTACAGCGTCCACGCCCGTTTCCTCAACGAGCGCATCCGTCTACAATACCGTAGCAGCCAGCTGTCAATCATTGGAGGTCGTTCCTGTCAAATATTGACGTGACAGAGTTTGGCGCAGTCGTCAATCCTTGAAGGTCGTTTCCAGCCATTTGGATTAACGCCTGTCAAGCAGAGCGGACCGAATTCAAGGTCATCAGCGCAACCGTAGCCGTTCATCCGTTGCGAATTCATTTCTCGTGTCAATCGACAAACAAGCGAAGCGTAAAAGTAAGTGGAACATATTATCGCGTATGTTTCAGGGTCGCGTGCATCTTTCATCTGTGTAAGACTGCATGCAGGTGTCGGCATCGGGTCCTAGTCTGTTGATAAAAAGACCAACACTTTTATTAAATGTCAGTCAGTGGAAGAGTAGAGTAGCCGGGCCGCGGTATTCTCTTCTCTTGCTCTTATAGCCCCGCCAGGACGTGACAAATTTGGCGCAGTCGGTAGGACACTCGTTGGTCACCGATGTTAGAGACACCGTCAACACTTTTGTAGGATACGTCATGTGTCCTACCTCTGCCAAAATTTGTTGTGACAAATTTGGCGCAGTCGGTAGGACAGTCGTTGGTCACCGATGTTAGAAGCACGGCATCGAGGAATAAAAATAGAATCAGTGTTAGCACGCGAACCCCTGCGCGTTCCATCATTGTTTGACAATTTAACGCAGTAGACTTAGAGTCCGTGAAAGCATAGTGTCAGTTAAAAGTGCGACGGGCAGTGAAGGAAATGCCCTTTCGCCCACGTTACATACTCAAATTATTTTTCGCGATGTTCGTACTCAGTACAAATTCATCGAGAGTTTTAGTGAACGTTAAAGTGCGACGGGCGGTTTAGAAAACGCCCCTTCGCCCACGTTATATAGTCGGATTATTTTTCGCGAATTTCATACTTAGAAATTTTCAAGCGACGCAATCATGGAAACGCGTAGCGAGGCTAGAAAGAAGGTTCCTCCTACGGAAGAGGAATTAATTGAATTCCAGAAAGATTTAGCTCGTAGAGAAGCAGCTCTCATTAATCAAACCGCCGCGTTGACTCAACTCAAATTGCAATACGAAACAGAAACGCGTGAGCAGAGAGTAACGTACGAGGATATACGCCGCGAGATAGCAGAAATCCGATCGGCCAGAGATTCTCAATCAATTCCAGCTAGCCCAGTCGTTGCGCCCCGCGAACCCATAATGCACGATTCTTCGAATTTCACCGTTAAACAAGCGGTTGAACTTGTGCCTACCTTTGACGGCACCTCCATAACCGTGCTACAATTCGTTCGCGCGTGCAAGCGAGCCTTGGAGGCTGTTCCAGCCACAGCTGAGCGTACCCTCACTAGATTAGTATGCAATAAGCTTAGAGGACAGGCATACGCCGCGATTGAAGACGTAAATATTAACACAATCTCTGAATTGTGCAACCGCCTGAAAGATGTACTAGGCCCATATAAATTCATCGATCAGTATCGCGGAGAATTAGCTTCGATACACCAGGGACAGTCCGAGCACGTGTTGAATTATATTACGCGAGTAAAGGACCTTAGAACGGCGATCATAGATTCAGGCCGCGGGGTCCCCAATCTAGACGAGATTGACAAATTCACAATTGATTGTTTCATGCGTGGTCTTATCCCAGCGCTTCGAGCCGAGGTCAGGCTCTGCGCGTCACTCGAATTACAGAAAATATTCGATGAAGCAGTAACCGCGTACAAACAGTACGAGCTTGACCGTGTTCGTTATCGCGACGACGGACGCCGCGTTGCATTCTCCGACTCTCGTAATCGCACACCAGAGCGATCAAGCAACTCTCCTTATGATAGGAATGCGCCAGAGCAGCGCAATAGATCTTCGGAAAGGAAAGATCAACGACCTTCCTTTTCACCTCGTGAATCCTGGCGAGACAGGAAACCCGATAACAGAGACGCGTATCGCTCTCCTCCTCCGCGACGTCACGAACCGTCGCAATCAAATCAGCGCGAAACGTATAAACGCGAAGATCGCGCTTCCCAGTCCCCAGGTCGCGATCGCTTTCCTACGGAGAATCGGAAGTATTGTAAATATTGTAAGCGCACGGGACATGACATACACGAATGTCGCCGCCGCGAATATTACAGTAGAAATGAGTCGGGAAACGAATCAAGCCTCCCGACAAACGCGACCAAAGGACGGGAGGCATCCCAAGAGAATCGCCAAAAGGCAACACAGCTGGCCGTCATCAGCGACGACCAGCAGTAGATGAAATTCGAGTAGATGGGAGAGATAACCCGGACGGTCAGCAGAATGAACGACCATCCGCGAAATTAGTCTCGGCAATAAATCTCGCGCCGGACTCCCCTATCCCTCGAATAAAAGCAAGATCGTCACTCTTCTCAAAAGAGTGTGAGTTCCTCTTGGACACCGGGTCCGAGGTCAACTTAATCCGAGCGTCTGGTATCAAATCTGACGTTCATCTAAAAACTGACAGCGTCATACACGTCCATGGCGTGACAGAAGGAGAAATTGCGACCCTCGGTTATATCAATGCGGAGCTAGCAGATTCCATTAAAGTCACGTTACACGTTCTGCCTGACAGTTTTCCAATTAATATAGATGGTATCTTAGGCTCCCCCTTCTTCAGAGAGGGAGCAGAGATATCATTTGCGAAGGAATGCGTAGAGTATAAAACCCTACGTATTCCCTTTTCGAATCCTCGGGAATATTCCATCGAAAGCCGTACCGCCGCCTGCATAGCCGTCAACGTAAAGGGCCCAAGCGAAGGGTATGTGCGAAAAGTAGATGTAAAACCCGATGTGTTCTTAGGTGATTGTTTAGTCACCAACCGTAACGGAAAGGCATACCTGCGATGCTTTAACGCATCGTCCGAAGTGGCGTCCTTCTCCCTGCCTACGTTGGAGGTGGAAGAGATCGAGGTTCCCTTTTCGAATATTCAAGCCGAAGTCAATTCGGACTTATTCAATGCTCGTGCGTGCCGCGCGCACGAGACGATCGTTAACGATCAACTCGCGTCTTCTATTAATTCCGGTAACCATTCCGACGATTCCGGTAGCCATCCCGATTCTTTAGATAATTCCGGTAACCATTCCGACGATTCCGGTAGCCATCCCGATTCTTTAGATAATTCCGGTAACCATCCCGACGATTCCGGTAGCCATCCCGATTCTTTAAATAATTCCGGTAACCATCCCGACGATTCCGGTAGCCATCCCGATTCTTTAAATAATTCCGGTAACCATCCCGACGATTCCGGTAGCCATCCCGATACTTTAAAGAATTCCGGTAACCATCCCGACGATTTATATTCAAAGTCCTGTGTGGAAAGAAACATCAACGCCTTCGCCTCAGATGAACTTTTAGAATGTTCATATGAGAACAATTTAGAAAACATTTCTATTCCTAAAGTTAAATCAAAAGGAGTTTATGTTTTGCCGCAAACTCCTATCTTCAAATCCTCGCCGGAACAACGCCTCTTCCAGCTTCAACGATCAGGTATCCGTGCGACCGAAAACAAAGTCCATGCGTCTGGCAAATACAATTCCGCGAGATTCGCGTCAGCAAGAAAAAGAAATAAAGCCGATACATTATACTCGCCCGAGACAACTAAGTCTGATTATAAGCTTTCGTTATGTATCTTGCGAAACGAATTCAATCTTCCTAGCGTTAACAGAGTCTCCAATATCGTTACGCCAACGATAAACTATCGCAGCGACCCAAGAGCGAAATTTAAAACCTCTGGTCAGCATCACCCCACTCCACAGCAGGAAGACGATATCCCTGCGACGCAACGAGATCTTCAAGGAGAAACCGTCACCCCTGAAGATCATCAGTCTCTCGACAACGCTATAACAGCAACCATGCAGCCGATACAAGCAGCTATCTTGCTCTCTATTGCCACGCAAGCCTCAACACTCATTGGATATGACTGTGGAGGTTCAACCTTGAATATTACCACGTATTCAACTATTGACACTCTTAACTGCGAGCCAGAAGACATCGCACCAGCTGAAAATTTAGAAAGAATTCAGCTCCTGCAGCTAGCTGAATTCTCGCAAGCTCGTGTTTTGCAATGCCATATCGGAATAGACAGAACCATATACTATTGTGGCATGCATTCACATAATTCGGTAGTATCCAATGGTCGACAAGACTATATATTACCGATCTCCAGCGAAACCTGTTCGAGCCTACACACGACGGGGACAATATTCATCACCCCAGCCGCCCAGATCACAGGTATTCAGCCGAACTCGACCTCCTCTCACGGCCTCACGTTAGCAGGAGTTATTCAGAACGATGGTAGCTGCGCTGGAACCACGTATAGTGATCCGTTTGGGACTTGGACCGATGTCGTGGTACAAGCTTTAGTCCGAATCACGATCCGCGACTACATCGCTCCAATCAGATTGTCAACCGGACAGATTCATCTACAAACTGGGCAAACCTGCCCCCTTCAAAAAGGAAGCTGCTTAGACGCACAAGATGGCCATACGTTCTGGGAAACCACGCCGACGGACTCGTGCAAATTCAATAATTATGATGTCTTGTACGAAGGGATAGCCACTAAACTATCCTCCAAGGTGAATCCTTCTCCAACCCTGTATACCGTAGCATCGCAGGACACGACTTTTGCACTCACGGAGACAGGCAGATCGTCAGTTTGCGGATATGTCATAATCCGAACGGAACACCCCAAGCTGTTCATTCTGGAAGTTGGAAGTTCAGGAAAATTCAAGGAGAAAACACACACCTTGGTCAACAATCTGGACATCTTCACGTATGTCAACAGCAAATTTGTTTACGTGGAGAAGCACCTCCGGAAACAATTTTCTCAACTCTACAAAGATGTAATCCGTCAGAAGTGTGAGCTAGAGCGTCAGATTCTCCAGAACGCCCTCACATTATTACATTCAGCACCCGAAGAAGTTGCCACTGCCATCATGAAGGATGTCGGATTTATCGCAGTTCCAGCAGGAGAGGTAGTGCACATAATAAAGTGCATACCAGTCACGGTCCAAGTGAGGAAAACCGAACGGTGTTATGATGAGCTACCCATCACGTATCGGAACACATCAAAATTCCTGAAGCCAAGGGACCACATCATTTCAAATACGGGGACAGAAAAGCCATGCAATGAGCTACTTCCCCCATATTATAGACTGCACGGAACATGGTATCGCCTAACACCGTCATTGATGGAGGCCATCACTCCTTCGGAGCTTCACCCCCTCGCCAAGTCAACCTGGAAATACATAGATCCGAAGAACTTGGCAACGGGAGGCATTTATTCACAAGACGACCTGGACAAACTACAGGATCATATAATGTTTCCTGTAGAGAAGGTAGCAGTCATAAATTCAATCGCACAGGGTGCGACGGGAAGACAGTTTGCAGCAGGAAACATCAATATGTTCAACCTGCTCGATGAAAACTCCCTACAGCAGATAGCGGAGTCTACAGCACAGAAATTATGGTCCGGATTCACTACATTCGGATCAATAAGTGCTGGAATAATCGGAGTGTATGTTGTTACGTCGTCCGATGTACGACGTTGGCCTTGTACACACACTATGTATACAAGGTCTGATCTGCATAAGATCCATACACCGTCCCCTAGACATAAGAGCATAGTATTAAGATCTCATTATTGTATTGTTCTAATCCTTATCTCCGTCTCTACCCATCACCATAACTTCACCTTGATCAACACCTTACCTCAGTTTCAACCCATCACCACGACACATAATGCAATAAAGTATTGCATCACTCTGGAAGCATCCAGAAGCTTCTAGAAACGTCGAGAAGTCCAAAGACTGCTGCATCAGCAGTCCCACGCTCGTAGAGGGCAATAGGACAGCCACGAGACTGCAGCGTCAGCAGAAATGCACGTGCAGTCCCCGGGAGCGAAGACGCTGCTGCGTCAGCGGTTCTCCCACTCCGACGACTGAAGAACAAAGAGACTGCAGCGTCAGCTATCCCCACTCCGACCGAAGGAGGCAAGGCAGAGCAGGCGCTTGCATCAGTCCGCCTCCAGACAGCGACTCGAACGGTCCGCTCCAAGCGAGCGACTCGCACGGACGTGCCAGTCCGGCTTCTTCCGACTTCAAGAGCAGACGTGTTCAGTCTAGCTCCGCGAAAGTGAAGTGTGTCGATCCTTCACTCCTAATTCCAATTCCAATTCCAACTCTAACTCAACTCAACTCAAGTCCTAATTCTCATACATTATTCCTATAACATATTACAATATCCATTATTCATTAATCCAATTACTACTCCTATTATAATACTACTTACATATTGTATACCAGTGTACTTACCAGTTCTTATTTAATATATTGTTGTTATACCAGTGCTTCGATCTTGTTATTCTTGTGTTAGTTCAACACCATCTTCCAATTCAGTTCTTGCATCGAATATATTAAACTCGTGACATATCCGGACTTGGTCTAAAGTGCGCAGTGGAAACGCTGAGCCGCCAATAAGGAATTTGAAGCGAGTCATAGAGAAGTTCTCGTGCCACGTCTAGAATTGGTCTAAAGTGCGCAGTGGAAACGCTGAGCCGCCACTATAGACGTGAAGCGAGTTAACTACCAAAAAGGTTAATAACAAGTGGAAGTTCATTTTCATTATATTATTAATATTCCATCATTACTATTCCTTACCCATGCGACGCCCACGTCGAGCGGGACGCAAGTATCAACTTGCTAAATTGAGACGCGCGTTGAGAAATAAAGCGGTGCTCGATCAAATCATTGCCACTACCGAGTGGACCGAACTTCTGGGAACCACCGAGCACATTCCGTGTGACGCGTCCGATTACGTTTCTGTATACGGTTGCCCTTGCAACCCTCCTAAAGAGGTCAACCACGCGGACCTCTCGCGAGCTCCGACGCCAGTTCTACATCCGGTTGATTGTCCAGAGGTGATCGACATAGCCGACGACGACGACAGCCGAGACACGATCATCGTTCCCAGGGTCCGTTGCCGAATCATCCGTGACGTTCCTCTGCCAGCTCATCAACGTGTCGTCTTGCGGCCAGCATCCAAGGCCACTAACGTCGTCCCGAACCGAGCAGCAGCAACTCTGCCGGATCTTCCCCACCTCGAGGACATCTGTATAGAAGATCCGATGTACGACACCTACTGTCAGTACCGCCAGTTCCTGCTGCAACAATATTATTAGGCGTTAATACAACATTGCGGTGAGTCGTATAATATCTTGTATAATTGTTGAATCCTGTAAACTCACCGTTCTCGTTGCATCCTCTCGCGCGCGATTCTTGTCGGGACACTTCTTGTAACCGCGTCGGACGTTCTTTTCTTGACTGCATCCATAGCAATATCGGTTGTCCTAGTGCATATGACAGCCCGCGGCTGTCTCGGCACGAAAGACCACTCCTCAATTACTTGTCATATATCCACCGTCCGTCTGTCACTGTTCTTGAGTGCCATCCTTTTCTCTCTCTTGGTACCTGTAACAAAAACACAGTGACGGACGTGACAAATTTTTAATCATAATATCTCAACCGTCCGTCTGTCACTGTTCTCTTTTCCCTCTCCTGGTACCTGTAACAAAAACACAGTGACGGACGTGACAAATTTGGCGCAGTCGGTAGGACATCGAAGTGGTCGCCGATATTTGCATTAATAAGCCCCGACGCATTCGGTAACCATCCCGACCTTTCTAACTCCGGTAACCAGCCCGATTCTTATACTAACTCCGGTAACCAGCCCGATTCTCATACTAACTCCGGTAACCAGCCCGATTCTTATACTAACTCCGGTAACCAGCCCGATTCTTATACTAACTCCGGTAACCAGCCCGATTCTCATACTAACTCCGGTAACCAGCCCGATCCTTATTCTAACTCCGGTAACCAGCCCGATCAATTCCAAGACCAACTCCATTCCTACGACAATCAAAGATCTTCAAGACCCATATGTAAGCAGGTCTGTTCTATATTGCACAATAAATCCAGCGACAGTTCTAAACCAGAGAAGGATATCAAAGTCTCCAAAGTAAAAGAACTTCATAACTTACTTCGAAATCATATCTTTGATGATCCACAGAAACTCGATTCCTTTCAACTTCCATCTGCACGTTGCCATGCGAAGCGAAACAAATACGATAAAATTAATCTCTGCGCTACAGCGAAATACGCGTCAACAAGAAAGAAATGTAAATCCGAGTACCCTCGCGATAACGGATATCCCTATGAGAATAAGCGAGCGAAATTCGAAACCCAGCATCGGCAAAATCTCCTTCGACCACCGGAAGATATAGAACAGGTATTCCTACTCAAAGAACCCTGCAAGGGCAAATTTGATGCGCAATATACGGGTCCACATGAAATCTGCGACATCTTAGACTCAAACAATGTGAAAATTAAAGTAGGGAACTATTTTAAGATTGTACATGCAAACAAACTCAAGCGTGCGCCGAATAATCCAACGCAAACCCCGCGTCAGCGAAACGTGACACTCATCTGGACGCAGATCAGAAAAGACAAAAGTGACAGTGACACCAGTGATTCCCCACCCACCCAAAACCCAACTATGCAAAATGAACAAAGCGAAATAAGTTGCACAAAACCAGCCCCAGCCCCACGTGCCGACAACGATAACATTTCAGTGCGACCAGTGTTTCGCACAAATATAGGAAATACTCGCCGAGAACTGTGCTCCCTGCGCGGAGTACCCCCGGACGATGCGTCGCATGAATGAGTGTGATATCGAGTGTTGAGCGAGAAATTTCTTCCTTGTAAGAAATTTCTTTTCCGCGTTGGGAGGTGTTACGTCGTCCGATGTACGACGTTGGCCTTGTACACACACTATGTATACAAGGTCTGATCTGCATAAGATCCATACACCGTCCCCTAGACATAAGAGCATAGTATTAAGATCTCATTATTGTATTGTTCTAATCCTTATCTCCGTCTCTACCCATCACCATAACTTCACCTTGATCAACACCTTACCTCAGTTTCAACCCATCACCACGACACATAATGCAATAAAGTATTGCATCACTCTGGAAGCATCCAGAAGCTTCTAGAAACGTCGAGAAGTCCAAAGACTGCTGCATCAGCAGTCCCACGCTCGTAGAGGGCAATAGGACAGCCACGAGACTGCAGCGTCAGCAGAAATGCACGTGCAGTCCCCGGGAGCGAAGACGCTGCTGCGTCAGCGGTTCTCCCACTCCGACGACTGAAGAACAAAGAGACTGCAGCGTCAGCTATCCCCACTCCGACCGAAGGAGGCAAGGCAGAGCAGGCGCTTGCATCAGTCCGCCTCCAGACAGCGACTCGAACGGTCCGCTCCAAGCGAGCGACTCGCACGGACGTGCCAGTCCGGCTTCTTCCGACTTCAAGAGCAGACGTGTTCAGTCTAGCTCCGCGAAAGTGAAGTGTGTCGATCCTTCACTCCTAATTCCAATTCCAATTCCAACTCTAACTCAACTCAACTCAAGTCCTAATTCTCATACATTATTCCTATAACATATTACAATATCCATTATTCATTAATCCAATTACTACTCCTATTATAATACTACTTACATATTGTATACCAGTGTACTTACCAGTTCTTATTTAATATATTGTTGTTATACCAGTGCTTCGATCTTGTTATTCTTGTGTTAGTTCAACACCATCTTCCAATTCAGTTCTTGCATCGAATATATTAAACTCGTGACATATCCGGACTTGGTCTAAAGTGCGCAGTGGAAACGCTGAGCCGCCAATAAGGAATTTGAAGCGAGTCATAGAGAAGTTCTCGTGCCACGTCTAGAATTGGTCTAAAGTGCGCAGTGGAAACGCTGAGCCGCCACTATAGACGTGAAGCGAGTTAACTACCAAAAAGGTTAATAACAAGTGGAAGTTCATTTTCATTATATTATTAATATTCCATCATTACTATTCCTTACCCATGCGACGCCCACGTCGAGCGGGACGCAAGTATCAACTTGCTAAATTGAGACGCGCGTTGAGAAATAAAGCGGTGCTCGATCAAATCATTGCCACTACCGAGTGGACCGAACTTCTGGGAACCACCGAGCACATTCCGTGTGACGCGTCCGATTACGTTTCTGTATACGGTTGCCCTTGCAACCCTCCTAAAGAGGTCAACCACGCGGACCTCTCGCGAGCTCCGACGCCAGTTCTACATCCGGTTGATTGTCCAGAGGTGATCGACATAGCCGACGACGACGACAGCCGAGACACGATCATCGTTCCCAGGGTCCGTTGCCGAATCATCCGTGACGTTCCTCTGCCAGCTCATCAACGTGTCGTCTTGCGGCCAGCATCCAAGGCCACTAACGTCGTCCCGAACCGAGCAGCAGCAACTCTGCCGGATCTTCCCCACCTCGAGGACATCTGTATAGAAGATCCGATGTACGACACCTACTGTCAGTACCGCCAGTTCCTGCTGCAACAATATTATTAGGCGTTAATACAACATTGCGGTGAGTCGTATAATATCTTGTATAATTGTTGAATCCTGTAAACTCACCGTTCTCGTTGCATCCTCTCGCGCGCGATTCTTGTCGGGACACTTCTTGTAACCGCGTCGGACGTTCTTTTCTTGACTGCATCCATAGCAATATCGGTTGTCCTAGTGCATATGACAGCCCGCGGCTGTCTCGGCACGAAAGACCACTCCTCAATTACTTGTCATATATCCACCGTCCGTCTGTCACTGTTCTTGAGTGCCATCCTTTTCTCTCTCTTGGTACCTGTAACAAAAACACAGTGACGGACGTGACAAATTTTTAATCATAATATCTCAACCGTCCGTCTGTCACTGTTCTCTTTTCCCTCTCCTGGTACCTGTAACAAAAACACAGTGACGGACGTGACAATGTAGCGATCCGCACGATCAAAACAATCATCAGTACGATCGTTAACGGCATCGCATTACACTCACTATACGGCTGGAGCCTGCATCTCGTTGTCGCCATCTGGAGTTCACTGACCCGGTTCTTTATATTCATGAAGCAGAGGGACAACAAGACTTCAGCGGCCATCGAGGACAAAGATAGTGATAGTGCCAGTGTCGGAGAATTCCGAACCCGTCCTCCCTTGACGAAACGAACGTTAATTTGCGATTCCCTTGACCCAGCGTTGCGAGACAGGGATGACATTTCAGTGCATCCTGTCTACCGCCACCCAGAGGCAGAGATTCCACTGCGTGAAATCTCTTCTCTAAGGGGGGAGGTGTGACGTCGGTCGCACCTCCGACGTTAGCTTTAAGACTACATGTAAAATTAGATACATAAGAGCGAGCGTTCCCCTTTAAAGATTCCAAAACTCCTAAAAATCCTTCATAACAATGAATCCTTAACACCACGTACATCTGATTGAAATCCATCAACATAACCTAAAATCCAAAATCTGTCAAATTCCTAAAATAGCCAAAAATGGCCCAAACTCGAAGATTGAAATATCATTGGACTCGTGAGCGAAAATCATGAAACTAACCTAAAAATTTGTAGGTTATGTTCTCAATTCGCGTTTGTTTAGACTTTACCAAAATTTCGATTTTTGGTAATTTTCAAAAGTACTTAGAATATTTTCAAACATATGATCGGTCGACAAATGATGTCAACTAATCATATGACATATAAAATTTACATCGAAACGCCTTGCAAGAGCAAGCGCTCGAAAATATTCTAAGTCCCAATTTATTTAAATAAATAAATAGGTACGCCAATGGTTACCACTTAATTTTCGAGTCCTGCACCACTGGGAACGAAAACTGCTGACTCTAGTGCGGCGGCCATCGCGCTGTTTACGACGAAGACCGGCACAAAGAGGACACGGTCCCCTTTTGCGAAGTCAGCATTTTTCGGACGAACGTTATTCGTCGACGAACGTTCGATTTTCCCCAGTCCTCTCCGGGGACCCGAGTGGGTCAGTCGAGTTTTCGTCAATCTTCCAAGTCCAGACTATTTAGACATAGTCTTTCCAAATCCAGATTGTTTAGACACAATCTTCCCAAATCCATACTGTTTAGACACAGTCCCTAATACCATTCAGTAATATCGTATTCTTATTCGTTTAATTCAAATATTACTTCGTTTATTCAATTAAACATTTTTATTGCGTTTCATATTTCGTACTTAGTACGTATTTCGATTTCGTTAATAATAAGCATCTTTACCTTTGTATTCTTTTACGTTATTAATATACTTTGTTTTACCAGAGTCAATCTAAATCCCAATTATTATTTCCTTGCTCCTAACTTCGTAGTTTGAAGTGACACGTTGTTAGTTAGAGATAGAGTTCTCACTGGAAAATTCGCGAATAGTATTCCTTATTCAATTTCCTGTTACGTGTTCGCGTACGTGCGTGATAGTGATAGACTTGCTCGCATAGCAAGCTCCGCAGCATCCACGTCCGTTTTCTCGAATCAAAATATCGTCAACCACGCGGACGATATTCGCGAGATAAATTCACGGGATCGCACAGCGTCCACGCCCGTTTTCGCTAGTTAAAATATCGTCAATCACGCGGACGATATTCGTGAGTTAGATTCACGGTATCGTACAGCGTCCACGCCCGTTTCCTCAACGAGCGCATCCGTCTACAATACCGTAGCAGCCAGCTGTCAATCATTGGAGGTCGTTCCTGTCAAATATTGACGTGACAGAGTTTGGCGCAGTCGTCAATCCTTGAAGGTCGTTTCCAGCCATTTGGATTAACGCCTGTCAAGCAGAGCGGACCGAATTCAAGGTCATCAGCGCAACCGTAGCCGTTCATCCGTTGCGAATTCATTTCTCGTGTCAATCGACAAACAAGCGAAGCGTAAAAGTAAGTGGAACATATTATCGCGTATGTTTCAGGGTCGCGTGCATCTTTCATCTGTGTAAGACTGCATGCAGGTGTCGGCATCGGGTCCTAGTCTGTTGATAAAAAGACCAACACTTTTATTAAATGTCAGTCAGTGGAAGAGTAGAGTAGCCGGGCCGCGGTATTCTCTTCTCTTGCTCTTATAGCCCCGCCAGGACGTGACACCCTTGCAACCCTCCTAAAGAGGTCAACCACGCGGACCTCTCGCGAGCTCCGACGCCAGTTCTACATCCGGTCGATTGTCCAGAGGTGATCGACATAGCCGACGACGACGACAGCCGAGTGTGACGTCGGTCGCACCTCCGACGTTAGCTTTAAGACTACATGTAAAATTAGATACATAAGAGCGAGCGTTCCCCTTTAAAGATTCCAAAACTCCTAAAAATCCTTCATAACAATGAATCCTTAACACCACGTACATCTGATTGAAATCCATCAACATAACCTAAAATCCAAACTCTGTCAAATTCCTAAAAATAGCCAAAAATGGCCCAAACTCGAAGATTGAAATATCATTGGACTCGTGAGCGAAAATCATGAAACTAACCTAAAAATTTGTAGGTTATGTTCTCAATTCGCGTTTGTTTAGACTTTACCAAAATTTCGATTTTTGGTAATTTTCAAAAGTACTTAGAATATTTTCAAACATATGATCGGTCGACAAATGATGTCAACTAATCATATGACATATAAAATTTACATCGAAACGCCTTGCAAAAGCAAGCGCTCGAAAATATTCTAAGTCCCAATTTATTTAAATAAATAAATAGGTACGCCAATGGTTACCACTTAATTTTCGAGTCCTGCACCACTGGGAACGAAAACTGCTGACTCTAGTGCGGCGGCCATCGCGCTGTTTACGACGAAGACCGGCACAAAGAGGACACGGTCCCCTTTTGCGAAGTCAGCATTTTTCGGACGAACGTTATTCGTCGACGAACGTTCGATTCTCCCCAGTCCTCTCCGGGGACCCGAGTGGGTCAGTCGAGTTTTCGTCAATCTTCCAAGTCCAGACTATTTAGACATAGTCTTTCCAAATCCAGATTGTTTAGACACAATCTTCCCAAATCCATACTGTTTAGACACAGTCCCTAATACCATTCAGTAATATCGTATTCTTATTCGTTTAATTCAAATATTACTTCGTTTATTCAATTAAACATTTTTATTGCGTTTCATATTTCGTACTTAGTACGTATTTCGATTTCGTTAATAATAAGCATCTTTACCGTTGTATTCTTTTACGTTTATAATATACTTTGTTTTACCAGAGTCAATCTAAATCCCAATTATTATTTCCTTGCTCCTAACTTCGTAGTTTGAAGTGACACGTTGTTAGTTAGAGATAGAGTTCTCACTGGAAAGTTCGCGAATAGTATTCCTTATTCAATTTCCTGTCACGTGTTCGCGTACGTGCGTGATAGTGATAGACTTGCTCGCATAGCAAGCTCCGCAGCATCCACGTCCGTTTTCTCGAATCAAAATATCGTCAACCACGCGGACGATATTCGCGAGATAAATTCACGGGATCGCACAGCGTCCACGCCCGTTTTCGCTAGTTAAAATATCGTCAATCACGCGGACGATATTCGTGAGTTAGATTCACGGTATCGTACAGCGTCCACGCCCGTTTCCTCAACGAGCGCATCCGTCTACAATACCGTAGCAGCCAGCTGTCAATCATTGGAGGTCGTTCCTGTCAAATATTGACGTAACAGAGTTTGGCGCAGTCGTCAATCCTTGAAGGTCGTTTCCAGCCATTTGGATCAACGCCTGTCAAGCAGAGCGGACCGAATTCAAGGTCATCAGCGCAACCGTAGCCGTTCATCCGTTGCGAATTCATTTCTCGTGTCAATCGACAAACAAGCGAAGCGTAAAAGTAAGTGGAACATATTATCGCGTATGTTTCAGGGTCGCGTGCATCATTCATCTGTGTAAGACTGCATGCAGGTGTCGGCATCGGGTCCTAGTCTGTTGATAAAAAGACCAACACTTTTATTAAATGTCAGTCAGTGGAAGAGTAGAGTAGCCGGGCCGCGGTATTCTCTTCTCTTGCTCTTGTGACGTCGGTCGCACCTCCGACGTTAGCTTTAAGACTACATGTAAAATTAGATACATAAGAGCGAGCGTTACCCTTTAAAGATTCCAAAACTCCTAAAAATCCTTCATAACAATGAATCCTTAACACCACGTACATCTGATTGAAATCCATCAACATAACCTAAAATCCAAAATCTGTCAAAATCCTAAAATAGCCAAAAATGGCCCAAACTCGAAGATTGAAATATCATTGGACTCGTGAGCGAAAATCATGAAACTAACCTAAAAATTTGTAGGTTAGGTTCTCAATTCGCGTTTGTTTAGACTTTACCAAAATTTCGATTTTTGGTAATTTTCAAAAGTACTTAGAATATTTTCAAACATATGATCGGTCGACAAATGATGTCAACTAATCATATGACATATAAAATTTACATCGAAACGCCTTGCAAGAGCAAGCGCTCGAAAATATTCTAAGTCCCAATTTATTTAAATAAATAAATAGGTACGCCAATGGTTACCACTTAATTTTCGAGTCCTGCACCACTGGGAACGAAAACTGCTGACTCTAGTGCGGCGGCCATCGCGCTGTTTACGACGAAGACCGGCACAAAGAGGACACGGTCCCCTTTTGCGAAGTCAGCATTTTTCGGACGAACGTTGTTCGTCGACGAACGTTCGATTCTCCCCAGTCCTCTCCGGGGACCCGAGTGGGTCAGTCGAGTTTTCGTCAATCTTCCAAGTCCAGACTATTTAGACATAGTCTTTCCAAATCCAGATTGTTTAGACACAATCTTTCCAAATCCATACTGTTTAGACACAGTCCCTAATACCATTCAGTAATATCGTATTCTTATTCGTTTAATTCAAATATTACTTCGTTTATTCAATTAAACATTTTTATTGCGTTTCATATTTCGTACTTAGTACGTATTTCGATTTCGTTAATAATAAGCATCTTTACCCTTGTATTCTTTTACGTTTATAATATACTTTGTTTTACCAGAGTCAATCTAAATCCCAATTATTATTTCCTTGCTCCTAACGTCGTAGTTTGAAGTGACACGTTGTTAGTTAGAGATAGAGTTCTCACTGGAAAGTTCGCGAATAGTATTCCTTATTCAATTTCCTGTTTCAACGTGTTCGCGTACGTGCGTGATAGTGATAGACTTGCTCGCATAGCAAGCTCCGCAGCATCCACGTCCGTTTTCTCGAATCAAAATATCGTCAACCACGCGGACGATATTCGCGAGATAAATTCACGGGATCGCACAGCGTCCACGCCCGTTTTCGCTAGTTAAAATATCGTCAATCACGCGGACGATATTCGTGAGTTAGATTCACGGTATCGTACAGCGTCCACGCCCGTTTCCTCAACGAGCGCATCCGTCTACAATACCGTAGCAGCCAGCTGTCAACCATTGGAGGTCGTTCCTGCCAAATATTGACGTGACAGAGTTTGGCGCAGTCGTCAATCCTTGAAGGTCGTTTCCAGCCATTTGGATCAACGCCTGTCAAGCAGAGCGGACCGTATTCAAGGCCATCAGCGCAACCGTAGCTGTTCATCCGTTGCGAATTCATGTCTCGTGTCAATCGACAAGCAAGCGAAGCGTAAAAGTAAGTGGAACATATTACCGCGTATGTTTCAGGGTCGCGTGCATCATTCATCTGTGTAAGACTGCATGCAGGTGTCGGCATCGGGTCCTAGTCTGTTGATAAAAAGACCAACACTTTTATTAAATGTCAGTCAGTGGAAGAGTAGAGTAGCCGGGCCGCGGTATTCTCTTCTCTTGCTTTTATAGCCCCGCCAGGACGTGACAAATTTGGCGCAGTCGGTAGGACACTCGTTGGTCACCGATGTTAGAGACACCGTCAACACTTTTGTAGGATACGTCATGTGTCCTACCTCTGCCAAAATTTGTTGTGACAAATTTGGCGCAGTCGGTAGGACAGTCGTTGGTCACCGATGTTAGAAGCACGGCATCGAGGAATAAAAATAGAATCAGTGTTAGCACGCGAACCCCTGCGCGTTCCATCATTGTTTGACAATTTAACGCAGTAGACTTAGAGTCCGTGAAAGCATAGTGTCAGTTAAAAGTGCGACGGGCAGTGAAGGAAATGCCCTTTCGCCCACGTTACATACTCAAATTATTTTTCGCGATGTTCGTACTCAGTACAAATTCATCGAGAGTTTTAGTGAACGTTAAAGTGCGACGGGCGGTTTAGAAAACGCCCCTTCGCCCACGTTATATAGTCGGATTATTTTTCGCGAATTTCATACTTAGAAATTTTCAAGCGACGCAATCATGGAAACGCGTAGCGAGGCTAGAAAGAAGGTTCCTCCTACGGAAGAGGAATTAATTGAATTCCAGAAAGATTTAGCTCGTAGAGAAGCAGCTCTCATTAATCAAACCGCCGCGTTGACTCAACTCAAATTGCAATACGAAACAGAAACGCGTGAGCAGAGAGTAACGTACGAGGATATACGCCGCGAGATAGCAGAAATCCGATCGGCCAGAGATTCTCAATCAATTCCAGCTAGCCCAGTCGTTGCGCCCCGCGAACCCATAATGCACGATTCTTCGAATTTCACCGTTAAACAAGCGGTTGAACTTGTGCCTACCTTTGACGGCACCTCCATAACCGTGCTACAATTCGTTCGCGCGTGCAAGCGAGCCTTGGAAGCTGTTCCAGCCACAGCTGAGCGTACCCTTACTAGATTAGTATGCAATAAGCTTAGAGGACAGGCATACGCCGCGATTGAAGACGTAAATATTAACACAATCTCTGAATTGTGCAACCGCCTGAAAGATGTACTAGGCCCATATAAATTCATCGATCAGTATCGCGGAGAATTAGCTTCGATACACCAGGGACAGTCCGAGCACGTGTTGAATTATATTACGCGAGTAAAGGACCTTAGAACGGCGATCATAGATTCAGGCCGCGGGGTCCCCAATCTAGACGAGATTGATAAATTCACAATTGATTGTTTCATGCGTGGTCTTATCCCAGCGCTTCGAGCCGAGGTCAGGCTCTGTGCGTCACTCGAATTACAGAAAATATTCGATGAAGCAGTAACCGCGTACAAACAGTACGAGCTTGACCGTGTTCGTTATCGCGACGACGGACGCCGCGTTGCATTCTCCGACTCTCGTAATCGCACACCAGAGCGATCAAGCAACTCTCCTTATGATAGGAATGCGCCAGAGCAGCGCAACAGATCTTCGGAAAGGAAAGATCAACGACCTTCCTTTTCACCTCGTGAATCCTGGCGAGACAGGAAACCCGATAACAGAGACGCGTATCGCTCTCCTCCTCCGCGACGTCACGAACCGTCGCAATCAAATCAGCGCGAAACGTATAAACGCGAAGATCGCGCTTCCCAGTCCCCAGGTCGCGATCGCTTTCCTACGGAGAATCAGAAGTATTGTAAATATTGTAAGCGCACGGGACATGACGTACACGAATGTCGCCGCCGCGAATATTACAATAGAAATGAGTCGGGAAACGAATCAAGCCTCCCGACAAACGCGACCAAAGGACGGGAGGCATCCCAAGAGAATCGCCAAAAGGCAACACAGCTGGCCGTCATCAGCGACGACCAGCAGTAGATGAAATTCGAGTAGATAGGAGAGATAACCCGGACGGTCAGCAGAATGAACGACCATCCGCGAAATTAGTCTCGGCAATAAATCTCGCGCCGGATTCCCCTATCCCTCGAATAAAAGCAAAATCGTCACTCTTTTCAAAAGAGTGTGAGTTCCTCTTGGACACCGGGTCCGAGGTCAACTTAATCCGAGCGTCTGGTATCAGATCTGACGTTCATCTAAAAACTGACAGCGTCATACACGTCCATGGCGTGACAGAAGGAGAAATTGCGACCCTCGGTTATATCAATGCGGAGCTAGCAGATTCCATTAAAGTCACGCTACACGTTCTGCCTGACAGTTTTCCAATTAATATAGATGGTATCTTAGGCTCCCCCTTCTTCAGAGAGGGAGCAGAGATATCATTTGCGAAGGAATGCGTAGAGTATAAAAACCTACGTATTCCCTTTTCGAATCCTCGGGAATATTCCATCGAAAGCCGTACCGCCGCCTGCATAGCCGTCAACGTAAAGGGCCCAAGCGAAGGGTATGTGCGAAAAGTAGATGTAAAACCCGATGTGTTCTTAGGTGATTGTTTAGTCACCAACCGTAACGGAAAGGCATACCTGCGATGCTTTAACGCATCGTCCGAAGTGGCGTCCTTCTCCCTGCCTACGTTGGAGGTGGAAGAGATCGAGGTTCCCTTTTCGAATATTCAAGCCGAAGTCAATTCGGACTTATTCAATGCTCGTGCGTGCCGCGCGCACGAGACGATCGTTAACGATCAACTCGCGTCTTCTATTAATTCCGGTAACCATCCCGACGATTCCGGTAGCCATCCCGATTCTTTAATTAATTCCGGTAACCATCCCGACGATTCCGGTAGCCATCCCGATTCTTTAAATAATTCCGGTAACCATCCCGACGATTCCGGTAACCATCCCGACGATTCCGGTAGCCATCCCGATTTCCTAAGCAATTCCGGTAACCATCCCGATCACTCATACTCGAAACCCCTTATGAAAGGCTTCGAATTCATACCCAAAAGGGTCCATTCCATTACCAAGTCCCGTAATGCTCGCGTTAATGAGCTTATGGAAACTATTCCCATGGATCACCTCGATCACGACGAGATAGACCATGTCAAATCTTTATTGGAGGAGAATAATGATCTCTTCCACCTTCAAGGGGATCGTCTGGGGAAAACTAACGCTGTAACACATAAAATCCCCACGACGGACGACATCCCCGTACATACCAAGCAATACCGGTATCCGCCGATTCACAAAGAGGAGATCGACAAACAAATGTGTGAACTCTTACAAAATGATATAGTCGCACCCTCTAGTTCACCGTATAACTCCCCTTTGTGGATCGTACCGAAGAAAGCGGATGCCGAAGGAAATAAGAAATGGAGAATGGTAATTGACTATCGCGCTTTAAACGAGAAGTCAATAGCAGACGCTTATCCACTGCCCAGCATAAACGAGATCTTAGATCAGCTGGGTAGTGCCAAATATTTTAGCGTATTTGATCTGGCAAGCGGGTTTCACCAAATAGGCATGGAAAAGGAGGACGCCGCAAAAACCGCCTTCTCAACTCCGTTCGGACACTACCAGTATAATAGAATGCCGTTCGGATTGCGTAATGCGCCGGCTACGTTCCAGCGACTAATGGATACGATCCTAACCGGTCTCCAGGGTAACGAACTCTTCGTTTATCTTGACGATATAGTCATATACGCGCGTTCCCTAGAAGAACACAAAGCGAAATTTGATAAATTGGCTCGCCGATTGAGAGCCGCCAATTTGAAATTACAACCGTCTAAATGCGGGTTTTTGCACAGAGAGGTAGCTTACCTAGGACACCAGATTAGCGAGGATGGCGTACGGCCATGCCCTAAAAAAATTAACGCGGTCCAAAATTATCCTCGACCGAAAAACGCAAAGAACGTCCGCGAATTTTTAGGTCTAGCGGGCTATTACCGCAGATTCATAGATAGATTCGCTCATATTTCCAAACCCCTCACCCAACTCCTTACCAAGGATACGAAATTCGTGTGGGGGTCAAAGCAGGAGGAAGCCTTCGAGACTTTACGACAGGCATTGTGTACGGAGCCTGTCCTCCAGTACCCAGATTTTGGGAAACCATTCAACGTAACGTGCGACGCCTCAGGGTACGCGATCGGCGCTGTCCTAAGCCAAGGCGACGTGGGAAAGGATCGCCCTATCGCGTACGCGTCACGTATCCTTCACGGCGCTGAACTAAACTACTCCACAATAGAAAAGGAGTGTTTAGCCATAATATTCGCCGTCCAATATTTCCGCCCGTACATTTACGGCAGGAAATTCTTACTCATCACCGATCACAGACCGCTGGTGTGGATGACATCCGTAAAGGATCCCACATCCCGGCTCCTCCGGTGGAGATTAAAATTGACAGAGTTTGGCGCAGTCGTCAATCCTTGAAGGTCGTTTCCAGCCATTTGGATCAACGCCTGTCAAGCAGAGCGGACCGTATTCAAGGCCATCAGCGCAACCGTAGCTGTTCATCCGTTGCGAATTCATGTCTCGTGTCAATCGACAAGCAAGCGAAGCGTAAAAGTAAGTGGAACATATTACCGCGTATGTTTCAGGGTCGCGTGCATCATTCATCTGTGTAAGACTGCATGCAGGTGTCGGCATCGGGTCCTAGTCTGTTGATAAAAAGACCAACACTTTTATTAAATGTCAGTCAGTGGAAGAGTAGAGTAGCCGGGCCGCGGTATTCTCTTCTCTTGCTTTTATAGCCCCGCCAGGACGTGACACTCTTATAGCCCCGCCAGGACGTGACAAATTTGGCGCAGTCGGTAGGACACTCGTTGGTCACCGATGTTAGAAACACCGTCAACACTTTTGTAGGATACGTCATATGTCCTACCTCTGCCAAAATTTGTTGTGACAAATTTGGCGCAGTCGGTAGGACAGTCGTTGGTCACCGATGTTAGAAGCACGGCATCGAGGAATAAAAATAGAATCAGTGTTAGCACGCGAACCCCTGCGCGTTCCATCATTGTTTGACAATTTAACGCAGTAGACTTAGAGTCCGTGAAAGCATAGTGTCAGTTAAAAGTGCGACGGGCAGTGAAGGAAATGCCCTTTCGCCCACGTTACATACTCAAATTGTTTTTCGCGATGTTCGTACTCAGTACAAATTCATCGAGAGTTTTAGTGAACGTTAAAGTGCGACGGGCGGTTTAGAAAACGCCCCTTCGCCCACGTTATATAGTCGGATTATTTTTCGCGAATTTCATACTTAGAAATTTTCAAGCGACGCAATCATGGAAACGCGTAGCGAGGCTAGAAAGAAGGTTCCTCCTACGGAAGAGGAATTAATTGAATTCCAGAAAGATTTAGCTCGTAGAGAAGCAGCTCTCATTAATCAAACCGCCGCGTTGACTCAACTCAAATTGCAATACGAAACAGAAACGCGTGAGCAGAGAGTAACGTACGAGGATATACGCCGCGAGATAGCAGAAATCCGATCGGCCAGAGATTCTCAATCAATTCCAGCTAGCCCAGTCGTTGCGCCCCGCGAACCCATAATGCACGATTCTTCGAATTTCACCGTTAAACAAGCGGTTGAACTTGTGCCTACCTTTGACGGCACCTCCATAACCATGCTACAATTCGTTCGCGCGTGCAAGCGAGCCTTGGAAGCTGTTCCAGCCACAGCTGAGCGTACCCTCACTAGATTAGTATGCAATAAGCTAGAGGACAGGCATACGCCGCGATTGAAGACGTAAATATTAACACAATCTCTGAATTGTGCAACCGCCTGAAAGATGTACTAGGCCCATATAAATTCATCGATCAGTATCGCGGAGAATTAGCTTCGATACACCAGGGACAGTCCGAGCACGTGTTGAATTATATTACGCGAGTAAAGGACCTTAGAACGGCGATCATAGATTCAGGCCGCGGGGTCCCCAATCTAGACGAGATTGATAAATTCACAATTGATTGTTTCATGCGTGGTCTTATCCCAGCGCTTCGAGCCGAGGTCAGGCTCTGCGCGTCACTCGAATTACAGAAAATATTCGACGAAGCAGTAACCGCGTACAAACAGTACGAGCTTGACCGTGTTCGTTATCGTGACGACGGACGCCGCGTTGCATTCTCCGACTCTCGTAATCGCACACCAGAGCGATCAAGCAACTCTTATTATGATAGGAATGCGCCTGAGCAGCGCAACAGATCTTCGGAAAGGAAAGATCAACGACCTTCCTTTTCACCTCGTGAATCCTGGCGAGACAGGAAATCCGATAACAGAGACGCGTATCGCTCTCCTCCTCCGCGACGTCACGAACCGTCGCAATCAAATCAGCGCGAAACGTATAAACGCGAAGATCGCGCTTCCCAGTCCCCAGGTCGCGATCGCTTTCCTACGGAGAATCAAAAGTATTGTAAATATTGTAAGCGCACGGGACATGACATACACGAATGTCGCCGCCGCGAATATTACAGTAGAAATGAGTCGGGAAACGAATCAAGCCTCCCGACAAACGCGACCAAAGGACGGGAGGCATCCCAAGAGAATCGCCAAAAGGCAACACAGCTGGCCGTCATCAGCGACGACCAGCAGTAGATGAAATTCGAGTAGATAGGAGAGATAACCCGGACGGTCAGCAGAATGAACGACCATCCGCGAAATTAGTCTCGGCAATAAATCTCGCGCCGGACTCCCCTATCCCTCGAATAAAAGCAAAATCGTCACTCTTCTCAAAAGAGTGTGAGTTCCTCTTGGACACCGGGTCCGAGGTCAACTTAATCCGAGCGTCTGGTATCAAATCTGACGTTCATCTAAAAACTGACAGCGTCATACACGTCCATGGCGTGACAGAAGGAGAAATTGCGACCCTCGGTTATATCAATGCGGAGCTAGCAGATTCCATTAAAGTCACGCTACACGTTCTGCCTGACAGTTTTCCAATTAATATAGATGGTATCTTAGGCTCCCCCTTCTTCAGAGAGGGAGCAGAGATATCATTTGCGAAGGAATGCGTAGAGTATAAAAACCTACGTATTCCCTTTTCGAATCCTCGGGAATATTCCATCGAAAGCCGTACCGCCGCCTGCATAGCCGTCAACGTAAAGGGCCCAAGCGAAGGGTATGTGCGAAAAGTAGATGTAAAACCCGATGTGTTCTTAGGTGATTGTTTAGTCACCAACCGTAACGGAAAGGCATACCTGCGATGCTTTAACGCATCGTCCGAAGTGGCGTCCTTCTCCCTGCCTACGTTGGAGGTGGAAGAGATCGAGGTTCCCTTTTCGAATATTCAAGCCGAAGTCAATTCGGACTTATTCAATGCTCGTGCGTGCCGCGCGCACGAGACGATCGTTAACGATCAACTCGCGTCTTCTATTAATTCCGGTAACCATCCCGACGATTCCGGTAGCCATCCCGATTCTTTAAATAATTCCGGTAACCATCCCGACGATTCCGGTAGCCATCCCGATTCTTTAAACAATTCCGGTAACCATCCCGACGATTCCGGTAGCCATCCCGATACTTTAAAGAATTCCGGTAACCATCCCGACGATTTATATTCAAAGTCCTGTGTGGAAAGAAACATCAACGCCTTCGCCTCAGATGAACTTTTAGAATGTTCATATGAGAACAATTTAGAAAACATTTCTATTCCTAAAGTTAAATCAAAAAGAGTTTATGTTTTGCCACAAACTCCTATCTTCAAATCCTCGCCGGAACAACACCTCTTCCAGCTTCAACGATCAGGTATCCGTGCGACCGAAAACAAAGTCCATGCGTCTGGCAAATACAATTCCGCGAGATTCGCGTCAGCAAGAAAAAGAAATAAAGCCGATACATTATACTCGCCCGAGACAACTAAGTCTGATTATAAGCTTTCGTTATGTATCTTGCGAAACGAATTCAATCTTCCTAGCGTTAACAGAGTCTCCAATATCGTTACGCCAACGATAAACTATCGCAGCGACCCAAGAGCGAAATTTAAAACCTCTGGTCAGCATCACCCCACTCCACAGCAGGAAGACGATATCCCTGCGACGCAACGAGATCTTCAAGGAGAAACCGTCATCCCTGAAGATCATCAGTTTCTCGACAACGCTATAACAGCAACCATGCAGCCGATACAAGCAGCTATCTTGCTCTCTATTGCCACGCAAGCCTCAACACTCATTGGATATGACTGTGGAGGTTCAACCTTGAATATTACCACGTATTCAACTATTGACACTCTTAACTGCGAGCCAGAAGACATCGCACCAGCTGAAAATTTAGAAAGAATTCAGCTCCTGCAGCTAGCTGAATTCTCGCAAGCTCGTGTTTTGCAATGCCATATCGGAATAGACAGAACCATATACTATTGTGGCATGCATTCACACAATTCGGTAGTATCCAATGGTCGACAAGACTATATATTACCGATCTCCAGCGAAACCTGTTCGAGCCTACACACGACGGGGACAATATTCATCACCCCAGCCGCTCAGATCACAGGTATTCAGCCGAACTCGACCTCCTCTCACGGCCTCACGTTAGCAGGAGTTATTCAGAACGATGGTAGCTGCGCTGGAACCACGTATAGTGATCCGTTTGGGACTTGGACCGATGTCGTGGTACAAGCTTTAGTCCGAATCACGATCCGCGACTACATCGCTCCAATCAGATTGTCAACCGGACAGATTCATCTACAAACTGGGCAAACCTGCCCCCTTCAAAAAGGAAGCTGCTTAGACGCTGTGACGTCGGTCGCACCTCCGACGTTAGCTTTAAGACTACATGTAAAATTAGATACATAAGAGCGAGCGTTACCCTTTAAAGATTCCAAAACTCCTAAAAATCCTTCATAACAATGAATCCTTAACACCACGTACATCTGATTGAAATCCATCAACATAACCTAAAATCCAAAATCTGTCAAAATCCTAAAATAGCCAAAAATGGCCCAAACTCGAAGATTGAAATATCATTGGACTCGTGAGCGAAAATCATGAAACTAACCTAAAAATTTGTAGGTTATGTTCTCAATTCGCGTTTGTTTAGACTTTACCAAAATTTCGATTTTTGGTAATTTTCAAAAGTACTTAGAATATTTTCAAACATATGATCGGTCGACAAATGATGTCAACTAATCATATGACATATAAAATTTACATCGAAACGCCTTGCAAGAGCAAGCGCTCGAAAATATTCTAAGTCCCAATTTATTTAAATAAATAAATAGGTACGCCAATGGTTACCACTTAATTTTCGAGTCCTGCACCACTGGGAACGAAAACTGCTGACTCTAGTGCGGCGGCCATCGCGCTGTTTACGACGAAGACCGGCACAAAGAGGACACGGTCCCCTTTTGCGAAGTCAGCATTTTTCGAACGAACGTTGTTCGTCGACGAACGTTCGATTCTCCCCAGTCCTCTCCGGGGACCCGAGTGGGTCAGTCGAGTTTTCGTCAATCTTCCAAGTCCAGACTATTTAGACATAGTCTTTCCAAATCCAGATTGTTTAGACACAATCTTCCCAAATCCATACTGTTTAGACACAGTCCCTAATACCATTCAGTAATATCGTATTCTTATTCGTTTAATTCAAACATTACTTCGTTTATTCAATTAAACATTTTTATTGCGTTTCATATTTCGTACTTAGTACGTATTTCGATTTCGTTAATAATAAGCATCTTTACCTTTGTATTCTTTTACGTTTATAATATACTTTGTTTTACCAGAGTCAATCTAAATCCCAATTATTATTTCCTTGCTCCTAACTTCGTAGTTTGAAGTGACACGTTGTTAGTTAGAGATAGAGTTCTCACTGGAAAGTTCGCGAATAGTATTCCTTATTCAATTTCCTGTTACGTGTTCGCGTACGTGCGTGATAGTGATAGACTTGCTCGCATAGCAAGCTCCGCAGCATCCACGTCCGTTTTCTCGAATCAAAATATCGTCAACCACGCGGACGATATTCGCGAGATAAATTCACGGGATCGCACAGCGTCCACGCCCGTTTTCGCTAGTTAAAATATCGTCAATCACGCGGACGATATTCGTGAGTTAGATTCACGCTATCGTACAGCGTCCACGCCCGTTTCCTCAACGAGCGCATCCGTCTACAATACCGTAGCAGCCAGCTGTCAATCATTGGAGGTCGTTCCTGTCAAATATTGACGTGACAGAGTTTGGCGCAGTCGTCAATCCTTGAAGGTCGTTTCCAGCCATTTGGATCAACGCCTGTCGAGCAGAGGGGACCGAATTCAAGGTCATCAGCGCAACCGTAGCCGTTCATCCGTTGCGAATTCATTTCTCGTGTCAATCGACAAACAAGCGAAGCGTAAAAGTAAGTGGAACATATTATCGCGTATGTTTCAGGGTCGCGTGCATCTTTCATCTGTGTAAGACTGCATGCAGGTGTCGGCATCGGGTCCTAGTCTGTTGATAAAAAGACCAACACTTTTATTAAATGTCAGTCAGTGGAAGAGTAGAGTAGCCGGGCCGCGGTATTCTCTTCTCTTGCTCTTATAGCCCCGCCAGGACGTGACAAATTTGGCGCAGTCGGTAGGACACTCGTTGGTCACCGATGTTAGAGACACCGTCAACACTTTTGTAGGATACGTCATGTGTCCTACCTCTGCCAAAATTTGTTGTGACAAATTTGGCGCAGTCGGTAGGACAGTCGTTGGTCACCGATGTTAGAAGCACGGCATCGAGGAATAAAAATAGAATCAGTGTTAGCACGCGAACCCCTGCGCGTTCCATCATTGTTTGACAATTTAACGCAGTAGACTTAGAGTCCGTGAAAGCATAGTGTCAGTTAAAAGTGCGACGGGCAGTGAAGGAAATGCCCTTTCGCCCACGTTACATACTCAAATTATTTTTCGCGATGTTCGTACTCAGTACAAATTCATCGAGAGTTTTAGTGAACGTTAAAGTGCGACGGGCGGTTTAGAAAACGCCCCTTCGCCCACGTTATATAGTCGGATTATTTTTCGCGAATTTCATACTTAGAAATTTTCAAGCGACGCAATCATGGAAACGCGTAGCGAGGCTAGAAAGAAGGTTCCTCCTACGGAAGAGGAATTAATTGAATTCCAGAAAGATTTAGCTCGTAGAGAAGCAGCTCTCATTAATCAAACCGCCGCGTTGACTCAACTCAAATTGCAATACGAAACAGAAACGCGTGAGCAGAGAGTAACGTACGAGGATATACGCCGCGAGATAGCAGAAATCCGATCGGCCAGAGATTCTCAATCAATTCCAGCTAGCCCAGTCGTTGCGCCCCGCGAACCCATAATGCACGATTCTTCGAATTTCACCGTTAAACAAGCGGTTGAACTTGTGCCTACCTTTGACGGCACCTCCATAACCGTGCTACAATTCGTTCGCGCGTGCAAGCGAGCCTTGGAGGCTGTTCCAGCCACAGCTGAGCGTACCCTCACTAGATTAGTATGCAATAAGCTTAGAGGACAGGCATACGCCGCGATTGAAGACGTAAATATTAACACAATCTCTGAATTGTGCAACCGCCTGAAAGATGTACTAGGCCCATATAAATTCATCGATCAGTATCGCGGAGAATTAGCTTCGATACACCAGGGACAGTCCGAGCACGTGTTGAATTATATTACGCGAGTAAAGGACCTTAGAACGGCGATCATAGATTCAGGCCGCGGGGTCCCCAATCTAGACGAGATTGACAAATTCACAATTGATTGTTTCATGCGTGGTCTTATCCCAGCGCTTCGAGCCGAGGTCAGGCTCTGCGCGTCACTCGAATTACAGAAAATATTCGATGAAGCAGTAACCGCGTACAAACAGTACGAGCTTGACCGTGTTCGTTATCGCGACGACGGACGCCGCGTTGCATTCTCCGACTCTCGTAATCGCACACCAGAACGATCAAGCAACTCTTATTATGATAGGAATGCGCCTGAGCAGCGCAACAGATCTTCGGAAAGGAAAGATCAACGACCTTCCTTTTCACCTCGCGAATCCTGGCGAGACAGGAAACCCGGTAACAGAGACGCGTATCGCTCTCCTCCTCCGCGACGTCACGAACCGTCGCAATCAAATCAGCGCGAAACGTATAAACGCGAAGATCGCGCTTCCCAGTCCCCAGGTCGCGATCGCTTTCCTACGGAGAATCAGAAGTATTGTAAATATTGTAAGCGCACGGGACATGACATACACGAATGTCGCCGCCGCGAATATTACAGTAGAAATGAGTCGGGAAACGAATCAAGCCTCCCGACAAACGCGACCAAAGGACGGGAGGCATCCCAAGAGAATCGCCAAAAGGCAACACAGCTGGCCGTCATCAGCAACGACCAGCAGTAGATGAAATTCGAGTAGATGGGAGAGATAACCCGGACGGTCAGCAGAATGAACGACCATCCGCGAAATTAGTCTCGGCAATAAATCTCGCGCCGGACTCCCCTATCCCTCGAATAAAAGCAAGATCGTCACTCTTCTCAAAAGAGTGTGAGTTCCTCTTGGACACCGGGTCCGAGGTCAACTTAATCCGAGCGTCTGGTATCAAATCTGACGTTCATCTAAAAACTGACAGCGTCATACACGTCCATGGCGTGACAGAAGGAGAAATTGCGACCCTCGGTTATATCAATGCGGAGCTAGCAGATTCCATTAAAGTCACGCTACACGTTCTGCCTGACAGTTTCCCAATTAATATAGATGGTATCTTAGGCTCCCCCTTCTTCAGAGAGGGAGCAGAAATATCATTTGCGAAGGAATGCGTAGAGTATAAAAACCTACGTATTCCCTTTTCGAATCCTCGGGAATATTCCATCGAAAGCCGTACCGCCGCCTGCATAGCCGTCAACGTAAAGGGCCCAAGCGAAGGGTATGTGCGAAAAGTAGATGTAAAACCCGATGTGTTCTTAGGTGATTGTTTAGTCACCAACCGTAACGGAAAGGCATACCTGCGATGCTTTAACGCATCGTCCGAAGTGGCGTCCTTCTCCCTGCCTACGTTGGAGGTGGAAGAGATCGAGGTTCCCTTTTCAAATATTCAAGCCGAAGTCAATTCGGACTTATTCAATGCTCGTGCGTGCCGCGCGCACGAGACGATCGTTAACGATCAACTCGCGTCTTCTATTAATTCCGGTAACCATCCCGACGATTCCGGTAACCATCCCGACGATTCCGGTAGCCATCCCGATTCTTTAAATAATTCCGGTAACCATCCCGACGATTCCGGTAGCCATCCCGATTCTTTAAATAATTCCGGTAACCATCCCGACGATTCCGGTAGCCATCCCGATTCTTTAATTAATTCCGGTAACCATCCCGACGATTCCGGTAGCCATCCCGATTCTTTAAATAATTCCGGTAACCATCCCGACGATTCCGGTAACCATCCCGACGATTCCGGTAGCCATCCCGATTTCCTAAGCAATTCCGGTAACCATCCCGATCACTCATACTCGAAACCCCTTATGAAAGGCTTCGAATTCATACCCAAAAGGGTCCATTCCATTACCAAGTCCCGTAATGCTCGCGTTAATGAGCTTATGGAAACTATTCCCATGGATCACCTCGATCACGACGAGATAGACCATGTCAAATCTTTATTGGAGGAGAATAATGATCTCTTCCACCTTCAAGGGGATCGTCTGGGGAAAACTAACGCTGTAACACATAAAATCCCCACGACGGACGACATCCCCGTACATACCAAGCAATACCGGTATCCGCCGATTCACAAAGAGGAGATCGACAAACAAATGTGTGAACTCTTACAAAATGATATAGTCGCACCCTCTAGTTCACCGTATAACTCCCCTTTGTGGATCGTACCGAAGAAAGCGGATGCCGAAGGAAATAAGAAATGGAGAATGGTAATTGACTATCGCGCTTTAAACGAGAAGTCAATAGCAGACGCTTATCCACTGCCCAGCATAAACGAGATCTTAGATCAGCTGGGTAGTGCCAAATATTTTAGCGTATTTGATCTGGCAAGCGGGTTTCACCAAATAGGCATGGAAAAGGAGGACGCCGCAAAAACCGCCTTCTCAACTCCGTTCGGACACTACCAGTATAATAGAATGCCGTTCGGATTGCGTAATGCGCCGGCTACGTTCCAGCGACTAATGGATACGATCCTAACCGGTCTCCAGGGTAACGAACTCTTCGTTTATCTTGACGATATAGTCATATACGCGCGTTCCCTAGAAGAACACAAAGCGAAATTTGATAAATTGGCTCGCCGATTGAGAGCCGCCAATTTGAAATTACAACCGTCTAAATGCGGGTTTTTGCACAGAGAGGTGGCTTACCTAGGACACCAGATTAGCGAGGATGGCGTACGGCCATGCCCTAAAAAAATTAACGCGGTCCAAAATTATCCTCGACCGAAAAACGCAAAGAACGTCCGCGAATTTTTAGGTCTAGCGGGCTATTACCGCAGATTCATAGATAGATTCGCTCATATTTCCAAACCCCTCACCCAACTCCTTACCAAGGATACGAAATTCGTGTGGGGGTCAAAGCAGGAGGAAGCCTTCGAGACTTTACGACAGGCATTGTGTACGGAGCCTGTCCTCCAGTACCCAGATTTTGGGAAACCATTCAACGTAACGTGCGACGCCTCAGGGTACGCGATCGGCGCTGTCCTAAGCCAAGGCGACGTGGGAAAGGATCGCCCTATCGCGTACGCGTCACGTATCCTTCACGGCGCTGAACTAAACTACTCCACAATAGAAAAGGAGTGTTTAGCCATAATATTCGCCGTCCAATATTTCCGCCCGTACATTTACGGCAGGAAATTCTTACTCATCACCGATCACAGACCGCTGGTGTGGATGACATCCGTAAAGGATCCCACATCCCGGCTCCTCCGGTGGAGATTAAAATTGGCAGAGTTCGAATACCAGGTTATCTACAAACCTGGCAGAGCCAACTCTAATGCGGATGCCCTATCCCGGAATCCGGTGGCATTGCCCATCTCATGGACCGATTCAGAGGAAACGACTCCGCCTAGGACGCCATTGTCAAGCCCGGGGACTCCTCTTTTCGACGCACGCCGCAGGAAGAAAGATAGAGACGATTCAATTCTCATGCCTCCACCGAAGTCAATGCCCCCAAAAAGGAGAAGATCATCGGCAGCCTCGTCACCGGGACCATCGATGGGTACGCCATCGCATTCTGATGACCCCCGCGCAGCATCCCCGCCTCTTATTTCAATCGCCGATCAAGGATTACTACGGGATCTGGGAGTCGAAGAAACTCTTTCCTTTTCTCCTATATTTCCGCCTTCCTTGACCGGACCAGATGTCTTCGATGAGCGAGAAGAGAGTATTCCCTCAGAAGAAGAAGAAGAAGAAGAAGAAGAAGAAGAAGAAGAAGAAAGCAATCCTACACCACGTAGAAGAAGAATAATTCATACAAGAGACCGATTAATAATGAGAAAGGACAACTTAGTTTGCTTCATAACGATGGACGGACGGCCCATCGATCTCGGGGCCGTAGATCTCTATAGACAAGGCAAACTGGCCAAATCCCAAGACTTACTCCTACATAGAGCTAGGGTAACAGATCACGGTAAATACAAGTTAATCCAGATACCGATTAAACAATCGCCGCTTCATGAGGTATCTGCAGACGACCTCAAAGAATGTCTTAGAACGTTGATCGACGTTGTCAACGAGCTCGCGTTGGAATCCTTTTCAATCTCTAAAACATTCCTCGACCATTTGTCGAGAGAATACGTGATCAATCTACTCACAGAAACATTCGAGGACACACCAGTCCAAATATTTCTCTGTTCGAACGAGGTCCAAATCCCCGCTGAGGATAGAAGGATGGAGATCATCACGGAGAACCATGTATCAGCGTATGCCGGCCATAAAGGCATAACCAAGACATACAAAAGAATAAGAGAAAAATACTGGTGGAACAGCCTCAAAAAGGACGTAACCAACTACGTTAACAATTGCCTGAGTTGCCAGCGTAACAAGTTAACAAGAGTAAAAACTCGCCTACCAATGAAGTTAACGGATACGCCCGGCAGGGCGTTTGATAAGGTCTCGCTAGACATCGTGGGACCATTACCCACTACCGAAGATGGCAACACGTATGTAATGACGATGCAAGACCTTCTTACAAAGTACTCCGTCGCAGTGCCGCTCAAATCTACCGACTCCGTCAGTACAGCAAACGCCTTCATCGACCACCTGATATGTCGCTTTGGAACGCCTAAGGCAATATTAACGGATCAAGGGACTAACTTCACAAGCTCCCTTATGAAGGCTATCGCAAAAAGATTCAGGATTACACGCCTCCAAACCACTGCTTTCCACCCACAAAGCAACGGATCCATTGAGAGATCGCATCATGTACTGACGGAATATTTGAAGCAGTACGTCAACAAAAATAACTGGGATAAATGGATAAACTTGGCAATGTTTAGCTACAATACCAGCGTACACGAGGGAACAGACTTCACCCCACACGAGTTGGTATTCGGTTCCCTGGCCCGTGTTCCTTCCTCTGATTCCCATCTCTACGCAGTAGAGAACGAGTCCTACGCAGGTTACCTCTTTGACCTACAAAGAAAGATAAGCGAGACACAATCCCGCGCGCGCGATAATTTAGTAGCGGCAAAGCAGAAATCAAAGACTTATTATGATAGGAAGATTAACCCCGTGCAGTTCACGGTAGGCGAACAGGTATACTTGTTAAAAGAACCTCGTAAAGGAAAATTCGACGCGCAATATACTGGACCGCATGAGATAATAGAAATGCTTGATACGAACAATGTCAAATTACGAATAGGAAACCATTTCAAAATTGTCCATGCAAATAAGATTAAACGTCTTCCAGGTAGCCCGAGACAGGACACGCGTCAGCGAAATATTGTAACTGCAAACTTAATCTCTGATCCTTCTAAGAAAGACGATAGCGAGCCAAGGGTCCAACCAGAGGAGTCAGCTTACGAGACTCTTCACTCCTCATCCGATCAAGCTCCGAGTCACATTGCGGATCCCATAGCTATCCACGACAGAAAGATGTGCGGACCGATGGGAGGAAGACGGCCGACCGTGCTGAAAGCTCACCGATACATGAGACGATACAACAACACTATCTGTTACAATGGGATAGTTCGAGTGGCTTGTAACGGCAAGTTGCTGTGCCGCAACTGCAGCCAATACACCCGAATTGTTAGAGTGGAACGATGGGAGCATCAGCGGATGTATAACATCCCAAATAGATGCGAGTATTGCGGAATAAGGCTATGCACCGAAACACCAGTATTGGAGTGCATCCCTTGCGGACAGATTCTATCGGCAAGATGGATCGCACAACGGGACGACCCTGACTGGATATCCGATAGTTCCAGCGATGACACCGATTCAGACAATGGTGACATTTAAGCGGAAGCCAGTGATAGTGCCAGTGTCGGAGAATTCCGAACCCGTCCTCCCTTGACGAAACGAACGTTAATTTGCGATTCCCTTGACCCAGTGTTGCGAGACAGGGATGACATTTCAGTGCATCCTGTCTACCGCCACCCAGAGGCAGAGATTCCACTGCGTGAAATCTCTTCTCTAAGGGGGGAGGTGTGACGTCGGTCGCACCTCCGACGTTAGCTTTAAGACTACATGTAAAATTAGATACATAAGAGCGAGCGTTACCCTTTAAAGATTCCAAAACTCCTAAAAATCCTTCATAACAATGAATCCTTAACACCACGTACATCTGATTGAAATCCATCAACATAACCTAAAATCCAAAATCTGTCAAAATCCTAAAATAGCCAAAAATGGCCCAAACTCGAAGATTGAAATATCATTGGACTCGTGAGCGAAAATCATGAAACTAACCTAAAAATTTGTAGGTTATGTTCTCAATTCGCGTTTGTTTAGACTTTACCAAAATTTCGATTTTTGGTAATTTTCAAAAGTACTTAGAATATTTTCAAACATATGATCGGTCGACAAATGATGTCAACTAATCATATGACATATAAAATTTACATCGAAACGCCTTGCAAGAGCAAGCGCTCGAAAATATTCTAAGTCCCAATTTATTTAAATAAATAAATAGGTACGCCAATGGTTACCACTTAATTTTCGAGTCCTGCACCACTGGGAACGAAAACTGCTGACTCTAGTGCGGCGGCCATCGCGCTGTTTACGACGAAGACCGGCACAAAGAGGACACGGTCCCCTTTTGCGAAGTCAGCATTTTTCGAACGAACGTTGTTCGTCGACGAACGTTCGATTCTCCCCAGTCCTCTCCGGGGACCCGAGTGGGTCAGTCGAGTTTTCGTCAATCTTCCAAGTCCAGACTATTTAGACATAGTCTTTCCAAATCCAGATTGTTTAGACACAATCTTCCCAAATCCATACTGTTTAGACACAGTCCCTAATACCATTCAGTAATATCGTATTCTTATTCGTTTAATTCAAACATTACTTCGTTTATTCAATTAAACATTTTTATTGCGTTTCATATTTCGTACTTAGTACGTATTTCGATTTCGTTAATAATAAGCATCTTTACCTTTGTATTCTTTTACGTTTATAATATACTTTGTTTTACCAGAGTCAATCTAAATCCCAATTATTATTTCCTTGCTCCTAACTTCGTAGTTTGAAGTGACACGTTGTTAGTTAGAGATAGAGTTCTCACTGGAAAGTTCGCGAATAGTATTCCTTATTCAATTTCCTGTTACGTGTTCGCGTACGTGCGTGATAGTGATAGACTTGCTCGCATAGCAAGCTCCGCAGCATCCACGTCCGTTTTCTCGAATCAAAATATCGTCAACCACGCGGACGATATTCGCGAGATAAATTCACGGGATCGCACAGCGTCCACGCCCGTTTTCGCTAGTTAAAATATCGTCAATCACGCGGACGATATTCGTGAGTTAGATTCACGCTATCGTACAGCGTCCACGCCCGTTTCCTCAACGAGCGCATCCGTCTACAATACCGTAGCAGCCAGCTGTCAATCATTGGAGGTCGTTCCTGTCAAATATTGACGTGACAGAGTTTGGCGCAGTCGTCAATCCTTGAAGGTCGTTTCCAGCCATTTGGATCAACGCCTGTCGAGCAGAGGGGACCGAATTCAAGGTCATCAGCGCAACCGTAGCCGTTCATCCGTTGCGAATTCATTTCTCGTGTCAATCGACAAACAAGCGAAGCGTAAAAGTAAGTGGAACATATTATCGCGTACGTTTCAGGGTCGCGTGCATCTTTCATCTGTGTAAGACTGCATGCAGGTGTCGGCATCGGGTCCTAGTCTGTTGATAAAAAGACCAACACTTTTATTAAATGTCAGTCAGTGGAAGAGTAGAGTAGCCGGGCCGCGGTATTCTCTTCTCTTGCTCTTATAGCCCCGCCAGGACGTGACAACGCACAAGATGGCCATACGTTCTGGGAAACCACGCCGACGGACTCGTGCAAATTCAATAATTATGATGTCTTGTACGAAGGGATAGCCACTAAACTATCCTCCAAGGTGAATCCTTCTCCAACCCTGTATACCGTAGCATCGCAGGACACGACTTTTGCACTCACGGAGACAGGCAGATCGTCAGTTTGCGGATATGTCATAATCCGTACGGAACACCCCAAGCTGTTCATTCTGGAAGTTGGAAGTTCAGGAAAATTCAAGGAGAAAACACACACCTTGGTCAACAATCTGGACATCTTCACGTATGTCAACAGCAAATTTGTCTACGTGGAGAAGCACCTCCGGAAACAATTTTCTCAACTCTACAAAGATGTAATCCGTCAGAAGTGTGAGCTAGAGCGTCAGATTCTCCAGAACGCCCTCACATTATTACATTCAGCACCCGAAGAAGTTGCCACTGCCATCATGAAGGATGTCGGATTTATCGCAGTTCCAGCAGGAGAGGTAGTGCACATAATAAAGTGCATACCAGTCACGGTCCAAGTGAGGAAAACCGAACGGTGTTATGATGAGCTACCCATCACGTATCGGAACACATCAAAATTCCTGAAGCCAAGGGACCACATCATTTCAAATACGGGGACAGAAAAGCCATGCAATGAGCTACTTCCCCCATATTATAGACTGCACGGAACATGGTATCGCCTAACACCGTCATTGATGGAGGCCATCACTCCTTCGGAGCTACACCCCCTCGCCAAGTCAACCTGGAAATACATAGATCCGAAGAACTTGGCAACGGGAGGCATTTATTCACAAGACGACCTGGACAAACTACAGGATCATATAATGTTTCCTGTAGAGAAGGTAGCAGTCATAAATTCAATCGCACAGGGTGCGACGGGAAGACAGTTTGCAGCAGGAAACATCAATATGTTCAACCTGCTCGATGAAAACTCCCTACAGCAGATAGCGGAGTCTACAGCACAGAAATTATGGTCCGGATTCACTACATTCGGATCAATAAGTGCTGGAATAATCGGAGTGTACGTAGCGATCCGCACGATCAAAACAATCATCAGTACGATCGTTAACGGCATCGCATTACACTCACTATACGGCTGGAGCCTGCATCTCGTCGTCGCCATCTGGGGTTCACTGACCCGGTTCTTTATATTCATGAAGCAGAGGGACAACAAGACTTCAGCGGCCATCGAGGACAAAGCTAGTGATAGTGCCAGTGTCGGAGAATTCCGAACCCGTCCTCCCTTGACGAAACGAACGTTAAATTGCGATTCCCTTGACCCAGCGTTGCGAGACAGGGATGACATTTCAGTGCATCCTGTCTACCGCCACCCAGAGGCAGAGATTCCACTGCGTGAAATCTCTTCTCTAAGGGGGGAGGTGTGACGTCGGTCGCACCTCCGACGTTAGCTTTAAGACTACATGTAAAATTAGATACATAAGAGCGAGCGTTCCCCTTTAAAGATTCCAAAACTCCTAAAAATCCTTCATAACAATGAATCCTTAACACCACGTACATCTGATTGAAATCCATCAACATAACCTAAAATCCAAACTCTGTCAAATTCCTAAAAATAGCCAAAAATGGCCCAAACTCGAAGATTGAAATATCATTGGACTCGTGAGCGAAAATCATGAAACTAACCTAAAAATTTGTAGGTTATGTTCTCAATTCGCGTTTGTTTAGACTTTACCAAAATTTCGATTTTTGGTAATTTTCAAAAGTACTTAGAATATTTTCAAACATATGATCGGTCGACAAATGATGTCAACTAATCATATGACATATAAAATTTACATCGAAACGCCTTGCAAAAGCAAGCGCTCGAAAATATTCTAAGTCCCAATTTATTTAAATAAATAAATAGGTACGCCAATGGTTACCACTTAATTTTCGAGTCCTGCACCACTGGGAACGAAAACTGCTGACTCTAGTGCGGCGGCCATCGCGCTGTTTACGACGAAGACCGGCACAAAGAGGACACGGTCCCCTTTTGCGAAGTCAGCATTTTTCGGACGAACGTTATTCGTCGACGAACGTTCGATTCTCCCCAGTCCTCTCCGGGGACCCGAGTGGGTCAGTCGAGTTTTCGTCAATCTTCCAAGTCCAGACTATTTAGACATAGTCTTTCCAAATCCAGATTGTTTAGACACAATCTTCCCAAATCCATACTGTTTAGACACAGTCCCTAATACCATTCAGTAATATCGTATTCTTATTCGTTTAATTCAAATATTACTTCGTTTATTCAATTAAACATTTTTATTGCGTTTCATATTTCGTACTTAGTACGTATTTCGATTTCGTTAATAATAAGCATCTTTACCGTTGTATTCTTTTACGTTTATAATATACTTTGTTTTACCAGAGTCAATCTAAATCCCAATTATTATTTCCTTGCTCCTAACTTCGTAGTTTGAAGTGACACGTTGTTAGTTAGAGATAGAGTTCTCACTGGAAAGTTCGCGAATAGTATTCCTTATTCAATTTCCTGTCACGTGTTCGCGTACGTGCGTGATAGTGATAGACTTGCTCGCATAGCAAGCTCCGCAGCATCCACGTCCGTTTTCTCGAATCAAAATATCGTCAACCACGCGGACGATATTCGCGAGATAAATTCACGGGATCGCACAGCGTCCACGCCCGTTTTCGCTAGTTAAAATATCGTCAATCACGCGGACGATATTCGTGAGTTAGATTCACGGTATCGTACAGCGTCCACGCCCGTTTCCTCAACGAGCGCATCCGTCTACAATACCGTAGCAGCCAGCTGTCAATCATTGGAGGTCGTTCCTGTCAAATATTGACGTAACAGAGTTTGGCGCAGTCGTCAATCCTTGAAGGTCGTTTCCAGCCATTTGGATCAACGCCTGTCAAGCAGAGCGGACCGAATTCAAGGTCATCAGCGCAACCGTAGCCGTTCATCCGTTGCGAATTCATTTCTCGTGTCAATCGACAAACAAGCGAAGCGTAAAAGTAAGTGGAACATATTATCGCGTATGTTTCAGGGTCGCGTGCATCATTCATCTGTGTAAGACTGCATGCAGGTGTCGGCATCGGGTCCTAGTCTGTTGATAAAAAGACCAACACTTTTATTAAATGTCAGTCAGTGGAAGAGTAGAGTAGCCGGGCCGCGGTATTCTCTTCTCTTGCTCTTATAGCCCCGCCAGGACGTGACACGAGACACGATCATCGTTCCCAGGGTCCGTTGCCGAATCATCCGTGACGTTCCTCTGCCAGCTCATCAACGTGTCGTCTTGCGGCCAGCATCCAAGGCCACTAACGTCGTCCCGAACCGAGCAGCAGCAACTCTGCCAGATCTTCCCCACCTCGAGGACATCTGTATAGAAGATCCGATGTACGACACCTACTGTCAGTACCGCCAGTTCCTGCTGCAACAATATTATTAGGCGTTAATACAACTGTCACGTCCTGGCGGGGCTATAAAAGCAAGAGAAGAGAATACCGCGGCCCGGCTACTCTACTCTTCCACTGACTGACATTTAATAAAAGTGTTGGTCTTTTTATCAACAGACTAGGACCCGATGCCGACACCTGCATGCAGTCTTACACAGATGAATGATGCACGCGACCCTGAAACATACGCGGTAATATGTTCCACTTACTTTTACGCTTCGCTTGCTTGTCGATTGACACGAGACATGAATTCGCAACGGATGAACAGCTACGGTTGCGCTGATGGCCTTGAATACGGTCCGCTCTGCTTGACAGGCGTTGATCCAAATGGCTGGAAACGACCTTCAAGGATTGACGACTGCGCCAAACTCTGTCACGTCAATATTTGGCAGGAACGACCTCCAATGGTTGACAGCTGGCTGCTACGGTATTGTAGACGGATGCGCTCGTTGAGGAAACGGGCGTGGACGCTGTACGATACCGTGAATCTAACTCACGAATATCGTCCGCGTGATTGACGATATTTTAACTAGCGAAAACGGGCGTGGACGCTGTGCGATCCCGTGAATTTATCTCGCGAATATCGTCCGCGTGGTTGACGATATTTTGATTCGAGAAAACGGACGTGGATGCTGCGGAGCTTGCTATGCGAGCAAGTCTATCACTATCACGCACGTACGCGAACACGTAACAGGAAATTGAATAAGGAATACTATTCGCGAACTTTCCAGTGAGAACTCTATCTCTAACTAACAACGTGTCACTTCAAACTACGAAGTTAGGAGCAAGGAAATAATAATTGGGATTTAGATTGACTCTGGTAAAACAAAGTATATTATAAACGTAAAAGAATACAAAGGTAAAGGTGCTTATTATTAACGAAATCGAAATACGTACTAAGTACGAAATATGAAACGCAATAAAAATGTTTAATTGAATAAACGAAGTAATGTTTGAATTAAACGAATAAGAATACGATATTACTGAATGGTATTAGGGACTGTGTCTAAACAGTATGGATTTGGAAAGATTGTGTCTAAACAATCTGGATTTGGAAAGACTATGTCTAAATAGTCTGGACTTGGAAGATTGACGAAAACTCGACTGACCCACTCGGGTCCCCGGAGAGGACTGGGGAAAATCGAACGTTCGTCGACGAATAACGTTCGTCCGAAAAATGCTGACTTCGCAAAAGGGGACCGTGTCCTCTTTGTGCCGGTCTTCGTCGTAAACAGCGCGATGGCCGCCGCACTAGAGTCAGCAGTTTTCGTTCCCAGTGGTGCAGGACTCGAAAATTAAGTGGTAACCATTGGCGTACCTATTTATTTATTTAAATAAATTGGGACTTAGAATATTTTCGAGCGCTTGCTCTTGCAAGGCGTTTCGATGTAAATTTTATATGTCATATGATTAGTTGACATCATTTGTCGACCGATCATATGTTTGAAAATATTCTAAGTACTTTTGAAAATTACCAAAAATCGAAATTTTGGTAAAGTCTAAACAAACGCGAATTGAGAACATAACCTACAAATTTTTAGGTTAGTTTCATGATTTTCGCTCACGAGTCCAATGATATTTCAATCTTCGAGTTTGGGCCATTTTTGGCTATTTTAGGATTTTGACAGATTTTGGATTTTAGGTTATGTTGATGGATTTCAATCAAATGTACGTGGTGTTAAGGATTCATTGTTATGAAGGATTTTTAGGAGTTTTGGAATCTTTAAAGGGGAACGCTCGCTCTTATGTATCTAATTTTACATGTAGTCTTAAAGCTAACGTCGGAGGTGCGACCGACGTCACACCTCCCCCCTTAGAGAAGAGATTTCACGCAGTGGAATCTCTGCCTCTGGGTGGCGGTAGACAGGATGCACTGAAATGTCATCCCTGTCTCGCAACGCTGGGTCAAGGGAATCGCAAATTAACGTTCGTTTCGTCAAGGGAGGACGGGTTCGGAATTCTCCGACACTGGCACTATCACTATCTTTGTCCTCGATGGCCGCTGAAGTCTTGTTGTCCCTCTGCTTCATGAATATAAAGAACCGGGTCAGTGAACTCCAGATGGCGACAACGAGATGCAGGCTCCAGCCGTATAGTGAGTGTAATGCGATGCCGTTAACGATCGTACTGATGATTGTTTTGATCGTGCGGATCGCTACATACACTCCGATTATTCCAGCACTTATTGATCCGAATGTAGTGAATCCGGACCATAATTTCTGTGCTGTAGACTCCGCTATCTGCTGTAGGGAGTTTTCATCGAGCAGGTTGAACATGTTGATGTTTCCTGCTGCAAACTGTCTTCCCGTCGCACCTTGTGCGATTGAATTTATGACTGCTACCTTCTCTACAGGAAACATTATATGATCCTGTAGTTTGTCCAGGTCGTCTTGTGAATAAATGCCTCCCGTTGCCAAGTTCTTCGGATCTATGTATTTCCAGGTTGACTTGGCGAGGGGGTGAAGCTCCGAAGGAGTGATGGCCTCCATCAATGATGGTGTTAGGCGATACCATGTTCCGTGCAGTCTATAATATGGGGGAAGTAGCTCATTGCATGGCTTTTCTGTCCCCGTATTTGAAATGATGTGGTCCCTTGGCTTCAGGAATTTTGATGTGTTCCGATACGTGATGGGTAGCTCATCATAACACCGTTCGGTTTTTCTCACTTGGACCGTGACTGGTATGCACTTTATTATGTGCACTACCTCTCCTGCTGGAACTGCGATAAATCCGACATCCTTCATGATGGCAGTGGCAACTTCTTCGGGTGCTGAATGTAATAATGTGAGGGCGTTCTGGAGAATCTGACGCTCTAGCTCACACTTCTGACGGATTACATCTTTGTAGAGTTGAGAAAATTGTTTCCGGAGGTGCTTCTCCACGTAAACAAATTTGCTGTTGACATACGTGAAGATGTCCAGATTGTTGACCAAGGTGTGTGTTTTCTCCTTGAATTTTCCTGAACTTCCAACTTCCAGAATGAACAGCTTGGGGTGTTCCGTTCGGATTATGACATATCCGCAAACTGACGATCTGCCTGTCTCCGTGAGTGCAAAAGTCGTGTCCTGCGATGCTACGGTATACAGGGTTGGAGAAGGATTCACCTTGGAGGATAGTTTAGTGGCTATCCCTTCGTACAAGACATCATAATTATTGAATTTGCACGAGTCCGTCGGCGTGGTTTCCCAGAACGTATGGCCATCTTGTGCGTCTAAGCAGCTTCCTTTTTGAAGGGGGCAGGTTTGCCCAGTTTGTAGATGAATCTGTCCGGTTGACAATCTGATTGGAGCGATGTAGTCGCGGATCGTGATTCGGACTAAAGCTTGTACCACGACATCGGTCCAAGTCCCAAACGGATCACTATACGTGGTTCCAGCGCAGCTACCATCGTTCTGAATAACTCCTGCTAACGTGAGGCCGTGAGAGGAGGTCGAGTTCGGCTGAATACCTGTGATCTGAGCGGCTGGGGTGATGAATATTGTCCCCGTCGTGTGTAGGCTCGAACAGGTTTCGCTGGAGATCGGTAATATATAGTCTTGTCGACCATTGGATACTACCGAATTATGTGAGTGCATGCCACAATAGTATATGGTTCTGTCTATTCCGATATGGCATTGCAAGACACGAGCTTGCGAGAATTCAGCTAGCTGCAGGAGCTGAATTCTTTCTAAATTTTCAGCTGGTGCGATGTCTTCTGGCTCGCAGTTAAGAGTGTCAATAGTTGAATACGTGGTAATATTCAAGGTTGAACCTCCACAGTCATATCCAATGAGTGTTGAGGCTTGCGTGGCAATAGAGAGCAAGATAGCTGCTTGTATCGGCTGCATGGTTGCTGTTATAGCGTTGTCGAGAGACTGATGATCTTCAGGGGTGACGGTTTCTCCTTGAAGATCTCGTTGTGTCGCAGGGATATCGTCTTCCTGCTGTGGAGTGGGGTGATGCTGACCAGAGGTTTTAAATTTCGCTCTTGGGTCGCTGCGATAGTTTATCGTTGGCGTAACGATATTGGAGACTCTGTTAACGCTAGGAAGATTGAATTCGTTTCGCAAGATACATAACGAAAGCTTATAATCAGACTTAGTTGTCTCGGGCGAGTATAATGTATCGGCTTTATTTCTTTTTCTTGCTGACGCGAATCTCGCGGAATTGTATTTGCCAGACGCATGGACTTTGTTTTCGGTCGCACGGATACCTGATCGTTGAAGCTGCAAGAGGTCTTGTTCCGGCGAGGATTTGAAGATAGGAGTTTGTGGCAAAACATAAACTCCTTTTGATTTAACTTTAGGAATAGAAATGTTTTCTAAATTGTTCTCATATGAACATTCTAAAAGTTCATCTGAGGCGAAGGCGCTGATGTTTCTTTCCACACAGGACTTTGAATATAAATCGTCGGGATGGTTACCGGAATTCTTTAAAGTATCGGGATGGCTACCGGAATCGTCGGGATGGTTACCGGAATTATTTAAAGAATCGGGATGGCTACCGGAATCGTCGGGATGGTTACCGGAATTAATAGAAGACGCGAGTTGATCGTTAACGATCGTCTCGTGCGCGCGGCACGCACGAGCATTGAATAAGTCCGAATTGACTTCGGCTTGAATATTCGAAAAGGGAACCTCGATCTCTTCCACCTCCAACGTAGGCAGGGAGAAGGACGCCACTTCGGACGATGCGTTAAAGCATCGCAGGTATGCCTTTCCGTTACGGTTGGTGACTAAACAATCACCTAAGAACACATCGGGTTTTACATCTACTTTTCGCACATACCCTTCGCTTGGGCCCTTTACGTTGACGGCTATGCAGGCGGCGGTACGGCTTTCGATGGAATATTCCCGAGGATTCGAAAAGGGAATACGTAGGGTTTTATACTCTACGCATTCCTTCGCAAATGATATCTCTGCTCCCTCTCTGAAGAAGGGGGAGCCTAAGATACCATCTATATTAATTGGAAAACTGTCAGGCAGAACGTGTAGCGTGACTTTAATGGAATCTGCTAGCTCCGCATTGATATAACCGAGGGTCGCAATTTCTCCTTCTGTCACGCCATGGACGTGTATGACGCTGTCAGTTTTTAGATGAACGTCAGATTTGATACCAGACGCTCGGATTAAGTTGACCTCGGACCCGGTGTCCAAGAGGAACTCACACTCTTTTGAGAAGAGTGACGATTTTGCTTTTATTCGAGGGATAGGGGAGTCCGGCGCGAGATTTATTGCCGAGACTAATTTCGCGGATGGTCGTTCATTCTGCTGACCGTCCGGGTTATCTCTCCTATCTACTCGAATTTCATCTACTGCTGGTCGTCGCTGATGACGGCCAGCTGTGTTGCCTTTTGGCGATTCTCTTGGGATGCCTCCCGTCCTTTGGTCGCGTTTGTCGGGAGGCTTGATTCGTTTCCCGACTCATTTCTACTGTAATATTCGCGGCGGCGACATTCGTGTATGTCATGTCCCGTGCGCTTACAATATTTACAATACTTCTGATTCTCCGTAGGAAAGCGATCGCGACCTGGGGACTGGGAAGCGCGATCTTCGCGTTTATACGTTTCGCGCTGATTTGATTGCGACGGTTCGTGACGTCGCGGAGGAGGAGAGCGATACGCGTCTCTGTTATCGGGTTTCCTGTCTCGCCAGGATTCACGAGGTGAAAAGGAAGGTCGTTGATCTTTCCTTTCCGAAGATCTATTGCGCTGCTCTGGCGCATTCCTATCATAAGGAGAGTTGCTTGATCGCTCTGGTGTGCGATTACGAGAGTCGGAGAATGCAACGCGGCGTCCGTCGTCGCGATAACGAACACGGTCAAGCTCGTACTGTTTGTACGCGGTTACTGCTTCATCGAATATTTTCTGTAATTCGAGTGACGCACAGAGCCTGACCTCGGCTCGAAGCGCTGGGATAAGACCACGCATGAAACAATCAATTGTGAATTTGTCAATCTCGTCTAGATTGGGGACCCCGCGGCCTGAATCTATGATCGCCGTTCTAAGGTCCTTTACTCGCGTAATATAATTCAACACGTTGTCACGTCCTGGCGGGGCTATAAGAGCAAGAGAAGAGAATACCGCGGCCCGGCTACTCTACTCTTCCACTGACTGACATTTAATAAAAGTGTTGGTCTTTTTATCAACAGACTAGGACCCGATGCCGACACCTGCATGCAGTCTTACACAGATGAATGATGCACGCGACCCTGAAACATACGCGGTAATATGTTCCACTTACTTTTACGCTTCGCTTGTTTGTCGATTGACACGAGAAATGAATTCGCAACGGATGAACAGCTACGGTTGCGCTGATGGCCTTGAATACGGTCCGCTCTGCTTGACAGGCGTTGATCCAAATGGCTGGAAACGACCTTCAAGGATTGACGACTGCGCCAAACTCTGTCACGTCAATATTTGACAGGAACGACCTCCAATGATTGACAGCTGGCTGCTACGGTATTGTAGACGGATGCGCTCGTTGAGGAAACGGGCGTGGACGCTGTACGATACCGTGAATCTAACTCACGAATATCGTCCGCGTGATTGACGATATTTTAACTAGCGAAAACGGGCGTGGATGCTGCGGAGCTTGCTATGCGAGCAAGTCTATCACTATCACGCACGTACGCGAACACGTAACAGGAAATTGAATAAGGAATACTATTCGCGAACTTTCCAGTGAGAACTCTATCTCTAACTAACAACGTGTCACTTCAAACTACGAAGTTAGGAGCAAGGAAATAATAATTGGGATTTAGATTGACTCTGGTAAAACAAAGTATATTATAAACGTAAAAGAATACAAAGGTAAAGATGCTTATTATTAACGAAATCGAAATACGTACTAAGTACGAAATATGAAACGCAATAAAAATGTTTAATTGAATAAACGAAGTAATATTTGAATTAAACGAATAAGAATACGATATTACTGAATGGTATTAGGGACTGTGTCTAAACAGTATGGATTTGGAAAGATTGTGTCT